>NC_057864.1:272610256-273219422 GCF_019393635.1 Dromiciops gliroides
GATTTTCTCCAGCTGTAGATCTATTATTCCATGAATATGCTGGACTTCAATTAGGAGAGAACTGTGTTCAAATCACAATTCTAATATACTTACTGTCTGGATAACTGTGGCCAAATCAGTTCACCTTTCAGAGCCTCAGTTTCTTCATCTGATAAATGGATACTAACACCTGTGGTAAAAAGGCTTTCTATAGTGGAATCGACTTATATAGGTTCCCAATAGTTAATTGTTAGAGTTTTCAATTTACACAGTGGAAATCACCAATGGCCATGAGGTAGGGCTTGATTTATTATGTCTAGACTTAAAAAAGTGATGGAGAAAATGTTAATGATGTAGATTAAACATAAAAGTGTCTCATGGGTATGTTTTATGGTTGTTGGGTGGGGTTTTTTTTTGAGTCAGTTGTTAAACATTACTAACACACTAAGTATTTACCAGCACACTCTTTTTTTAAAAAATAATAAACATTTTTATTTTTAGATCTGAGTTCCAAATTTTATCCCTCCTTCCCTCCCTCCCCCACCCCCTTCTTGATATGGTAAGCAATCAGATATGGGTTATACATATGCATTTATGTAAGACATTGCTTATTAGTCATTTTGTACAAGAAAACCTGAATAAAAGAAAAAATGAAAGCAAAAAATAGCATGTTTCAGTCTATGTTCAATCAATATCAGTTCTTTCTTTGGAGGTGGATAGTATGTTTCATCAATAGTCCTTTAAGATTGTATAGGATCATTGTATTGCTGAGAATAGCTAAATCATTCACAGTTCATCATCAAACAATATTGCTGTCTCTGTGCACAATATTCTCTTGGTTCTGCTCACTTCACCATATATCGGTTCATATAGGTCTTTTCAGGCCTTTTGGTACCAGCACACTCTTGTTAAATGGTAACCACTTTACAAGATTATTGGAAAGCTCAAATGAGATTATTGGTATTATCTAGTGTTAGGCACAAGCTATGTGATCCTTGGTAAGTGACTTAGCCTGTCTGTCTCAGTTTCCTTATCTGTAAAATGAAGATAATAATAACACCTACCTCCCAAAATTATTAGGAAGATCAAATAAGATAATATTTGTAAAGTGCTTTATGAACTTTAAAGTACTATATAAATACTTTTAACTTCTATTATTATTGTTGGTGTTGTTATCTGTTATTATTACTACACTTGGCAGTTTAAAACCCTAGAGAGAGAGCTGGCCTCAATCTGGAAGACCTCAGTTTAACTACTGACTCTGGCACATACCAGCTATGTGACTCTGGACAAATAACAATCTCTCAAGGCCACAAGCAGCTCTGTAAGAATACAGGTTGCATAGGGGCGGCTAGGTGGCACAGTGGATAAAGCACCGGCCCTGGAGTCAGGAGTACCTGAGTTCAAATCCGGCCTCAGACACTTAACACTCACTAGCTGTGTGACCCTGGGCAAGTCACTTAACCCCAATTGCCTCACTAAAAAAAAAAAAAAAGAATACAGGTTGCAGAGCAGGCCCAATCTACATAGATGAAGCAAATCTCATTACCAGGAAATGGAATCACACTAAGGAAATCATAGGTCATGTCTTTTTAAAAAAGAACTATATAAGCATTAATTAGTATTAATTTTATCTGTCTGGGAAGGGGGCCTATTCCAATGTATATTAGATAACCAAGAGTTAAACTACACATTTGTTTATGCCCCAGAATTTGGTGCAAAATGAGCTCATAAGACAGGCTGTGTCCCTCATGCCTTCAAACTCTATGTCTGAGCCTCCTAGGATCATTGTGAACCCAAGGTTTTTGGACACAAGTTGAACTTCTAAATTTCAGAATAAGTAACACCCACTCTATGGTCACCTGACCTTAGCTGGCCCATCCTTCATCCTTCACTATTCTTAGGCATAGGAGGTTTGGTAATGGTGGTAATTGCTAATCTAATGGTGGTAGAAGAGAGTGCCTCTAAGCCTGGTGTTGTTTGTCCATTCTTGAAGAAGACCATGACATCCAGAGGTGATGATGGCATGACTTGCACTGAATTGGATTTAAGTGATGGAGGGCTGTGCATAGTCACCAACCTCACTCTCTCCTCCAGAGACATCTGCATCCAGTGGCAAGATATGCATCAGGATGATTGAAGTCAGCCCCAGATCTTTAAGGCAATTGGGGTTGAGTGACTTGCTCAGGGTCACACAACTAGTAAGTGTCTGAGGTGAGATTTGTTTTGTTTTGTTTTGGGGGCAATTGGGGTTAAGTGACTTGCCCAAGGTCACACAGCTAGTAAGTGTCAAATGTCTGAGGCTGGATTTGAACCAAGGAACTCCTGAATCCAGGGCCGGTGCTTTATCCACTGTGCCACCTAGCCGCCCCTGAGGTGAGATTTGAACTCAGGTCCTCTTGACTCCTGGGCCAGTGCTCTATCTACTGTACCACCTAGTTGCTCCACTTCTAAGGCTAGTCTTGCTCTGAGTCCTCTAGGATTGGCCCTTAAAGGATACAGAATCTATAGGGCAAGACTTTGAAGCCAGACATGAATATAATTAAGCATATTTATCTTCAAATTTGGGCCCACTCTGGCTAATGAAAACATTCCAATTAAACAAAAGATTTATTTTACTTTTTTTTAAAATAAAGAAATGGCATGCCTATTTAGCACCATTTATTCTGACTTTAATAAAACACCTTCTCACCATTTTAAAATGTGGCAAGAATGTACTACCAAAATCTGGCTGCAAGCATGTTAAATATTGCCTATAACAGGCCTAACTGGTTTGGTCTAGGAAAAGCACGGGAATCTTGAGTTTTGACCTAAGGACAGACAGGAAAAGCTAGTTTTGGAAAATGAATGCACAGACAGGTACATTAGCAACTAAATGTGTACACAAGTACCTTTCCTTATGTTTCTTTTTACTCATTTAGGTGGCCTCTGTAATCGTTGTAGTCATAACCTACTGTCAAATTTATTGGAGCAATTTTCACCACCTTCTTGACCTTTAGCCAGACAGGACAGGTGGAGTGATATCTGTGTCTATAGCTTAGTTCTTTATAACACAGTAGGGATAAAGCCAAGGTCATGGATTTCCTCTGTATTTTTTTTTTTTTTTTGTGGGGCAATGAGGGTTAAGTGACTTGCCCAGGGCCACACAGCTAGTAAGTGTCAAGTGTCTGAGTCTGGATTTGAACTCAGGTCCTCCTGCATCCAAGGCAAGTGCTTTATCCACTGCGCCACCTAGCTGCCCCCTCTGTATTTTAATATTAAACTGAAGCCCAGAGAGATTGAATGCTTTCTCAGTCACACAGCAGTTTTAGAGCTAAGAGTTACATCCGAGTTTCTTGTTGAGGTTCTTCCATTGTAGGAAGGGCATATTCTAAAAGCAACAATTCATTGGTTCTTCGAACTTGACAGGACCTTGGAGATTGTATAGACCAGGGCTTCTTAAACTTTTTCTGTTCGTGACTCCTTTTTGCCTGAGAAATTTTTATGTAACCCCAGGTATATAGGTATATAAAATAGGCATACATAGCCTTTTACTGTTGCCAAGTTTTTTGTGACCCCCCCCTCAGTTTAAAAAGCTTTGGTCTAGACCACTGCTGTCTCCTTGTTCTATAGGGAATAGGGGCCCTGGGAGGTGATATTACTTGCCCAAAGATCATAAATAACAGAGCCGATTGGTAACAGACCTGGACTGCATCTAGCCTAGGCTTAAAAGCTCTTGATTTAGGGATCATTCCATTGTGTTACGTTTTTTAAAAGTGGGGCAGAAGTTATTGATGTCTTCTGTTTTTCAAACCAGTTATTTATTATTCATCAGTCCTTCCCAACCATCGAAGCATCCTGTATAATTAAAAGAGGTACCCTTCCCTGCCACCATTAGTTTAGTACTCCATTATCAAATCCCCTTTGCCTAAAAATAGTGACGTATTAGATGATTAAAGTCAGGAGGCCGTAGAGTGAGCGCTACTTAATCTGAAATCTTAAGAGTCAACCTGTGTCTAGAGACCCATGGTTCACAACAACGCTAGCAAGGTAAGACATAAAGTTTGAAGGCGTAAGAGATAGAACTTATTTACTGAGCTCATCCTGGACCAAATTCCAAGCTACAATCAAGTATGTAAGCTAAATGGACAGATATTCTATGCAACATCTGGCTATACATCCAAAGATGTATGCAATATTTCCTCCTATGTCCTCCCCCCTTTCCCTTTCACCTCTCTACCCAGAGGTCAGAAATGTGGTTCATCATTTGTTCTTTGGGACCATGATCAATCTTTGTAATTAGTTTAAGCTTGGCTTCTTTTAGTGCTTGTATTTATATTGCCATTTGCTAAACTATCTTTTGACAGAGAATAAATAGATTAACTTGCCAAGGTAGGCAAAAACAACTCGATTAAAATAAAATAAAACAACATTTTGACAACAACACATCCATGATCCTATTTCAGGGACCTTTCCAGTAAAGGGTTATAGATGGACCAAATCATTATATTTTTGTCTATTATTCCAAACCCACAATGGTCTATATTTGAATTTTTAGAGACATTTGTCACTTGAAACAAATTCTATTCAAATGATCTTGCCTAAGGATTCATTGATGTATTTATTATGCTAGGAGACAATATGAAGTAGGGTGTGTGTGTGTGAGATGTATGTATAAGTGATGTGTTATCTATTGTGTTTCTGTCAGATCTTGCAATATAGTTCAGATACACACCAATACATCACAAGACTGTCAAACTAAGACATTCAAGAGAACACAGAGGTCAAATCATGTCACTCTTGAAAGATGAAGACAGTGTCTATTACCCCTGGCTTTTTTATGTGATAGAAACCAAAGTCAAAAGACAGTCTTATGGGCAGCTAGGTGGTGCAGTGGATAGAGCACCGGCCCTGGATTCAGGAGTACCTGAGTTCAAATCCGACCTCAGACACTTAACACTTACTAGCTGTGTGACCCTGGGCAAGTCACTTAATCCCAATTGCCTCACTAAAAAAAAAAAAAGGACAGTCTTGTTTACATGAGCACGTGTTAGTGTTGGAGAAAGGATCATGGCTTGTTTCTCTATAGACTGGCTTGTGTGTAGGCATTAGCATAGCATGGAATATTTGTGGAGTATGTTTGAGAAAAGAATAACAATTATGGGATGCTTTACAAAGTGTTTTAATCACAATAACCTTGAGGGCAGATAATATTATGTCCATTTTACAGTCAGTCATTTATAGTCACTTACCAAAGGCCAGACACTGTGCTAAGTGCTGAATATACAAAGACAGGTAAAAGACAGCCTGTGTTCTCAGAGAACTCACAGTCTAATGGGGAGACAACTCATAAACAAGTGTGTACAAACAAGAGAAAATACAGATAAATTCAAGATAATCAACAGAGGGGCAGCACTAGAATTAAGGAAGATCAAGGAAAGGTTTCTGATGTTGTTTTTGTAGAATGTGGTCTTTTAGCTAAGACTTAAAGAAAGCCAAGGTGCAAGGATAAGGAAAAGAATTCCAGGCGTGTGGGACATCCAGGGAAAATGCACAGAAATAAATAAACTAAGGTTGAGAGACACTAAATGAATTCCCTATAACCAAATGGCTTAGAAATCTAAGAACAAACTAATGACAGTATTGTAGAAGTTAGGACATTATATCACCCTTTTATATGGAGGATAATAGATGATAGGGTAACATCTATGTATATGTATGTATGTATATATGTACACACATATAGTGATTTTGAATTTTTTGTTGTTGTTTATTCATGTCTGACTCTTTGTGACTCCATTTGGGGTTTTATTGGCAAAGATACTGGAGTGGTTTGCCATTTCCTTCTCCAGATCAACTGAGGCAAACGAGGTTAAGTGAGTTGCCCAGGGTCACACAGCTAGTAAGTGTCTGAGACTGGATTTGAACTCTGGTCTTCCTGATTCCAGGCCCAACAGTCTATCCACTGTGCCACCTAGCTGCCCTATATATATAGTGTTATATATTATGTATTAGGGTATTATAATAAATTAAGGTATATATAGATTAGATTTTCCTTTTATAGGTTGTACTCCACATGACAGAAAATACCCTTTTGGAAAGACCTAAAATATAATAGGCCAACTCACTAACTATATTCTTTGGCCAAGCACTGAGAATAACCATGTGAGTAACAGGAACAGCATGGTATTGTCTTGTGATTGTGGTGCATCACTAGTTTTCCAAGTGTGGTTTTGAAGATCAATAAATCAATCAACAGATATTTAAGTGCCTAAAATGTGCCAGTTGCTAGGTATGTAAGTCCAAAGAAAGAAGTAATTCCTGCTCATAAGGAGCTTATATCTTAATGGTAATGACAAGAAGTATATATAAAAAATATTCAGCGAAAATATAAAGTGAATAAATACAAATACAACTTACTTAAATATAAGGCATTGTGGGAGAGAAGGCCCTAGCAATTGGGAACACAAGAAAAGACTTCATGTAGAAAGTGATACCTGAACTACACCTTAAAGGAAGGGGACTTTATGAACCAGAGGCAAGGAAGGAGTGGATTCCAAACATGGTGGACAGCTCATATAAAGGTTCATGCACATTGTCTTATTTGTGTACTCACCTTTATATGGCAAGAAATCAGTGATGTCACCTAAATAGCCTAGTTCCTAGACCAAGTTCCAGCTTCTTTCTCCTTAGGTCTGTTGCCCAAGCCAAATTTGACTCCCAGCATCAGCAGAAAAAAAAAAATGAAGAAATGATGGCTAATGGCAGAAACATCAGGGGAGGTAGAAGGGTCTCAGCTGATTATTCAGTTGACAAGTATTTATTAAGTGCTTTCCTATTTTCCAGCCACTAGGCTAAGTACTGGGGAATTCAAATAAAGGCAAAAATCATTCCTTCTCTCAAGAAGCAAACAACCTGGGGGCAGCTAGGTGGCGCAGTGGATAAAGCACCAGCCCTGGATTCAGGAAGACCTGAGTTCAAATTTGGCCTCAGACACTTAATACTTACTAGCTGTGTGACCCTGGGCAAGTCACTTAACCCTCATTGCCCTGCAAAAAAAGAAAAAAAAAGAAGGAAGCATACAACCTAATAGGGGAGACAACTCAGAAATAACATACATGAAGAGAGTTTTTATGCTTCCACTTACTTCACTTTGTATCAGTTATGTCTTCCTGTTCTTCTTTGTATTCTTCATCATCATTGTTTCTTACAGTACAATAGTATTCCATTATATTTATGAACTATAATTTGTTTGGTCATGTCTCATGGATGGTCATCTACTCTTTTTTTTTCTTTTTTCTTTCTTTCTTTCTTTCTTTTTTCTTTTTCTTTTTCTTTTTTTTTTTTTTTTGCAGGGCAATGAGGGTTAAGTGATCTGTCCAGGGTTACACAGCTAGTGTAAAGTGTCTGAGGCTGGATTTGAACTCAGGTCCTCCTGAATCCAGGGCCTGTGCTTTAGTCATTGCTCCACCTAGATGCCCCCCCCCATCTACTCTTTTTACAATTCTTTCCTACTGTCAAAAGTACTGCAATAAATATTTTGTTGTGAGACCTTTCTTTTTCTCTTTAACCAACTTAGGATATATGTACTGGGATCTTTGGGTCAAAAACATTCTAGTCACTTTCTTAGGACAGTTTCAAATTGCTTTCCAGAATGGTTAGAGTACTTCAGAACTCCACTCCCAGTGAAGCTATCTTTCCTATTTTGCCTATCTTTCCACACATGCTAAAACATTGACTATTTCCATCAGTTATTGTCTCTGACAATTTGCATTTCTGTCCTCCTCCTGGCCTGGCCTTTTTCTGTCTGAAAAGGAAAGAGAAAAATGTTATTCCATTTCTCCTTCCACTGGTCCCCTCACTTGACCTGCCTAAAGTCCTAGGAGGACTTCATCCTGACACCAGACTCATAGAAAGGTTGATAACTGATAACCTACCTCAACTCATTCCTTAATGATTAACAGACTCCTACGCAGTCACTTCCTCCCATCCTAATGAGTCTGAACTCCTGACTGTCATTAGTCAAATCTCTTTCTCAATCCTCTCTGCTCATTACCTGTAGGAATAAGGGAGCTCTTATTTCTATCCCACTCAACCAACCCCACCTCCTTCCAATGTTTGACTCTAAAACTGCTCTCAGGAGTGCTTCCTCCATAAACAACAACATTGCTTTTATCTTAAATCTTTTTCTTTCCTACTCCTTCCATCTTATGGCTCTCACTGAGACTTGGACTCCTTATGTCATAACCTCCCTGGCTACCTTTTCTAGCACTAGTTGCACCTCTATTCATTCCCCTTACTCATTGGTCAAAATGAGGAAATTAGAATACTTGCCCCCCACTGCCTCTTTCAGGCCCTTCCTCTAATACTCTTACTCAGTATCTCCCACTTTGAACTTAACCCAACCCATATCTACTATTCAATCAAAATTCTGGTCACTGTTATGTACCAGCCTTCAAGATACTTCCCTTCTTTCCTCAGTGAATTCAATGCCTCCCCTCATCCTAGGGTTGTTGTGAAGATTAAATGAGATGATATTTGTAATTCACTTAGCACAGTGCCTGGCACATAGTAGGTACTTAATAAATGTTTATTCCCTTCTCCTTCCCTTCTCTGGGGACTTTGACATACATACCTATGCTCCCTCAAATACCCCAAACTCTTACTTCCTCAACTTACTCATTTCCTGTGATTAATCTCTTCACTCTACCTCAGTCATAGACAGAGATGATCATACTGTTGATCTTGCCATTCAGCCATTACCCATTCAGTTCTAAAAACTGTAAATGAAAGTTCATAGGCTTTGTGAATTATACTACTGATGGGTATGTGGAAAAATCAGTATTTGGTAAAAATATGAATGGGCTAGTACCTCCCCCAAATACAGATTTTTGGTTCCTTACCTCTTCAGCTCCCATTTGTGTATGTAGAATGGTTTACCTTGGCAAGCAGAAGGGCCATCTCTTCATGTGAGATGGGGGTGAAGGAGGATATAGTGGCAAAAGTCATCTGAATGATGTGAGATGAGGAGAAGAGAAGAGGGAGATCTAAGTAAATGGCTTCAATTTTTTTTCCCATGAAATATGAAGCAAGATTGTCAGCTGAGAGGATGGAGGGAAGGAAAGCTATGGGAAGTTTGAAGAAGGATGAAAAGATCTGGAAAAGATTTTGCAGGGAATGGGATAGTGAATCAAATAGGAAAATGTAAAAGGATTGCTTTATCAAAGTGAAGGCCCAGCTAAGATTATGAAATAAATTTACAATACACCCAGTCAGTATGTTTTCATGATTCTTTTCAGCTTTGGTCAGTAGCATGTGAGTAGGAGTGAAGGCAGAGGATGGTGGGAGTAATCCAAGACTTAGGGTGGGCAGGGCAAGCTCACTAATAGAATGGGGGGTAGGGACAAGGAAATAGAAAGAAAAGAACAGTTTAGAGTTAAATCTATTCACCTAGTTTTCAAGCCTGAGAACTGAAGTACCCTGTGCCAAGTGCAAGGATGGCTTGGGGGAGAAATGAAGGATTGAGGGATTAGAGATCGTGGTGATGATGAAAAATAAAATTTGGGGTTACATGGCATAGGGAAACTTGGAATGACTACCAAGTGTAATCATTATTTCCCCCCCAAGCATGATCAATTTATTATTAAAGTGCAAATTTACCAATAAACAGGATCTCAGTTTCCTCAGCAAAGCTAAGGCCCTAAATGAAGGGGACAGCTCCCTTTTATAGTTTTTTGGGGAAAGAAAGAAAAAAAACAGCCAAAACATGAAAATAGTACTCTTCAATCTGCATTGAGACTACATATTTCTTTTTCTGGGTGTGGAGAACATTTTCCATCATGAGTCTTTTGGAATTGTCTTGGATTATTGTATTGCTGAGAAGAGCTAAGTCTATCACAGCTGATCATCCCACAATGTTACTGTTACTGTGTACAGTGTTCTCCTGGTTCTGCTCACTTCACTGAGCATCAGTTCACTTAAGTCTTTCCAGGTTTTTCTGAAACCAGCATGTTCATCATTTCTTATAGCACAAGAGTATTCCATTCCATTCATATATCACAACTTGTATAGTCATAACCCAATCGAAAGGTGCCCCTCAATTTCCAATTCTTTGCCACTACAAAAAAAAAAAAGTTGCTATAAATATTTTTGTACATGTGGGTCCTTTTTCCTTTTGTATGATCTCTTTGGGATACAGACCTAGTAGTGGCACTGCTGGGTCAAAGGGTATGCACAATTTTATAGCCCTTTGGACATAGTTACAAATTGCTCTTCAGAATGGTTGGATCAGTACCAAGTGTAATTAGATAAGGGGATTTCAGAGTTCATGAATATCAAAGTGGAACATGGAAGGTAGATGTCACATCTATGTGGACTTTGTAGTGTGGGTTTTGAATGAAGTTATGGAGACTGCTTCAGACATTTGCTAGCTGTATGACCCTGGGCAAGTCACTTAACCTCCCTCACCCTCAGTTGTAAAATGGAGAGAAAAATAACACCTACCTTACAGGGTTATTTGAAGGATCAAACTAAATTTATATACATACATATCCTTATTTATGTCTTTATATTTATATGTATACATATGACATGCTTTTGAAACTCTTAAGCACTATATTAACACTAACTACCCCTGTTAGTCTTGTTATTACAGTTATTCTTTGGCCACTTTCCATTGGGGAAGGGTTCTTGGTCTTACATATTTGTATTAGTACCCTATATGTCTTGGATATCAGATACTGGACTGAATTGCCTTTGAGGTCCCTTCTAGTTTTAAATCAATGATTCTATGACCTTATGGATGAGAAACACCATTTTCGACTTGACTAGAGTCATCCTGCCAGTATATGTCAGAGATGGGATTTGGGCCAGGTTTTCCTTTCTTGGAGGCCAGCTCTGTATCTAGTAGACTAGACTGCTTATTTGTACCTATTTTGAATTTTTTCCTAAGACCAAAAACTTTTCCAAGATGGGGAAAAGATATTGCATTATCCTATATTATGCAGCCCACTCTTTCAAAGATCTCTCTTTTGAAGACCTAGAATTCAGGCTATCTATATTCATAAGCATTGCATTTGGAGTCAAATCACTGTCTGCCAGTTGCCCCTGAAGAAAGAGGTCCTTTCTCTAATACAGTTGTATATTATTTTTTGTTTGTTTGTTTGGGTTTTTTTTGGTGAGGCAACTGGGGTTAAGTGACTTGCCCAGGGTCACACAGCTAGTAAGTGTTAAGTGTCTGAGGCCCGATTTGAACTCAGGTACTCCTGACTCCAGGGCCGGTGCTCTATCTACTGCGCCACCTAGCTGCCCCTCAGTTGTATATTATTAATAAGTTACTGGTGCTCAGGAGTGTTCCCCTCCCCTGTGTCCTTCTAGATGGGGAAGAGGGGAATAAAAGATGATTCTCTGGCAACCACAATTGAATTCAGAATTAATTTCCTTATAGAAAGAGTTTTAAACAGTAGTTATTATAATTGAAACAAGACTATTAATAATGTACTTCAGGTGCATCATGGGTTAAATAAGCTTTTGTGGGGAAGCCTTGGAAACTTTATCTATAAGATTGTTTATATAGGAAATTGCCTCTTGAGTTCCAGACCATCAATATATAATGGAACGTTGCCCATTCATAAGTTGGGGGACTTCCTGTACTTCATAAAGTCACTTCCCAGTTCCCAGGAAGCCTCCCAAGTTTGAGGGCTCAGGCCAAAAAGCCACAAAACTTAAAGTGCTAAAAAGGCTCAAGTATTTTATATCAGGTAGGACATGAATAGAGGCAATTTGGTGTGGTGGTTAGAGATCTGGCCTGGAACGGAGACAATCTAAATTCAAATCATTATGCTAACACATACTGACTGTGTGACCTTGGGCAAATCATTAAACTCTCAGTTCCTTGGGCATCTCTCCAAACTGCAGAGAATATCCTGACCTACATTTCTGGTAGGGAGTATCTTCATCTGGGAGTTTCCAATATCAGTGCAATTACAAGTCCAGTACCTAACCTAGAGAAAGTGGACGTCTAAGGAGTCATCACCTACCGCTCCTTAATTCCCATCTAATTATACAGCACTATGCTCCAGTTCCCAGTCATGATAAGTTTGCAATTTCCAAGATTAAATCTAAGAACTTCAGAAAAATGTCAATGTTAATTTTAAAAATTAAATCACTTATTTTGGATTCTCTGTAGTAATTTACAGCCTGAATAAACAACCCCTTCCATCCTTATCCCCATGCACAATTCTCTTCTTCCCCACCTACTCCCACTCCTATGTAAAGTGAATACTTAGATTGTTTTTTTCCTCATTCTTCTATTCCCTGTTGCCCCAGCTGTTCCAATTATACATTTTATCTTAAACTGTGTGACAGGGCTATGGAACTCAGTGCCAAACTTTTCCTAAATTTCTTTTTCCTCTTATCAAAGTGCATTCCAACAATGTCAAGTCACTGATATGCTAAATTTCTAGCAAATGTGGACAGAATTGTCCAGAATTGCCCAGAATTCATGTAGTTCAACATCAGGGAGCATCTAGGTGGTACACTGGATACAGTACTGTACCAAGTGTTAAAAAAAAACCTGAGAGGGGCGGCTAGGTGGCGCAGTGGATAGAGCACCGGCCCTGGAATCAGGAGTATCTGAGTTCAAATCCGGCCTCTGACACTTAACACTTACTAGCTGTGTGACCCTGGGCAAGTCACTTAACCCCAATTGCCTCACTAAAAAAAAAAAAGAAAGAAAGAAAGAAAGAAAAAAAAAACCTGAGTTTGGGGCAGCTACGTGATGCAGTGGATAGAGCATTGGCCCTGGATTCAGGAGGACCTGAGTTCAAATTCGACACGACACTTACTAGCTGTGTGGCTCTGGGCAAGTCACTTAACCCTCATTGCCCCACAAAAAAATAAAAACAAAAACAAAACAAAACAAAAAGCTGGGGGTATTCTTTATACCTCAAAGAGATATTTGACGAAGACTTTAGTGGAGGATTAAAAATAGTTTTTTCTTTTCTCTTCTCTTTTCCTCCTTTCTTCTTCTCTCCTCTCTTCTCTTTTCTCCTCTCTTTTCCTCTCTTTCCTCTCTTTCCTCTCTTTTCCTCTCTTTTCCTCTCTTCTCTTCTCCTCTACTCCCCTTCCCCCTCTCCTCTCCTCTCCTCTCCTCTCCTCTCCTCTCCTCTCCTCTCCTCTCCTCTCCTCTCCTCTCCTCTCCTCTCCTCTCCTCTCCTCTCCTCTCCTCTCCTCACCTCTCCTCTCCTCTCCTCTCCTCACCTCTCCTCTCCTCTCCTCACCTCTCCTCTCCTCTCCTCTCCTCTCCTCTCCTCTCCTCTCCTCTCCTCTCCTCTCCTCTCCTCTCCTCTCCTCTCCTCTCCTCTCCTCTCCTCCCCATCTCTCTCTTCTCCTCTCCTCTCCTCTCCTCTCCTCTCCTCTCCTCTCCTCTCCTCTCCTCTCCTCTCCTCTCCTCCCCATCTCTCTCCTCTCCTCTCCTCTCCTCTCCTCTCCTCCCCATCTCTCTCCTCTCCTCTCCTCTCCTCTCCTCTCCTCTCCTCTCCTCTCCTCTCCTCTCCTCTCCTCTCCTCTCCTCTCCTCTCCTCTCCTCTCCTCTCCTCTCCTCTCCTCTCCTCTCCTCTCCTCTCCTCTCCTCTCCTCTACCTATTGTGCCCAGGTTAGAAGCACAATGGCTACTCAAGAATCAATCCCACTACAGATTGGCACTGCTCACCTTTTCTAACTTCAGCTAGTTTGCTCCTTTTTGGCAGCCTTATGGCCTTTCATTGTTGAGAGTTTGTCATATTGGTGCTGGTATTAGTATGTTCACCTGATCAGCACTAGCCCTATTGCTCTTGAGCTCAGAACTCCTGTATTCAAGTGACCAATCAGCCTGTTCTGCAGCAGGGGTTACAAGAGTATGCCACCACGACTATCTAAAAACAATTATTTAAAGATAGGTTAATGAGGGGGGGGGTTGGAGTTCACAGTCCCAAATGTCAGGGAAGACAAGATGTTAGTTAAAACACTTTCCTCAAATTGGGAGGTAAAGATGTAAGAGTTATAAAAAATAAATACTGATATTATGTTACACTAATAGCATTCTTGTTTATCCTTTCCAGATCTGATAATATATATATATATATATTGCTCAATCATTTTTACATTTTGATTGTATTTGTTATATTTTTACAACTCTTTTGTATTTTTATTTATTTTGTTAAACATTTCCAAATAACATTTTTATTTCATTAAATATTTCTCAATTACATGTAAAAGAATTTTCAGTGATTATTTTCAACAATTTTGAGTTCCAAATTCTCTCTCTCTCTCCCTCCCATGCTTCCTCCTTCCCTGAGAAGGCAAGCACTTTGATTTCGATTATACATATGAGGTCATGTCAAACATATTTCCATACTAGCCATGTTCCAAAAGAAAACACAACCAAAATAAAACAAAAACTAAAATTTAAAGTACACGTCACTCTGTACTCAGAGTTCATCACTTCTCTTTCTGGAGGCAGATAGCCTTTTTCATCATGGGTCCTTTGGAATTGTCTTGGATCATTGTCTTGATCAGAGTAGCTAAGTCTTTCACAACTTGTCATCCTTACAATAATGCTGTTACTGTGTAATGTTCTTTTGGTTCTGCACACTTCACTTTGCATAAGTTTATATAAGTCTCTGCAGGTTTTTCTGAAACCATCCTGCTTATTATTTCATATAGCATGATAGTATTCCATCACAATCATATACAACGACTTGTTCAGCCATTCCCCAATGCTCAATTGATGGGCATCTCCTCAATTTCCAATTCTTTGCCACCACCAAAAAAGCTGCTATAAATATTTTTGAACAAATAGGTCCTTTTCCTTTTATGTCTTTGGGATACAGACCTCTACTAAACCTTTATCCAATGAGGTCAAAGAGACAGAAAAAGGTCCTATATGGTTGAGCTGTATTTTAAAGAAAGAAGACTCTATGAGAGGGAGGTAAGGAGGAAGTACATTCTAGGCATATGAGATAGCCAGTACAAAGGCATAGAGACTGGAAATATAATATGGAGTGAGGCTGGATTGCAAAGTACTGGCAGGACAATAATGAGTCTGAAAGGTTAAGTTAGGGCCAGGCTGCCTAGACTTTAAAAGCTAAACAAAGGAGTTTATATCTTATCCTAGAGGCATTATGAAGCCCCTGGAGGTGACTGAGTAGGGGAGCCAGATCTGTGCTTAAGAAAAATGACTGGCAAGAGTGTGCAAGACAGGCTAAAGCAGGGTTAGTGACCAGAGGCAGGGAAACCAATTAAAAAGTTGCAGTAATATAGAGAGGTGAGATGGGCCTGAAATCAACCAGTTAGCTTTGTGAATGGAGAGAAGCTACCCATTATCTTTGTGACTTTGAGCAAGTCACTTCATACTTCTTGGCCTCAGTTTCCTTTTCAGTAAAAATGAAGAGCTGGGATCATCTGATCATCTGACCTCTAACGTCCTTTCCAGCACTAGACATGTGGTGCTTATTCTCTAACCCCATACAAATGTGTATCAGTTTACACTATACCGATATGTGGAAGACTGGTTTTATAAAACAGGCAAATTAAGAGGTCTTGCTTTACAGAATAATTTACCATATGTTTCCTTTTCAGATTCAATTATATATACAAAAGTTTTCCATTCTTCCAGACTGATTTCACATTATCTTCACCCACCCCCCACAATCTACTTTCCAGCCAAACTAACATATTTACTGTTCTCTATATGTGACATTTCATTTCCGACCTATGTGACTTTGTACAAGCCATTCCATCATGCCTCCCTCTGTCTCTTGGAATCCCTAGGTAGCTTCAAGACTAAACTCAAATGCCGCCTCCAACATGAGACCTTTCCTGATTTTTCCAATTGTTAGCATTCTCCAAATACCCTGAAATTCTTTGTGTGTATTTTAAGTTGACTTATGTGTGGGCATATGTTGCTCCCCTGGTAGAAGAACAAAGGACTGAAGTGTCTTTATATTTATATCCCCAATACCTAGCAGAGCACTTCCTCCTTGGTAAAGGGCCTAATAAATATTTGTTAAATTGAGAAGTTCCATTTGTATAAAACTTTTCAGGACCACCAATAATCATAGGCTTATCAATTTCAAGATCACCTAACCCAAGAGGTAAATGACCTGCCCAAAGTCACATAGATGATGGGTCTGTCAGAGTTGGGATTCAAACAGAGTTCATCTGTCTCCAGATCTAATCCTTTTCTCTTTCTTCACAAACATATTAAGTACGTACGATGTACAGCAAACTAAATGAGACACTAGTTGTTATCCAATTGTTTCAGTCGTGTCCAACTCTTTGTGACCCCATTTGGGGTTTTCTTGGTAAAGATACTGGAGTGGTTTGCCATTTCCTTCTCCAGTTCATTTTACAGATGAGGCAACTGAGGCAAAAAGATTTAAGTGACTCACCCAGGGTCACATAGCTAATAAGTGTCTGAGGCTTTCTCACTCCAGGCCTGGCACTCTATACACTGTGCCACTTGGCTGCCCCTGAGGCACTAGAGAAATATAAAAATTAAATAATAATTTCATGAAGCTTAAGTTCAGTAGGATGTGCAAGGCTATTGAATCCAGTGAGGCATATATGTAGCAGTTTTCTAGTCTTAAATCTGATAAACCTCACTAGGTATCTGACTCAACAAGTGGTGATGTCAAACTCGAATAGAAAGGGATCTCTGCAGATGGCATATTGCCTTAGAAAACCACAAATTAACATTATCTATGTCATATTGTACTTTTAATACTTTGTTAAATATTCCCCAATCACATTTTAATCAGGTTCTCGCAGGGAGGGTTATGGACCCCATGTCAGGCACCTATGATATAGAATGAAATTACAGATTCCAAACTATATTACAAAATGGTAATCATCAAAATAATCTGGTACTGGTTAAGAAAATTCACTTCTGAAATATATAGGAAACTGAGCCAAATTTATAAAAATAAGAGCCATTGAGTGATCAAAGACAACTCTGAAGGACTTTTGAAAAATACAATCCATCTAAAGAGAAAGAACTGATGGTATCTGAATACAGATTGAAGCATAATTTTTTGTTAGTTCCTTTAATCTGAAGTTTTGTTTTTGTCTGTTTTCTTTCACAACCTAGTTAATGTGGAAATGTTTTACATGATTACTCATGTATAACATATTGAATTGCTTGAGTTCTTTGGGGGGGTGGGGAGGGAGGAAGAGAATTTGGAACATGAAGTTTTAAAAAATTGATGTCAAAACTTATTTTTGTATGTAATTTGGGAAAATAAAAATTCTAAATAAACAAAACAAAAACATAAAGTGCAAAAAATTTTTTAAAAAGAGCCATTACCCAGTTGATAAATGGTCAAAGGATACGAACAGGCAGCTTTCAGAAGCTCAAGGCTATCAATAATCACATGAAAAAATGCTCTAAATCACTACTGATTAGAGAAATGCAAATTAAAACAACAAATTTGGCTGAACATGATAAAAAGGATAATGACAAAAGATAGAGGAGATATGGATTAGTTGGGACATTGATATACTGTTGGTGGAATTGTGAACTAGTCCAACCACTTTGGAGAACAATTTGGAACTATGCCCAAAGAGTTATAAAACTGGGCATACTCTTTGACCCAGAAATACCACTACTAGGTCTGTACCACAAAGAGATCAAAGAAAAAGGGAAAGGACCTATTTGTACAAAAAAAAAAAATTATAGCAGCTCTTTTCATGGTGGCAAAGAATTGGAAACTGAGGAGATGTTCATCAATTGGGGAATGGCTGAACAAGTTATATATGATTGTGATGGAATACTATCATGCTATATGAAATAATAAGCAGGATGGTTTCAGAAAAACCGGCAGACATATAATTTTATGCAAAGTGAAGTGTGCAGAACCAAAAAGAACATTACACAGTAACAGCATTATTGTAAGGATGATAAGTTGTAAAAGACTTAACTACTCTGGTCAAGACAATGAGCCAAGACAATTCCAAAGGACCCACAATGAAAAATGCTATCTGCCTCCAGAAAGAGAAGTGATGAACTCTGAGTACAGAGTGAAGCATACTTTCTTTCTTTCTTTCTTTTTTTTTTTTTTAACAATGTAGTTTTCTGTATTTTGTATCATGAAGTTATAGTGGTATGTTTGTAGCACAAATAACATCCATCCTCCCATTCATTCATGGATTAATTCAACAAATATTTATTAGCACATTCAGCAAAAATGTGCAAGGCATTTTGTAAGGCCCCAGGGTTACAAAGAGGCCCTATCGAAGGGAATATGATAGTGAAGATAAAACATGTATAAAAATAACTGAAATACAAATTAGATGATACATTTACAGGAAATATCTAACATACTTTCTTTAAACTTTATTTTTATTGTTTTATTTTGTTTGTGTTTTCTTTTGGAACATGGCTAATATTTGGCATGACCTCAAAATTAAAGTTCTTGCCTTCTCACGGAAGGAGCAGGTGCAGAAGGGAGAAAGAATTTAGAACTCAAAATTTAAAAAATAATAATCATTGAAAATTCTTTTAAATGTATTTGGAAGATAATTAATGAAATAAAAACATTATTTAGAAATGTTTAACAAAATAAATTTAAAAATACAGAAGAGTTGTAAAAATATAAATAATAAAAATGATTGAGCAATCTATCTTATCAGACTTTGTGGCAAAGAAAAAACCCCAATGCTTATAAAGAGAGCTTTCCAAGAAACCATTTGAAATGTTGCTTTGGTTGCTAGAATGAAGAGCTGAGCAGGCTCTTCTCGAGCCAAAGAGTCTGAAAAGAAGTTCCCTGAGTTGAATAAACTGAGCAGAGGCCAGAGAGACAGAAATCAGATCAAGAAAAACACAGGCTGGCATCCTCCAGGGGCATCTTGGGATTCCTAGCTGGCTAAGGAAAGGTATCGGCAAAGCCCTGTAGACTCTTTCCTCATTGGGAGGGAGAAGAGGAGAATTTCTACTGTTTTTGGAGATCAGCCCGCTCAGAAAACTCAGAGGTCACCATATGCAGCTGTGGTAACCCACAAAATGCGGGGCATGTGACAGTTTGGTGGCTTGGGTTCCTATTATCGCTGACACCTTCCTCTTTCAGACAGACGCCTAATGACTGGGCAGGCTAAGTGAAAGCCTGGCTCCCTGCTGCCTGTGTACAATCAGCCTGGTGTTCTAAGGCAGCCGAAAGAACAGAGAGGGGCTTCCCAGACATACGTGTAGGACCCGCTTGGCTCTGCAGGAGGGGAAGCTAAAAGATCTAATAAGGAGTAAAGAGTTTCTTGAAGTTGGCAATAATAATGGCCTGAATGCTTAGGCGGTAGAATCTGATATCCCCCTTTTGTCAGTCTTCTTTGCTTCCCACGCAGTGACACTCTAGGCCCTGGCTACAATTAACCAAATATGGTGGGATAAAGTATAAGTCAGCTATGTAAGTCTACTTTTAAACACTAAAATTTCAGGATTGAACCTAAGCTCCCTGCATAGTCTCCCCCAAAGGTCCCACCAGGAAGCAAACCCCAGATCTAAGCAAAGAAACAGTTATAAGTGGGCTGGGTTGATTCCAGGATAGATTAAAAAAAAAACAAACACAGTGATTATCAATAGACCTATCATTTTCCTAGAGCTAGAAATGATGCCATCCCAGAATTGAGGAGTATCCCAGGAGATGGAGATGAGGAGGAACCGCTCCCCAGCTCAGGAGGGTCATGGGTCAGAAAGTTTATAGATATCCTCCTGTAAATGGAAGTAACTCAACTTCTTTAGTCTGCAACGTAAATGGCTGCTAATAAATATAGATCATCTCAGCTGGGGTTTCTTTCTTTCTTCCTTCCTCACTCCCTCCCGCCTACCTTCATGCTGCTCATTAGCCTGATAGCAGCTGCTGTAGCAACAGGTACAGGGGAAGTCCCAGTGCCCTTCAGCCCAAGTAACTGAGATTCACCCCTGTGGGGTTCAGCTGTTGGCACACCTGGAATAGAACATAGATTCCAACTTTGAAAAAGTTATTTTTCCAACCTTAAAAGGTTGATTTATATGCCTGGAATATAGTATGAACGACTACAGCCAAACTGAGTATTGTGACAGCCACATCAATCACAGTTTTCTTGATAATTTTAAGAGCCTTTCTTGTTTTAATAATATCTGACATTTATAGAGAGTTGGAGTTAAAAAAGAACTTTACATCCCTCTAACCTGGGTTAGCTTTTGGGAGAGACCCATGTGTGAGGGATGTCTCTAGTGCTATAATAGTAAGTTACATTCCTAGGGCACTTTGAAGTTTATAATAAACTTTTCTCATAACAACCATGTTATTGATGAGGAAACTGAGGTTCAAAAGGTCTAGTCACTTGATCAGGGTTATATTGCTTTGGGAACCTCTACTCTCAATTTTGATTCTTAAAACATTGTGGTACTCCTTGATTTGTAATTAGGTAACATCACCAGCAGAATATTGGTACTTAAAAAAAAGGTTTTTGTTATATGGAAATGCTTGAGATAATTGAAATCATTGTTCTGTTTCCCATGTTTATTCTCTCCATTCTGCTGTTTTCTTACTATTCAGTTCTGATTGTTAATCTTCAGTTTCTCTCCATGATATGTGTAGTGTGTGGTACACACTATTGTGTGTAGACTATTTCAGCTGCATTTCATAGGCAATAGACATTCTTCTGATTATCCTCCTACTTGCCTGCTGATTCTTAGTCTCCTTAGATCTTTATCCGTGTCATACCTACTAATTGGTCATACCTATTTACCAGACCCACTTCTTTTATTTCTATATAGTTTCTCAGTTGATGAGCTCATAATTTCCCATGGGTTCAATTATTATCTCTAAGCAGATAACTCCTTGGTTCATATATCCAGCCCTAGCCTCTCTTCTGAGCTCCACCCAGCATCACCAACTGACTTTTGGACATTTTGAGCTTGATTTCCCATAGGCATCTCAAACTCAACACATCCAAAACAGAATTTTTCCTCCTCCCTTACTCCCCCCACTCTTCTACATTTTCCTTTTTCTGACAAGGGTACTACCATCCTTCTATTTTCACAAGCTCTGCCATCCTCTATTTCCCACCATTCTTTACCAAAAAATACCTAGTCAGTTTCTTAATCTTTTCATTTCTATCTCTACAGAATCTCTTGAATATGTCCGCAATTCTGCTGCATGCAGTCACTGCAATAGTTCAGACCCTTTTCACCTTTCACTTAGACTATTAGAGTAGCCTCTTTTGCAGGGGGGGGGGGGGTTGGCGCGCAATGGGGGTTAAGTGACTTGCCCAGGGTCACACAGATAGTAAGTGTCAAGTGTCTGAGGCGGGATTTGAACTCAGGTCCTCCTGAATCCAGGGCCGGTGCTTTATCCACTGCGCTACCTAGCTGCCCCTGAGAGTAGCCTCTTAATGGAACTCCTTGCTTCAAGTCTATGTCCTCTCTAATCCATCCTCAATATAGCTGTTAAAGTGATTTTCATAAAGTACAGGTATGATTGTGTCACACCCTCCTCTCAATAAACTCTACTAACTGCTTATGATCTCCTAGAATCACATATAAAATTGTCCTTTTGTCATTTAAAGCTCTTCACTATTTAGCCCCTTCTTATCTTTCCATTCTTAAACATTACTCCCCTTATTGAACTGTGTTTTAGTTGTTGTTGTTGTGCTGTTTCAGTGATGTCTGACTCTTCATAACCTTATGTGGCGTTTTCTTGGCAAAGATTTTGGAGTGACAGGGCAGCTAGGTGGTGCAGTAGATAAAGTGTTGGCCCCAGATTCAGGAGGACCTGAGTTCAAATCTGGCCTCAGACAATTGACACTTACTAGCTGTGTGACCCTGGGCAAGTCACTTAACCCTCATTGCTGGTCCCCCCCCCAAAAAAAAAAAGATTTTGGAGTGGTTTGCCATTTCCTTCTACATATCATTTTTACAGATGAGAAAGCTGAAGCAAATAGGAGTAAATGACTTGCCCTGAGTCAACACAGCTAGTAAATATCTGAGGCTGGATTGGAACTCAGGAAGATGAGTCTTCCTGACTCCAGACCTTGGGCCTATCCACTGTGCTACCTAGTGACAGACAAGCTGACCCTTTTGCTATTTTTCATATATAATGCTCCACCTTCCATCTGCATACCTTTGTGCTTATGGCACCTAAGCCTAGAATGCCCTCCCGCCTCATCTCTGCTGCTAAGAATTCCTGATTTCCTTCAAAACCCAGCTCAAATGACCTTTTATGATCTTTTTTTTTTTAATTTTTTGGTGAGGCAATTGGGGTTAAGTGACTTGCCCAGGGTCACACAGCTAGTAAGTGTTAAGTGTCTGAGGCCGGATTTGAACTCAGGTACTCCTGACTCCAGGGCCGGTGCTCTATCCACTGCGCCACCTAGCTGCCCCTTTTATGATCTTTTGCCTGCTAGTGCCTTCTTAAAAGGCATTTGAATTTTGTGTATATAGGTGTACATACATACATGTTGTCTCAGAGACTGAAGGTGCATTTTTTTTTAAATCCCCAGAACTTAACACATTGCCTGGCTCACAGGAAGTGCTTTATAAATGTCTGTTGATTAAGTGATTCATCTACTTGGTTTAACTTCTGTGAATTATGAAGAAAAACTTTTGAAAGATTGGAGTTCTCATTTAGAAGGTTTGGAAATATTCTCAGGGCTGATGAAACAAGCACATTATTATCCACAAACAACAGAACTTTTTCTATAGGAAATTCCTGTTCTATTTTGACACTGCATTTCAATTTCTATAGCAATGGTGGCTATTTTTGTATTTTCACACACACACACATATATATAATTGGTATATTTATTTCTGTTTTATGACTTGCCAGACATACTCTTAATATGTTCCCTTTTGCATTATGATTACATCATGTCTTACTTGATAAATTGTAGGAAGAGCTGGAAAATGTCTTCTTTAATTTTCCATATTTTCTCTAGCTCCTAACCCAGTGCTCTGCGTACAGTTATTGTTGTTTGTCCTTCATTCTCAAAGAAGACCATGACATTGGGAGGTGATATCATGATTTGCAGTGAATTGGATTTAACTGAAGGAGGGCTGTGCAAGGTCACCAACCTCACTCTCTCCTCCAGAGCCATCTGGGTCCAGTGGCAAGATATACATGAGGATGACTGGAGATGGCCCTGAATATTTTTAAGGCAACACAGTGCTAGACATATAGTAAGTGTTCAAGAGATACTTTTTCAACATCATCAGCAAACATCTGTTAAGTGCTTAGTATTTGGCAGGTTAGGCCGTGAGGATGCAAAACTATACAAAGCACAGTTCTTGCCCTTAAGGTGTTTATAGTGTAGGGGGAAAAGTAGTACACAAGAATATAACCATATATCATAACATATCCTAGGGACTAAATAAGACAAATAGACAATAAATGTTATGGGAGTTAAGAAGAAGGAGTAATCAGTGTGGTGATCGGGGAATCCAGGAAGTTTGGAGAAGAGAGAAGTTTCTGAAAAAATGTCATTAGTTGTGTTTTAGACTGGTTGAGTTTGAGATACCATGGGGACATACAAATGGAGATGTCCAGCAGTCAGTTGGCAAGGTCAGGACTGGAGTTTAGAAGAGATAATTTCTTGATGTGCAGGATGACTTCAGACCATGGACAGAACTAGGAAAGTCAGGAATGGTTTGAGATGAAAGAAGATTATTTCAGTTATGGATGCATGTTGACTGGTTGTTGTTACTATAACCTTTGTGCCAAGGACAGCTAAAGGGGAAAACAAAAGATAGGTTCTGGGGCAGCTAGGTGGCACAGTGGATAGAGCACCAGCCCTGGAGTCAGGAGAACCTGAGTTCAAATCCGGCCTCGGACACTTAACACTTACTAGCTGTGTGACCCTGGGCAAGTCACTTAACCCCAATTGCCTCACACACACACACAAAAAATTATACAAAAAAAAAAAAAGATAGGTTCTAAAGGATTACATTTAATATTTCACACAACTTGATCCAACACAGAAAAATCTGGGAAGATCTTTCCATGGACATCTCAGTAGGATGGGACCAACTCCCAATTGCAAACATACTTCCTAACATTACAGAAGTAAACTGTGTTAAAAGTCAAGATGAATAAAAGAGCATCTATACATTTTACAAGTGAGTAAAATCCATTTGGTTTTTTCTCAGTTCATAGCCTTCTTGAGGTTTCTGTAGCATTTGACACTGTTGACTATAGCTTTGAAACTTTGCTTTTCTTGGCTTCTGTGATATATTGTTGATTGATTAATTGGAGACATAACCCACTCTCAGAACTTTAACAATATATCACAATGCCTGATTCTCAGATCTATAGCTCCAGCCCTACCTCACTTCTGATCTCTGGGCTTGTATTTTCAGCTGCCTGATGGGCCTTTCCACTTGTATATCCCACCAGCACTTTAAAATCAAGATGTCCAAAGTCAAACTTTTCTGCTTCTTCCTCCTCCCCTTCAACCAATCTATTACTTCTATTTGCTTCCCCATTTCTGTTCATGCTACTTTCACCATCTCAAACACATAGACTAAAAAATCCTGAGTCATCTTTGGTTACCCCTTCCTCTTCCTTATGACCATACAATTTTTGTCTGAGCAATTCTGTTTCCACAGTCTCTCACATTGGTACCTTCTTTTCCATTCCTTCTGCCTCTGCTCCAGTTCAGGCCTTCACTACTATTCACCTAGACTACTTCAACAGTGTCTTAACTGGTGCCTCCAACTTTAATAAACTTCCTCCAATCCACCCTAGACAACTGACATATTAGTCATCTGAAAGCATAGTTCAGATCATGGTGTGTATATATTCAAAATTCCCCAGTGGAACACCATTGCCCCTAAAATCAAGTCAACTCCCTTCAGGCTGATATTTAGGGCTTTTTCCATGCTTTCCCCATCTCTCTAGGTTTATCTCCCACAGCTCCCCTATGCGTACCTTACATTCCAGCCAAACTGGTTTATTTGAGGTTTCCCAGATGTTCCCTGTGCTTTCCTACCTTTGCTAATACTGTGCCATCTGCCTGAAATATAATGTTCCCTCCCTTTGTGTACTTATTCCTACCTGTCAAAATAGTGACTTTCTTCTAACTTTAGCTTTAATGTGCTTTTGATGCATGAGGTAGAAGGCAATATAGTACAGGGAAGAGAAATGGGAATTTGGAGTCAAAGGACCTGACTTTGAAACTTGGCTCTGCTAATTGCTACCTATGTGACCTTGGGTGAGAAACTTTATCTTCTCTGTCCCCTCCTCATCTGTAAAACAAGGAGATTGGAATAGATAACCTCTAAGTTCCTTCCAAGTCCAGAATCTCTAAACCTTCCCTGATCAATCCCTCTCCCACTAGATATATAATCTTTCCTTCTGAACCACACAAAGCTCTTCTGGTACTTATCAGTTTCTGTCTTGTATTACAACTATTTGTATATCTTATCTCTCATACTAGATTATATACTCCTTTAGGATGGGGGTTATATCTTATTCCTCACTTTATTCCTCAGTCCTGCTTACCATTGCACCTTGAATGCAGTAGGCACTTAATAAATGTTTATTTATTAAATAAATAAATAAATTCCCAGGCTAAAAGCATTTTGAATCAAGAAGCAGGGTATATTAAGTTGGAAACTAGGGCTGGACTAGGGTTGTATCTAAAGGTTTGGGGCACCCAGATACTTTTTCTTCTTTTTTCTTTTTGGCAGGGTAATTAGGGTTAAGTGACTTGCCCAGGGTCACACAGCTAGTGTCAAGTGTCTGAAGTCAGATTTGAACTGACCTCAGGGCCAGCGCTTTATCCACTGCACCACCTAGCTGCCCTGCACCCAGATAATTTTAACATTTTTTATTGTTATATAGTAATGATAATAATAATAATAATAATTTACAGAGTGCTTTAAGACTAACAAAGCACTTTACATAAGCTATTTCATTTGCTTCTCACAACAACCTTGCAGTTAGATGCTATTATATCATTCCTATTTTACAGATCAGGAAAACCACAGAGAGGTTAAATGACTTTTCCAGGTTCACATAACTAGCAAGTGTCTGAATCAGGATTCAAACTCGGCCAGCTAGGTAGTACAGTGGACAGAGTGCTGAGTCCTGGAGTCAAGAAGACCTGAGTTCATAATCCTGCCTCAGGCACTTCCTTAGCTTTCTAACCTTGAAATCAGTTAACCTCTTGCAGCTCCAGTTCCCTTATCAGTCTAATGAGGATAATAACTTGGGAGTAAAATGAGAATACACACATGTACAGAGAGAGAGAGAGAGAGAGAGAGAAAGAGAAAAGAGCTTTGTAAACTTTAAAGTACTGTGTAAATGGTAGGCCAGGGGAGGTGATAGCCAGCACAAACTTCAATAATCAAGACCTGAAAGCAGGGAGATGTTGGTCCTAGTCTGTTAGAGAAAGATTTGTCTTCAATTACTCCCTGTCTACTGACTTCTTTGCTGCTGCCTAAAAAAATTATCTATGTCTCCCCATCCTTAAAAAAACAAAACACTCATGATCTAACCATTCCCTTTTGCTTTCATTCTGTATCCTTCCTTCCTTCCTCCCCTCATCAACTAAGAGAAAAAAAATCATCTACAGTAGTAACTACACTTTCTCTCTTCTCATTTCATTCTGAACATTTAAATATGACTTCTAATACCATCATTCAATTGAAACTGCTCTCTCTAAAGTTACCAGTGAGCCAGGAATGGTGGTAGACATCTGAAATCCCAACAAATTACAATTATAGAGAACTAAAGATGAAACACATTACCACCTTCTGCCAGAAAGGTGATAGACTCAAGATGCTTCTGGATGTGGCTAGTGGGTGAATTTGCTTGATTCTGAATAATTGTTATAAGGATCCTCTCTCTCTCTGTCTCTCTGTCTCTCTGTTTCTCTCTGTCTCTCTCTCCCCCCTCCCCTTCCCCTCCCTTTTTCCTCCCCCTTTTCCTCTCTCTTTTCCCTCTCCCTCTGTCTCTCCCTCTCCCTCCCCCCTCTCTCTCCCTCTCCTTGCCCCTCTCTCTAATGTGAGAATGAAGAAATGAGAGAGAAAAATAATTATTTGTTCATTGAAAAAATAATTTAAGAAAGAATATAAGTTCTTTCACGACAAGGACAAGTTCATGTTTTTCACTGTACCTCTAGTGTCTAGAACAGTGCATTGTATATAGTTGGTGTTTAACATTTGAATTTTAAAAAACACTAGGAATAATTCTGTATTACTCAAAAGCAAGATAAAGTATGGCTTCATTTTGTATTAAAGCTTAGTAACAGTAGTTCCCATTTACAAAATCCTTTAAGGCTGATAAAGTGCTTTCCTTACAACAACCCGTGAGAAAGATAGTAAAAGTATTATTGCCCCCATTTTACAGATGAGGAAATTAGATTAATGTGATTTACCCAAAGTCCCATAGCTAATATGCATTAGAAATAAGACTCAAAGACAGATCCTCTAAGACAAAGAACAATATTATTATTGCTGGATGAAGGTGCCTCTTTAAAGGAGGTATTGTGTATTCTGAATGTTTTCCAAAAAGATATTTACACATTTTACTACAACACACTGATAGATCCAGATTTGTCTTATCACCTTGTGTACTCCCGTTAATAATGCCTATTGGAATCCATACATTCCTATCCATTCTGTACAACTCTCATCCAATATATCTATGACAGAAGGTCCACCCAACATGCTGGGGGCTTTCTTCCACATCCCTTTACATTGTACAGATAACAATAGAGTATGTGAGTTGTCTACTGAGTATCCCTTGTTCTGAGTATGTGAGAAAGCCCACTTTTTTTTTCCTCCAATCTTGCATTTCTTTGATGATATCATTTACCTCATGTCTTCCATAATTTCTCAGCTTTCTTACACCTCTCCACTGCTTTGGGGGTTTGTGGTAATATTTTATTTTAATTCTTAATAATGAATCATTCTTTTTTTTTTTTTTTTTGGCGGGGCTATGGGGATTAAGTGACTTGCCCAGGGTCACACAGCTAGTAAGTGTCAAGTGTCTGAGACTGGATTTGAACTCAGGTTCTCCTGAATTCAGGGCCAGTGCTTTATCCATTGCGCCACCTAGCCGCCCCAGTTATCATTCTTTAATAATTAGAGCACAGTATTCCATACAATACCACAGGTAAGATATTTGTGCAAAAGATGTGCCTGTTATACTGAGAAGTATGGGATCGTTTACAGTATTACATTTTCCCAAAGGCAATCAAGCCTGCTCTCCTCTTCTTATTCAATTCTGGGCCCAGCTTCCTATCAAATTGTAGTGTCTGTCTAAGATAAATATACTGATTGATGAGCTGTATGGATTGTCTGTCCTACTGTGTAATTATAATCTGGATGCTAGACATGGATCATCCATTTGGTTCTCCCAATGTGGATGGTAAGACCAAATCCTTTTGTGTGATTATGGGTCTCACGTAGGAGACTCTGGAGTGTTGAGGGACTATGTGCAGTCAATACAATGCCATCTGCAAACAGGAATATCTGAAAGATCTCATTATCAATGGAGAATCTCTTCAATTTCAACTGTGTGCTTGTCCTCCACAATAATAGCTCCCACCTTAGCCAAGCCTGAGTCTCCCTGTTTCAAACCTCATTTCATATTAATAACTAGAGGATCATCAAAGTTATTTCTTTTGTTATGTTTTAGAACTATCAAATAAATGCATATAGGGTTGTCCTTCTGATGCTACTAATCTTAATATTTTGAGGACAACTCTCCTTTCAAGATACTTTGAACAAGTCTTCCAGTTTATTAAACTGCTCTGTTTTGCAGCTGTGTGGACTGAGTTGCTGTTTTTAAAGAAAAGGTTTGAACTCACACTCTACATTGTGGGAGCCACTGCTTTTCAGCTGATGGGAATGTAATCACCACTTCTGTCTTTATTTTGGAGTACGTCACTTAATTATACGAGCCATCAACCGTGAGGAGAAAAGATAATTGTGAGGATGGCACAAGAAGAAACAGCCACCCCCAAAGGTCCAGAAAAGTTCTAGAAATAAGAATGCTAGCCAGAGGAACAGAAATACACAATGGTATTGTGCTGTTTTGAAGATAGCTAAAGAATCTTGGAGATAATTGCCAGCAGCCATTTGTTTTCAAAAGTACAGAGGTCAAGTCGAGTGGGTAACTAGCCACCAGGTTAACTGAAAGAGAGGGCAAGAGAGAAAGAAGCTAAACTCTTCATAGGCCCTATGAATTGTTCCAATACACAGCACAAAGAGGAGCTAAGAGTGACAGTCGATAGACAATGTACTGCTTTTTAAGGTGAACGAGGAACAAAATAAATAGCATGACTCTGCACTTGTTTAATGAGCCACAAAGAAGGCATTCTTCTCCTCTCTGTTCTGTGGGGAATAGCTTCACCAAGATGCAGTAGCTCTGCCTACAAATGGATTTGAGGATGAAATTTTGCAACTTCACACAGTTGGTCGTAAACATATTGCAAAATTGGTTGCAGAATTATTGTCCGTTAGAAACACCACGGAATTGGTTTAAAAAAAAAAAAAACAGCACAAAAAACAAAAAAACCCTGAATGTTGGCAGCTATGTGTGCATGGAGTCAAATACATATGTGCATGTATGTGTGTGTTCATGCATGCATGCATGTATGCATAAGAAGCAGGAGATATATTGGCATGACATATCCTTCCTCTTTTTCTTCTAATCCACTGGGCACTGAGCAATGTGGTTTAAACCTTTAGTCCCCTGGACCCTACATTATTATGCTGCACCTGACAGCTGTTTCACTTAGCTACAAATTTGTGATTGCTATATTGGTAGAAACTAATACCTTCTAATCACCTGGAGGTGTGTTTTTAGTAATTTAGACAAAGAAATGGCAAACCACTCTAGTATCTTTGCCAAGAAAACCCCGTGGACGGCATTGGCATGTTATGGTTCATGGGCTCATAAAGGATCGGACATGACTGAACAACTGAACAACAAATACAGTACAACTATGCCTATGAAAGAAAGAACTAGAATTATTATTAATAAAAATAATAGCTAGCACTTTTAAAGCACTTCAGGGTTTGCAAAGTGGTTTGCAAGTATTATCTTATTTCATCCTCACAACAACTGGGACCTGATTGCTATTATTATCCTCATTTTATAGGTGAGGAAATTGAGGCATACAGAAATTAAGTGACATACTCAGGGCCACACAGTTAATTAGTATGTGAGGCAGAATTCAAAGTCAGCTTTTTCTGTCTCCAGGTTCAGTGCTCTATCCACTGCACCACCCAGCTAGAGAAATGGGACTTCATTCATCCAGATGTATAAAAAGTTTCTCAGTATAAGGAGTCTCTTTAGCACAACATATGAGGTGTCTGTGATTCTGTGTGAATCTGATGAATATTTGTGTTATTTCAATTAAGTTCAATAAGCATTTATTAAACACTTACTATGTGTCAGACACCCTGCTAACTGTTGCTGATACAAAGACAAAAAACAAAAAAACACAAACCATACCAGTACCTTCCCTCAAGGAGCTTACAATCTTCTGATATACTAGCATAGATATTAAAAGTCTTCCCAAGGAAAACTTTGAACAGATACAGATTAAGGTAACTGGAAGAAAGCAATATGCAATGATTATAAAAAAGTAAATGAAAAGAACAACAAATACAAAAGAAACTGAATGCTCTGAATTTATTATGACCAAACTTGGTTCCAGAGAAGAAATATGAAAATGTACCTCTATGGGTGTACAATACTGCATATAACATTGGACTTGATAGATATGTTGTTTAGTTTTATTGACGTGATTTTTTTTTTACTTTTAAATTTTTTGTTGTAAGGAATAGCACCCTAAGAGCAGGAGAGGGGAGGGATATATTGGGAAATGTAGATTGTGAAATAACAAAAGCTATCAATACACTTTTTTTTTAGTGAGGCAATTGGGGTTAAGTGACTTGCCCAGGGTCACACAGCTAGTAAGTGTTAAGTGTCTGAGGCCAGATTTGAACTCAGGTACTTCTGACTCCAAGCCAACTAGCTGCCCCTAGCGATACATTTTTTTAAAGTTTTCCCATTTTCAAAACCAAAAACTTCTTTCATCTCCCCCTTTTGTCATTTTGGGGGACATGGCTGTTGACAACCTGGGGGAACAGAGTTTCCAAGAGAACTTTACAGCACTAAAATACCTCCAGGTGTCTTCAGGGTCAGCAGGATCCAATTTGGACTGTTGCTGGAATGAGAAAAGACAGGTAACTTGGGAGTTTTCAAAAACTGGAACAAAGAGAGAGAAATGACCGTACTAAAGTTTCTCCTCAAGGCAGTAGCCCTCATGAGCCATCCAGCCATAATGGAAAAGTCATCTGTGGAATATCCAGCAGGGTAGAGATGAGCAAGCTGAGTCAGTGCAGGACCCAAGACCTTGCCACCCCATGTAGAAGGGAAAGTCTGCCAGATACCTTTCAGTTCTGGGACCCAGCTTTGAGACAATTTGACCAAGTATTTGAACAAGTTGTACTCTCTACAGAGAACATTTTACACCAAGCTCAGTTGCAGAAGAGAGGATTCAATAGGACTTCCGTGAGGGGAGATGTTTTACTGGAGAGAGCATTTTGTAGGGTTGATACGAGATTAAGAAAGAGAAATAGACATCTGCTAAAAAGGAGTTTCTCTTTGAGAAAGGACTGGATCTGGGGTTGGAATGTTGCATTCCATGTGACATTATTTAATGCTTTTGATTTTATAATGCTTTTACTAATTTAAGTAAATGATATGCTTAAATCCTGACCTTGAGTGTAAGCAAATACTGGTTAGGAAAGGGGAAAGGTATGGCCATATATATATGGGCTAAGCTAGAAACAGATTGATAAAGTGTTAGAAAAACATAAGGGCAACTAATACAGCAGCTGAGGCAGATAGCGCTATGCTCCTGGAGTCCTGATGATTTACAGGACCTAGACCATTAAATTTGTTGCCAGTACAAGGAATAGGACTAGTATTGGACAGTGGGTGAACAGATATGGGTACAGATTAAGGAATAGGTTTAGGAGCAAGTCAGACCTAGTAAAGGGCCTAGGAGTCAATGTTCAAGGTGTACGTGAGAGTCTGGCAATTACTCAGAAATCTGGCTTCTTTGGCAAAAATTGGGTTTGATAGGTGATCATGGCACCAATAAGTCTATAAATTCAAAAGGCAGATTTGATCAAAGGTATGAGAAGCTCAGACAATGAAATTGCACAAAAGTGGGGAGGAGGGTTACAAATAGAGTAAGAAAGTAGCAAACAAGGTAAGAACAGGTAACAAAGGTAAGGTTGTATAGAAGGCCAGGACTATATGAAATAGAACCAGGCAAATTCTGTATCAAAGGGTTAGGCAAACTAATAGATAAAGAAAAACTGGGGAATCCAGAGATACTGAAATAGAAAGTCGTAACAGCATTACAATACACTATGATAAGATACCATAGGATAGGCAACAACCAATGTTCATTAAGCATCTATTGTATGCAGAGAACTATTCTAGTTTCTAACACTGAACTAAGGACAGAAGGACAGATTTATGGTAGTCATAGTACTGAAAAACCTCGATAACTGAGGCTGTTCTTTTCCTCAAATCTAGGTTTTTGTATACTATTCCCTTCAAAGAAAAAAGTCCCAATGTCATAAGCATGTAAGTCATAAAACAAAGAGTAACTTTAAACCAAACAATTCGACACTGATTGCAACAGGGAATTTTGCAATGGAAATGAGTAACTTTTCCAAAATAGTAAAAAAAAATAAAATTAAATTCTGAAGAATTGTCTACTCTCCTGAAAATGTCCTAATGTCCCCAGAATAGGAATTGTGAATGGACTGAAGTGGCCAAACAATTCAGCACTAGTGATCAGCCTGCTAGTGGTTAGAATTTTTGTACACAACTAGGCTGGTCCTTGGAAAGTAAACATAGTTGATTGTCAGGGCCAAATATGAAACTTTTCCAACAGGTTAGGAACTACTTAATTTGGCACTTTGATAATGTAACCCATGGTCACCTCCATGTCGCATGAGGTATGGGAGTGGAATCCCAAGCTTTTTTTTTTTTTTTTGTGGGGCAATGAGGGTTAAGTGACTTGCCCAGGGTCACATAGCTAGTAAGTGTGAAGTGACTGAGGTCATATTTGAACTCAGGTCCTCCTCAATCCAGGGCCAGTGCTTTATCCACTGTGCCACCTAGCTGTCTTTCCAAGCTTCTTTCTAAACCAACAATCCACTTTCTAGACATCAATATTCTTCTGATGGTGTTTTATGGCTGCAAGTCATGAAAGGGCAGAAACCATAATCGTGGGTTGCTCAGAGGGAGTAAACAGGCTAAAGGTTATAACCAACAATCAACCATAAGCATAAAGTCATCATTTAACTTCTGGGTCATGTGATTAGCAGCATGGTAGATGGCATAATTTACCAAATCCCCTCTGAAAACTGACTAAACTAAAAATTATGTGTAAAAGGTATAAAGTCATTGTAGCTATATTCAGGATCAATGAGGTAGCTAGGAAATGCAGTAGATAAAGCACCAGGCCTAGAGTCAGGAAGACTCATTTTCTGGAGTTCAAATCCAGCCTCAGACATGTACTAGCTGTGTGATCCTGGGCAAGTTACTTAACCCTGTTAGCCTCAGTTTCCTCATCTGTAAAATGAGCTGGAGAAGGAAATGCCAAACTATGCCAGTATCTTTGCCAAGAAAATCCCAAACAGGGGTCACAGAGAGTCAGACATGACTGAAAATGACTGAACAAACAACAATAAAGCCATATATGGTTTCACATATGAAAGCTTCAGGCTGTCTTTCATTGTTCTTTCTTTATGCCTTTCCTAGAGGCTTCTGTGTTGTTCAAGAAGTCTTATCCTTCCTCCTATTCTACTGGGTTTTCAGTAGCCACTTGTTAAGGCTCATTCAACCACTGTTTCTTTGTGCATTCTTCACTGGTTCTTCTAGGCTTCTGACTCCGTGTAGTCTTCCTAGTTACATATGTGGCCTCAATAACCGGCACCATCTTTACCTGCAGTTTTTCCACATGGTACTATTTCCCATTGCCAGACCATACTGCCTGCACACTGTCCCTCATCCTCATCTCCCTCCCATCAGTATCCTGGACTAAACCCCTGAGAGTTCGATTCTCATTGGTGAGTTTTCAACTCATCATGTTCCTAATTAGGCCCCCACATCACATCCCAGCCATCTCCACACCATGCTACTGAGTATAGCACACTGGCCCCTCAATCTCCACTCCTTCCTAGTTCACTTTTATGTATTATTCTCTTTCTTTGGAATGTAAGCTCCTTGAGAGCAAGGGCTGTGTTGCTTACTTGTATTTACACCTCTAGTTCTTAGAACAATGCTTAGCACCATGGTACATCCAGAGCCAACCTGTTGTGACACGAAAAACATCGGATTTGGAATTAGAAGACCTCTAGATGTTTAGTCCTATGCCAGGGAGAAAAGGAAGAGAACAAGCACCTACTCTGGGAGAGACTCTATGCTAATCGCTTTACAAATATTATCCTATATGATCATACAACAATCATTAAAAAGGCATTTATTACTGACACAACATTCCATGGTCATCCTGATGCAGCAGAAGGAAGAGAAATTGTGACTGGAATGTCTTGAGTGAGACCATAGTGCTTGTAGCTGCCTATTATATCCTTATAGAGTGCTTTACATTTGCATGTATTCTGCTGACTCCCAATACTAGAGAATTGTTCCATATTCTATTTCTTTGTTGTCGTTCAGTCATTTCAAATGTGTCTGACTCTCCCTGACCTCCATTTGGGGTTTTCTGGCAAAGATACCGGAGTGGTTTGCTATTTCCTTCTCCAGCTCATTTTACAGATTAGAAAACTGAGGCAAATGGGGTTAAGTGACTTGCCTAGGGTCACACAGCTAGGAAGTGTCTGAGGTTAGATTGAACTCAGGAAGATGAGTCTTCTTGACTTCAGACCCAGTACGCTATCCATTTCACCATCTATCTACCCGTTCTATTTCTTATATCTTATCTAAAGTGGAAAGAACACTCATAGATTCTGTAGTCATAGCACATGAACTCAGTCATTTAGCATGTTTATTAATCACTTCCTTTGTGCTAGGTTCAAATTCTGCCTCTGGTATTTACTAGTTGTATGCAAATCATATTCTCACTAGAACTCAGTTTCCTCAGAGGCCTAGGGGGCCTCTGAGGTCCCTTTTGTCCCCAGATCTATGAGTTTATTCCCCTTAGAGTTATTGTTAAGTCATTTTCCAGTCATGTCTCATGATTCTATTGGGGTTTTCTTGGTAAGGATACTGGAATGGCTTGTCATTTCCTTCTCTAGCTCATTTGACAGATAAGGAAACTGGGGCGAACAGGGTTAAGTGACTTGCCCAGGGTTACCCAGCTACTAAGTGTCTGAAGCTGGATTTGAACTCAGGAAGAGGAGTTTTTCTTCCTCCTGCCTGACACTCTATCCACCATGCCACCTAGTTGCCACTACCTTTAGAGAAGGTGACCTTTATATCCAACACAGACTTTCATTTAAGTCCTCCTTTCCCCTGGATAGTTCTTCCTTCAGGCCTTCTTGAGTACCCATAATTACCTAAAATAGTCAACCTCAACTTTCTAGAATCCTGCAATCAGACAATATTATTCTCCGGCCAATAAGCTCTCTGCTTCAACCAGGGCTTCTAAGATGGCTGACTTGCAGCCCTCCAAAAGGGAACCTCAGAGGAAGTTGATCTTATAGTCCTGAAGGCACTTGCTCTGCAGCTGACTGGTGTTCCCGGACCTAGATAGTAGAAATAGACTCCTCCATGTGTTTTCACTAGGCAGATAGAGTACTGGGCAAATGGTTCATGGATCATAGATTCATAGATCTTGAATTGAAAAGAAACAGGTTATCTGATCCAACACCCTTATTTTACAGATGAGGTTTGAAGTCAGAGGCTCCTGCACTGGAATCCATCTTGTCTTAGGCAAGTGATTTATAATTTCGCTGGATCTCATTTTCTTTAACTATAATATGAAGTGGTGGGATTAGATGACTTCCAACCCTAGATCAATAATCCTTTGAAGCTGGATACAAAGGAGTTAAGCGACTTGTTCAAAGTCACATATACCTCCACCATCTGTGGCATCTTGGACCAAAGTAGCCTTTATTATATCTGTCTTGGCAGCACAGGTTGCCCACTTGGCTATCCCTATTGAAATATGTGGAGGTGTTCTTTCAGTATGTTCCAGGATGCTTTTGACACACTCTTTGAGATTGCCTAACTCCAGATCCACTGGTTCTGGAAGGGCAAAAGACTGTGTTAAAGTCAACATATCAAGCAACTAGTTAGTGCAGTGGATAAAGCACTGGCCCTGAATTCAGGAGGACCTGAGTTTAAATCCTGATTCAGACACTTGACACTTACTAGCTGTGTGACCCTGGGCAAGTCACTTAACCCTCATTGCCCTGCAAAAAAAAGAAAAAAGAAAAAAAGAAAGAAAAGAAAAGAAAAGCCAGTCAACATATCAACTCCTCTCAGACCCCAAGGCAAAATTGGCATAGAATACTAGAGTCAACGGTGTGACTTGGATGACAGCAAAGTGAATGCAAGCTGAAGCTGAATTAATAAAGGAATGATTTCCAGAATGAGGAAGTTGATAGTCTTTCTGTATTTTGCCTTGATCAGACCACATACGATGTATTGCATTTGGTTTTTGGTGCTACAATTTAGGGAAAACACTGACAAATTAGAAATCTCCCAGAAAAGAAACACCAGGATGTTAGCAACATGAAGATCATACTTTTTAGAAGGAACTGGGAATATCAATTTCCTAAGTCAACTTCCAGGTAGAAGTGGATCGGGGCAGCTAGGTGGCGCAGAGGATAGAGCACTGGCCCTGGAGTCAGGAGTACCTGAGTTCAAATCTGGCCTCAGACACTTGACACTTACTAGCTGTGTGACCCTGGGCAAGTCACTTACCCCCAATTGCCTCACTAAAAAAAAAAAAAAGAAGTGGATCAGTTCTCAGAATCAGTCAGTGAACATAAATTATATATTTGCTATATGCCAAACACTGTACTAAGCTCTCTGAATACAAATACAGACAAAAGGAATGGACAGTCCCTGTCCTCAAGGAGCTTACTTTTTTTTTCTGGGGCAATGAGGGTCAAGTGACTTGCCCAGGGTCACACAGCTAGTTAAGTGTCAAGTGTCTGAGGCCATATTTGAACTCAGGTCCTCCTGAATCCAGGGCTGGTGTTTTATCCACTGTGCCAACTAGCTGCCCAAGGAGCTTACTTTCTAACGAGGGAAGAAAACATAAAAGAAAACTGAAAAGGAAGAGGAGATATTTATTTTCCATGACGAACTAACCAGGGTGGTCATGGCTACCAATCTGCCTGAACTCACTGAGCAGTAAGCTTGTCTTATGAGCCTTCTTGTCTTTAGTTATGGCTGGAGTTGTGGCAATCTCATCAGCGTTCTCTCTGGTCTATCCACTGGCAACTTCTTTGTAAAAGAAGTATCATGTTAGGATGAGCCCTGCTGCCTGACACCAGTCCAGACACCACCCAGATGTTGAGTCTAGACCCTACTCTCCACCGTAGCTTTATGCTATACTATAATTATAAAATTCAATGATCATTCCAGAACATGCCTTCTTAAGCAAACTAGAGATTCTAACTCCAGTCTCCCTGCATTCTTGGGATCACAAATTTGGAGTTGAGAGGGATCTCAGAGATCATCTAGTCCTCAACTTTCTTTTTTACAGATGAAGAAATGAAGGTCTAGGAAGTTAAGTGACTTTCCCACAATCACATGGGGGAATAAATAACAGAGCCGGAATTTGAATCAAGGTCCTCTGACTCCAAATTCAATGTATACCTTTCTACCCAGTTCCTTCCGTCCTTCCTTCCGTCCTTCCTTCCCTCCTTCCTTCCTTCCTTCCTTCCTTCCTTCCTTCCCTCCTTCCTTCCCTCCTTCCTTCCTTCCTTCCTTCCCCCTCTCCCTCCCTCCTTCCTCTCCCTCTGTCCACATAGACAATCATACCCTTACCTGTGGGTGCTTTACCCAAAGGAATATATATATATATATATATATATATATATATTTTGATCTTTGAAACCTGGCAAGACATCTTGGAGTTTACAGGCTAGATTTCTTTTTTAAAGACCATGTTATATTGTTAAAAACCAAATTATTCTTATTCTCATGATCGGCCAACAGTAGGTCCCTGCTCAAGCCTTACTCGGTCATTGTTTAGGTTCTGATGGCTCAGAGTGAGTATGGATAGCTATTGTTTCCGTTTTGACCTGAAACCCTGAGGGTCTTCCCCTCAGACTGATTTTGGTTTTTGACTAGGTAAAAGAAGCTATTCTTTGCCTCATTTCTTACCTAGCCTTAATCACAGAATGGACATTACTTCAATCAAACTGAGACATAGGAAAGACCTTGGCTTAAAAAGGCCAAGGTCTCCCACTGCATCTGAGGCCCACTCCAGTCATCCTGATCTGTATCTTGCCACTGGACCCAGATGGCTCTGGAGGAGAGAATGAGGCTGGTGACCTTGCACAGCCCTCCAACTGTAACGATTGGAATGACACCACCTGCTGGAGACTTACTGTAGAAGAGTTCCACCCATGAAGCGAAGGTCTTTGAGGGCAAGACCAGGAGTCTTTTCTTTGGCATCAGGAAGTGATGTTGGGTAGTGGGAGGAAGAAGGAAGAGACTGGCGCTGTCTCCGGCTCTCTTTTTCCTGAGGACGCTGGTGGAGAGTGGAGCTAGAAATGCTCTCTCCCTTTAATAGATAGAAATCTAGGCCTTTCTCTCTCTCTTTATCAAATTCTTATTCTCCTTAATAAATGCTTAAAAGTCTAACTCTTGCTAAAGCTTATAATTTATTGGCAACCACTCATTAGATATTTTAGACAGTTTAGCTAGAATTTTAGCCCTTAACACCTCACTGAAATCCAATTCAGTGCAAGTCACGACATCACCTGATGACATGGTCCTCTTCGAACATTAGGAACTCTTCAGGAGTCAATAGTTGAGAAATAAGCCTATAACCTGTGAATTAATGGACCTTCCTGAAAACTTTGGACTGAGTGGAAAGCCCTCTTCCTTTTACTCACATGGTAAGTCTATTGGGTATGGTTATCCCCATCACAATGTATCTGTAGTGTTCAGCTGTACTTTTTGCAATGGGCTTACCTTAAGCCCAAACTGCATGATTGAGAAGAATAGTCTCACAGAAATAATAAGACTTCTCACAATAGAAAACAGTCTCACAGAAATAAGACCATTTCCAATAGTTGGTGGAATGGTAAAGTTATAGGTCTAAGAAGAGGACATGGGAACCTGCAGATAATATGTATGTCCTAGAGTTGGGAGAGACCTTCCACCAAAACTACCAGACTCATTCTTCATTCAATAAACATTTATTACACAATATTAAGCAATAACATTTATTGAGCACCTACTAAGTGTCAGATACTCTTCTAAGCACTGAGGATATAAAAAAGACAAAAGATAGTCTCTGCCCTCAAGGAGTTCGCAATTTAATAGATTACTAGGGCCAGGAACTGTGGAAATACAAAATCAGTCCTTAACTACAAAGAACTTACTTTTGATGACAGATAAATACAAAGTACTTTCAGGCAGAAAAGAGCATTTACAACTGAGAGATCAGGGCTGATGTCCTGTAAGAGGCTGTGCTTGAGATGATCTTTGAAGAAAGTTAAGTTCAGGGAATGCATTCTAGTGGAAGTTATGGTCTTCCATTCCATTCTGTGGCCACAGAGAAAGAAAAGGGTGCTGTTAGTACATCAGCCCAAGGTCATACCGATGCAGTGGGGCAAGGAGATGGTGTGACTAACATCCTACCACTAGAAAAGAATGAATGTGCCCTTGGGTGGAAAAGCCACATGAGAACCAAGCCTCATCTTGCCCATGTCTCCTGATTAGACAAGGGTCCGGTGTTATTGCCATTGACTACTCCACACCAATTCCCCCAGTTTTTAATCACTTTTATGCCCTCTATTTCCTGCCTCCCACCTTGTCCTTTGAATTTGACATTCTGATGAACCTCAGCTTGACCCAGCATGGACTGTGGTTTACTCTCCCAGACCATGACTCAGATTACACCCTCTTTTCCACTGAAGAGTTCTTCCCTCAGGCCCAGTTGATTGCCTTTAATTATATACAAACTCAAGCTCTAATTAATGTGGGCATTCCTGCCAATGGTACAGATCACAACTTATCCACACCTTCCTATGAAACCCTGGCCCAAATCCTTCTGGAAATCCTTCACAAGGGGTCCATCCAAGGGCTGAGGGTCTTCCTCTACTTTCTTAACCTGGGACCCATGAGCATAGATATATAGATTGATGGACAGACAGACAAATGAACCAACAGACAGAGATAGATAGATAGATAGATAGATAGATAGATAGATAGATAGATAGATAGATAGATAGATAGATAGATAGATAGAGATAGATAGATAGATAGATAGATAGAGATAGATAGATAGATAGATAGATAGATAGATAGATAGATAGATAGATATAAATAGTATGTACATACATGTATGTGTATGTCTGTAAGTATATATGTGTATGGCAATTTTTCAGTATAATTGGTTTTCTTTGTAATTCTTTGCATTTAATTTTATGCATTTTAAAAACTAATTCTGAAAAAGGAGTGCATAGGCTTCACCAGACTGCCAGAGGAAAGGGAAGGAAAAGGAATTAACCATCTACTAGGTGCTTAATGGCACTGTGCTCATTGCTTTTTACAAATATATCTCATTTGATCCTCAAGACAACCCTTGGAGGTAGATGCTATTATTATAATACCCATTTTACAGTTGAGGAGGCTGAGGAAGACAAAGATTAAATTACTTGTTCCAATTTAGATAATTAATAAGTGTCAAAAGCTGAATTTGAACCCAGATCTTCCTGACTTCAGGCCCAGTATTCTATCCATTGCTTCACCTAGCCATTAAGGCTAGGACTTTTAACATTGCATGGATGCCAGGATAGTAGGTTGATGGTCTGTCCCTTGTTTTTGCTTCTCTACCAGACTACCTTTTATGCAAATGGGCATCAAATCTTGCTGAGGTATTGCTTGAAGCATGGAAAACAACTTCTACATCTTTCTGGTAACATTTTTTATACCATTTCTCCTACACCATTATGTGGCAGCCAACCCAATGCCATCATAAGTCTCTTCCTTGTCTTCTGAGTGAAAAATAACTTTAATTCCAAAGAGACTGTCATATTTTATGAATCAATAGGCAGCATCACTGGAAGAATATTAACATTAACAAGATGGGCCCTTGGAAGGAGTACATTTCAGTCATGGTGGTGGGGGATTGAAGGGTGGCCCAGAAAAAGACCAAGAAACTGCAGATAGACTCAGTGTATAAGGAACAGAGGGAAGACCAGTTTGGTTGGGTTGTGGAGTGTGGGAGGGGGAGCAATGTAGAATGAGGGTAGAAAGATAGCTTGGGTCCAGGTTGTAAAGACCTTTAAAACCTAAAGAGAGGAGTTCATATATTTTTTCCTAGTCACTGAAGTTGCTGCAATTTATGAGTAGGGAGGAGAGTAGCATTTTCAGTTCTTCAATTAGGGAAAATGAGTGGCAGAAATGTGGAAGATGTACTGGATTGAAAGGAGACCTGAGGCAGGGAGACCAAGTAGGTGAGAATTTATGGAAGACCTGAACTATGGTGGTAGCTGGAGTGGGTAGAAAAAAGGGGTCATGTATGAGAGTCATTGTGAAGACAGAAACAGCAAGATTCAGCACCTGACTACCCATGTGGGATGAGGAAGAAAAAAAGGGGATGAAGATAATACTGAGGTTATGAACTCTGGTGGTAGTGCCTTCAACAGAAGTAAAGTATGGGGAAAGGATGAGTTTTGGGAAGAAGATAACAAATTCTGTTTTAGATATGTTGAATCTGAGTTGTCTCAAGAACATCCATTTTACAGATAAAAGAACAGAAGCTGAGCGAATTTACATGATTTGCAGTGGGTCACATGGCTAATAAGTGTTTGAGGGAGGACTTGAACTCAGATCTTCTTGACACCAAGTCCAGCACACTATACACCAAACTAAAAGCTACATATTCCGTTTTATATAAATGTTAATATTGCACTAGTATTGCTTCCTTACTATTTTCTCCTTTTGTGGTTTTCTGACTTTTGTGGGGTAGCCTTTTTTGTGGGAACCTAACCTCCATTTATGATACCCAATGAAAAAGCGTCTTGTAAAGTTCTAAAATGAGTGACTTCAAACAAACTTTTGGAACATAGCCATTTCTAACCTGGGTACTGACTTACAAAGATACAGTATACTCTATTAAGGTTAATACCATTTTAAAGCCTCCTTTAGAAGTTTCCTCCCAAGGCCCCTCTCTCTAGGTCTACTTTATTTCCATATCTGATTCCTGTATAACCCCCTCTTTTTTTTAACTCTCCTTAACAAATTTACCATTCCATCTTTGTGAATCAGGACTGCAGGTACCAATTTATTTCCTTAAGGAATCAATTGAGGGACTCCAATTAATCAATCAAATTTAAAAGCACCTACTGCGTTCCGGGTACTATGCTAGATGTTGAGGATACAAGTACAAAGAATGAAATAATAACTGTTCTCAATAAGCTTAAATTCTAATGGGAGAGGTAATGCATATAAAAATGCATATGGCATAAATACAAAGTTAATAAACACATACGTATGTACATACACATAAAGTAGCTAAACACAAGGATTTGGGGAGTGAGGGCATTTGCAGTTGGAAGGTTCAGGAAAGGCTTCATGCAGAAGATGGTACTTGGACTGAATCTTAAAGGAAAAGGGGAATCTATGAAACAGGTGAGGGAGTGCATTTCAGGCATTGGGGAGTGGCTAATGAAAAGGGATGGGGGTGGGAGATGGAGTGTGGTGGGCAAGGAAAAGACATAAGGCTGGTTTGGCTGAATCTCACAGATACCAGGCAAAAGCCTCCTTTACTTATGGACATCCTGGGTATCATATGCCTTTGTTTTTTCCTCCTCTTCTAAGGTCACTCCTAAGGTCATCAAAGGGGACTCCATTTGGGAGACACTAGACTAAGGTTCTAATTAGAACCTTGAGACAGATTTAGTCTATAAGTGTCTCCCTTTTTAGTAGCAATTTCCCTTCTCCAAGGCTAACACGTTCCTATCTTTTGATTTTGTAATGCCTATAATTCAGATCTTCTATGTGAAGACCCCTGACCACTGTTCTTGGTTCCCACATTCTCAACCCCTGTTTCCACTGACTTCTAGAATCCTTGCTCTATCATTATCAAATTTCATGTCATCCTAGATCTCTTCCTCACACACTTCTTTCATGTTTTGGTATTCACTGAAACCTGGTTTTCCCCTGAAGAGAGTCATCCTTCCGAACATACCTTTTCCAATTCTAGCAACACTTTTACCTCTTTTCTCTTCAATAGACCAGAAGGAGGAGTTGGCATATTTTTTGCTATCCCTTGCCACTTTCAGATATTCTTTTTCTTCACCAATACCTCTCTTTCTTTGAAGTTCACACAATCTGATTGTATCAGCCTATCCACATCCTTGTTGTTGTATTCTTATTTCACAGTCTAGCTAAATCCCTGTCCTCACTTTTGATTATGTTGATCCTTCAAATACTATAGCCTAGCTCATTGAACTTCAGTGATTGACTTCCATGATTCCTATTTCTATTCTATTTTAATTATCCACAGAGGGACTGACACATTAGACCTCATCATCAGTCAAAATTGTTCCACTATCAAAATCACGAACTGAGAACTTTTTCTCTTTCATCACAACCTTCTTCTACTTTTTCCTAAACCAATATTCAGTCCCAACCTCAACTTCTGGCCCCTCACTACCTCCCATTTTCCCAATCCATCATCTCTGTTCTCAATTTATTTTTTTCCTCTATACCCTGTCTAGCAGCAGCTAGGTGGTGCAATGGATAGCGCAGGAGACCTAGAGTCAGGAAGACCTAAATTCAAATCCAGCCTGGGAGACTTGCTGTGTGATCCTGGGTAAGCCATTTAAGCCTGTTTGTCTCAGTTTCCTCATCTGTAAAATGCATTAGAGAAGTAATGGTAAATCACTCCAGTATGTTTGCCAAGAAAACTCCAAATGGGGTCACAAAGAGTTGGACACCACTGAACTAACTGAACAACAAATAGCCCGTCTATCATTGTAACTTCTTTAGCCCTTTGTCCCCTGATAATCCTTAACTTTGGGCTACCTCAACTACTTGCCTCTCTGCTCCTATCCCGAAGCACTTGAATGCTAATGGAGGAAGTCACAACATCGGGTTGGCTGGATCCATTACAAATTGAGTACTGGATTTAGAGTCAAGAACACCTGGGTTCCAATGCCACCTCTGACATTTACTAGCTGTGTAACCATGAGCAAGTCAATTAACTTGTCTGGGCCTCAATCTTCTTATCTGTAAAACGAGATGAATAATATCTGTACTTCATAGGATTATTTGGGGACTCAAATGAGATAATATGTATAAAACATTTTATAAATTTTAAAGTGCTATAAAAATACAAGTTGGTATTTTCATAATAACCCCATAATAACCTCAACTGGACTTTCACTTCTACAAGGATATCTTTTATTCATCTCTGACTAACTACCACACTCCCTACCATGACTCTCCCAAACCTCCTGAAACCCATAACTCTACCTCCACCCCAGTTCCACCTCAGAATCATCTTATATTTTACTGAGAAAATGGAGAATCACTCATTGTGTTTTTTTGTTTGTTTAGGGTTTTTTTGGTGAGGCAATTGGGGTTAAGTGACTTGCCCAGGGTCACACAGCTAGTGAGTTTTAAGTGTCTGAGGTCAGATTTGAACTCAGGTACTCCTGACTCCAGGGCTGGTGCTATATCCATTGCGCCACCTAGCTGCCCCACTACTAAATTTCTAAAAAGAGTTATGTACCATTGAGGAAACTGAGGCTGAGAGAGCTTAAGTGACTTGACCATAGTCATACAGCCAGTAAGTATCTGAGGTAGAATTTGAACCCAAGTTTTACAGACTTAAAGTCCAGTGCCTGATCCACTACCCTGTGCTGCCTCTTCCCCCTCCTTTACCTTTTGCATTTTATTTGTTGCAGAGTTCTGCTGATTCTAATCCACAATATTTTTTGCATCTGTTTCCTTTCCTTCGATCAAGTCTACTTTCTTAACTCAGGTCCTCAACACTTCTCAGCTAGACTATTAGAGTGGCCTCTCAACTTGTCTTTCTGCTTCTGGTCTTTCTTCTCTCTCAATTCATCTTTATGCCCCTGCACAATCTTACTACAACACAGACCTGACTATGTCCCTTACTTTCAGTGACTCTCTGTTGTCTCTAGGACACAGATAAACAGCCTGAAGTTTAAGATGCTCCATAATCTGGCTCCAACCTAGCTTTTAATCTTTATTTCATGCTTGTTCCTTTCTATACTTCTGTATTATAGTACCTCAGAAATGGACTGTTGGTTGGCTCCTGAATTCAATAGGTCATCTTCCACAATTGACTTTGTCCTCATCTCCATCTTTCAGAATAGTTATTTTCCCTTAAAGCTTGGCTGAGGTGCTATCTTTTTCATGAAGTAGTTCCTAATGCCTTCTCCCAGCCCCAACTACACCCCATCTCTTAGCTGAAGGTGCTCCCTACTTCCTCATATTTTCCTAGAGTATTTTCTCTGTATTTCTCCTTTGTTCTCATTACAACCTACCTTATGAAGTTTGACTGTGTATATGTCATGTCCCTATCCCTTTCCTCCCGTAGAATGTAAACTCTATGTTATTTTTCAACTGAGTGAAAAATTTGAAGATGACTTGAGATCATGGTAAATGGAAATATTATTTCCTGTCCAAACTTGGAGGAGAATATGTTTGACATTTATATTTAACAATCACAGTGAAGTTAGGTTAACCCTTTAAAGTTGATTGGACATGTCCAGATTGTGGATTACCCAAGGTGGTAGTAGAACAGTAACTAGAGAAGACCCACGAACATTTGGGGACGGGATGAAATACACTGAAAAGTTGTTCCACTGTCCTGAGGCACTAACATTAGCTCAGATATTTGAAGACTAGCCAGAGCTGTTATCAGTTGTCAGTGGATAATTGGGTTGGCCACAAGCCTTGAGGGGAATTCAGTGGGTTTCTGAGCCAGAGTTAAACAAAGACACAAGGCTCTCTGGGGGAAGGGCTTGGCAGCATTGTCTGGATTTCCTTGAAAGTTTTCTTGATGTGAGCATGCCTTTTTTTCCTTTTTAGGTTTTATTAATGCCTTTTGCTTTTACAGCACAGTTATTTCTAGTATATCTCATAATCCCTTTAACAGGAAAACAACAACAACAAATAAATTAAGCCAGTTTACCAACACAACCAATCAAGTTTAATGGCACATGCAAAATTTCTAATCATTAGTTTCCCTGCCATGACCACTCCCCTCTACTGAGAGGACAGAAGTTCATTGAATCTTGTTTTCTAAGGACAAAATTGATCTTTATAATAAATCAGAGTTCCATAGCTCTAAGAGGTTATGTTTTTTTTTAAATTTACATAGTAAATACTTAAGAAATGTTGGTTTACATATATTATTGTAGTAATTGTTCTCCTGGATCTGCTTACTTGACTTAGTATTAGTTCATACAGGTGGTGGTACTTCCCTGATTTCCTCATATTTGTCATTTTTTATTGCTTCCATATGCCACAACTTGTTTAGTCATTTCATAATGGATGGACACTGGTGGCATCATGAGATCATAGTGATGTGGGATAGAATTAGGGTCAAATTGATCATGAGGTCCCAAAAGAATTATAAGACTCAGTGACTCAGTTTCCCAAATTTTATTGCAGTACTGTGAGTGACCACAGGGAGAGAACCAGAAAAGTGGAAAGGTATTTCTTGAATAGTGAAAGAAAAGATAGTTATATTTTTAGTATGAATAAATTGATTATCAGTCTCATTGTAATAATGTCCACCTTAGGGAGGTACAGGGGAGGGCCTATCCTAATTTGGAGTTCCTGGGGTCCTAAGCCAACCCCCAGGCAGGTACCTTTTTTCCGTGGAGGTGTGTTTTGGGGGTTTACACTCATAAAGTGAATATGGGGACAAATTTGGCCTTTTCTGCACATGTCACTTTTTGATTCCCATGCTTAGTTTCAAAATATTTTCATTTATCAGTAGAATTTCTATAACCTGTCAGTGTATCATTGTTATAGTTAAGGTCTCTACGACCTGCCTCTGTATGTTCTTGTTATGGGTACTGATTAATGTGGGGGGAGCGAGAACCCAGGCCCTGACTTGTATTACTGAAGACTCAAGCCTTAAGTGACCCATTCACTGGGGTCTGAATCCCTTTCAGAACTGGGGCCTGTAAGTTATACACCTCTTGGAGCTCAGATCTAAATTAGAGCTTAGGTCTTAGGTTTTTCTGTTAACCCCCCCCCCTTTTTTTTTGTCTCCTCCATCAGTAGGATCTTAGAGCTCATTTTACAGGTGAGAAAACTAAAGCCAAGATAACTTAAGTGACTTGCCCAAGGTCACAGAGGTATTATGATGTCAGAGGTAGGATTATATTTCAGGCTTTCTGACTACAGAGACAAGGCTTCACAAAAAGACAGTGACCACAAAAAGGAGAAAGAGCTTTGCCTCAGGAGTCGGAAGACAAAATCAAATCCTGCCTCTGACAAGCCCCCCATATATGCCATATACATTTTGGTTTTTCTTTCTGCCTTGGACCTCTTCATGGCATGACCATTGGTGGAGATTCTCGAGATTCAAAGGGTATAAACAAATAATTCCAGATTGCTTTTATGAAAGGCTGGAGTGATTTGTAGCTCCATTAGTAGTGAATTAGTATAATGCATATATCACTGAACTTCTTATTTCGTGTGTGAACTGGTAGGAAGGTTGCTAGGAAGCAGTGTTCTGGGTTGGCATTTGTTTCCCTTCCCCAGGAATCTTGCATGCTGTGGCCATACTTGACAGGGTGGAGTTCAGTTTTCTGGTCTGATGATAATAAGGCCATCCAGATATAGCTCTCACTGAATTTATGTCATAGCATTTGTTTTAAAAATCTGCCTGAGGGTGTGTTTGAGAGCCCCAGATGTGCATTCCACGGCTATAAGAGAACTGAGGTCATAGGATCATAGATAAAGAGCTGGAAGAAAGCTTAGGGGCCACTGAATCCAACCCCCTCATTTTACAGATGGGGAAATGGAGGCCAAGAGAAGTTAAGTGACTTGCCCAGGATTTGAACCTAGGTTTATCCTCACTCCAAGACCACTGCCTGATCTACTCTACCATTGGTTTCAAACTCAAATAGAAATGAAACCACTAATCAATGAATTGATCAACATTTATTGAGCATTTACCATGTGCCAGATACTGTGTTAAACACTGGGGATATGAAGAGGCAAAAGATAGTTCCTGCCTTCAAGGAGCTCACAATCCATTTGATGTGGGATGGAATTTGGGGTCAATTGATTGTGAGTCATCCCAAAAGAATTACAAGACTTAGTGACTTAGTTTCCCAAGTTTTATTGCAATACTGTGGGTGACCACAGGAAGAGAACCAGAATACCCCTTTTTGCCTCCTACATCACATTGAGGGAGACAACATGCAAACAAATATATATATAAAATATATACAAAACAAAATATATATGGGTATGTGTGATTAATGGGAAATAATTTTTTTTAAGTGAGGCAATTGGGGTTAAGTGACTTGCCCAGGGTCACACAGCTAGTAAGTGTTAAGTGTCTGAGGCTGGGTTTGAACCCAGGTACTCCTGACTCCAGGGCTGGTGCTCTATCCACTGCAACACCTAGCTGCCCCGATTAATGGGAAATAATTAACAGAAAGAAGGCATTGGAATTAGGAGGGGGAACGAAAGACTTCCAGTAGAAGGTGAGATTTTAGTTGGGACTTAAGGAAAACTGGGACAGCTAGGTGGCCTGGAATCAGGAAGACCCAAATTCAAATTCAGCCTCAGATACTAGTTGTGTGACCCTGGACAAGTCACTTAATCCTGCTTGCCTAATTTCTTCATTTGTAAAATGAGCTGGAGAAGGAAATGGCAAATCACTCCAGTATCTTGCTAAGAAAACCTCACATGGGGTCATGAAGAGTCTGGACATATCTGAAATGAATGAAACACAACGTAAGGGAAGCCAAAGAGGTCAGTAGTCAGAGGGGAGGAGGGAGAGATTGCAGACATGGAGGACAGCCAGACAAAATGCCTAGAAGTGAGAGGGGCAATGTTTTGTTTGGGGAATAGCCAGGTGGCCAGTGTCACTGGATGGAAGAGTACTTGTCGGGACATAAAGTATAAAAAGACTGGAAAAGTTAGAGGTAGTTAGGTTATGAAGAGCTTTGAATGCCAAATGGAGCATTCCATATTTGGTGCTGGAGGCAATCCCTTACAGGGTTGTTGTGTGGCCATGGTGTATGCTAACTGCCTTTCAAATCTTAAAGTCCTATAGAAATGCCAGATATTATCTATTGCATCCCTCTCTCCCCGCCCAAACAAACAAAAGAACAAATACATTGGGAGCTCTCATCTCAATCCTTATGTTTATCTGGGGTCTATTCAGAAGACAATCCTTTTTTTTGGGGGGGGGGGAGACAAGGAGGGTCAAGTGACTTGCCCAGGGTCACATAGCTAGTGTCAAGTATCTGAGGCTGGATTTGAACTTAGGTCCTCCTGAATCCAGGGCCATTGCTTTATCTACTTTGTTTGTTTTTTGCTTGTTTGTTTGTTTGTTTTTGCAGGGCAATGGGGGGGGGGGGAGGTAAGTGACTTGGCCAAGGTCACACAGCTAGAAATGTCTGAGGCTGGATTTGAACTTAGGTCCACCTGAATCCAGGGCCATAGCTTTATCCACTTCACCATGCAGCTTCCCCCCAGAAGACAACTCTTAAGGAGAGAGTTAACACTATCCTATGTCTATATTGGAACACTTCCTGATGGAGGTTTCATCAGCAGTCTCTTAGTTCTATGTTAGGATAAAATGAGGCATTGAACATTTAATTTAAAAAATATATAAATTTAACACAACAAGAATGAACAACAAGGATAGAATGGTACTTAGCTTTTCTGGTCTTGGTTTCCCCTCATTTCCTTATAGAAACAAGTCTGGTCATCTGGACAGGATATGGTGGACACTATAACTCATGCAATGTGGTTTTCAGTAAGCCACCAAAGGGCCCTGACTACTTGTACTTAAGACTTTTTATGCCTTTCAATGACCAGAAGCCTATGTCAGGGAGATCCCTATGGGCTTCATATTGACAGTTTGAAAAGGTAATGTCAACTATGTTTTCTTGTATTTTATTTTGTTAAATATTTCTCAATTACATTTTTAAAAAATTTATTTTACAAATTTTGTTGAATATAAATAACATTTTTTTTTTAGTGAGGCAATTGGGGTTAAGTGACTTGCCCAGGGTCACACAGCTAGTAAGTGTTAAGTGTCTGAGGCCAGATTTGAACTCAGGTCCTCCTGACTTCAGGGCCGGTGCTCTATCCACTGTGCCACCTAGCTGCCCCTCTCAATTACATTTTAACCTGGTTTAGACTACATTCGGGAATGTTGACAGCCTCCTGAGGCCCAACAGGCTGTGTGTTTGACATCTCTGCACTATACCACCCTGGGAGACTATGGGTGTGAAACATTGCATATACTGTCTGTGTGACTTGTGATTTCTTTCATATAGGGCAATATCCACATGATTGATGTGTTGGTTAAGTTTTTGTTTATTTTTTGCTTTTCTTTCTTTTTTATTCTTTATTATAAGAAATGATTCTCTGATGATGGGAGAGGAAGGAATATATTTGGAAGTGAGGGTGATGGGGGCAGCTAGGTGGCACAGTGGATAAAGCACTAGCCTTGGATTCAGGAGGACCTGAGTTCAAATTTGGCCTCAGACACTTGACACTAGCTGTGTGACCCTGGGCACTTAACCCCAATTGCCTCAAACACAGAAAAAAAGATTACAAAGGAAGTGAGGGTGATGTAGAACAAAACTATATCAATAAAATTTTTAAAAACTAAAAAAGAATTTGCAGCATTAGAAAAAAGAATACAAAATAAACTTCCTGAAATGAAAAAAAAATTAACAAATAAACACATGAATGAATGAAAAGAAACTTATCTTTTCTCCTACCACTATAGGGATCTGGTACACAGTTTTCACAGGCTCAGGGAACAAGCACTGTGACTTTCAGGGTATCTTCACAGCAAGGACAGCCTATTCATGTTGCAGGCAGTGAAGCTGGAGGTCAGTCAGATATTCTGGTTCCCAAAGGGCTCATCATGCATGGTCTGTGCTTCTGTTGTTATGCCTCTGATTGTCTAGTCTAACTCTGCTACTTAGTACTCAAGTGAGTACTCATTTAATTGACCAAATCATTTAATCTCTCTGGGTCTCAGTTTCCTCATTTGTCCGATGCCTTTTTTTTTTTTTTTTGGTGAGGCAATTGGGGTCAAGTGACTTGCCCAGGGTCACACAGCTAGTAAGTGTCAAGTGTCTGAGGCTGGATTTGAACTCAGGTCCTGAATACAGGGCCGGTGCTTTATCCACTGCTCCACCTAGCTGCCCCGGTTTCCTCATTTGTCAAATGAATGAGGTTGAATTGGATGACCTTTGAAGTCTCTTCCATCTCTAAATCTATGATCCTAGGGTCCTGTATGTTTGTGGCAACCAGGGATCAGAACAGAGGCCCCTGAGCAAGAGAGAGGAGCCCTGAGGGTGGACAAAGAGAGGCAAGCCAGAGAGGAAAGAGAAAAAGCATTTCTTTGTCTATTTTGTGCCAAGCATTGTGCTAAATGCTTTACAAATATTATCTCATTTGATCCTCACAACAATCCTTTCAGGTAGGTATTATTATAATTGCCATTTTACAGTTGAGGAAATTCAGACAAACAGAAGTTAAGTGACTTGCCCAGGGTCACACAGCTAGGAGGTGTCTGAGACTGCATTTGAACACAAACCTGAGTTCTATCCACTTCATTATCAGATGTTTAGTCTTTCCCAAGGTACAACCATTCTGGGTTATTCATGACTAATACTTTCATAGTAGGGGCTGTAATCACTTGGTACTATGGGACAGGCAACAACCAACAGTGGTCAAGAGTCTTGCTAGAATCAGGGAAAGAAGTGCTAGGGTTATGGTAAAGGAGTATTCATTGATTAAATATGAAGTAATGGTCACTTGGTGCTTCAGAATATACACAGCCTCATCAATTTCCGAACATATAGCCTAGAGGTGACGTAGGTTATTCATTCAAGAAGAAGAAAGTCCCTAAGGGAATTGTGACATAGCTCCTGGATTGCCAATCTGGACTATGTGTCCCCCAGGAGGTACAAGAAGCTCATCAGGAGGGTATGAACAATATTTGCTAAGTAACTATATTATCCTGTTGAAACATTCCAAAAATAGTTGGCTTAGTGAAAAAAGGGGGGGGGGATCGGAAATACAACAGTGAGGAGCTTGGGATAGTGTGGGAGTATTGAGTAAATATGAAAAATCTGAAAGATGAAGTTGAAGGAATGGATCTATTGACCAAGACAAAATTGGATATGAAACTCTTCATATTTAAATAGAAAAAACAAAGACAAAAGTGAGACAGTGACCTAGTGAAAGATGGAGCTAATTGAGCTCTGCAATAATCAGAAACTCTTAATTGATTTCCAATTAGTGAAATTCCAAAAATTTTGGTGCACTTTGGAAGAGACATATCCCACTGCTACTCCTAAGGCTTTAATTACAATTATAACAATTTATCTCTGTGATACATAATTTATCTCAGTCCTTTTCCTTTTCTCGATCAAATAAAAAACAAGAAACAAACTAGAGACTATGATGTACAGGCATCACTTTCAAAAAACAATACTGAGAATAAAATTGCTGTGTGACAAAAAACAGAATCAAGGCTCTCACTACTTTATCTGACAAATTCTAATAAACATTTGGTAATTTTATAGTACTAAAATGATATGTACAAAATAAAGCTTTTGTTATGAAAAACTGTGTACATGTCGATAAACTCTAGAATTTATTTCCTTTCATATTGAATCGATTTTATGGGAAAGTTTACAGAAAGCCAAGGTTTACTTGGACTGGAAAAAGGTTGGGAGCCCTGCTCTACCTAGGGGGTTATTCCCTGGAGGAAAGGGAGAGGGTTGCTGTGACAGGAAACTTCCACTGACTAAGCAGATGAGGTGACAGTCACTCAAGTGGAGAAGATTTTTTTTTTTGATTGGGAGAAATTGGTCAACAGTACCTTGCTGGGGTAGTGTTTGGATTACAATGGCTACAACAGAACAATCCAGTCTGACTCAGGGGTTGGCAGTATTACTGAGGACTGGCAATAACTGAACAAATATCAGCAGGTTTCTCTGTAGTCGTAGTATTCACACAATTGCTCGGAGGAATCTTTAGATGTTATGTGGCATTAGAAAAACCATTTTGGTTAGAGGTTTCTTTGGGGAGTAGGAGAAATGTGAATATATGTATGGGATAAGAATGGCAAAAAGTAAAGCTAGTTTCTCAGGAATGGGAGAGAACCAGTGCAAAATAATGCTTGTCTGTTGAGAATGTAAAAATAAAGACCCTTGGGGGCAGCTAGATGGCACAATGGATAAAGCACTGGCCCTGGATTCAGAAGGACCTAGGTTCAAATTTGACCTCAGACACTTGACACTAGCTGTGTGACCCTGGGCAAATCACTTAACCCTCATTGCCCCGCAAAAAAAAAAAAAAAAGACCCTTAACTCAGTGGTAGGCTATATTAATACTATTTCACTTTTTTCATTATTTTTGGTTTTTGGAGTGATTTATAAGCATTACCTCATGATGAAAATATTTTCACGTTTTGTTGATTTTTTTCTATACCATAATCATTCTTTGACAATGACTCCTCTCCCAATTGAACATTCTCCTTGTAACAAAGAAAAACAGTTAATGCAGAACTGAACGACAGAGAGATTATGTCTAATGGAGTATTCATTTCTTTCCCATAGTGTCTTGCCTCTCTCTTTAGAAAAGGAAATTATGTTTCATTATCTCTTCTCTAGGACCAGGACTAGTTACTGTGATTAATTTGAGTTCAGCAGCCTTAGTGTCACTCTCAGTGACACTAGTAGTCATTGTATTTTTTATTCTCTTCTGATTCTTGTTTCTTTGTTCTGTGTTAATTCATACACGACTTCCCATGATTCTCTGCTAAGAAGCTAGAGCTCGGGCTTGGAAACATGAAAATTTAAGTTCAAAGTTGACCTCAGATATTTTCTAGTTGTGTGATTCTGGGCAAGTCACTTAACCTCTTGTTGCTTCAGTTACCTCAGGTGTAAAATGGGCACAATAATCATACTTGTCCTCAGGGTTGTTGTGAGTACAGTGCCTGGCATGTAGTAAGGACATTTGTAATTGTTTGCTATTTTATTTTCTCTGAATTACTCATATTTGTAATTTCTTATGGGATAATATTATTCTATTATATGAATATAACACAATTTATTCAGTCATTCCTTTATTTATGGGCATTCATTTTATTTCTTTTTTTTTCTACCATAAAAAATGATAGTAAAATATTTTGGTATAGGGGGCAGCTAGGTGGTGCAGTGGATAGAGCACCGGCCCTGGAGTCAGGAGTACCTGAGTTCAAATCCGGCCTCAGACACTTAACACTTACTAGCTGTGTGACCCTGGGCAAGTCACTTAACCCCAATTGCCTCACTTAAAAACAAAACAAAAAAACAAAACCAAAAAACCAAAATATTTTGGTATAGATGAAATGGGACCTCCCTCTCTCTCTTTGACCTTTTGGAGATATATGGCCTAGTTGAGGGGTCACTGGGTATGTATAGTTTAGCAAATTTTCTTGAATAATTACAATTTATTTTCCAGACTGGTCAAAACAATTCACAGATTCCTCTAACAATGTAAAAGAAAGCTAATGTAAGGATCAGTGTCTCCATTTTACAGATGGGGAAACTGAGACCCATAAAAGTTAAATGGTTTGTTGGAAGCCACACAGCTAAGTGTCAGAACTGCAACTTGAGCCCAGGAATCTGATCTGGTGAGAAAATTTTAATAAACATTTATTAAAACTATAAACTTGATAATTGGCAACAATATTAATCAAATTAAGAAATAATATATAAACCCACAAAATATAAACATATTTTTATTTTGCTAAATGCATGTAAAAATCTAACAAAAACCCAACAATAATATCTATGAACTAATTTGGTTTTGCCTTTGTATACTTAGAGCCTGACACAGTGTTCTTGCATAGGTAATCACCTAACCAATATTTGTTAAAATCAGTTGTTGAATTTAGTTCTTTGACTTCTTCTAATTTATTCTTCATCTGTATACTTATTGGATTTTGTTGCTTTTTAATAGTCATGCATAGTATGTATGTTGTTCTGATTCTGTTTTTTCTACTCTATTGATACATCATTTTATTTTATTTTTATCTTCAATACAAACTTTCATAAGTGAGAATCAATTTTGATACACCATTTTAATAGGCAGTAAGGGGAAATGATCAGAGGGCCCACCTTGCAGCTAGAAAGATTTGGGTTTGAGTACCACCTCTGATAGGTAATAGTGAGCATGGGCAAGTCACTTCTCAATGGTCTAGGAGACATTCTTAGATGTGAATTGCAGAGGAGTTGCCAATTAGCATCAATGGATGTTGTTTCCACATTGAGAATTTCACATATGAATGAAATAGCAATTTTGCACTACCTACACTAGTGGTGTAATAATAATTCCTTTATATTAATCTCTCACAGTTTTTTTAGCCATTCCCCTGAAGTTGGGTACGTGGATCATTTTCCTTTTTTTTTTTTTCATTTTTAGAAATTGTATTTCAGATGTTTTATTTTCTTCTTAATAATATCCTTCAAGCATAATCCTAATGGTATGAATGAAGGATAGATCAGTCTTATGAATATTATCTATATTGCCAGGTGCTTTTCCAAAAAGATTTCAGGAATATGATACCATACTTGTTACCCCTAACTGAAACAATACTGATTTTAGTTTTTGACTTTGTCAATTTGATGGATATAAGGTGTTACCTGAACTTTTAAAAATTTTGCATTTCTCTGTTTATGAGAGTTTGAACAATTTTCTTTTTGGGATGTTTTATTTGTGCATTTAAAAACCTCTGTTGCTTCTTAATCCCTGTCACTAATCCATAATAAAAACTGCCCTAGTGACAAAGCATAGTACAGTCAAACACAACAAACCAACACATTGACCTTCCCTGACAACACCATATGCCTAATTCTGTACTGCTGTGCACTACTCTTTTTCAGGAGGAGGAGGAGGTTATGTTTCACCATCAGACCTCTAGCATTAAAATGGGTCATTGCACTGATCTGATCTTTATTATTATTATTATTATTGCTTTCCTTTACATTATTGTGATCATTGTGTATACTGTTTCGCCAGTTATTCAAATGATTATTTTTTTTTTAACAATTTGTTTTTCTTCCTTTCAATCTAAACTTTTCACATGTCCACTTATGTTCCTTATGAGGTTTCAGGTAAATTAAAACTGTTTTAGGATTCCGCATAATTATTGTTTTGTGGCTTTTAAGTATTTGTATCAATACTTGTATTGGTAGTGGGAAATATCAATTTAGCTGCTTAATTAGATTACATTTAATATGAACACAAAGGTACTTTATTTTAATGAAATAATAGAAGTGTTCTTTTTTTTGTGTGGGGCAATGAGGTTAAGTGACTTGCCCAGGGTCACATAGCTAGTAAATGTCAAGTGTCTGAGGCCACATTTGAACTCAGGTCCTCCTGAATCCAGGGCCAGTGCTTTATTCACTGTCACCTAGCTGCCCCAGTAGATGTGTTCTTTAAAAAAGTTATAAGTCATATTTTAGTGAATTAAATTGCACTATTAGTTGTGCCAGAAGATTTTACTATGTAAAATACAGTGCATGCTTTGGAGCCATTAGGCCAAGGGTCCTCAGAACTCAGCTGTCACTTGTCTCCTCAGTTTTAGGAGATTAGAGTGCCTATCTAATGTTTATGAACACCCAACATGGGTGTTGCTTCCCAACATGGTTATAACTTCATATCAATTAGTCAGCCAGACTTAACTTGTTTTAAAAAAGGAATATTTGCTAAGGTATTTATATAATATTTACTCGGCACAACTGATACAAATATTCTCCCCAAAGTATGTGACATACTTTTCCACAAGTACATATGGAGTCCAGGAGAAAGGGGGCTAAAGCTTAGAGAACACATTGGTAAAGGGGTAACACAACCCCCAGAAGAACTTTTGCTGTAGTCTCCATGATATTCCCCTTAGGTATAGTAAGGTTTTTCACCTGGGCTCTTTGTAGGCCTAAATATGCTTTGCATATCACATCCAATCTGTTCTTGGCTTCTGATGCAGACATTATTAGGATTCTAAAGAAAAAGTTTCAAACCTCCAGTCGCTTGGAAGTTGATGACTGAGTATTCTGACTGAGATAGGGAGGAGGGAGGAGACCTAAGCTGAAGCTGAGGCATTCTCTCCTCCAAGAAATTCCTTCTCTGGGAAAGCTCTCTGTCCTTTTCTCTACCAAACATTTTAATCTCTCAGTCCCAAAGGAACTTAGATGGTTTTACCCAGGCAACAAGGAGCATGACCAAGTCCTTCAGCCAATCAGAACAGAATTCCTGTCATACCTGGGAGGCATCCAGGCCTTATTCACACCCCATGAACAGTCAGAATATATTCTCAATATTCTCACCTGATAAATGTATCAGGACTATATGGGGGAAAATCCTCAAGGAGATCTCTTTGTAAAGACACTCAATGGATTTTTTGGTAATATGAAAGCTCACCCTCTAAAATTAGATAAGCTTTAAGCCTGCATTTTCTTATGTCTGGTTTTCTTGAAGCAGGACATACCTGTAGAGTCAAGTCCTGCTAGAGATTAGCTCAGGTTGTATCAAGTCTAGTGCCATATTAATATCAGATCCTGATCTTTCCACCCAAGCTCTTTAATTTTTAACTCCCTCCAGGTGCCAGCGTTTGTAGGGAATTGATAAAATGCTGTCTTCATTCTCAAGGTGCAGACATGTTAAAGAAATAAATTGTTACCTCTGAGGATGATTAGTACATCTTTAAAAAAAATCTGCATTCTGTAATCATCATGTAGGAGATTTGGTAGTTGACCTAGTAATGTAACATAGTAATAACTGAATCATCCACAGAAAGGACTCCAGGTTGTCTCACAACTGAAGAAGTCAGGTCGCAAGAACTGAGTTTTAAAAACAGGCCAAGGATTATTAGAGCCTAAAAATATGCTGGCCTCTTTAGTGTCTCATTAGTAAAATTGTTGCTGACATAATTACATTTTAGATAGTTTCAGCTTTAAGCAAGTTAGTGCCTTTATTGATGCTTTGAGATCATCATAGGAAGTCTACACAAGCACAAAGAAAATCAGCCACTGGAACAAGCCTAGCAAACTCTGAGCAGTCTCCAATGATTTTAAATTGGTTTTGTGGAACTGTACAAGTTTAATTTTGTCTGGTCAGGCAAACTTTTTATATACTTGCATAGCATTTTTAAAAGGTTAATTAAATAGGGGAAACTAGGTGGCACTGTGGCCAGAGCACCAGGCCCTGCCTGGAGTTAGGAGGACCTGAGTTCAAATCCAGCCTCAGACACTTACAAGCTGTGTGACCCTGGGTTAGTCACTTAACCCCAATTGTCTCCAAAAAAAGTTAATTAGATAGCATGGCGAATCCATAGACAGCTGGCCTTGGAACTTGAGTTCCATTCCTGCTTCTTCCACATACTAGCTGTGTCACTCTTGCCAGGTCATTTAACTTCCATACTACCATCAACACTCTCAAGACTGTCAGTTACAAAGCAGCTGCTCTTTTGCATTGAAGAAGCTCCTATGCTGATATTCCCTGCTTTGATGAAACAGTCATGGGTCCAGGCTTGTTTGTTTGTTTTTCTTTTTAGACAGGTTAATTTTGTGGATACTTCCAACTTTAGCAAAATGACATCCTTCAATTTTTGCTTTAGCTAAATTTTGTTAAATGCTAATATTAATCCCAATGTTCTCTATGTTAACAAGAAGGTAAAAAAAATGACAAAAACAAGGTATTTCTCTCCTAATGGAATTTTCCTTTGCCTAGTTGAATTGGATTGTTATAATATGAGAACAGACAATTCTAATGACATAGAAGAGGAAAAAAAAACTAGGGAGAATCTATCTCACAAGCATAACAAGCTTTGTCATTAATGCTCATTTGAGATGGTGGAAAGAATGATGGAGTCAGATAACCTAAGTTCAAATCCCAGCTTTCTTGTTTGCTACCTATATGACTATTTAACTTCATTTTGCCTCAGTTTCCTCACTTATAAAATGAAGATTCATTTCAGCTACAGATGTAGGATTCTATAATGAAAGAATTTATGGATCCTAGGAGAAGTAGGCTTCTCTCCCAACCCCAATCCCACCCCATTTCTACACTGATGGAAGGAGGAGGCAAGTGAGGGAAGGGGAAGGGGAAGGGAAAGGGGTAGTGTTGGGCTAAGGACATTTTTCAAAATCCCAGTAGCAGATCTGTGATCTTTAAGACCAGACTTTTTTGGCTCTCTATTGGTAATTCTGCTCAGAAATTTCCACTATTCACAGGTAAAGAAATGATAGTTTTAAGTTTACCCATTCAATTTTTTCTGTCTTACTTCCCACAAGGTCCTAATATGCCTAGTTGGATTCTCCTTTTATAGTTTGGTAATCAGGAGGACAGTAGGAATGATGATAGCATGCATTTTTAACTAAAACATAATGCTGCTGACTCTTTGTTCATTTATCAGTACTTTTATCAGGCAACCAGGAAAAAGGGAAGAAGGCAGGTGAAGTTCATGGGTCATCTTTATTGCTTCTTGGCAACTTCTGGGAGTAGTCAATGGAGGAAGGTGAAGATAGCACTGTGAGATTCTGAACAATCCATATATTAAATTTTGTGTCTATATGACAACAAAAGAAGGGGGAAAATACAGTATTTGCCTAGTGGAATGTGAACTTCTTTAGGGCAGAGACTGTTTTTATTTTGTTTGGTATCCCTAGTACCTAAAACAGTGTTTTGAATATACTGAGTGTTTAATAAGTTGTCATTGCACAAAGGAACTTGGATCAATGGGTAAATGTTGCAAAAAACAGATTTAGGCATAATTTAAAGAGGAAAAAAATACATTCCTAATAATTAGACATTCCCCTCAAATGAAATTGACTGACTCAGGATATACACAAGCACACCTGTATATGTTTTCATGTATATATACATATATATGTGTATACATATTTATGTATGTATACATATGTTCATGTATACATACATATATATCCCCCTTATTGAAGGTTTTCAAGCAAAGGCATATCATATCAGGCATGTAGTAGAGAGGATTCTTGTTCTGGTATGAGCTGATAGTCCCTGAGATCTCTTCCAGCTCTGAGGTTCTGTGAACTGGGCTTAAACTTAAATAGCAACACAAGATTTAGTTCAGACAAATTTGCGTTCTGATTTAAAAGATTATTAAATCATAAAATTTAAATTTTAAAATTTAATTTTAAAGATGATTAAACTGTAAAAATATCTTATGAAGACAGGTGGTAGGATCTCATTTGTTTTGGATAGTTTGGTTTCAACCCTATCTGGAGGCAGGCATTCAGGCTCTAGAAAAGAGTCTAAGTCATGGGGAGTTGAGAAAAGATTGCTCTAATGCAGAGTGTACAGTATAACTCTAAAACTACCAGAGGTAGATTGCTACTTCTCCCACCCTTCTCCCCACCTCTCAATCTTCTTTTCCTTTCCTGGATTGGAAGAGAACCTGACACATCTCTTCTCAGCCAAGAGAGAAAAAATGAAACTGACACTTTGTCAGCAGTTGTGTAGTGAAACTAATTAACTCTAAAGAAGCTTAGAATTGTTCCTGTTGGTGTTATTTGTGGTTTCCCTCCCTTTGTACAACTGTCTGCAAGAAGGGGGAAAAAGATACATGTTTTATTTGTTGCTGTGTGACATTGGGGAAGTCACTTAGCTTCTTTGGAGGTGAACTTGGATGAGATAATCTCAAAATTCTTTGTCATTTCTAAAATGATTCTCTGCTAGTTAAATTCAGTATGAGAATCATAATTCTTTTACATTGTCACTGCTTTCTCAATTAATGATCATGCACAGATTAGATGCTCATAATACTGACTCTAGGATGGGTTTTCCTCAAATTAATTTTCCTTTATAGAATACCACATAGACCATTTACAATAAAACTCAAACATTAAAAAAGTTCAGTGACCACAAATATCTCGAAAACACTTAATGGTATTTACTAAGAGGATCAAGATTTTGCTATCTTTTGTCCATCAATTTCTGACTTGGTTGAGTTGGGGGTGGGGACTGCTTTAAAATTTTTTTTTTATTTTTTAAAGTTAAGGCAAAGCCAAATTTGCTAGTGTTTTCTCTGGTCTCACTTAGAACTTTTATTGAATTTTTGGTGGCTTTAAGTTTGAAGTATGACTTCATAGGGGTGTGTGTGTGGGGGGGGGGGCGGGCTTTGAATGAATATCCAAATACCCAGGAGTAAGGACTGGAACAAAGGAGAGAATAAGCAAGGTGGGATACTCAATGTGTTGAGATTGAATAGCTAGAAATCACAGGAAATTTAAAGAGGGTTGAGATGGGAAAAGGGATCATTTTCGGGATCAGGAAGCAAAGAGATGTCATTTTGTTTCCTCATGAGAAAGGAACTTGAAAAAGAGAATAAAGGGTGGAAAATGGGATAACCGTGGCTGGTAAAACTAAATCGTACGTAGCCTTGCATAGTTTCTGCTCAGGACTATAGGGAAAGAGGAGTTTGCAGTTGTGACAGTGCTTCTTGGAGTAGCAGTCCAGTGCCGCTGCTTGTGCTGCAAAAGCTTCTTGTGACCAAAATCTGTCCCGGTTACTGAGCATGCTCAACTCCAAGTCACATAATCATTGCAGCGCCTGTGGATTCCACATCTCCGGATTTTAGCAAATGCAGCAAGGGAGGGGAGAGTAAGGAGAAGGGAAACAGGTACGGCCCAGGGGATAGTAGAACCTGAAAGTGAAGAAACACTGGGAAGGAGGAGCAAGATGGAAATAGGGAGGGACTTTAAGGAAGTTATTCACCAATCTTTATTCACTTTGCTTGTCACAGAGAGAGCAAGCCTATTTTGTCGGCCAAGGGGCAACCAATTCAATTCAGTGAACAATTCAAGAATAATATATTAAGCCCTACCTTGTTCTAGGCACTTTATAATATGTAGTAAGGATACAAATGACGCTCCCTGCTCTTAAGAAGCATCTAATAGAGATACAAGTACCCAAATCAGTTTGCTACAAGGTAGAGGGGACATCTAGACAAAGTGCTCTAGAAAGATTTGGAGAGGTTTTTATGGAGGGATGGGGTGAACAGAAGGTAGCCCCTGAGATCAGTGCTGAAGCAAGAGAATTTAACAGGCAAATATGAGGATAGAGTGCATTAGGGGACAGGGGTACAACTGTCAGAGTGCATGGGGGCTAAAGTACAACGGGAGAATATGGTATAGACTCTGAAAGGTCACAAGTTCTCTACAGCAGATTCAAAACAAACATTTTAGTAGCAGAGAATGCCTCCTGTAGTGGGTTAGAACTCAGAAGACCTGGGTTTTAGCCTCTACTTGACTACTCACTCCTCTCTTGATCTTGGTCTAATGCCTTAACCTCAGTGAGGTGCTCATCTTACAGGATAGTTGGTCCTGAGCAGGGAATCAAAAAGCACTTGGGAACAGAGGACTAGGCTCTTGCTACCTGTGGGGCTTCTGACAAATCCCAATTTCTCTGGATCTCTATTTCTTAACCTATAAAATGAGGGGGTTGGATCAGATTACCTCTAAAGTTCTTTACAGCCCCAAATCCTATGATCCTAACATATTAAAATACTGTGAAAACTGAAGTGTATTACAAATATAGTGATTATAGCACTAATTATCTCATCTTCTTATCTGCTATTTCAATAGGTGTTTTTTTGGGGGTATTTTTACTTCCTCTGTTGGAATGTAGGTTCTTTGATGCCAGAGAAGACCCTGCTCTCTTTATACAATCATAGATATGGGTACAATAGACAATATTCATTATACAGCAACCTAGTATCTCCATCAATAGCAACAGTTTACACATTGTAGTTTCCTTGAAAAAAAATTTTTTGAATGAAATGTTTATAGATTAACTGACAGTGACGTTATCTACATTTATTTCCTGCTTAACCAAAACGTACTGACGGTTTATAGCTTCAGATCACTCTTTATGAAAATTAAGTGGTTAGATATGAGTATGTTGACCTGGACTCCATTGATACTAGAACATTTCAATCAGCACCAGTCCTGATTGGAGGCATGAAACAAACAGGTAGTTAGAGCAGAACTGGTCCAGAGACATCCTCTGATTCATTTCCTTTTCCTGGATGACCACGGTATTCCCTAGAAGCCTACACTCAGGATGTGGCTTGGGGTGGGAGTGGGGACAGATTTTACAGGTGAAGAGTCTGTAGACTGTGATTCATTTGGTACTAATGGGAAGAAAAAAAAATTTTTAAATCGGCTGTTATTTTATCTCTGTAAGGAAATCGTTCTCTGAAAACTATTCCCACCAATGCCGTTGGTGATCTGCAACTCATCTGTATATGAGTCTTTATGAGTTGCCTGAGGCACTGAAAGATTAAGTGACTTGCACAGGTCAAAAGCAGGACTAGAAAGAACCTAGGTGGATCAAGGTTCTGCCAGATCATCAAAAACTCCTGGTAAGGGTACCAACAGTGGGGATGCCAGCGGTGGAGAGAGGATGGTGGGGAGCTAAACAACGTCCTTCTATGCGCCAACGTCCACCTCCTCACCGCCCCCCCCCCCCCCAGCTACTCTGGGATACCTCCTAACTAAGCTTCCACTTCCACTACTGGGGCTGCCTAACTTCATTTGCTGCGGGGACAGTTTCAGGGTCCCGATGACGGGGCTTTCACAGGGTGGTGGCACAGACATATCCGAATAAGTCAACAAATTCTTTTCCAGGGCTAAAATGTGCAAGATTTACTTGTCTGGGTCTGCTTAGCTGACCCCGGAAGAGAAACTTTTCAGAGGCAGAGAGTGGGGATAGGACGCATATAGGTAAAATCTAATCAACCTCGGTCTACTTTCCTCAGTTGCGCCAGTGACCACCCGCGATCCTCTCTGTCTCTCTCTCCCCCCTACCCCCATCCCCCAGACCCTTCCAGACTGAATCTCCTGCGTGGAATCACATCCTTTGCTGAGACTGTTGTGCTCAGGAGGTGTGTGGGGGGGTGGTATAGAGGATCTAGAGTTGGGGTCCTGTAGTTTCCTGACCCCCTTTTCCCTTTTGGCTACTAGTAAAACCTGGATTATTGGATCCCCCGTGCCTGCAAAACAAACTCCTTGGTGGCTTTCTCTCTGGCGGCAGCGGCAGCTGGGCATGCTCAGTCAGTCCGGGCCGGCTCGGGGGCAAGTAGGAAGCTTTTGCGCGGAGCTGAGCTGGAGGCTGGAGGCTGGAGGCTGGGTGAAGTGGGAGGGGATAGGGGGCAGGGGGCGGGGGGAGGGTTGGAAGCCGGCTGCAGGCGCCTGAGGTTGCTGGGAGCGCTTCCTGACCTCCCAGCCCCCTAGTCAGTCGGGACGAAGAAGGAGGGAAAGGAGAACTACTGTGGGGAAGAGCCTGCGTGGCCCGGGTTTACTGAAAGAGCAGCGGCAGCTGCAGCAGCCGCGGAGCAGCAGTGAGGCAGTCTGAGGGGGCTTCAGGAACTCGCGGAGCCTACCCGGGAGGCGCGCGCTGCTCAGGACCCGCGGCGGCTTCGGGGCGGCGGCGGCGGCGGCAGCAGCAGCAGCAGCTGCTGCTGCTGCTGTTGTTTCTTGTGCGGCTGCGATGTTTCACTGCATCCCCCTGTGGCGGTGTAACCGTCATGTGGAAACCATCGATAAGCGCCACTGCTCCCTGGTCTACGTCCCGGAGGAGATCTACCGCTACACCCGCAGCCTGGAGGAGCTGCTCCTAGACGCCAACCAACTCCGCGAGCTGCCCGAGGTGAGTGTGCCAAGCCCAGGACGGCCGGGCTCACCTGGGGAAGGCCGGGGAGCGGGCAAGCGCGCGCAGCTCCTGCCGGCTGCTTCCTGGGGAGCTTGCCCAGTTGTGGGGCTGCTCCGCCAGCCTCAGCCCCACTCTGCCTGTCCTGGTTGCTTTCTTTCCTCCCCGGGGAGTCTGAATGGACAGGTGCCCCATTAACTCATTCACCTGCTTCCCTCCTTCCCCCATACGCGCTGTGACCACTGAGGGGTACCCATCACAGGCGGAAAAAGTTTAATTTTGTTTTATTGGTGTGTGTGTGTTTTATTTAAAGTAGAGACTAGTGCAGTTAGAAAACTGCATTGGGCTTGGCAAGTTACGGGACAGAAATCCAGTGAGTTAGGCTTCTGGGCACTCTTTCTTTCATACTGATGAAAGAACCCAGTTCCCTTAATTATGCTAGATTTGGAGTCGGAGCCTTTGGGTTCGAATTCTGGCTCTGTCACTGAGTACTTGTGTGAACCTGGGGAAGTCACTTCTTGTTTCTGGATCTCAGTTTTCTCATCTGTAAAGTAAGAGGATTGGACAAGATGGTCCCTAAGGTCCCTTCTCTCTCAAAAATCCATGAGCCTATGGGGAAATATTTCTCATCCCAAACCCATTGGAAAAAGGAGTTGTCCCTTTCAGGGACTTCATCTTCCTCCGGGTTTCATGGCCACCTTCCAAGCTGGGAGCCCCTCTCAGAACTTAGCCAGGGCGTGCATTCTTTCTTGGCAGCTAGGATTCTCCAGGTGGTGAAAAAGTAAAGTCAGCCTACCTATCTGGGCATCTTAATTGGAATGTGTTCTGAGCCTTATCGGCAGGTGGGCTGTGCTCAGAACAGCTGTAGATTGGCTGGCCCTGCTGTTGGCACTGGGCGTAGCTGACGGAGTGAAAGATAGTGGAGACAGAACTGGGCGTGGGGAGTTTGAGGTGTGTTCCTGATGTCCACTGCTGAAAAGCTGAATGCCCAGCCCTGTTGCTGGGAAGCTGCACCCTCCTTTCTCTTCCCGTCCTCTCTCCCCCCACTTCACTTCCCCTTCTCTCTTCCCTGTCACTTTCTCCCCTCTCTCCTCTAATCCCTAAATAAAAACCAGCAGAACCTTTACCTGGCCTTCCTCTTTCCTGATCCGGGCACAGGGAGGGCAGGATTTGGATATGCAGACTTAATGGATTCTTAGTGATACATTCTTCAGAAAGACTGTAAGAATGTTAAGAAAATTGTTTACATCAATGAATCAATCACTCATCTGCAACCAAACCCGTTAAAAGATATATGCTGATCGTGCTTTGATCAAGGGACTTCAGGGTCTCAGAACTCTTTATAACCAACTTGTCCACTCTGGGAGCCAAGCTGAAGAATGACCTTCAGAGAGAAATGTCCTCCTTCATGGTTATGTAGAAACTGAGAGTTCACAAGTCTAAGGTGTGCGGGGAGTGGTAGAACTTACTGCCTCAATAACCATTGCATTTTTTTCAGTCTCTAAAAATTTTAAAATTATATTCCTCTTCTACTACTAGGGAGGGTTTCTAAAGTTTAAGTAGTTGAAATTCAGTCACTTGTCCTGTTATCATCCCAAATCATCATAACAAAAAGACAATTTGCTGAAATCAAATGCTGTCTGATTCCTTCTTATGCCTAGATGTGATCTTCATTATTGAGGTGTTTTTTTTTAACTCAGAATTATATGATTTTTTTTCTTTACTCTTTTCAAATATTGTTTCTATAGATGGCTTTGGTTTACACTTTGCACAGGAGCTAAAGTTGGAAGGGACCTTTGACATCATCTAGTTCAAACCCCTCTTTTTTTTTTTCCCTAGACCAGCAGCTATTTATTCTGCTAAGCAAGACAGACATGCACATATGTGTAAACTGAGGCAAATGCTCTCAAGTGGAATTTAGATCTCTCTTTCCCCAACAAGACAGACTGGAGAAGGCAAAGGCCAGTTCTCGAGATTTAATTCCCCTTCTTCCTAAAAGGGAAGGAGACAATGCCTTGTTGCTTAGGGGGTGGAAGGTCTTGGGGATCATGGTCACCAAAAGGCTCTTCTTGTCCCAAGGCCTGTACCAGGTCCAGCAAGGTAGGAGGTTAATCTAGAGAGAGGGCTACTGGACAGCCTTTTTCATCTCTTGTGCCACCCAGAATGGTGTTCACTTCATGATCCTAGTCTCTTTTCCCAAACCCCTCATTTTACAGATGAGAAAACTGAAGTCCAGAGAGGTTCATTTCTTTACTCAAGGTTACCTACATAGTTAAATGGTATAGTTGGGGTTCAAATTTGGGGATTCCAAGTTCAGTGCTAATCTATTGCACCAAGTTGCTTTTTATTTTTCTGGGCCTGGAAATCATGGGGATTTCCTTGACTTGGGAGTTCAGCAAAACCCCTGATTTTTTTTTTTTCAAGTTCAGTGGCAGAAAAACCACCCATTTTCTTTAGGCAGCTTAATTTTCAAAGGCATTTCCCAAACATGTGGATTATCTCTTTGCTTTGTCTTTGGTTTAAGATGTTAAATGTACTGTTAATTAGTTTGGGGACCTTTAAGTGAGGTTGCCAGTCATCAGTGTAGAAATATGTAACCTAATAATTTTCAGAGACCACAGAAGATGTCATCCATACTGAATTGGGTGAAAACTTGACATCCAAACTGCAAAAGTCTGACTGTTTTCTGTGATAGTATCTGTAGAGCTTCAAGGTTAACTCATAGATCTAGGGCTAGAAAGGACCCTAGAAAGGATCTGGTCCAACCTCCTTATTTTACAGCTGAGAAAACGGAGGTACAGGGAGGTTAAGTGACTTGACCAAGGTCATACAGGTAAGGGACAGGAGGTGGGATTTTTTTTTTGTGGGGCAATGAGGGTTAAGTGACCTGCCCAGGGTCACACAGCTAGTAAGTGTCAAGTGTGTGGGGTCAGATTTGAACTCAGGTCCTCATGAATCCAGGGCCAGTGCTTTATCCACTTTGCCATCTAGCTGCCCTAGGAGGTAGGATTTGAACCCATATCCTGAGACCAAGATCATCCATCTCTCTTTGCTTTTGTAAATTGTTGACTACCTTGTTGTGTAAACTTTTATAAACTTTTCTGTATTTATTTATTTTTTTTAGGAAGATGATGGTTTTAAGTTTTTTGGAAATGACAGGTATTTCTGTTGACACTAAATGGAAATTTTTCAGGAGGGCAAAATGTAATATAAAGAGATTGTGTCAAGGGAAGCAGATGAACAAGAAGTCCTTTCAGAGGCATTTCTTCTTAAGGTTAACCATTGCTCCAACTGTGCTCTTCAGAGTTTAGTTAAAACCTTTTTTTAGACTTACTGTACATATTATTTTGACATACTTCTTGACTCCTGGACTTGGTTATTTCTAGGAGTGGGATCTACTTTTTTTTGGGGGGGGGGAATCTACTTTTGATATCACTCACTAAGCATTCTTACTCCTTGATCAGAACCTCTTAGTCTGTCATTTCTAAGAGTTGGAAGGAACCTTGAAATCATCTACTTGAGGGGTCCTTCACCTACTCGATCTGGATCTTTTAGCAGTACAGGAAAGCTTCACTTGGTAGATGTCTAAATCATTTTTCTCTCCTTTCCCTTTCTTCTTGAAATCTACTTTACCCATCTCCCCCTTGGGGACTATGTCTTTTGGCATGACTCCTTCCACCACACTTAGATTTTTTGGGGGAGATTAAGGTATCTACTTCCCACACAAAGAATGGAGAACTCCAATCTAATAAAAACAACTTATTTGGCAGGTGAGGAAAGTAAGGACCAGCTAGATAGGTTTTAAGGGCCTCCTAATCTTTTACTGAGAGAGTAAAGAGTGCAATCACTTGCTATGAATGCACTTTGTCTGGCATATGAATAGAGTGTTGGGGTGCCTGGCTTGGAGTTGGGAAGGCCTGGGTCAAATTCTGCCTCTGATACTTTTATAACATGACCCTGGGCAAATCACTTAACCTCTGTGTGCTTCAGGAAATACATTTCCAAGACTTGTTCATTGAATAGATGGATAGGGTGCTAGATCTAGAGTAAAAGGGTTTGGGTTCAAATGGTGGTTCTGGCATACCCCCTCCCACAAATAAATAACTATATACATATTTAAGAGTGTGTATGTATGTATGCATACACATATATGTATAAATATATGCATACATATGAACATATATTTCTCTCTTTTATTTTTTCTCTCTCTCTGTCTCTTTCACTCTCTCTGACTTTGCAAAAGTCAAGTGACTTCTCTGGGCTTTAGTTTCCTCATCTGTAAAATAAAGGGCTTGGGTTAATAATCTCTAAGGTCTTTTTCTTCCCTCAGTGAAGGAAATTGGACATATATGGCCTCTATAGTCCCTTCCAACTTTGAATCTATGATGATCCGAAGATCTCTAACTTTCACCCTCTCCCTCTCAGTCAGTCTTAGTTCATCTTTATTAGGTAATGTCTCTGGACCTATTTCTGTACTGTAAAGGACCCTTGGAGGAGGATGCAGAACCTCATGGATGATCTCATAGAGTAATATTATTTAACTTCCTTGGTCCTTTTTGCTGCTTTTCATTTCCTTTTTTCATCTCTCATTAATTCTCTGGCATAGCAGTCCTATACATAGCACACTAGCTATGTGACCCTTGGCAAGTCACTTAACAGGAGAAGGAGGAGGAGGAGGAGGAGGAGGAGGAGGAGGAGGAGGAGGAGGAGGAGGAGGAGGAATCCATCAATTACCTCCTGAAAGAGGTAATATTATACCAAATTCTAGAACTCCCAGATCCAAGCAGCTAGAAATAAAGGAATTCAAATACTGTGGAGCTATAATATGGATAAAACAAGATCTAGCAGCATCTACATTAAAGGACTGGAGGGCATGTGATATGATATTCCAGAGGGCAAAGGAACTGGGACTACAGCCAAGAATCACGTACTCAGCAAAACTGTGTATAATCTTTCAGAGGAAAAAATGGGACTTCAATAAAAAAGAGGACTTTCAGGCACTTGTGATGAAAAGACCTGAACTGAATAGAAAATTTTACTTTTAAACACAAGACCCTACAGAAGCATAAACAGATAAATAGGAAAAAAGAAATCATGAGGGATATTAAAAGATCAAACTGTTTACATTCCTACATGGGAAATTAATCCTTCCAACTAAGAACTTTCTCAGTATTAGGGTAGTTGAAAGGAATAATACACTTAGAAGACACAGGTCTGAACTGAATATAAGGGATGTAAAGCATTTATTTTTTGTTTATCCTTGTTCTTTGTGGGGCAAACAGGGTGGGGTGTCATGTCTGGGACCGGATTTGGGCTCCGGGCCTCCTGGGTCCAGCGCTGGGGCTTTGTTCACTGTGCCACCTAGCTAACCCATGATGACATCTTTAAAATAGTGTTGAGGGGTAGGAGGAATGCATTGGAGGAGGGGGAAGGGAAGAGGTGGACTGGGGAGAGGTAGCTCACATGAAGGAAACAAGAAAAAAGCTTATGGAGGAGAGGGGAAGAAGGGGAAGGAGTGGGGGAGTGAGTGAACCTTACTATCATCGGAATTGGCTCAAAGAGGGAATAACATACATATTCAAATGGGTATAGTAATATATTTTTGCCCTGAGGAAAATTGGGAGGGGAAGGAGATAAGGGGGGTAGGGAGAGAAGAGAGGAAGGAGGGAAGGGAAGTTTGGGGGAGGGAGCTGTAAAAAGCAAAACACAACACTTTCAAGGAAGGTGAAGATGTTCTGCATAACAGCACATATATGACACATATTGAATTACTTGATTTCATAGGGAGAATTGAGGAGGGTGGGAGGAAGAAAAATTTAGAAAACAGAATTAGCTCAAAGACCTTAACCTTATCAGAGTGGGCTCAAGGAGGGAATAACATACACACCCAATTGGGAGGAGTAATCTATTTAACCCTACAGGAAAATAGGAGGGGAAGAAGATAGGGAGAGAAGGGTGAATGGAGGGAGGGTATAGTGGGGGAGAGGGCAGTCAGTAGCAAAACACTTGAGGAGGAATAGGGTAAAATAAGATAGAAAAGAGTAAATATCACAGGAAGGGAATAGGATGGAGGGAAATAGTTATGATGATTGACTACAATGGCAAAACATACAGTACCTACTCTGCCTGGGCTATTGTAAAGAAAATTCTCTGTCAAGTTTAAGGTACTATATAAAAGTTATCATGAACGGGATGCTATCAGAAAAACCTGGAAAGACCCACATGAAGTAAAGCAGAGAGAAATGTACTGTATACAAAATAACAGCAATAGTGTAAGATGATCTGCTGGGAAGCACGTGGTTATTTTCAGCAATACAGTGATCCAATATAACTCTGAAGGACTTATGAAGATTGCAATACAGCTAAATAGAGAAAGAACTGATGGTATCTGAAAACAGACTGAAACACATTTTTTTCAATAATTCCTTAATCTGAAGTTTTGTTTTTTATCTGTTTTCTCTCACAATCTAGCTAATGTAGAGATGTTTTCCATGACTACTCATGTATAACATATATTGAATTGCTTGAGTGCTTGGGGTGAGGGGTGGGAAGGGAGGGAGGAAGAGAAGTTGGAACACAGAGTTTTAAAAAAATTGATGTCAAAATTTGCTTTTACATGTAATTTGGAAAATAAAATTCTAAATGGAAAAAAAAAAGAATATGGAGATAAGTTACATCATTTGTCTATGGAATTACAATTGGTCATAATATTAATTTAAATCAGGTTTTTTTAACCTGGGGTTCAGAGACCCTAAATGGTCTGTGGATCAATTTCAGGGGGTCTGTGTACTTGGATGAGAATAAAAATGACATCTTTATTTTCATTACTATTTGTATTTCTTTGTAATCCTTTGTACTTTATGCATTTAAAAACATTATTCTGAGATACAGTTGATTTTACCCAACTGACAAGGGAGTCCATGATTTTAAAAAAAGACTAAAAACTCCTGATCTAAATGGTTTTTAGCATAGGATTGAGAGTAAGAGGACCTGAGTTTGAACCTTAGTGCTGCCACTTATTGCCTGTTTGACACTGAACAAATTACCTCCTGAGATTATGTTTTTGCCTCCAGAAAAATGAGGGGGTTGAATTTACTGACTATTTAAGGTGTTTTTCAGGTCTTGTCCATGATCCTACCATTATTTGAGGTCGTTGGGTATGTTGTTCTTTTGTATTTATTTTGCTTTGTGTCAATTCATGTGTCTCTAAAATTAAAAAAAAATTATTTCCCTTCCAATTACATGTTAAAAAAATTTTTGAAACAAAAAAAAAATTTGAGTTCCAAATTCTAGCCTTTCCTCCCTTTCCCCACCACCCCTCCCCACCCCCTTCCCTGAGGTGGTAAGCTATCAGATATAGGTTATACATGTGCAATCAAGTTCATATGTCTTTTCAAGTTTATTTGGATTTCTCATAACCATCATTTTTAAATGGCATAATAATATTCCACTGTATTCCTAGCAACAGGGAGAGGTATTAGAGCTATGATTTCATTGCTATGGAAAACTCACAGATGAGGAAACTCGTTCTACCAAAGAAGGTCAGCATTTTTGCTGATTAAGTGGTTGCGATTCTCCACTTGGAGTCAGGAAGCCAAGAGTTCTAATCTTGCCTCAGAAACTAGTTGTATGACCCTGGGCAAGTTGTTTAAATTCTCTCAAGCCTTAGTTACCTTATCTGAGGATGAGGTAAAAAATGAGGATAATAACACTACCTACTTCTCATGGATTTTGTGAAGATCTGATGAGATAACATATGTAAAGAGTTTTGCAGACCTTAAAACACTAGTGAAATGCTAGTTATTATTATTTTAATTACTATGTCTTTTCAAGTTTCTTTGACTTTTCATACTTGTCATTTCCTATGGTATAATGATAGTCCATTACATTTATATAACAGGCTTTTTGGCTGTTCCCCAATTGATGGGCACCTAACTTTTCTCCAAGTTTTATGTCATCATGTTTTGATTATTTTGGTTCATATGACCTCTTTCCTTCTGTCCTTAATCTCCTTAGGTTATATGTCTAGTAGTGGTTATGCTGAGTCAAATAGTTCGAACATCATAGCCAGTTTTTTCTCATATTTTCAAATTTTTAACCAGAATAGCTGGGCCAATTAACGTCTCAATCAATCAACAGCATGTTTTTTCCAGATATTTGTCTCTTAAACATTGACTATTTCAGTCCATCATCTTTGACAGCTTGATGATTTTTATTTGTATTTTTTTTTTTTTGGCAGGGCAATGGGGGTTAAGTGACTTGTCCAGGGTCACACAGCTAGTGTCAAGTGTCTGAGGCCGGATTTGAACTCAGGTACTCCTGAATCCAGGGCCGGTACTTTATCCACTGCGCCTAGCCGCCCTCTTATTTTCTTTAAACCTATTTTCTTGTAAAATCATAGTAGTTAATTTTGGAAAGGGCCCTGAAGGTCTTAGAATCCAACCTTCTTTTGTAGTGTAATTCTCCAGTCTCAGAGAAGTGGTTTACTTCCTTTTTTTTAAAGCTAACCTGTCACCTGTTGCTTGAAGCTGATTCCTTCTTACCTTTTAAACCTACCTACCATAATTATTTCCATTTCCTTTAGCATCTTCAGTTTTCTATCTGCAATGGGCTCTCTGTCATTTGCCTTTACATAGTCAAGTAACTTAAAAAACAAAACAAAACAGTTTAATTCACCAAACATTAAGCCTATTTTTTTCTGAAATGCAAAAACCACTTTGACTCTGATCTCCTCCATTCTATTAGGTGTTCTCAAATTTCCATTTAATTCTTACTCTTCATTGCTGTACTTCTTGAATCTTCCCTCCCACACTCTTCCCCTTTACTTCCTACTCTTATAATTACTTCCTAACTTTGTAGTCTGGCTTCTACTGCAACAACTATACTTAGAAACTATGCTTGCTGTGGTTATTAAATGGCTCCCTCTTTGCCAAATCCAGGCTCCATTTCTTTGCCATCTTACTTCTTGACCTCATCTCTTTTGATATTGTTGAATACATTCTTCCTGAAATGTGCTTCCTTTGGTTTCCGAAATATCATGCTCACTTGGTAGTTCTTTAATTTCTTGAAGTCTCAATTCCTTTTTTTTTTTTGAGAATTAAAAGGAATTTATTTAAAAAATATGTCAAGGTATCAATCTGTCGATGGGCTGATCACTAGAGGTCAACAAGGGATTCAAGATGGAGCCAGCTTTTATTGATAACTTTCATAATGAGATAAAGACAATTCTACAGGTCCGCATCAGCAAAATGAGATGGGCCATGGAGTCTCAACTGCTCCCCAATTGCTGTTACATGCAGGTAATACAAAAACTGCAGATTGGGGACCATCTCCCCCAACAGAGCTTCCCTCAACACTGATTGATTGACAAGGAGGATTAGGCACATTGGGGTCACCAATTTCTTTTGCTTTTTTTATTTTGTTTGCACGGGGCAATGGGGGTTAAGTGACTTGCCCAGGGTCACACAGCTAGTAAGTGTCAAGTGTCTGAGGCTGGATTTGAACTCAGGTCCTCCTGAATCCAGGGCCAGTGCTTTATCCACTGCGCCACCTAGCCGCCCCGGGTCACCAATTTCTTAATCTGTAAAATAGGAATGATAGAAGCTTCCCTGGGTGCCTTACAAGATTATCATGAAGATCAAATGAGATAAGGAACAAAAGAGCGCTTTTATGTGTTACACAAATATAGAGTGGGATTATTGTTATTATGATTTCTCCTACATTTCTGGCTCCTTCTGTTTCACTGGCCCATCTTCCTCCTTCTTCCAAATGTGGACATCCTTCCACATTTTGTCCTTAGCTCCCTGACCTCTTTCAAGAGGCTCACATTTAATCTTAAAGCTTCGTGTAGCTATGACTAATAATAATAAAAATGGTAGCCGACCCCAATACTTACTGTGTGACTTTGGGTAAAGTCAGTTTTCTTCTCTGATCCTTAGTTCCCCCATTTAGAAAAGGGGGAGGGGGAATACTTCCAATATCTATTTCCCTGGGGAAAGTCCTTTGTAAGCCTTAAAGCCTGTATAAATCCTGCTTTTATTCATCGCATTTACTTTGACTTGGCTAATTCTGCTAAAGTACTATTTCCATCTTGTGACTTCCTTGATCTGGAATCTACATTTGGTTCTCAGTTGTCTTTTGCAGCATCTAACTTTCTTTGCCTTGGCTCTAAGTTTTGTATTTTTTTTTTTTTGCCCAGCAATGAGGGTTAAGTGACTTGCCTAGGGTCACACAGTAAATGTTAAGTGTCTGAGTCCGGATTTGAACTCAGGTCCTCCTGAATCTAGGGCCAGTGCTTTGTCCACTGAGCCACCTAGCTACCCCCTGCTCGCAGTTGTCTTCTGCAGTATCTAACCTTTGCCTGGCTTTTAGTCATTCCATAGTTTGCTCTCACCTTGCATTATTTCCTACTTTTTTCCAGTGAAAACCTGGTACATATAGTTAGTTGTGTAGTTGTATTGTGTCATCTCACAGTTCATGCTTGTCTGTAGTTCCCACCACATATTTACCTTTCCCCAAAGGCTCAACTAAAGTATGACCTCTTTGGTCCTTAATTAATGCTCATAGATTGGTCCTGGGAAATTGTATTGAACTCCAGCCCCCACCGATTTTTCTTTTTTCTGAAATGCTACTGTGTGCCTAGTTAGCACCATGCAGTTTACCACTTCAATTTTCTTTTTTACAATGTGCCTTAGTTTTTCTTCCTAAACTCTTTGATGTTGGGTCACATGTACGTCTTCAGCTTTTGACATAAGATTTTACAATTTTACAGGTAGAAGGGGCCATGTAGCTCAGCCCCTTCATTTTTTTCCCATATAAATATTTTATTATTTTCCAGTTACATTTAGAGATAATTTTCAACATTTGTTTTTATAAGATTTCTAGTTTCAAATTTTTCTCCATCCCTCCCCTCCCTCCCCCCCTCCCCAAGACAGCAAGTATAATCTGATATAGGTTATATATGTACAATCACATTATACATATTTCTGCCTTGTCATGTAATGAGAAGAATCAGAGCAAAAAGGAAAAACCTCAAAAAAGAAAAACTACAAGAACAACAAAAACAATAGAAATAGTATGATTTGATCTGCATCCAGACTCAACAGTTCTTTTTTTTTTTTTTTCTGGATTTGGAGAGCATTTTCCATCATGAGTCCCCTGGAACTATTTTGTAACATTGTATTGCTGAGAAGAATCAAGTCTATCCCAGTTGATCAGCACACAATGTTGTTGATACTGTGTACAATGTTCTCCTGGTTCTGCTCATCTCACTCATCATCAGTTCATGCAAGTCCTTCCAGGTTTCTCTGAAATCCGCATGCTCATGGTTTCTTACAGCACAATAGTAGTCCATGACATTCATATACCACAACTTGTTCAGCCATTCCCCAATTGATGGGCAGCCCCTCAATTTCCAGTTCCATGCCACCAGAAAAAGAGCAGCTATAAATATTTTTGTACATGTGGGTCCTTTTCCCTTTTTTATGATCTCTTTGGGAAAAAGACCTAATAGTCGTATTGCTGGGTCAAAGAGTATGCAAAGCTTTATAGCCCTTTGGGTATAGTTTCAAACTGCTCTCCAGAATGGTTGGATCAGTTCACAGCTCCACCAACAATGCACTAGTGTTCCATTTTTTCCACAGCTTTTCCAACATTTATTATTTTCCTTTTTTGTCATATTAGCCAATCTAATAGGTGTCAGGTACTACCTCAGAGTTGTTTTAATTTGCATCTCTCTAATCAATAGTGATTGAGAGCATTTTTTCATATGGCAATAGATAGCTTTGATTTTTTTTCATTAGAAAACTGCCTGTCCATATCCTTTGACCATTTCTTAATTGGGGAAGGGCTTGGATTCTTATAAATTTGATTTAGTTCTAGATATATTTTAGAAATGAGGCCTTTATCAGAAGTACTTCAGCCCTTTCATTTTAAAGAAATTGAAATTAAAGCCCAGAAAGATGAGAAGAATTAATGTTACATAGCTTCTTGGTAGGTGAGCTAAGCCTGAAACGTAGTTCTCCAGCTAATGATTTTTTCCACTATATTTTTTTCCCCCATGGAATCAGCCCATCTTAGACATGCAATAAATAATTGTACATAGATTGACTTGTGCGACAAAGTATAAAGGCGTTTCACCTTTTGTCTGTAGACATAAATTTCCCAATATTGGAGTGAATTCCTACTTAGATGCCCACTGAAATGTATGAGTTGTGTTTAACAGAATTGGGGAAAGTTCCTACTTATCTTCCTACTAAAATATAGGAATTATTTCAATTCATTGAGCTTCTGTTTTAATTCAATTAAACCCTGCAACATCCTACATTTTTGCAGCACTGTAAGGTTTATAAAACATTTTCCTTGTAACTGTATTGCATATTATCCTCATGTTATAGGTAGATGATTTATTCAATTCAGCTCTGTGACCTAGGGTTTCTGAGCCTAAGTCTTCTGGCTTCAGATCTAGGACTCTTCCCACTACACTCATGTAGATGCTTTTGCCTGAGAGAAGTGTTAAAGACATACACATCATGGGATTGTAAGATCTCAGAATAGGAAGAACTTTAATAGACTGGTCCAATATTCCGCCTGATGAATGAATAAATGAAAGAATAAAGCATTTGTTAAATGCTATGTGGAAAACATGGTGCTAAGCTCTGAGGAAACAAACAAAAAAAAAGGAAGACAGTCCTTACTTACAAGAAACTCACATTCTAATGAAGTCGATAATATAAATGAAAGGTTTCAGCTGCAAGGCAGATGGAAGGGTCCCCCAGTCCTTAAGGTATAGCAGTAAAACAGATGGTAATAATGCCTCTCCTTTGATGTCATTTTCAGTGATAAAATCATATCAGTTTCTGGTGCTGAGCCATTTGACACTCCCAAGGACTTTGTTGGCAAGGGTCTCTAATAGGTGGCTGTAGCCCCAGCAGGTTGCATCTAATGCAAAATAATTTCTCAGATGCAGAGTGTTTTGAGTTTTGCTCTTGCATATTTGCTCTTAAATATTGTCACCCCATTTGTGAGTGCTTGGTCACAGTGAGGCTAGTTATATCATGGACCTTTTTTTTCTTCCCTCCTTAAGGATGTGTAATTGTGAAAGTATGTTATGTGTGTGTGTGTGTCCTGTACTATGAACTTAGGTTTCATATCTCTTACTGATAGTTAAAAAATTTCATACTTGATGGAAGTGTTTCTTGTAATGGAATAACTTGGAAGTAAACTGATTACTGGAATTCCTTTAAAAAAAAAGCCCACAACTCTGGCATAAGTTAATAAAAAATCATAGCATTAATAAAAGTTCTAGGATTGATAACAACCAGGTAATGCTTTCAAAATGACTTTTAAAAAAGAAGCTTGATTTCCACACTTTGTTTTTTATGGGCAATGAAGAACTTTCTTCATAATAAGCTCCCCTTCCCTCAAACCTCCCAAATAAAAATTGCCCTTGTAACTATAGTCAGTGTTGTCTGCTCTTTTATGCAAAAAGTCTATTAAAAAATCCATGGTGTCATTATTAATATTGAAAATAATATAGTGGGGGCAGCTAGGTGGCACAGTGGATAAAGTACCAGCCTTGGATTCAGGAGGACCTGAGTTCAAATCCAGCCACAGTCACTTGACACTTACTAGCTGTGTGACCTTGGGCAAGTCACTTAACCCTTATTGCCCCACAAAAAACCTCCCAAACAACCCAAATACTAAACCAAAACAATATATCAACAACAATAAATAGCTGCCTCTGGAGAAGACCCCTTTAAAAATGATCTTTTAAGGCAAATTTTTATTTTGGAGAGCTACATTATTTGTTTGAAGGTTTACTTAGAACAGTGCCATGGCATCAATAGAATTTCTAAAATACTCCTTGTAATTATGACCAGAACTATAAAATAACCTGATTTTTTTGGGGGGGAGGGGCTGGGCAATGAGGGTTAAGTGACTTGCCCAGGGTCACACAGCTAGTGTCAGGTGTCTGAGGCTGGATTTGAACTCAGGTCCTCCCGAATCCAGGGCCAGTGCTTTATCCACTGCTTCACCTAGCTGCCCTATAAAATAACTTGAGAGACTTTAGACCCCACTAGACTAAAAAGTAGCCCAAGCAAGCCCAAGATGTCCTGTACACATTTCACACTCAATATATCCTAACTACTTATCTTCCCTTCCAAATTTTTCTCTTACTGTCTAAGGGCACCATTATTAGGTTCATAATCTTGATCTTGTCTTTGAGTTCATCAAACTTCATTACCCTCCCTCACCTCATATATCTGTCAGTTGTCAAATCATGTCTTTGCAATAACCATCATATTTCTTCCATAGTCCCACTTTCCACACACACAACCATCACCCTAATTTGGGCCCTCATTCCCTTTTATCTGGTTTATTGCAATAGCTTCCTAATTGGCTTTCCTTCCTCAAGCCTCTTCCTTCACTAATCCACTCCAAACACAGCTATCAAAGTTATTTTCATAAAGCATGAGTTTGACCATCTTATTCCCTTGTTCAATAAACCCCTTTGATTTCTAGTACCTATAGAGGCTCAAAGTTGAACTGCCCTTTTTCTTTTAAAGGTCTTCACAAATTGGCACCATTTTATCTTTCCAGCCTTTTTGCGTATGACTCCCCTCCTTTTCCACACTACGGTCCAGCTGTTTGCTGATACTCAAATATGATATACCTCTGTCTTGTGACTATTCTCCATGCTGGGAATACTCCCCCTCTTTCCTTCTGCATCTTAGAATTCTTTTCAAGAGTCAACTCAAGAGACTTCTACAGGAGATTCCTGCTACAGTCTTCCTTTCCAAAGTTAGCTTGTATCCGCTTTGTATATGTTTTGTGTATATATTTGTATATGTACACACATTTATGTATGTGGTGTCTCCCTTGTTAGAATGTAGGCCCCCTTCAGGGCAGAGACTTTCACTGTTGTACCTGGTATATTGTAGGTGTTTAATAAATGTCTGTTGGTTATTGTCTGCTCCAAGAGGCCTTGAAAAAAAAATCAACTTGGCCTCAATTCACAAAATCATAGCATCTTTAAGTTGGAAGGACTAATCTAGTGATCTGACACTTAAATTGCACTTTTGTTTTAAGTTTATAGAAATCCCCAATTTTTACTACCAATACCTGAATCTTTGTTCCTCTTTGTAAATTGGGAGGCAGAATTGTACGGGGGCAGCTAGGTGGCTCAGTGGGTAAAGTGCTGGGCATGGAGTCAGGAAGTCTCATCTTCCTGAGCTCAAATCTAGCCTCGGACACTCACTGTGGAACCTGTGCCTCAGTTTCCTCATCTGTAAAATGAGCTGGAGAAGCAAGTGGCAAACTACTCCTTTATCTTTGCCAAGAAAAACCTGCATGGAGTCAGAAGACTCGTACATGACTGGAAAATGAACAACAACTAGCACAACAAAAATGATACAGGGCAAAGAATGCAGGATTTACACTCAGAGGATCTGGGTTCAAATTCTGGTTCTACCAGGGGGAAAACCACTGAACCTTTTTGGGCTTCAGTTTCCTCATCTATGGAATGAGGAGGTTGAACAAGGTAACCTTTAGGGTCTCTAGGCTCTACAAGCCTAAATGCCTTTGAACAAAGTTATGTTCAGTCTGATTCCACTCCTAAACAGGGTTGAAAAAACCTGATCCTATTTCAGATGAAGGTACCAAGGCCCAGATAAGTAAGGTGGCTTGCTGGAGGTCACATGTTTAATGTACTTTCACCTGGATAATGAGGATAGTGATTACTTGTTTGTTTGTTTCTGTGTCATTAAGGAAGTTATGAGAAGTTATGAAATAATGGGCTAGACTTTGATAAGTGAGGCCTAAGAATGCACTATTGGAAGAGCATTAGCTAGGGTAGTACTTATTAGACAAGAACTGTAATTTACTACTGTAAATGGTTCTTTGGGAGATTAAGCCTGTTTGTGTGGACATTTTTGTAAATTGCTTTGAGCTCCTTGTATATAATAAGGAATTATTTGGACTGTCATCATTTAAATATATTTTCCCATCAAGGCTATCGACTATTAGATTCCAGAGAATTTGATTTTACTGGAATGAGATTGGTTGATTTTTTTTTTTGGAGAGAAAAGCAGCCTTCAGTGTTTTCCTTTAGCACCTTTCGTCAAGAACTTTCCATGGGTATGAATTTGTTGCTTTTGGGAGTTCCCTTTAATTGTAATGTGTACCAGATTCATTTCCGGATAATGTGGCCAGCTGGAGATGACTTTGTCCACTCTCCATCCCCTTTGCCACCTCTGGGCTGGCTGGCTTCTTTCCATACCAAACAATTTTCCCCTGGCAAATCTAATTAGGAAATGTTGACAGCTGCTTCATAATGAGAAATAGGAACTTAAGTCTGATAGAGTACCTTTGAGGGTTAGGAGTTGGCTTAAAAAAGTAACAGAGCTTGGGTTTATAACATTTGTTTGGTTTGATTTATAAAATACAGCTGCATTCTCATTAAGGTGATTAATAAATACTTATCAGGACCATGTCCTCAGTTAATCATATTCCTGACCTTGGGTCAAAATTCAGGACTAGGCAAGTCTTTCGGACTGTTACAGATTTTTTTTTTTAACTTTGAATAAGGATCATAGATTTAGAATTAAATCTCATCTTAGAATTTACCTGATGATTTCTTTTTATGGATAAGGAAACTGAGACCCAGAGAGGTAAGTTACCTAGAGTCACACAGGTAATAAAACAGCACATTGGAATTTGAACCGAGATCCTTTTATTTTTCAGATCAGAGTGTTTTTCCTCTGTGCCATCTGCCTCATATGTTCTAATGATTGTCCAGGCTTTAGAAAGCCTGAGCATCAAGTCTGTACTATTCAAACTGAAGATTGGGCAGCAGTATGGCAGCTTCATGAGAAAATGAATGGTGAGTAGCCAGCTAGGTGGTGCAGTGGATAAAGCATCAGCTCTGGATTCAGGAGGACCTGAGTTCAAATTCGGCCTCAGACACTTGACACTTACTAGCTGTGTGACCCTGGGCAAGTCACTTAACCTCAATTGCCTCACTAAAAAAACAAAAAACCCCCAAACAAACCAAAAAAATAAAGAAAAAGAAAATGAATGGTGAGAAACAAGGTTAGATTGAGCAGAGAGATACATTAGGAACATCATTAGTGTGAGACAGCACACAGAAGGAATATAGATAGAGGATGAAATTTCTTTTTTTTTTTTTTTTAAACTATTTTAGTGGGGAATAATTATTTTGATCTGATTTAAAAGAGAGGTGAATTTTTTTTTCCTTTTATAGGGTCATCATAAATATTACTCTTATGGTTTTCATATCATGGACAGATATTGACTGCATATGCATATATAGGTTTTAAGTTTATATTATTTATCAAATTTACTTATTTTTTAAATTTGTGGAATAAAACATTGCTATAACATAGTACAATAAAAAAGATGATTGTACATGAAGCTGCAAATCTGCTATGCACAATTTGCTATTCCTTTCCAATATAAAACAAAATTATGATAGAAATTTCTTTTTATTCTCCCCCTCCCCCCATTTATTTATTCAGGAGGAAATTTCAGATTGGAATCATTGTAATATGATAGTGAGGCATTTAAAAAAATAAAGTAATTGAATAAGTTCAAAATATCTCAAGATGATAAATTACTTTATTATTTAATAGGTGGGGAGGAAGAGCAGGCTTGGGAGCACCAACGCCCTCAGCAGGTTTGTCTTGCTCAATAAGTTCTACCAACTCCCCATTTCCTTTAGGACAGAAGTTACTAACCTGGAAACTTAAATAAATGTTTTGATAACTATATTTCATTATAATTTGTTTCCCTTGCAATCCTGTGTATTTTATCTTATGTCTCTAAAAACATTTTTTCTGAGAAGGGGTCTATAGGCTGCAGTAGACTACCCTATCCTGTTGTAGGAAACACAAGTTCCTCTGGCTTTAAATCCCTTTTGGACCCCAGCTCCCCTTCATGAATTCTGTGATCCAGCCAAATTGGCCCATCTCCTATTCCACACACCCAATACCCTTATCTCCTGTCTTCATGCCCCTTTCTGTGCCTTTGCACAGGCTCTCTCCCATTCCCAGAATGCCCGCCTTCCTTATTTCTTCCTCTTAGAATCCTTAGCTTCCTTCCAAGCTGAGCTCTAAAGTCATCTTCTACATGAGACCTCTCCTGATTCCCCCACTTACTCCCTACCAGAATTACCTTGTTGTATATACTTACTGTGTATGCGTGCTTTCTACCCCTATATAAAAGATGTTTCTTGACAGGAGGGATTGTTTTATGGTCAGTACTTGGGCACACAGAAAATGCTTAATATGTTTTTATTCAATCCAGTAATTGATTTTTCTGATGAGAAAGTTGTGTTGCAGAGGAACCTGATGTCTGGGACCTGACCTTCACTGATATTCTTTCACTGGCTGTTTTCGGTTCTCAGAGAGTCTTAGCTGTATATATATAATATTGATCAAATCACTTCCCTTTCTGGAATTCCTTTATCTCAACTATACAATTAAAAGGTTAGAGGGGCAGCTAGGTGGCGCAGTGGATAGAGCACTGGCCCTGTAGTCAGGAGCACCTGAGTTCAAATCTGGCCTCAGACACTTAACACTTACTAGCAGTGTGACCCTGGGCAAGTCACTTAACCCCAATTGCCTCACACACACACACACAAAAAAAAAAAAAAAAAAAAGAGGGGGAAAAAAAAGGTTAGGCCAGATCAAGAGTTTTTATTTTTTTGTGTGTGTGTCACGGAAATCTTGGACCCCTTTTGAGAATAATGGAATATATGGGATTACAAAGAAAGCCAATTATACTGAAACACGGTTATCGAAATATATATATATATATATATATATATAATTTATTTATATTTTGGTGAGGCAATTGGGGTTAAGTGACTTGCCCAGGGTCACACAGCTAGTAAGTGTCAAGTGTCTGAGGCCGGATTTGAATTCAGGTCCTCCTGACTCCAGGGCCATTGCTCTATCCACTGCGCCATCTAACTGCCCTGAAATATATATTTTTTAAAAGTTTATAGACCCCAGCTTAAGTACCCCTACCCTTAGATGGGGCCATCATCTTTTTATGGTATCTTCCGACTTTAAACTCTGTGATTTGGGGAGTGGACTTGAAGATGTGCCAAGAGTAGATTTTTTTGTAGTCCTCCACTTTGAATGGCATGGTGGTGAAGGAGAAAGAATCTGGATTTCTGAATTTGGTTCCTGCCCCTGTCACTAATTACCCACATGACCTCAGCCAGGTCATTTACCCTCTCTGAGTTTCAGGTTTATTTGTAAAATGTGGCAACTGTCCCTTCCCACTTGAACATTCTTTGAGATGAATTCTATGATTTGGTGCCACAGTTTAAGCCTTAGAATAGTGGTGGGAACAGTTCTGCACATGCCCAGTGAGACTTGTTGGCTTGGTACAACCACAATTCTAAGTTTAAACATTATAATCAAGGATTTGATAAGGAGGAGGAGAAGCTGCTTCAAATACTTATGCTCTTGTGGTCAGTTGTTGATTCCCAGAATCAACTGAAGAAAAAAGATCAGGAATACTTTTTTTAAGCCAAAGAAAATGGTAGTATGTATTCTGAATTTGATGCATCCCAAGTGGTAGTTTCCCTGCCCTTGGAAATAAGATGGGACACTCTTTGGTGTTGTTTGCCTTATGTCAATTGCACTTGAGCAAGTGAGAGGTGGATAGCTTTAAACTTTACTCTTGTTGACTTGCCTCACCTTAAGTACCAAAGACTTTGTATTACAAGTACCTTGGTTAGAAATTGAAGATTGAGAGTATGCTTGATTCAACATCAGGCAGAAGTAGCTGCTCAAATAATGCATCAGCTTGATGGCTAACCTGGGATTAATGAGGGTCCTCCCACCTTATTTTCTATTTCTTTTTGGTCTCCCCGTTTCTCAATTCTAGGTACAGTACTCTTGTTATAGTGTGTGTTCAATGAACTGACAATGTTTTTTTAAATCGTGGTAAAAATTATTTGTGGTAAAGATTAATATTGCAGTTTTTAGCTGACTCATTTGGGAGGGGCCACACCTAGCCCACCCTGAGGTTACATATGCTACTGAGGTTAGAAGGAGAACTCTCCATAGGCAGTTTTTTTTGAAGGACCTCCCCTTTTGGGGGAGGAAAGATTGAACACTCCCTGAAGGGAGGTGGAGGGTTCTCCTGGAATGCTAGGCGTCTTCCAGAATGTAGTCTCTCTGTCTTCTCTCCTTGTGGTGGTGGCGGCGCAAGTCCTCGGGCTTGGGCGGCTGTTTTTCCTTGCAGGTGCGGGCAACTGTAGACTGTCCAGGCTTTGGTGAGTTAATTACGGAAAACCCTAAATTCCTTTGAACTAGCTTAATTGGAAACGGTTTAGGGATTGCATAGGTTAAGTTTAGAGTTAAGAGTATTTATCTGTATTTCTATTTTCCTATTTCCTTGTCTTTGATTTTTATTAGTTTCACCTTTGTTGTTTAATTAATTTCCAAGTAATAAAATCTAATCCTTCTGTGAGTTAAAGCTGTAAGGCTCCTTTCTTATTGGCCTGGGAGAAATATCTAAAAGGGCAGTTCAGAGGGGAGGGGGAACCTAAAAGGTCCCTCATATTTCCGGGACCCCAATATTCTGGCATCACCCAAATAATGCTCTGTATATCAAATTTGGGCCCTCACAAAATCAATAAGTTTTTATCAAGTACTTGTTCTGTTTCAGAGGTCTTGGGCTTAAATCCGAGCTGATACTTGCCATCTTTGTAAGGTTGAGTAAGGCATTCTCTGGGCCTCATTTTACCCATCTAGAAAATGCTGGGCAAGGGGATGTACCAGTTATCCTCTAAGGCAGTAGTTCTCAAACTTTTTGCTCCCAGGACCCCTGTAGATTTTTATAAATTATTAAGGACCCCAAATAACAATTTAAATAATCTATTTGGTTTCTATTAATGTTTATTCTATTAGAAATTTAAAATTTAAGCATTTTTATTAATTCACTTAACAATAATACACACATTTTAAGATAAAAACCATTTTTATGAAGTTAACTTTTCCAAAACAAAAGAATTAGTGAGAAGAGTAACACTGTTTTACATATTTTTGTGCATTTCTTTAATATCTGCAATAATAGAAAAGAACAGAGTTTTCACATCTGCTTTTGCATTTTATCTGTTGTGATATGTTGTTTTGGTTGTATATATGAAGAAAAATCATTCCCATACAAATATGTAACTGGAAAAGGGATGAGTATTTTAATAAACAAATGACATCATAGTATTACTGTAAATATACTTTTGACTTTGAGCACCTCCCTGGCAGGATTTTGGGGACCGGACCCCAAGGGATCCATAAACCACAAACTTTGAGAACTACCAGCTTTGAATTGGTTGGGGCACAGTAGTAGAATAAGACTTCATTAGTGAGTAAGATTCTTGCAGTCAAGGACTGGTTCCCCAGTACCTAGCACAGTGTCTTCTATGTGGTAGGATTTTAATACATGTATAATTGAATGGACAGAGCCAATGCTTAGAAGGATGTTATACAATAAGGAGGGAGTTGAGGATCAAATGAGATAATGTAAAATGCTTTGTAAATCTTAAAACACTACAAAATGTTATTACCACTATCATTACTCTTATGATCATTATTATTTGTTAAATGGGGGTAGAGATTTTTAGTCAAGGGAAATCTGTTTAGAAGTTTTTTTTTTATATGAAGAAGTTTGAGTCCTGGACTTGCAATCAGAAGGTTCGAGTTTTGGGATTTCCTTTGACAGTTACCATGCTGGTGATTTTGGAAACTCTATCAGCTTGTTTTTTCATCTATAATATGGGGATAGCAGCACTTATACTATCTTACTAAGTTATTGTAAAGCTCAGATGTGCTAATCCAGGTAAATTGCTTTGTAACATTAAAGCTCTATCAATGTTTGGTTGCAAGCTCACAATTAATTAAGTATCAGGTGACTTCAAAAAAGCTTAAATGTAATCTTAGGTAGTATAAATATGTCTAGTTCAAGGGAGGTGATAGTGTGTCTGTACTCTGCCAGAAAAGACCACATTTGGAATATTGGAACACTATGTGGCACATTGGACAGAATTGTGAGTTTGGGGTCAGAGGACCTGAATTTGAATCCTGACTCTACTTTTTTCCTTCCCCACCTCTCATCCTGTACATTTTAAAAACTATATTTTTATTGATAGGTTTTGTTTTTTTATCACCTTTCTTTCCAACTACATTTTACCCCCTCCCAGAGAACCATCTCTTATAAGAAAGATTTCTTTTTAAAAAGATGAAGTAGGGGCAGCTAGGTGGTGCAGTGGATAGAGCACTGGCCCTGGAGTCAGGAGTACCTGAATTCAAATTCGGCTTCAGACACGTAACACTTACTAGCTGTGTGACCCTGGGAAAGTCACTTAATCCCAATTGCCTTACTAAAAAAAGAAAAAAGAAAAAAAAAGATGAAGTAAAAAATTCAGCATAACTAAGTAACATATCAGAAAAGTCTGAAATTATATGCAGAGGTTCACACCTATGTTCTGTCTCTTCAAAGAAGGAGTAGGGGAAGGCATCTTCTCTTATTATTTCTTTGGACAGCCTTTGCTTTTCAGTGTGATCTTGGGTAAAGTTAACCTCTCTGTATCTTAGGTTTTTTGTCAGTAAAATGGTGGAGAGGACGGGTTCACCTATTTGATCACATACGGCCTTTTCTACCTTCAGATCCTATGATCTGTGTTATTGTATTAAATTTTAGGTGCTAGATTTAAAAAGGGACTTTGACAAGCCAGGGTGTGTTCAGACCAAGGGTAAATAAGATGATGAGGGAACTTGAAACTATTAATTTAAGGGAATGGGGATAGTAAGCCAGGAGAGAAGATATCTACATATATGAGAGCCATTTTGAAATATTTCTCAGGCTGCTATGTGGATGATAGATTTGACTTAATAGTGCTTATATCTGTGTGGCCCTAGAAGGTCGAATTAGGACTAGTAGTGGTAGATATAGGGAGGCAGGTTGTGGTTCCATATAAGGAATAATTTCCTAAAATAATGGCTGTCTGAAAATGGAATGGGCTAACAGATGAGGTCATGAATCAGAAGTATTAAGTCAATAAGGCAAAACAACTACTTGGAGATGTTGTAAATAAAGACTCAGATGTCTATCTTAGCTGACCTTTGAGGTTCCACTGTGCTCATTCTAGAACAGCCCTGGGTATACAGTAAGTACTTAAGTATTTGTAGAATGAATGACTTTGGGTCTGTGCTTCTGACTAGGACCTCAGTTTAATCAGCACAAAGGATGAGTTTAGACTACATGATCTCTGAGGTCTCTTGAAGCTTAGATTCTATGGGCATGGAAGTGGGAATGAGTAGACTTTTTGGGGGGAGAACATTGAAGTGACTAGCCTGATTGATGCAGAGGATTCATTTTGGAAGGTTGTAAGATGTAAGGTTGGTTAGGGTTCATGAAGGGTAGTAGTATGAAATATGACTCAGAAGATGGTAGATAAAAGTCAGTTGTGGGCATCCTGAATTGCATTTTTAAAAGAGTTTGCATCTTAGTTATAGACCATGGAGAACCTCAAAGATTAATGAACAAGGGGCAGCTAGGTGGCGCAGTGGATAAAGCACCAGCCCTGGATTCAGGAGTACCTGAGTTCAAATCTGGCCTCAGACACTTGACACTTACTAGCTGTGTGACTCTGGGCAAGTCACTTAACCCCCATTGCCCTGCAAAAAAAAAAATATTCATGAACAAGGGATTGACATAAGAACTCTACCTAAAGAAGACAATTTGATAGTGTGGAGAATGCATTAAAAAAGGAAGAGCCTGGAAGCAGGTAGACCAGTTTGGAGGCTAATACACTAGTCTGGTAGAGGAGATGAGGACCTGTACTTTAGTAGTAGTTGTATATAGATGGACAGGGTAGAAATGTTGTTCAGTTATTTCACATGAGTGACTCTTGTGGCCCCATTTGGGGTTTTCTTGGCAAAGATACTGGAGTGGTTTGCCTTTTCCTTCTCCAATTCATTTTACAGATGAGGAAACTGAGGCAAACAGGGTTAAGTGAGTTGCCCAGGGTCACACAGTTAATGTCTGAGGCCAGCTTTGAATTCAGAAAGATAAGTCTTCCTGAGAAAGTTAGAGACATGTTGTGGAGGGAAGTTGTTGGCAATTGAGAGGGTCAGTGGAGAATGTAGTTTTGAGAAAAATCAAGGATAATTCCATGATTATAAATCTGTGTGTTTGGAAGGATGATGTTGTCCTCAACAGATATAGGGAAGTTTAAGGCAGATGATACTGACGTTACTTTTGGGCCTACCGAGCTTGAGATTCATCTGGGACCTCCAGGTGTGAAAATACAGCAGGAAGTTGTCAATATCTAATTTCAGTTTAGTAGAGAGATTGGGTCTGGCTTGATATTTAGATTTGGGAGTCTTCTACTTGAGATTTGTGGGATCTAATGCAACTTTCAAAAGTGTGTGTGTGTGTGTGTGTGTGTGTGTGTGTGTGTGTGTGTGTTGGGGCAGCTAGGTTGTGAAATGGATAAAGCACTGGCTCTGGATTCAGGAGGATCTGAGTTCAAATCTGGCCTCAGACACTTGACACTTATTATCTGTGTGACCCTGGGCAAGTCACTTAACCCTCATTGCCCTGCCCTCCCCCAAAAGTCTGTGTGTGTGTGTGTGTGTGTGTGTGTGTGTGTGTATTTGTATGTCTGTATGTCTGTCTGTCTAACTAGGAATTTGTTCTGATTGATAGTATTAAAAGCCAAAGTGACCTAAAGAAGGATGAAGACTGGGAGGACGGGAAGCTATTGTACTTACCAAATAAGATATCATTGGTTACCTTGGAATGAGCAATTTCAATCTAGTAGTGGCATTAAAAACTGAATTTCTGGGATTGATAAGTTATTGGATGGTGAGGAAGTGGGGAATGATTAGGAGTTTACTTATGAAAGGCTTGAAAGATTAGGATGATAGCTTCAGGGAGAATGGTGGGGTAGAATGGTTATTAAGAGTAGAGTTGGGGGCAGCTAGGTGGCACAGTGGATAAAACACTTGCCCTGGATTCAGGAGGACCTGAGTTCAAATCCGGCCTCAGAAACTTGACACTTACTAGCTGTGTGACCCTGAGCAAGTCACTTAACCCCAACTGCCTCACCAAAAAAACCCAAACAAAGAGTAGGGTTGTCCAGAGTATATTTGTAGGCAATGGGGAAGGAGTTAGCAGATAAGAGACTGAAGTTGAGAGAATGAGGATGAGAGATCTAGAGACTAATGGGATAATTTCCTGGAGGATTGGAAGAGGTACCATTGGGAGTACAGTTAGAAGGAATAATGGAACCTTGGCAAATAGAAGGGCCATTTCTTCTTCAGTGATAGGAAGAAAGGAGGTGAGATAAAGATGCAGAGGGAAAAGCACATTATCAGCACACCTACTGAAATTTGAGGTGGAGGAGGCATTGGGGACTTGAGAGAAGAGGTTTGTAACAGCCATTGAGGGAAGTAGGATAAAGCTTCAATACAGAAAGAATACACTTGGAAGCAGTGAGGGTACATTTGAAATTAGATAGCATGGATTTACCAGTATTGTTTCCATTTAACAAATTAGGGAATTGAGGCCCAGCAATGTGATTTTCCAGAATTACAGGATGTTAGTAATGATCTACACCAACTGGCTAATTTTAGGGATCAAGACTTAAGAAGGTAGTACATGGTAGAGCTTGATATAAATCCAGGCTTTTGGTTTTGAAATTTAATATTCTTTTCATGATATCACAGCCACCTTAGGACATTTGTTTGAATTCTTTGTTTTATCAGACAGTATAGTACTTATGGTTCACAAAATGCTTCACAGTGTGGTCAGTATCCCAATTTTAATAGATAATACTGAATCTCAGAAAATTTAAATGACTTGTCCAATGTCACCCAACTGGTAAGTTTCAGAGTCAGGATTAAATCCTGATTTCTTGGTTTCGAGTCCAGTGAGTTTTCTTTTACACTATGCTGGGAGTCATAACTCGGAATTTTGACATCTGAGACAAATTCAGTTGGGTGGGGATAACACAGAGAATAGTCTATCCCAGTTGGATTCTGTTGTTGTTCCTCCTTCATTCTCAAAGAGGACGAATGACATCAGTAGGGTGATGTCTTTATTTGTGAGTGAATTGGATTTGAGTGAGACAGAGTAATGCAAAGTCATCAGCCTCACTCTCTCCTCCAGAGTCATAGGAATCCAGGGGCTAGATTTAAATCAAGAGGACTGGTGATGACCCAGGATGCAGTGGCAGACCTTGACCTTTTTAAGGTCCTTTCCAAGTTTGTCTGAGCCAATGCCGATTCAATGATTAAGGGCCAGGTGAGAATAGAGACTAAAGATGGCCTAGTTTGCCATCACAAAAGAATCAATCTGGGAGGGGAAGACCCTCAATAGAAAACAACTGCAAAAGAATCAATCTGGGTGGGGAAGACCCTCAACAGAAAACAACTGCTATTTACACTCTTGCTGAGCCATCAAAACTCAAACAATGAGTAAGAAAGGCTTGGGCTGGGACCTATTATTGGCATCAGTGAAAGCCAGAGTGATTTAAAGGCATAGTCAAGAAGCTCCATTTGAATCACAATGGGCTTTTTCTTTTCTTTTTTTTTGTGTGAGGCAATTGGGGTTAAGTAATTTGCCCAGGGTCACACAGCTAGTAAGTGTTAAGTGTCTGAGGCCAGATTTGAACTCAGGTACTCCTGACTCCAGGGCCGGTGTTCCACCTAGCTGCCCCACAATGGGCTTTTTCAAAGCCTATTTTTTCAGAACTATATTTCAAAAAATCATAAATGAAGATGAAAAGTTAGTTGTCTCAGCTTTTTGAAAAAAAAAAAAGATAAAGTAAATAGGGGGAAAATCTAGCTCCCAAACTCTAACATACCTTGCTAAGTATAAGTGATTAAAAATTATATTCCTTTGGATAGAACACCCACATGTATGACTCCCCACATGGATAGAAGGACAGAAGGAGGAGGAGAAGCCCCAGTTGGATGCAGACTTACTGAGAAGGGAGTAATGAAAAATTTGGCAACAGTATGTTAAAGCTAAAATTCTAGCTATATTGTCTAAAATACCTAATGAGTGGTCACCAATAAATTATAAGCTTTAGCAAGAGTTAGACTTTTAAGCATTTATTAAGAAGAATAAAAATTTTGTAAAGAGAGAGAGAAAGGCCTAGATTCCTCTATCTATTAAAGGGAGAGCGCATTTGTAGCTCCCTTCTCCACCAGAGTCCACCAGAAAGAGAGCGAGTCAGAGCACCAGGCTCCCCCTTCTTCCTCCCACAAGCAAATGTCACTTCCTGACGCCAAAGAAAAGACACATGGTCTTGCCCTCAGAGACCTTCACCTCATGGCAGAGCTTTTCTACAGTAAGTCTCCATCAGGTGGCATCATTTCAATCATTACAAATAAAAGGTTATGTATACCTCTTTTAAATTCCTATAGACCCAGGATTATGTAAAAATTTCTTGGGGTAAAAAGGTTCGTGAATGGAAAAGTTTAAGAAGCTCTGGCCTTGAGGAACACAGCAGAAAGGAAATATACTTCTTACCACATCCCCACACTGAGACAAAACCCAAGTTGTCCTGGATTAGTTCTGGCTCTGGTTCCACAGGAGAATGCAAGCACAATGGTTTGATAAGCACAATTGTCAATGGATCTAATAGGAGTAGAACCTAGTACTTAAGCCCTGGCATTCTCTGCTGTCTCACCCAACTCTTCTAAGCTTGCTAGACCTGTATCATAGCACTGTAAGGTTTTTATGATGGGTAATGTTTTTGCATCAATTGTTGGAGGAAGGTTCCAGGCATCCTTGTGGTTGTGAGGAATTCCTTACAAATGGTATGGTTTGTAGATAAGGCAGAAGTCTTTACTTAACACAGTGGAGAAGTTCTAGATAGTGACTAATCAATTTGTCTTTTGTAGTAGGGTCAAGCAGGAGAGAAAGTCGTGGTTGTTTGTATCCATAAGCTAGCAAAAGTAGCTTTGAGAATAGCCAGGACTTAGGTGGTACATTTGGGAGTGACCACCTCTCAACTGGGTTATTTATTTTTAACCATAAAAGAATGGCATTGAGGCCATTGCCATCAGAATCAGGTCACCGAATATTAATGTGATTACTCAAACATAATCTTTCATATCAGATTAGTGCTGCTCCCTTGCTCACTGGCAGGATCTGGCACCCAGAGCTTTTGATTTCTTACATTCAGTGACTAACTTATGGCTGTGGCCTGAGTCCCCTACTGCAGTGAAATCACATTACAATCAAGGGGAAAAAAAGAAAGGAGGAGGACTAGTCCCGCTTAGTGGAAATTCCACATAGTGGAGTATATTTTAAAAGTGTTCTTTTAAAAGTAGAACTGTTTTAATAACTGTTATTCATCACATATCCTGTTGGTTAAATCCCATCTCCTAAACTATAGCCTGGGATGCTAAAAGCCTAATGTAATATGGTTAGCTGACAAGGTAGATACTAGTCCTTTGTGAATTTCAGGGTTTTCAGAGGGGGTTTCACTATGCTTTGAAGGACTATATGTATTCTAAGCAATTCTAAGTATTGATTAAAAAGGTGAAGCACATTGATGAACCCTGTGATATTTAAAATCTAATGTGTGATCACTTATCTGCCCCCCCCCAGTATATGTGGGGGGTAGAACTAGCTAAGTTTACTGATAAATTTGGCAATAATTTAGGCTTTTAAGCATTTATTAAAGTATATCAGGGGTTAACCAAGAGAGAGAGAAAGCCACTTTCACCTAGCTATCCATGCTTCCAAAGAGAACATGTGAAGTTCTGCCACCACATGCTGGTTCTTCACCCTCCCTGCATTCCAGTGGAACCTTTCTGGGGGACTGGAAGGGGGGCAGTCCCCACACACAGCTCCAAGCTAATTGGCTGGTCCATTGATTGACATGACTTACAGGTGGTCTATGAATAGACATAACTTTCGGACACCAAGCAGCTTCCCGATGCTAGTCACATGCTTTCTTTTCAGGGGGGCATCGCCCTGGTTCTCACAATGTCTTTCTCAGCAGGGGGTGGCACCCTGATTATTACAACCCCAAATATATTTCAAGTGTAAACTGTAATAAAACTACATCATACAATCCATCCTGACCCTTCCCAGATATTTTCACCATAAAATAAGAGGTGAGAGATAACTATATGATCACCTGGCCTCGATCTAAGTCATAGCAATGGCAAAGTTGGTTACTTTGTATATTTGCAACTTTCAATCATTGTTCTGTGTTCTTTGAGGTCAACCAGAAAAAGTCCAAGTCTTGATTCATATGATAGCCCTACAGATACTTGAAAATTGCAAGGATAACACCTTTCCTTCCTCCTCCTTTCTACCCCATCCCATTTCCCTTCAGTCTAAAAATCCCCTGTTCCTCAAACGGATCCTCATTTGATGTGAATTAGAGTTCCTTTACCATCCTGAATTGCCTTTCTCAATGATCTCTAGCATCATCTTTTACTTCTAGAGTTTCTCTTTTTTGTTGGGGGGGAGGGGGCAGGGCGATGAGGGTTAAGTGACTTGCCCAGGGTCACATAGCTCGTAAGTGTCAAGTATCTAAGGCTGGATTTGAACTCAGGTCCTCCTGAATCCAGGGTTGCTGCTTTATCCACTGCCCCACCTAGCTGCCCCTCTTTTTTTTTTTTTTCTCATAGGGTTGTCAGTACATCAAGGGTTTCAGTAGCTCAGTGTCTTAAGCCTGGGGGAGATAGCAGTAGATAGAACACTGAACTTGGAATAAGGATGAGCTGAATTCAGATTTGGCCTCAGTCAGTTACTAATTGTGTGACCCTGAGCAAATCACTTCCTCAATTTTCTTGTTTGTAAAATGGGGGTAGTAATAGAACCTTCCTTCCCCTGGGGTTGTTTTGAGGGTAAAATGAGTTAATATTTGTAAAGTATTTTGCAAACCCCTTAAAACACTATATAAATGCTAGCTGTTATTGCTGTTAATTGTTTTTATTGTTGTTGTTGTGGTGGTAGTAGAAACAAGTACAGAAAGGATGAGGTGAAGAGAATTAGATTTTGCTCTTAGAGGGAGATCTGAATCATTCTCTCCTCCTCTCATATCAGCTCCTGGAAATCAGTTTGTCTAGTTTTTTCCTTCAGTCTTCCCTTGTTCCTGGCAGGGACAAAAGGCAATCTTTGTACAAATGCTTCATTGATGTTATTGTTAAACCATTTCCAGTTGTGTCTAATTCTTCATGACCCATTTATGGGGTTTTCTTGGCAAAGATAATATAGTGTTTTGCCATTTTCTTCTCCAGCTTATTTTACAGATAAGGAAACTGAGGCAAACAGAGTTAAATGACTTGCCCAGGGTCACATAGCTAGTCATCGTCCAAGGCCAAATTTGAACTCAGGTGTCAAGCACTCTAGCCACTGTGCCACCTAACTGCCCACATAGGTAGGTAGTAATTATTGTTTTAAAGCATTCGTATAGTGGTCACAATAATACAAAATTTAAAGATCTGCATAGGGGACAAAGTATTTGGTGAATATATTTTTCTTGCTTTTTACCCCTCCTTTTATTATTTATATAAGAGAAATATATGAAAGAGCAAAATGTATAGTAAGGAATTATAAATTCTGAAGTCCCAAGTTAAGCTAATATCTGTAACTTTATAATAATGTATATATGTGTTTGTGTATTTGTTCAATTATAAAGTTTGCTATGTGCTTTACAGATTTCATTTAAGTAAAAATTCTTTTTGTCATATTGACTTATTGAAAATTCTGAATTTGTAAGGGGTTTGATTTAATAAGATCTTGTTATGTTTTCATTTTCCCTAAAATGGAGAGAGTATTCCTCCCGAATTGGTAGCATAGAGGAGCCCATCGATGGTGATAAAGTAGTAATAGTCACCTACCTTCTTTATTTGTGTTCTTAAATGATTCCCATAGTGTAGTCCCCTTGGTGAATACCAGCATAAGTATCCCAATTGGAGTTTTAGAATCTGGAAATCTACTGATTTTTCCAAATCTTGGCTTTCCCCAGCCTCTAACTTTGCTGTTTCTGGCAATAGAAGTTACTTACCTTTGCTGGTTAGGGTGTGGTGAGGATGATTGCCAGTGTTTCAGAGTCAATTTATGTATGGGCCAGATTATATTCCATAGAGAGAAGTCCTGTTCTGTGGCCACAACCACCTTTGGCCAGCTATCTTACAGATGTGTGTTGTGTGCCTTAAAGCCCGGGACAGGGTGGAGTGTGAATGATTAAACATATCCTTCCAACTGTACATTAAAAGCATGGAAACATTACACAGCAGTCAAGCAATACACCTTCCTCCCTCCCCATTTCTGCCTTCTTTATTTAAAAAAAATACTGTTTATTTTCCCCCAATTACATGTTAAAACAATTTAAAAATATTTTTTAAAAAAGTTTTGAGTTGCGAATTCTATCCCTTCCTCCCTCCCCCCTCCCTGAGAGGATAAGCACTCAGATATATTTTATACTTGCGTAATCATGGAAAACATTTCCATATTAGTCATTTTGTACAAGAAGACCAGAATTAAAGAAAAAGAATGAAAGAAAGAAGGTGAAAACTAGCATGCTTCAGCCTGTATTCAAGCAATATGAGTTCTTACTCTGGAGGCAGATAGCATGCTTCATCATCAGTCCTTTGGGATCCTCTTAGATCATTGTATTGCCAAGAATAGCTAAGTCATTCACAGTTTTTCATCATTCATTATGGTTACTGTGTATAACTTTGTTCTGGTTCTGCTTACTTCACTATATATCAGTTCACATAAGTTCTAGGTTGTTCTGAAATCATCCTGCTTGTCATTTCTTATAGCACAATAATATTCCATCACTATCAAATACCACAGCTTGTTTAGCCATTCCCCATTTGATGGGCATCCCTTTGATTTCTAATTCTCACCCATCACAAAAAGAGCAGCTATAAATATTTTTGTAAAAATAGGTTCTTTCCTTTTTTAAAAATTTTAATGTCTTTGGGATAGAGACCTAACAGTGGTTTAAGCAATATATTTTTATTAAGCACTTACTATACACACACACACACACACACACACACACACACACACACACACACACACATGGCATTGGAGATACAAATACATCATTATAATGTTGCTAATAGAAACTTTCAGTTTATTTTAATATTTCCATTAATACAGTTACTATATCTCCATTAATACAATTACTAATGAGCAATAAATTGGCCAAAAGGCCAATTATTTGTGAGAAATAGAAGGCCTGGAAGAATGGGACTGTGAAATATTGCTTCTTGTATACATTGACTGTGTGACCTTGGTCAAGTCACTTAACTTTTTAATGTTCCAAGTAACTTGCAGGGAAAATGATGACCTGTATTAGTAGGGGCAGCAAGGAGGCACAATGGATATAGAGCTGGGTCTGAAGTCAGGAAGATTTATCTCCCACAGTTCAAATCCAGCTTCAGACACTAACTAGCCATGTAAGTCACTTAACCCTGCTTGCTTCAGTTTTCTCATCTGTAAAATGAGCTGGAGAAGAGAATGGCAAACCACTCCAGTATCTTTGCCAAGAAAACCCCAAATGAAGTCATGAAGAGTTGGACATGAGTGAAAAGACTGAACAACAACAAATCGGAATGTGAGAGTTGTTCTTTTTGGTGCTGCTGGTTGAATAATTCTTCCCTAGATTATTGCTGTGGCTATCTAATTCAGAATAGAATTTCTGGAAATTTAAAGATAAAGAGTAATTGAAGAGTTGTGGACCATGGTTAAATTCATGTTTTCAGGGGCAAGCAATAGGTGATCATCCTCTGTGGATTGTAGACCTATGTAAGCCAAAGGGTATGTTGGTCTGTCTACCTCTTCACAGATTGAGCCCTGTGCCACCTCTTATGCAAGACCTTTCTTGATCTCTCCTGTTGGTAACCAATTCCCTGTCCCCAATTACTTTATTTTTACAGTATATAGATTTTGTATTACTTATGTAAGTTCCTTTGAGGGAGGGAGATCTGCCCTTTTAAAATTTGTATCCTCTGTATTGAACACAATGTTTGTCACAAAGAAGACACTTCAAAATTGCTTGCTATGTTGAATTGAATTGAATCTACCAAAGTTTCTCACTGTGTTTGCTTTTTCTTCCTCTGCATCTCTGTGCCTTTCTACCTCTTCTCTGTTTCTCTTCCCTCTAGTCTCTTTTCCTTTTTCCTAACTTCTTCCTTTAAAGATTTCTAGTAATGTTTTAAAAATATTTAAATATTTAAAAATATTATCTTAAAATAGTAAAATGTTCTTTATATATTTAATTTTTACTCAAATTTAAAGTTAATTATTAAACAATGACTGTTGAAAATAAATTTAAATTTATCAATGGCATTATCAACATAATTGTTATAATTATTATATTAATTAAAATTAAATTAAAAATTTTAATTTAGAAATTATTTTATTTAAGCTACTTTAAAATATCTTAATATTTTTTATTTATTGAACAAAATTTATATTCTTTCATCTTAACTTATTAAAAAAGATGATTTTGGGGGCAGCTAGGTGGTACAGTGGATAAAGCACTGGCCCTGGATTCAGGAGGACCTGAGTTCAGATCTGGCCTCAGACACTTGACACTTACTAGCTGTGTGACCCTGGGCAAGTCACTTAACCCTCATTGCCCCACCCCCACCCCACCCCCCCAAAAATAAAAGAAAAGGAAAGATGATTTTTTAGTCTTAGGAAGTATGGTGATAAAACAGAGAAATGGATTAAAAAAAAACCCCAAAACACCAGAGCTTATATATTCAAATGAGTGTTGAACCCTTGCAAAAATAAAACAAAGAAACAAAAAAGCCCTCACCTTGGAAGAAAGGCAGATTGATTTCCCAAGTATTATTGTAGTTTAAACCTTATTGGGAACAGTGCCTGTAGAATTGTTTTCACTTTTGGTGGCATATTCAGTTAAAATTTCCATTTCTTCCCTTAATGCCATTGTGTAGACTGTCTCCCATATATAGTATAATCTCCTTTCTTGCTGATCCCTTAGAATCTTCAGCTTCCATTAAGGGCCAAATCAGGTGTTACTTCTATGAAACCTTTCCTTATGTGCCTAGAGCATGAGTTCTTCACCTTTTCTGTGTCATGGACCCCTTTGGGAGCCTGATGAAGCCTAGGGATCCCTTCCCAGTGTAACGATTGGAATGACGCCACCTGCTGGAGACTTACTGTAGAAAAGCTCCGCCATGAGGTGAAGGTCTCTGAGGGCAAGACCATGTATCTTTTCTTTGGTGTCAGGAAGTGACATTTGCTTGTGGGAGGAAGAAGGGGGAGCCTGGCACTCTCTCTCTCTTTCCTGAGGATTCTGGTGGAGAAGGGAGCTAGAAATGCGCTCTCCCTTTAGTAGATAGATGAATGTTGGCCTTTCTCTCTTTACCAAATTCTTATTCTCCTTAATAAATGCTTAAAAGTCTAACTCTTGCTAAAGCTTATAATTTATTGGTGACCACTCATTAGATATTTTAGACAGTATAGCTAGAATTTTAGCAGAACGATGTTTTTAAATGCATAAAATACATAGGACTCCAAATGTAAACAATTATATTGAAATCCAGTTATCAAAATATTTAAAAAAAGATCACAATCCCCAGGTTAAGAAGACTTTCTGAATCTATTAGTATTCTCTCCTTTTGTAGTTTATTTTGTCTTTACTTATCTATTTTCCTATTGTTTGTATTCCTTAGAATGAAAGCTATTTGAGGACAGGGAATGCTTTTTGTTCTATTCATGTTGCTTTGCACATAGTAAATATTTAAGAAATACTTACTGAATTAATTTGAATGGTTCCCACCATAATAATTCTTCTTTGAAGATGCCATTAGATTTTTTGGAAAGAGTCCAAAATCTTTTTTTTTTTTTTTGCAGGGCAATTGGGGTTAAGTGACTTGCCTAGGGTCACACAGCTAGTAAGTGTTAAATGTCTGAGGTCGGATTTGAACTCAGGTATTCCTGAATCCAGGGCTGGTGCTTTATCCATTGCGCCACCTAGCTGCCCCAAGTCCAAACTCTTAATAGCCAAATCTAGAGAAGGTGGGTCATTAAGCTAGGTGAAGTACTATTTTTGGTTAAAAATCTGGTGAGACCATAAAACATTGAAATTGGTTTTCTTTCTGGGGCTCCTAAACTAGCTCTCTAAAAGAGGAGGTCAGAAATGGTTGATAGTCTTGGTTTGGGAGTCAGGAAGACTTATTATCTCATTTATTATTAGTGTGACTCTTGCCCTCAGTTTCCTCATCTTTGAAAGGAGATGATCCCTACCGTTCTTTGCCCACCGGGCAACGAGCTTCAGGTGAGATAATATATATCTAACTTTAAATTGCTTTATACACATCAGTTATTATTCCTTTGGGAATATTACATTGCAAACCTTACAGGGCTGTGTAAGTGTGAGTTATGGTTACCTCTGCCCTTATGGAGGGGGACAACATTCATTTACCAAGCATTTATTAAGCACCTACAATATTCCAGGGGCTTTGCTGAGAGGTGGTGGGGGATACACACATGAAAATCCATCAGTCCCTGTCCTCAAGAAGCTTACTTTCTATTAGATTGATGCTGTTTGGTAAATACAAAGTAATACAAAGTTAATTTTAAGAAAAAGCCTGGCATAGGAGGGAACACCTAAGTTGTTATTCAGGTCTTTAGATTATTCATTACTTTATTGGCACAGCACCTCTAAGTGTCTTTAAAATAAATGAAATGCTATTTATTTCTTTGTAACCCTTGATTGATTCTCTTCCTTTACCCTCAACTTGGTCAGTAACTCTTTTTTTTTTTTTTTTGCAGGCAATGGGGGTTAAGTGACTTGCCCAGGGTCACACAGCTAGTAAGTGTCAAGTATCTGAGGCCGGATTTGAACTCAGGTACTCCTGAATCCAGGACCAGTGCTTTAACCACTGAGCCATCTAGCTGCCCCCAGTAACTCTTGAAAGAAAGAAAATTCCTCATCCCTGGTTCTAAGGCTGTAATGTTCTAAGGTTTATCAGCTAGATTGTAACCTCCTTGAGAGCTCTTGATAAACATTTGTTCTTTTCTTCCTTATTAAGGCAGCTAGTGTTGAAGGGGATAGAGCCCTGGGCCTGGAGTCAGGAAGACCTGAGTTCAAATGTAACCAGAAACACTTACTGGCTTTGTGACCCTGGTCTGTTAACCTCTGCTTGCCTCAGCTTCTTCATCTGTAAAATGGGGATGATCATAATACCTACCATTGTGAAGATCAAATGGGATAATAATTATAAAAGCTCTTAGTGTAGCCCCTGGCACATAGTAGGTACTATATAAATGTCTATTTCTATCTCTTTCTCCTCTGCTATTTATTTATCCCTGGTATTCACAGCACAAGTCTTCAGTACTTTTTACCCATAGGCTATGAATTTGATATTTTTAATATAAAATTATAGTGTAAGAAAATATCCTTTGCTTTTTTTTATATTAAAGAGTGTGTTCTCTCCCTCTTCTCCCCCCCCCCCCATTTTTTCTGCCATCTCAGTTGTGGTTTGTTAATTCAATTTAGGTTGATTTAGTTTTAAGCTTAAAAAAGTGGATGGTGGATCTGCTTTCACCATATTTTATGCAGTAGAATTTCTTATAAAACATGCATTGATATATTCTGTTTTGACATAAGATATCCTTACTCTCCAAATCTAAATAAATCTCTAAAGTGTATTCTCTGAAAAAGTTTATTGATTAACAGAAAGAACCAGCTGTGGACAGATGGAAGGAACTCCCTTATTTGGAGTGAGAAAACTTGGGTTTGAATCCTAGCTTTGCTACTTTTAAGGGCCCTGTGGCCCTCATTAACCTCTAAAATGATAGGGGTAGGACTAGTGGACTTTTCTTTTCTTTTTTTTTTTTAATTTATTGATTTATTGATTTTTTTTGGTGAGGCTATTGGGGTTAAGTGACTTGCCCAGGGTCACACAGCTAGTAAGTGTGAAGTGTCTGAGGCCGGATTTGAACTCAGATCCTCCTGAATCCAGGACCAGTGCTTTATCCACTGCGCCATCTGGCTGCCCCACTAGTGGACTTTTAAAGAAGGTCCCTTCCTTCTAAGGTTCCTCTCTTCCACACCCAAATCTTTGATCTTATGACTTTGTCAGGATGCTATTGACATTGACCATTGTCTTTGACCAGAATTATATTACCTTTCCCCAATGACCTTGTTTACATTGTTGTAGCCATTGTGCATAGTCTTTTGGCCAGGCTTTCTTCCCTTCTTGAACAGGAGAATTTCTGGATCCATTTACTCTAAGGCAACCACTTTCCTCATCCCCCATTCCAGCACACATTGCTCATTTTTGTTTAAGTTAATAATGTACTCTGGGTATTTTCTTCAGCTTTGGAACAAGTTAACCCTTGTACTTCCTTATAACCCCCCCACCCAAACTTCCCTGTTACCCATTTCCAGACATGTATGCTTTCATATTTGGGGCGGGGGGAGCTATAAATGGGATCGAAAAATCAACTATGGGATAACTGCAAAAATCATTACTGAACATTTTGTCCTTTGAAGAGCCAAAATATAATTCATAGAGTGTTAGAGCTGGAAGAACCTTCAGTATATCTAGGCCAATTCCTTAATGCTGTGGCTCCTAACTTTTTTTGTTCTATGAACCCTTTTCAACAATAAAAACTAAATATGTTGTGAATCCTAGGGTAATTTAATCTATCCCTCATAGTATTCTGCAGTTATTTACTGCTTAAGATTCTATTAGAGAGGGGCAGCTAGGTGGCGCAGTGGATAGAGCACCGGCCCTGGAGTCAGGAGTACCTGAGTTCAAATCCGGCCTCAGACACTTAACACTTACTAGCTGTGTGACCCTGGGCAAGTCACTTAACCCCAATTGCCTCACTAAAAAAAAAAAAGAAAAGAAAAAAGATTCTATTAGAGAATTTTTAGTACCAACCTCTTAGAACATTGTCATGTACCCCTTAGTGGTGACTGCTACCTTAATGCATATATAAATACATCTGGATATATGATCATAGATAGAGAAATTAGAAAGGACCTAAGAGGTCATCCAGTCCAGCCCCCTCATTTTTCAGAATCAAATGAGATAATATAGATATAACGTACCTAGCACAGTGCCTGGTGCATAGTAGGTAAAAAATGCTTATTCCCAACCCCCAAGGAAACTAAGGCACAAGGTCACAGAGTTAAATGACAGAGCCAGCATCCAAACCAAAGTTGTCTGTCTCCAGACCCAACACTCCACTCCACTATATTATTTCAATATGGTTTTATTTAACAAGTCAGGGACTGATTTATATCAGTACATTAGTGGCGGCTTGGCTTAATAATGCTCGGGCTTTTAGTTAGGAAAATCTAGGTTCAAGTCCTTTGTCACTTTCTCGATATGTGACCCAGGGCAAGTCAATTAATCTCTTTGTGCCACAGAAAATTTCCAAATATCTAGCTTAGTGTTTATTGGGGGGACTTCCCAAACTGGGAATTCCCTACCCAGAAATCACATTCAGGGTGCTCTGTAAACTGTATGGAGGCAGCCAAGAGGACCCAAGGAGGCAGGAGGGAGTAAGTGCCAGGCAGGTAAACCACCAGCACCACATTGACTACCATCTCCTCCCAGTCCCTGAGAAATATAGCTCAGGACACTGAATCCAAGAGCCTTGAACAACAGTGACCCTAGGCCAGTCCCAAAACCATCATTAAGGAGAGAAATTTTGAAGAGAAGGAACCCTCCTTCTTCATGACCACCAGTGGCATTTTTTGAACAGCTGCCACCAATGGGTAGATGGGTACAAGAGCCCTGAGAATGTCGATGCTGTTCCTCTGTTTCCAGATGACTGACCCTGCTATAAGTCTAGTATTCACAGATATTGTTTGATGAAGCAACTCTTGTGGAGAGGGAAACAGCCATTCCCATCCCTTACCAATCACCCATAGGGCAGGCAAGCTGGTGTAGCTGCAGTAGCAAGGCACTCTGAAGGAGAGATAGGGGATAGCATATGCTAGGAAAAGCAAACCATTACCACTAACTTGACCACCATCTCTCCTCGGACCCCAGTGGAGACATCCTGAGATCCTGATTCCAAGGACCCTTGGAACAGGTAATGAGTCTAGTCCATTGCCTACAGACATCATCTTGGGAAATAACCTCTGTGGAGTTGCATTCTAGCAACTGCCTCTGCTTCTATAGTACCTGCTGCATCTATCGAAGATCCAGAAAAGAAAGTTCTTGCCTTCAGAGTCCTTGGCACTGTCAAATGGTTCAGGCATCAGTAACTGATACCAGTTTTTCGGTGGAAATGACATTAAAGAAGAAGTATTACCATCTGCTTTTCAGCTACACCCTAAGTACCATGGGATTTTTCTGTTTGACTCACAGCTAAAATCTTCCATATGGGTTGTTGTGTCCATTAGAATGTGAGCTCCTTGGGATCAGGAGCAATCTTTTCTACTTATATTCAAAGAGCTTAGCACAGTGCTTTGCATATAGTAAGTACTTAATAAATGCTTCATTTATTCATTCATTTATAGGATGTTTTTCACTGTGGGTTGGGGGGGGTGTAGGAAAAATTTAAGAGACATTTGTTCTGTCTACCATTAAGGTATATATAGTTTATAGGGTCATATTTGTGTGCATATTTGTATTTATATACTTGACATCCTCTGAATTGAACCGCAACAGTTTATTAACAGTGCAGCTAACTATTCTAAGAAGGTTCCTCCCTTCCCCTTAATAAGGTTAAATTGGCTTTATAAACAGATTTTAATAATTAACCCACCAGAAATTTGACCTGGGTTCTGAATTTTCAATGTAATAAACATTTTTATTTATAGTTTTGGGTTCCAATTTTTATCCATCCTTCTCTCCCTCCCCTACCCCCTCCCTGGCAAGCAATCAGATATGGGTTATACATGTATGATTATGTAAAACAGGTCCTGAATTTTTCAATAGCTGGAAGTTAGCAGTTGGTTTCATATTTTGATTCAATTAGTTGAGAATACCTTTATAACAACTCTCTTTCATCCATCCTTTTCTTTTCATTCACAGTGCTACCATCCTGGTGCAGACCTCTCAGGAAGGATATTGCACTAATCTCTTAATTGATGTCCCAGCCTTATCTCTTCCCTTTCCAATCCATCCTCAGTATAGCTATAAAACTGATATTCTTAAAGCACAGGTCTCAGTAAATTCCAGTGTCATTGCCTGTGAATATTCCAATTTCTTTGCCTTATTGAATCAACTCTCTTATTTTGTTGTTTTTCAGTCACTTTTTGTGACTCCATCTGGGGTTTTCTGGGCAAGGATACTGGAATGGATTGTCATTTCCTTCTCATTTTATAGATAAGGAAACTGAGGGTTAAGTGACTTGTCCAGGGTCACACAGCTACTAAGTGTTTGAGGCCAGATTTGAACTCAGGAAGATAAGTCTTCCTGATTCTAGGCAGGGTGCTCTATCCACTGAGCCCCTAGCTTCCTGTGTATATGTCTATCAGTACTTAGGGCTATCTCAGTTTCTTATCATGGACACATGTGCTCATACCATGGTTGATCTTTAGATCTGGACATTTTTCTTTATAAGTTCTTTGATTCCATGTTCAGTGCTCTTTCCTCTATGCCACTTTGTCTTTTTCTCTCTATAGCCTGTACTCTAAAATCTCTTCCATTTATGTTTTGAGAATCCATTAAGTCCAGGGACCAAGTTTTACTTATCCCTGCTTTTTTTTAAAAAAATAAAATTATTTTATTATTTTCCAGTTACATGTAAGGATAGTTTCCAACATTTGTTTTTATAAGATTTTTAGTTCCAAATTTTCCTCCCACCTTCCCTTCCCTCCCTTTTCCCCAAGACGGAAGGCCATCTGATATAGGTTATATATGGGTAATCACATTAAACATATTTCTGCATTAGTCATATTGTGAAACAAGAATCAAAGCACATGGGAAAAACCTCAAAAAAGAAGGGAAAAAAATAGCCCCATAGTAGAAACAGTATGGTTCAATCTGCATTCATAATCCTCAATTCTTTTTTCTGGATTTTGAGAACATTTTCTATCATAAGTTCTTTGAAACTGTTTTGGATCATTGCACTGCTGAGAAGAGCCAAGTCTATCACCATTGTTCATCACGCAATGTTGCTGTTACTGTGTACAATGTTCTCCTGGTTCTGCTCCTCTCAGTCAGCATCAGTTCACGTAAGTCCTTCCAGGTTTCTCTGAACTCCTACTCATCATTTCTTACAGCACAATAGTATTCCATGACATTCATATACCACAACTTGTTTAGCTATTCCCCAATTGATGGACATTCCCTTGATTTCCAATTCTTTGCCACCACAAAGAGAGCCGCTATAAATATTTTTGTACATGTGAGTCCCTTTCCCTCCTCCATGATCTTTTTGGGATATGGACCTAACAGTGGTACCATTGGGTCAAAGGGTATGAACAGTCCCATAGCCCTTTGTATCCCTGTTTTTTTAAAAGTGAAGGAAGGGTGGGGGCAGCTTGGTGGTGGGTAAAGCACTGGCCCTGGATTCAGGAGTACCTGAGTTCAAATCCGGCCTCAGACACTTGACACTTAATAGCTGTGTGACCCTGGGCAAGTCATTTAACCCCCATTGCCCCCCCCCCCCCAAAAAAAAAAGTGAAGGAAGGGGGCAGCTAGGAAGTACAGTGGATAAAGCACCAGCTCTGGATTCAGGAGGACCTGAGTTCAAATCTGGCCTCAGACACTTGACACTTACTAGCTATGTGACTCTGGGCAAGTCACTTAACCTTCATTGCCCCACAAAAGAAAAAAAAGGAAAAAAAAAGTGAAGGAATATGAATGTTGGAGTCTAGGTGCTTAATAAATGCTTACTGATAGACTATGTGCCAGGTTAATATTTTGCTTTTAGAGAGTGGATTTTTTTTTTGTATTGTATATGCTATAGTGTATCATTGTGATTATGAAGCCCTGGGTTAAATCCTAGCTATGGGATTTTGGGCAAGTTTCTTAATCTCATAGTGTTCTAGGCAACCCTCTAAGATTATTTTAGGTAAGAATAGAATGAGCATTGGCACTGTATTCAAATCCTCCCTCTGAAGCTTATTTCCTGTGGCCTTGGGCAAACCACTCAACCCCATGTACTTTTAGTTTTCTCATCTGCAAATTTAGGATTTTGAATGATGTGATCTATGAGCCCCTTTCCATCTCTGGATCTAAAATCTTGAGAATAAGTGGCAGATTTCCTTGCAGGACGAAATTCCCACATTGGGACTTCCCTGCATAGATGAAATCACAGGTTTGGCTCAAAGAAACAAAGAGTTCCAGTTGAAAAAGTATTTACGATGTTGATGATTTTTATGCAGTTTTGGCTTGCTTTGTCCTATTCCACGTGGGCTTTGTTCATCATGCTTCTTTTGGTCAAAAAAGTTTTCTTATCTGTGATGCCTTTTGCTTTTGCTTTTGTTTTAGCAGCATGTTTATTTCTAGACCTTTGGAGCATTGTAAAAGTGCTCCAGATTGTGAGAATCCACCATTCTAAGGGTCTGACTGGAAAGGATGGGAGTGCATATACTTGACAAGAAGGAGGAAAATTGCAGAGGAGGTAGGAGAATACAGGAAAAGTAAAGGCTCACGAGACAAAGAAACAGTCTAAACTTGCTTTCCAAGGCTTTAAGCACAGTGAGAAAGTTAAAATAAAAAAGTCTCTTTCCACCAGTATCTACAAAAAGTCAGTGAAAGAGAAAATGAATGGAGTCATAGCTTGGAATTGAGGAGGGGAAGGGAAAAACTGATCTTTACTTACTGTTATTATCTCAACCACTTAACCAGAGAAGGTAGACTTGACATTTCAGGAAAATTACTGGCCTTTCCATTATACTCATAAATAACTGACCTTGAGTTGGTGGAAGCCATGTCTTACTGAAGAGTTGCTATGTAGGGAAACTTTCCAAGTCTGTGTAGTCATAGTACAGTAAGCCATATTGCAGTGGACTGGAGGGCAGTGGAACAGACAGACCAGCTGACTGGACACTTGGCCAGCTTGCTAGTTGATTCCAAAGTGTTGAAATCTTTTTAGGAATTAACTGAATTCTTTTTTTCCATTGGCTTTTGTCTCCCTCTGTTCATCTCCATTGTCTTTTCCTGGTGTGGAATATACAATTTAAGAATGTATGGAGGGTGGATAGAGCACCGGCCCTGGAGTCCTGCAGGAGGACCTGAGTTCAAATCCGACCTCAGACACTTAACACTTACTAGCTGTGTGACCCTAGGCAAGTCACTTAACCCCAATTGCCTCAAAAAGAAAAAAAAATATGTATGGAGTGGGGCAGCTAGGTGGTGCAGTGGATAAAGCACCGGCCCTTGATTCAGGAGTACCTGAGTTCAAATCTGGCCTCAGACACTTGACACTTACTAGCTGTGTGACCCTGGGCAAGTCTCTTAACCCCCATAGCCCTGGGCGGGGAAGGGGGGGGGAGAGAGAATGTATGGAGGGAGAAATGCTTATGGTCAGGGTAAGTACTTTATTCTCTGGTGGCTTGCAGATATGTAACCCATGTGTGTGCTTCCTTTGAGGTAATGCAGTAGGATTGGGTTTGGGCCAGTCCTCTAGACTATATGTCAAAGATATGCCAAAAAGCTTGTGTCTCTTTTTTCTCTCTACATGCTGATGGCCTGGTAGTGTATAGCATTGAATTGACAAGAGGGAAGGCCTGAGGTCTAGTATGACTTATACTAAGTGTGACTTTGGACAAATCACTTCCCTCTGAGCTTCAGCCCTTCATTTACAAAGTGGAGATATTCAGTTAGATAATTGTTTGGGCTCCTTCCACTGCTAAGACATATTCTTCTGCTGGTTGGGAAATGAGCCCCTGGCTCCATGGATAGTCATTTCAGAAAGTCATCTAATCATCTAGTTTGTCAATTTTATGTTAGTCCTATTCATAACCCCCTCTTTGTTGTATCATTCACATGCAAAAATTAAATAGTTTGGGCCAAATCTAGCTGAGTCCAAGCTTTTAAGGTTTTTCAAATCCTCCCTATTTTTTCTAGATTTATACAGTGATGTCATGGTTAATTAAGTGATGGCTAGCTTTCTGCTGTCACAGCCCTCAGTGACCACAGGCATGTAATTCCTATTCTAAGAGGCTATTCTGAGATGTAACATAAGTACGTATGCGTTATTTGGTCAGGGAGGGATTGGAGTATGTATATTTATTTTCATTAAAATATGACTTTAAAAAATCTTTTGATATCTTTTATTTGTATCTGTTTTTATATCACCTTAATTTTCCAATATTTTCCTTCTCCCTCCCCTACAGAGTATTAAGCTTCAATGTTGGTTGTCATTGTACTCTTTTCAGTCAGTTGATTCATGTTGTTGTAGTCATTGTATATGTTACATTCTTAGCCTGTCTTGCTTCACTTTTCAATAGTTCTTGGTGGGCAGCTAGGTAGAGAAGTGGATAAAGCACCGGCTCTGGAGTCAGGAGGACCTGAGTTCAAATCCGGCCTCAGACACTTAACACTTACTAGCTATGTGACCCTAGGCAAGTCACTTAACCCCAATTGCCTCATCAAAAAAAAAGAAATTAAAAAAAAAGAGCTGGGGGGGGGCAGGGTAATGAGGGGTAAGTACCAGGAAAAGCCACAGATAGGAACTGGACTTTGAAGCAGAGCTTTCCTTCCTTTGAATTCAACAAGGTATTCTAAGAGTCAGGAGGAAGGAGTAAATGCATTCCAGGCATGCAGGACAACAGCCCCTGCAAAGACAGGAATCCAGGAAATGGCATATTATTTGTGGGGAAAAAAAGAAAAGAATACCAGTTTAGTTGAATCAAAGAGTGCATGAAAGAGCCTAATGTTTATTAAGGCTAAAAAAGGTAAACCAGAGCTAGGTTGTGAAAGGCTTCAAATGCCACAGGAGTTTATATTTATTCTTAGAGACCGGAGTTTATTGATCAGGAAGCAGGGTGACATAGTCAGACCTGTGTCTTAGGACTATCACTTTGGAAGTTAAATTCAGGATGGATTGCATGATGGAGAGATTTGAGGAGGAGATGACACTTAGGAAGCTTTTGTGAGAGGTTGTCAGGGCTAGAAATAGGGTGGTGAGTCCCAGGAGTAGCCTAAGAATATGTAGATGTTGTGGAGATGAGATGGATGAGACTTGGCAACTGATTAGATCTATGAATGAGGAGTTGAAGGTGATGCTGGATTATAAACTTTGAAGTCATTCAAGTGTCTCCATGGCTGATAACTCAGTTCACTTAGCAAATACATATATTTGTGTGTGTGTATCTGCCATGTGCAAGGTATAGTTAATCCCTGAAGGAGTAGGGAATGACAGTGCCTGCTTGGATGTGCTTACAGTCTAATGGTGGGGGTAGAGGAGAATATGTGGCCTGTACACTAATAAGTATAAAGCAAAAAATCTGATAGAGGCTAAGGAGAAAGCAATATAAACTGCTCAAAGAAGTATCTGGAGGGAAAGATCACTTTTAGTTGGGATGTGGAATCTTATCTGGTCATTGAAGGAAATGAATTTTAAGAGGTGGGAGAGATGTGTAAGGGAAGTGCATTTCGGGTGTGTGTGTGTGTGTGTGGTGCAGATGCAGGACATGGAGAGATTGCAGGATGAGGTTGGTGAACAATTATAGTTCTTTTTGACTTTAATATAGAGTGCACAAAGGGGAGTTAGTGTGAAATACATTGGCAAAGGCAGATTGGAATCAAATTATGGTGGGCTTTAAATGTCAACTTATAAGAGTTTGTGTAGGGCAGGAGTTCTTAACCAGTTTTATGTCGTGGACCTCTTTGAAAATTAGGTGAAATCTGTGGATCCCTTCTCAGAATAATATTTTAAATGCATAAAATAAAATACATAAGCTTACAAAGGAAATCGAATGCACTAAAATAAAGATATACTTTTCCTCCATCCAAGTTCATCTATTTATGGACTCTCACTCAGAAATCCCAGTATAGAGGAGGGGAATAGGGAACCACTGTTTTTTTGAGCAGGGGAATGGCCTGATCAGATCTATGCATTATGAAATTTATTTTGGCAACTCTGTTGAAAAGCAGGATTATTGGAGGCAGAGAGATTAAGTCAGAGATTTTCACAGTGGTCCAGGAGAGATGTGATGAGGGTCTGAACTAGAATGCAGGGGAGGAAAGAGATGAGACAGTTTCTGTGAATGAAAAATCTTAAATACTTAGCAAGGAATAAGAAGAGTCAAAAATGACCCTGAAGTTCTTGGATTAGCTGCCTGGAAGAATAGCCACGTCATTAATAGGAATAAGGAAGTATATCACAATGGCAGATTTATGGGAAAGATGAATTCTATTTTGAACTGATTTTAGAGTGCCATAAGGACATATTATTATTATTATTATTATTATTATTATTATTATTATTATTATTATTATTATTATTTGCAGGGCAATGAGGGCTAAGTGACTTGCCCAGGGTCACACAGCTAGTAAGTGTCAAGTGTCTGAGGATGGATTTGAACTCAGGTCCTCCTGAATCCAGGGCCAGGGCTCTATCCACTGCTCCACCTAGCTGCTCCTCTATTTTTATTATTATTACTGAAAACACTAGTATAGAAATGGATCCCTGATGGGCTTGTAACCTGCTGTGATTGTTATGCAAAAACCCATAGAACTGGGGCAGCTAGGTGGTCCAGTGGATAAAGCACAGGTCCCAAATTCAGGAGGACCAGGAGGACCTGAATTCAAATCCAGCCTCAGACACTTGACACTTACTAGCTGTGTCACCCTGGCAAGTTGCTTAACTCTTATTGTCCTGCTCCTACCCCCAAACAAACAACAAGCTGTCAGCTGTCTGCTGACCTAGGTTTTCTTTCTTGACTGGTATACCCATTCAGTGCTTGTCAAAAAATTTGGCAACTTTTTTTTTTTTTTTTGCAGGGCAATGAGGGTTAAGTTACTTGTCCAGAGTCACACACCTAGTAAGTGTCAAGTGTCTGAGGCCGGATTTGAACTCAGGTTCTTCTGAATCCAGGGCTGGTGCCTTATCCACTGTGCCACCTAGCTGCCCCGGCAACTTTTATAAAAAAAAAAATAGACATGTATACATGAATTCATTTACTGAGCTATAATGCTTTGCAGACCAATTTATATCTTTTCACATTTGTTAGAGCTGCCCTAGAAATAATCATGGATGGAAGTTAAAGATACTTTTTTAGAAATTTAAAACATAAAAACTCCCAATTCACCCAATTTTCTTTTTTTAAACTTCTAAAGGAGGAAAGAGCTGGAGAGCATTCAGAAGAAAGTACAACTCGGATGCTGAATTTGGAGTACATAGGTGTATGTAGATGTAGTGGATGAAAGATCTGTGGTTGTGTAAACTGGAGAAGAGAATGAATGAATGAATGAATGAATGAATGAATGAATGAAAAAACAGTCCTTAAGTGTTCACTAGGTGTCTAAAATCATCGTAAGTGCTTGGGATACAAAAGCCAAAATGAAACTAGCCCTTGCTCTCAAGGAAATTATATTCTTTGTGGTGGTGGTGGTTGTTGTTTTTGCAGGGCAATGAGGCTTAAGTGACTTGCCCAGGGTCACACAGCTAGTTAAGTGTCAAGTGTTTGAGGCTGGATTTGAACTCAGGTCCTCCCGAATACAAGGCCGGTGCTTTATCCATTGTGCCACCTACCCGCCCCCAGAGATGATATTCTAAAGGGGAGATCATGTCTGTAGATGGAGATTTTGGTTGGAAGGTCACTGGGATGGTGAGTGGAGCTATAGGAAGAGTCCTCATCGTAGATTAAAACCATCCATCTAGCTGTAACAACTTTGACCTGGATCAAACATCTAGAATTATTGTTGTTTGGAAAGGTTAGTGTGAAAGTGGTGGTCTGTAAAATGATTTGGAGAAGCACGAGCTTCCAGGCACAGGGGCTATTGAAGATGTGAGGATTGTGGTGATGAGAACCCAAATTAGGCAGTTGGAATTTAAAAGCTGATCTGGAAAGAAAGTGTTATCAGTATATGGGGTCATCTCCACATGAAAAGTTGGAGGTAAAATGGCCAAATCTGAATTTTGACCTTGGAAGAATGATGGCCTAATAATGCAGTAAGAGAAGTAGGACAGTCAGGAGAAAAACATTACATTTTCCTTTTCTCCCTTCCTCTCAGCTTCCCAATTTTAATGTACTTTCCTCAAGTGAATACATTTATGTTGGTAACAATTTTAGGAGTCTTCGGTGTCTTCAAATTATTTTGAATTGAACTATTCTAGTATTCCAAAGTCAAGGAAAAGAAGTCTGTTTCGAAATATTATTTTGTAAAGTTAGCTGTATTTGAAAGTGCCTTTGGGTATTTCCTAAAATAAGCATTGTAAAGATCTACCCATGTTATTTAGAAGTCATTTTTGACGGGTGTGAATTTTTCTGAAGACTTGAAGGTACAGAAAAATCTTAACACTGGAATAATTCAATTTTATGAATGGGTGTGGGGGTAGAAAAGTCATTTATTCAACAAATATTAATTAAGGTCTACTCTGCTGTTCCCTCCTCTGGCCCCCCAAAAACATAAAACCTGGTTTGTCAGAGGGCCAAATTCAGTCTGTGCTTGCTTTAAATACAATAAAGTTTTATTTAAAATACCCCCCCCAAATCTTAAAAACAATTTAAAAAATTCTTGGAAATGTACTTAAAATTGTTGAACTTTTATTTTTTCCTGTGATTTCCCTTCCTTTTTGTAATTTCATGAAATTAAATTGTACTTAAAAAAATCAACATTCTTAAATACAAACATTTTTAATGCAAAAAAAAAAAAAGATTTTAGAATGTAAATAACATTATTGCTCACAGACCATTGGATTTGGCTTGGATCACTGACCCTGCTAGGCTTCTGATTCTGGGCCATCTATGAAGTAATTGACCTTGGGAAGTAGGTACCTTTTTTTGAATAAGAGTTGAGAGTTAAATAGCCCTGTTTACCTGACTCCAAGTATATGAACTTATTGAAGGCAATAGACTGTCTTCCTTTTTTGTTTATATTCCCCTAATATAGCACAATTTTTGTTGAAGTGCTTTCTTCCCATCATTAGGTATTGGGCATACTAATAAGAATGAAGATAGCCCCTACCCTCAAGGAGTTTACATTTTGCTGGGAGGGGAATATGTATATGGATGATAAGTAAAGGAAATGCAAACTATGTATGCAAGAGAAATGGAGTACATCTATGGAAGGGAAAGGAGGACATGTTAACAACTGAGGAAAGGTCTACAGAGGCCACTTGTAGGAGGTGCCCTTTGCTGTGGTGTTAGGGAAGCTAGGGATTCCAAGAGGTTCATCTCTTGAGGAGGGAGTGCATTCCAGGCATGGGGGTGGGGTGGGGGTAGGGTTGGGGATAGCCAGGAATGTCCTGTACAGGGAACAGTGAGCAAGTAGGCCAATCTGATTGGAATGTAAAGTGTGTGAGGGGGAGTAAAGTGAAGTCTCTTGAGAAAGATAGGTTGGAGCCAGACTCTGAAGGGCTTAAAATCTCAAACTGAGCACTTTGTATTTTCTCCTGGGGGATTGGGGAGCCACTAAAGCTTATGTGTATTTTGGTTAATAACCTGTTATATTTAGGTATATTATGGGCTAACTGGACTTTGGTGAGCCTGCTAGGAAACTTAGAACATTGCTTCTTTGAGGAAATGCCTACTGAGTGCCTGCTACCCAATTTATAAACCATTGAGATTTGTGAGGTGAGGACTGATTCATTACCTATACCCGGTTAAAGGTCACTCAACATCAGGATGGATCATCTGTGTCCTTCCTTTGTTCTTGTATCAATTTTGAGATTAGGTTAACATTCTTTGCTTTTGCTTGTTTCTTTTTCCTTTTCCTTTTCCTTTTTTTTTCTTTTCTGTAGGGCAATGAGGGTTAAGTGACTTGCCCAGGGTCACACAACTAGTAAGTGTCAAGTGTGAGGCCAGATTTGAACTCAGGTTCTCCCTTTTGCTTGTTTCCAAGGGAATGGGGTGGGGTCTTTCTGAGATGTTTGATTTTGTTGGTGTGGGCACACCTTCCCAATGGAAATGGCCATGTTTGATTTCAGTAGCTGAAAAGTTCACCACGTGCTGGTGACTCAGCCTTCTGCCTGATGTTCTGAGGACAGATAGACTATGGTGGGAGCTGTGCTTGAAAGCCCTTATCAGCTGGGTAAGACCTGTCACAGCTAAAAACAGTGCTGGAATGCATTGTCTTTGAGAACACAGGCCTATCTACACATCTAAATGCATTGCCATTTTTTCATAACCTTGACTCTTTCCCAGCTCTATCACGTGTCCATCCTAGCCCCCATCAGCTCCTGACATGCCCCTCCCCTTGCCCCTTAGTCGCATCCAGAACTAGTTCATCCTTTATCTTTTCAGCAACTCTAGACTATATTTTTAAATTGGTTAGGGCTAGTGCCAAATACTCACTTTTGTATTTACCTCCTGTATTGGTGTAATAAAAGCCAGTGTGTTGTAGAGGCTAGAGAGCTGGCCTCCAAGCCAGAAAGACCTGGATCTAAGTCCTGGCTCTTATATACACAGGCTGTATTCCTCTAAACTCTCCTTCTCCAGACAGCCCTCCAAGGTGCATACAAGGTGCATTGTTAGAGGAGATTCCTCACTCTGCTATTGAAATCCCAAGTTCAGTACCTGTGATCACCTCTTGGGATAATAGCCAGGGGATTTTAGAATACTCTCTGCTTATGGATTTCTCAACTGACATTAAAGCCTCATTGCTTTTAGGCGCTTAGTACTAAATGTGCTTTGATTTGTGCATGCAAAATAGTCATAACTCCAGCATTGTTTTCTACTATTTGGAGTGAAATAATAATAATGATAGCTAGCATTTATATAGCATTTTATTTTTAAGTGAGGCAATTGGGGTTAAGTGACTTGCCCAGGGTTACACAGCTAGTAAGTGTTAAGTGTCTGAGGCCAGATTTGAACTCAGGTACTCCTGAATCCAGGGCCAGTGCTCTATCTACTGCGCCACCTAGCTTCCCTAGTTCACAAAGCACTTAAATGATTTCATTTTATCTTCACAACAACCTTAAGAGGTAGGTACTGTCAAGATATTGGGAAATACCCTGTTTTCATCTGGTTGACAGTGCTATTATTATTATTATTATTATAATTATTTACAGATGAGGAAGCTGAGGTAGATAGAGGTTAAGTGACTTGTCCAGAGTCAAGAAGCTAGTAAATAAATATCTGAGGCTGGACTTGAAGTTAGCTCTTCCAGACTTTAGATCTAGCACTTTGTACTCTGAAACATACAAATCAAGATTTTTGCCTTTTTAAAAAAAATCATGTTTTATTTTTTCTCCCGTTACATATAAAAACAATTTTTAACATTCTTTTTAAAAAAATTGAGTTCTAAAATTTCTCTCCCTCCCTCACCTCCCCCCTCTCTAAACTGGTAAGCAATACGATATAGGTTGTGCATGTTCAATTATCTTCCTTTTTTTTTTTTTTTTTTTAAACACCATGTACCATTCTAAGAATAGACTAGCAAGGGCAGTCATCCTACTTGAATCTCAGATATGCCCTTATGGAAATGTCCAGAAACTTGAGTATAGAGGTAGCATAGCTTAATGACAAGATCATTGGTCAGGGAATTAGCAAATCTGGATTTGAGTTCATAGTCCAGCATTTGCCAGGTAGGTGTGTGACCCAAAGAAAAGCTTTGGGAACCTTAGTGATTGCCTTTCCAGTCTTCTTATACCTCATATCTTCTTCCTGCCCCCCTCCCCTCTCTTTGATCCAGTGACACTGGTCTCCTGGCTGTTCTATGAACAGGATACCCCATCTTTGGGCTCTGGTCCTTTTTTCTGTCTGTCCCCCATGATGGGAGTACTCTCCTTCCTCATCTCTGCTTCTTGGATTTCCTGGCTTTTTCAAGTCCCAGCTAAACTCCCACTTTCTACAAGAGACTTTCCAACCCTTCTTAATTCTAGTGCCTTGCCTGTATTGCTTATTTCATATTTATGTCTTTATATATGATAGATAATAGATATTTACTATTTATTTCATATATATATATATGTTTAACTTGTGGTTATATAGTTGCTTGCATGTGTCTCCTCCCAGTAGACTGTGAGCTGCCTTGAGGGCAGGCAGTGTCTTTTGCCTTTCTTTGTATACTTAGCATTCAACACAGTTCCTGGTGCATTGTCTGTCTTTCCTGTCTGAGTCTTCCTGATGCTATTGTCAGTGGGATATTTTGGGACAAAGATGCTAACTGGGGAATGGTTTGCTATTTCCTTTTCCAGTGAATTTAGGCAAACAGAAATTAAGTGACTTGCCCAGGTTCACAAAGCTAGTTAATGTTTGAGGCCGAATTGGAATTCAAGTCTTTCTGACTTCAGGCTCAGAGCTATATCCACTGAGCCATATAGTTGCTCTATGATTTTCTGTGGACATGGGAATGGAGTAGACCTGAATCCTAGCTGACCCACTGGAGTCTAGTCAGGTGAGGTATCACTATAACCAAGCATGCCACCTCAGGTCTGGTACATAGTAGGCACTTAATAAATTCCTTATTGACTGGCAGATCATGAAACTTGTACAATTTACCTCACAAGGCCCCTGAGAAAATAGTGCTTTATGAACTCTGAAGAGTTTTAGAAATTTAAAGCAAAGCGTTGTGTAGTCCCTAGGGCCAACTAGTACATAGTAAAACTTCAGTTGACTGAATGTAAGTTGCTCAGGAGGAGGATCTGTTTATTCATTCATCTACTCATTTATTTATTCATTCATTCACTTATTCATTCATTCACTTATTTGGGGAATGGTGGGCAGTGAGGCATTTGTGTCCCTAAGCATCTTTGCCCTCTATTTTTTTATTCATTTGAATTTGCTTTATTGTGTCTTGATTTCTTATAAAGTCATTTGCTTCTGTTTGCTCAATCCTAATTTTTAAGCAATGTTTTTCTTCAGAGAGCTTTTGTACCTCCTTTTCCATTTGGCCAATTTGGCTTTTCAAGCTGTTGACTGTTTTTTTTTTCATGACCCTCTATCACTCTCATTTCTCTTTCCATTTTTTCCTCTACCTCTCTTACTTTTCCCTCTACCTCTCTTACTTTATCTTCAAAGTCCTTTTTGAGTGCTTCAGTGGCATGAGACCAATTCATATTTTTCTTGGAAGCTTTGGATGTAAGAGCCCTGATGTTGCTACCTTCTTTTAAGGGTGTACCTTGATTTTCCTTGTCACTAAAGAAACTGTTCTTCCTTGCTGTCCCACAAATCTTATAGTGCTATGTAAATATTAGTTATTATTAATATTTTTGTTTTGGCGGGGCAATGGGGGTTAAGTGACTTGCCCAGGGTCACACAGCTAGTAAGTGTCAAGTGTGTGAGGCTGGATTTGAACTCAGGTACTCCTGACTCCAGGGCCCGTGCTTTATCCACTGCGCCACCTAGCTGCCCCCAATATTTTTTATAAAATGAGGGAGTTGCATTCCTGATAGGCTCTAATGATTTTTCCTGTTCTCAGTCTTTCATCCTCTGATCCTATGATAAGGCTCTTTCCAGCTCTAAGATCTTTTAAGTCTGTTGTCTTTTGGGTAGCTAAGCAAACTAAAACAGAATCTTTTGGACTGTCAGGATTGCATTTTATTTGGGTAACTAGGAATTGACTTTTATTTTCCTTCTATCTAGTTAGAAGAGCCAGACAGAAGACTATCGTGGTGTCCCACAGCTGGAGCTTATTTATTTTGTGGTGATCATGTTTGTTAGCAGCATCCTTTGTGATGGGTGCAGAACCCTACTCCAAGGCACGCCTTGTGCTAGGTATAGAAATCCACCCCAGTCATCTGCAAAAAGCATCAGAGGTGTTTGGCATGGACAGATTCAAGTCACACTCTCCACTTATCCCTTTGTCCTCGAGCATCCACTTATCCCTTTTGAGCTTTTGTATCTTATTCTATAAAATAAGAATTCTAGTGCTTGTCAGATATAGTCATGCTTCTTTGTGGTGTGGAACCATTGAAATAATAAGGTAGTAAAATTTTGCATGCAGCTAGGTGGCATGGTGGATAGAGTGCCACACCTGAGGTCAGGAAGACTCATCTTCCTGAGTTCAAATCTGGCCTCAAACACTTACTAGCTGTGTGACTCTGGACAAGTCACTTAACCCCATTTCCCCCATTTTTCCTCATCTGTAAAATGAGCTGGAGAAGGAAATGGCAAACTACTCCAGTATCTTTGTCAAAAAAAACCCAGATAGGGTCACAAAGAAGATACAACTGAACAACAGCAAGGTTTTGTATAGTACTGTCACAGTGCCTGATATATAGTAGGTACCAGATAAATGTCAGCCATTATTATGATTATTATTATTGCTGTGTGAAAAGCAGCCATTGTTATTTGAATATCATTTCACCTTACAAAGAGGGGAAAATTTCTGATCATGAGAACTTCTGGGGTCCTGTGCCAAATAAAATGCTTACTCTGCCATTTTTAGTAAAAAAAAAAAATATTCTTTTTGAGGCCAACCAGTCAGCAAATATAATTACGTAGATGGGGATTGCCAGTTGGTCCAGCGTTAGCTACAGGGAAAGAACCGCGCTGTTTGAGGATCATTCACTGGTGCTGTGGTTGTTGGTGGGGTTTGGGTAAGGCTTACAGTCAAGAATCCTGCATTTTTGCATGTTCGTTGGTATAAAATGGAAAGTGGGAACATTAGTTTGGTCTCTTACCCTGGGCAGCTACTATTTGAAAATGTAAAAATTAAACTTTCTTTTAAAATAGAAATAAAAAGGAAACCAGTATGCAGTATCCCTGGAATAATGTCGCAGTATCCCTGGAATAATGTCACAGTATCCCTGGAATAATGTCACAGTATCCCTGGAATAATGTCACAGTATCCCTGGAATAATGTCACAGTATCCCTGGAATAATGTCACAGTATCGAAAAGTGCTCCCCTCCCTCTTTTTCTCCCTGTGCGGCAAAGCAAATTTGTTAGACTTGGATGGCTTATAAAGTACAATGACAGCTCATGAGCATTTTCTAAATTGTACCGAAGGCTGGAATGAAAATTCATCAGAGCAGGATTTGTTGGGTAGTATTAGTTTTCCAAATGCTTCAAATAATAGGGGCAATTCAGAAAGTTTTAAGACTTAGCATTCACTATGGTTAGGATTCCCCATCAGTGTGATTATTAGTATTTACTATTTCGTTCAGTTTGGAGAGGTAAGAGATGAGTACACTTGGGTGAGTGCCCCATTTTGTTTTCACAGATGAGTTTGACTTACTTGGGAATAGACCTGAAATTTTTTCCTTGTTACCTTTTTACTAACTTGTTTTTAGGCCAGTAGCAAACTGTGGATTGAGCAGGTGTGAAAAAAAGATAACTAGGAAGAAATTTATTTCCAAGACCTCAGGAAAGATCTATAAAATCTTTTGGAAAATAGGAATGGATACAGATAGAGATATTTGCTTAAAATGATAAAATCTCAATTTTAGTTTTAAATTGCAGTTGTAAAATGGTCACAGATATTTTTGGAAGGATACCTTAGTGTATTTGTTATTGTTGGACATTAGCAGTTGGAAAAATGCCTGATGTATACCCCAAGGAAGTCATTGACCAAAAGAAAGGCTTCATTTACACTAAAATATTTGTAGTAGCACTGCTTATGGTAGCAAAGAACTGAAAACAAAGTAGATGCCCATCCAGCAGGGAATGGCCAAACAAATTGTGGTCCATGAATACAGTGGAGTATTATTGAGCTGTAGGAAATGGTGAACATGTTGAATACAGAGAAGTATGGAAAGACTTTCATGAACTAATGCTTACTTCGCATTAGTAAGCATAGCTTGAGAAACATATATACACAAGGACTATAGCAATGTAAATAGAAAGAATAACAATCAAAACTGAAAATTCTTAAATTTATCATAAAGAACAAGACCTTTCTCTGCTCCTGTGGGGAAGCTGGGCCTACTGGTATGAAATATTGCATATAATGTAAGATTTTAAAAAATATATTGATTAGCTTTACTATTTTTCTCTTCATTTCTTTTTTTTCTTTTAAAAAAAAATCTTTGTTATAAGAGATGGCTGTCTGTGAAGGAGAGGGATACAGGAGAAAATGAAGATGATATAAAAACCAAAAAGATCTATTAGAAATTGGTTTATAAAAAAGAAAAATACCTTTGCCAAGTGAGTGCTTTTCCTCAAACACTTGGTGTTGAGCCCACTCTGGGTCTTGATTTAAAGTTGGCGATTGCATAATGGTCTTAGAGAAAAGGCTTTGCCCAATTAATCCAATAGATAAGACTTCTTAATACACCCAATATTTTTGGTGCATTTAAAACTAAGAACTTTGGAAAGACATCTAGGTGGGTATATGGGCGTTATTTACTCTTCTAGTGCTTGCTAATGTTCATCTGCTGCTGGTAATATTTGGTTTGTCTGAAATGCAGGCTCTCCAGCATTAAATACCAGTGTCTTGACTACCAATGCAGTGCTTAACTTGTTTTCAGCAGTTAGTCAGGGGATGAATTCTTGGCTGCCATGTGCTAGGGAGCTTCATAGTTGTCTAATCCATGTTTTATTAGAAATGACTTGGTAATACTATAAATAAAGTATGTTTGTGATCCTCCAGTTGTTTTGAATGACTGCTTTTTAAAATCAGAAAGCAATGTGCCTTGTATGCTTTGTTGTCCTTTCCCCTCCCCCTTTACTAAGGATTAGTTTTGGCTAAATGCATCTTTAAAAGTCGGCTTTGAAAATTGTGAGCTATCTGTGAACCTCTTGAAGAACATTATCATACTCTTGGTGGAAAGGAATTTATCCAGTCTATCCAGATTGATAGAACGCCTTTATATCTCTCCAAAGAGTAAATTCCTCCACTTTTCTTCTGTCTCTCACTTCTCTGACTTTTTGAGCTTTGGTCTTGTAGGGTTTACGATTGATGTCTGCAGTATAATTAAGGGTAGACGTTGTTATTTTAAATTTGGGGGCAGGTAGGTGGTGCAGTGAGCATGATAAATTGGGTCAATGACCTCTCTCATTGACTAAGGACTCTGAGGGAGGGCCAACAGGGAGTCCTCCCCATTAATTCCTTTTTGGGAGATGGAAGTAATCCTCAGGTGATAGGCTTGTTGTGCAAGACATGAGTGTGGTCTGCAATGGCTTTGACTGAAGCAACTTGAATTTGAGTTATTTGGGTTAAGTGGGTAGTGGATGATGTTACAAAGGTAGACGATGTTATTGTTGCTCTTCAATCCTTTTTTTCATCCTGTCTGACTTCAACTCTTTATGACCCTATTCGGGATTTTCTTGGCAAAGATACTGGACTGGTTTACCATTTCTTTCTCCAGCTCATTATATAGATGAGGAAATTGAAGCAAATGGATTAAGTGACTTGCCCAGGGTCACACAGCTAGTAAATGTCTGAGGTCAGATTTGAACTCAGGAAGGTGAGTCTTCTTGACTCCAGGCCAGGCACTCTATACACTGTGCCACCTCACACCTCTAAGTCAGATAATACAAGGGTAGGAATTCATTTCACAATTACAAGACAAAAGCTTGACCTTTAGACAAGTTTCTCTGGGATGTGGAAAAGGTAAGGAGTTTGGACTTAGACCATATACAAGAATATTAAAACCTATGCCAACTTGACTAAGTTTTAAAATTAGAATGAAAGTCAGTTTTCAATTTTACAATTCTCCCCTTTGATTCTTGGAAGAACTTGAGTTCAAATCTGGCCTCAGACATTTACCAGCTGTATGACCCTGGCCAAGTCACTTAACCCTATTTGCTTCAGTTTTCTCATCTGTAAAATGAGCTGGAGAAGGAAATGGCAAACCACTCCAGTATCTCTGCCAAGAAAACCCCAGAAGGGGTTACAGAGACTTGGACACAACTAAAAGTGATTAAACAAGAACAATTTTAACCTGAGTCATTTGCTTTTTAAAACAGTCAAAATTCTCACCACAGAAAATCTACCCTGATGTAGGTTTCAGAGAGGAGAGATGGGAGATGGGAGAGCACAAAGGTCATAGGGAGAGATAAATAGGTGATTTCACTTCTTTAAAGTATGTATTGGGCTCTTTCATAAAGGACAGCAGGAATATGGAAACTGCAATGATAGATGCATAAAAATGTAAGCATGGGTGCAGCTAGGTGGCGCAGTGGATAGAGCACTGGCCCTGGAGTCAGGAGTACCTGAGTTCAAATCCAGCCTCAGACACTTAATACTTACTAGCTGTGTGACCCTGGGCAAGTCACTTAACCCCAATTGCCTCACACACACACAAAAAAAGTAAGCATGCTACAGTTTAAAAGAATTTGTTAGCTTTAAGCTCAGTGCTTAACATAGCACCAGGCACATTTGGACTGGACCTTTGATTTTATCTCTGTGGGAAACTTCCAGTAAGGAAGCTCTTTCCATTGATGCCAAATATCTGCACTGTTACCTAGTGTTAAAAATAGTTCCTTGGGGCCTTGACATGTTTAGTGACTTACTTAGGGTCACACAACCATTATGTCTCAAAAGTGGGACATGAATCCAGATTTTCCAGACCAAAAGGTTGGCTCTCTATTATGTTTTAGCACATTATTCTCATTTAATAAATATTTGTTGAAAAAATGACTCTAAGGACACATTTTCCATTTGTGAGGGTTGGATTCCCCACAGAGGATCATTTTCTTTGGAAATATTTAAAAGACATTTAGCCTGAAATGAGATCTGTAATATAGGAAAAGGTCCAATTTGAAAGGGTCTCTTCAAAGCTGCTTCCAATTCTGTTGTCCTTTGATGAAAGCAGTGGATGGTGGGCTCAGGTGAATTTTTTGGGTTCCTTAAAAAAACTATAACCACAATGCCTTCAGCCCAATGGAGAGCATAAGTTGTTTACCATGCTATCGCTCTCAAAAGTTTAGAGAATGTGTCCCAAACCTTCTCTTTTGTCTTTGAATTTATAGAAAACTTTTTGAAAGTGTTTATGAGAGTGTGACTCTAAAGTTTTCCACTAATGTTTTGAAGTAGTGGCAAGGAAGTAACCCTGGCTTCTTGAATACTAGGCTAGTAAAGGATGAGCCTTGGCAGATACTACTTCACTACTGGAAAAGCTGTGACTCTGGACTTAACAGGGAATTTAGTGTCTGTGGTCTGAGTACCAGCCTAGATAAGATCAGAGAGGCTCAACTCTAGAGAACTGGTGACCACGTGTGTACATGGGTGTGTACAACTCATGAAAACTTCCTAAGGCATAGAGAGTGTGACCAGTGTTGGTATTAAGGAATAGCTAGATCAATGAAATTGCAAGTCTTTTGAAGTATTAGAGAGATTGTAAGACAGTTAAAAAAAAATAAACACACCAAATCTTCAAACTGCTTATGGATGATTCTCCTTCAAAATAGTTAGCTTTAAATACTATAAACTTATTTATGACCTGGACATATTCTTTTGCATGTTCTCAGTGGCAGATTTGGGGGCAGCTAGGTGGTGCAGTGAATAGAGTTCCAAGACTCATCTTCTTGAGTTAAAATCTGGCCTTAGACACTAACTAGCTGTGTGATCCTGGACAAGTCACTTAACCTTGTTTGCATCAGTTTCCTCATCTATCAAATAAGTTGGAGAAGGAAAAGGCAAACCACTCCAGTATCTCTGCCAAGAAATCCCCACATAGGGTCACGTAGAGTCAGAAGTGACTGAATAACAACAAAAATATAACTGCAGCTCTGCCTTTTCAGGCTTACTGCCTTGTTCCCCTTTATGAACTCTGTTCTAGACAGACTGTGCTCCTTGCTGCCCCTTATGCATTACATTGTGTCTATGTCTCCCACTCACTTCTGAAATATATTCTTTCCTCACCTCTGCCTCAGATAGAGGCAGAGGTGAGGAACCCCTCTGTAACCCCTTCTGGGGTTTTCTTGGCAGAGATACTGGAGTGGTTTGCCATTTCCTTCTCCAGCTCATTTTACAGATGAGAAAACTGAAGCAAATAGGGTTAAGTGACTTGGCCAGGGTCATACAGCTGGTAAATGTCTGAGGCCAGATTTGAACTCAGATAACAACTTTCCTTCAAATCATAGCTTAAATACGTCCTACAAGGAACCTGATTTGATCTCTGAAAATGAGAGGTACTCTCCATACTTCTCCATACCACGCCCCCTTCCCCTTACTCTATTTATTTTGCATATATGGGGTATCCTAAAAATCTTAGTGCATTTTCCCATAATATTTCAATATAATTGTACTCATACATTTTAATTTGCACAATTAGAACATTATTTTGAGAAGGGGACCATAGACTTCACTGGACGACTACTGGTATAAAAGAAGTTAGTGATTTCTCAGAAAGACAGACAGACCTCAAGGTATAGAGTTATAGTCAAATTTAGGATCAAGAATCTTATAAGAGAAAATATTACAAATGAGTCCTTTTCAAAATGTATAACAAAGTTTACTGCTCAAAATACGACTTCTCTCAAGTTTGCTTTTAAAGGTAATAAAGGGAAAATTAGCTTGAGTGTTTGACTCTCTTTACATTTTTTAAAAAGGACAATATTTATGATATTGAATCAATCAACATTTATTAAGTGTTTACTATCTGCCAGGCACTGTGTTAAGTGTTAGGGATACAAAGAAAGCAAAAAACACGGTTGTTGTCTTCAAGGAGGAGCTCACATTCAAATGGGGAAGACAACATGCAAATGACTATATTCATATAGCATGTATGTGACATAAATGGGAGGCATGACTAGGCTAGACTAGACTAGGAGGAAGGCACTAGCAATTGAGTGGGGGACTAGGCAAGGCCTCTTTTGGAAAGCGAGAGTTGAGCTGTGTCTTGAAGGAACATGGGGATAGCCAGGAGATAGAGGTAAGGAAAGAGCCTGTTCTGGACATGGTGACAAGCCAGTGAAAAGATACCATAGTGGGATATGGTATTTTATTGTTGTGTTTTTGTTTGTTTGTTTTGTGGAGCAGTGAGGGTTAAGTGACTTGCCCAGGGTCACATAGCTAGTAAGTTTCAAGTGTCTGTGCTGGATTTGAACTCAGGTCCTCCTGAATCCAGGGCCAGTGCTTTATCCATTGTGCCACCTAGCTGCCCCAGAGATGGTGTTTTAACAACAAGAAGACTAATGTCTGAAGAGAGGAAAGTGTAAGAAGACTGGAAAGGTAGGAGGAGGTTGTGCTATGAAAAGCTTTAAAAACCAGAGGATTTTATTTTTGATCCTTGAGGTAATAGACATTTTATTAAGTGTTATACTAATGGGTTAGATGCGCTTAAATATTGGGGATATAGCAAGACAAAAGTGAAAATCCCTGCTCTAAAGGTGCTTGTGTTCTAACATGAGTTCATTCTGTCTCTTACCATGATGGTTTTGTGACCCTTAGCACAGTCTCTGAGGTATGATGCTCTAAACTGTGAGTTAGAGAGCAATTACAAACCTGCTTTGGGAGAGGGAATTTCCTTACAAGGAGCTTACTATATTAATGAAATCACAAGTTGGTTAAAAAAAAAAAAAGGAAACTGATTAAAAAAAATCAGTAATTTAATTGCACAGTCCTTGTACCTATGCAAAGGAAGATAGTGACTCAGTTTTTCTGCCTTTCTTTTCCTTGGCCTTGATTTCTCTTTCCCTTGGCCTATACTTCATGCATTTGCAGGCAGTCATATTATTCCATATTGCTTATGCTACTCCCTGCCTAGTTATGATGTGAAGACTAAACTCTTCCTTTTGAGATATTTTCAATCTTCATCATTTCTGTGTCTTTTTGTTCCTCAATATTTAGTATTTACTATCTGGCAATTGCCCCAAATAAATATAGTGTCCTGAATAAAGAAGGTGATCTTTTTTTCAAGTTGCATGAAGGCTTTCTTACTGTCCCCCATATTTGATGTCTAAAATGGTACTGGCCGGGGCAGCTAGGTGGTGCAGTGGATAGAGCACCGGCCCTGGATTCAGGAGGACCTGAGTTCAAATCCGGCCTCAGACACTTAACACTTACTAGCTGTGTGACCCTGGGCAAGCCACTTAACCCCAATTGCCTCATTTAAAAAACAAACAAACAAACAAACAATAAAATGGTACTGGCCTTTGTCCTATTTAACTTTTTTGTTATATCATTAGGAGGTTGTATCAAATTCTGCTTAGTATTTTTTCTTAGTTTTTTTTTCTACCCCACTGTATAGTTCTGTGTTTTTATCTGTTTTTAGATTCCAATGCTCCAAAAATGGCTTCATTTTTTCCCCTTCATCTCTCTTTATTGTGTTAATTTTATAAGTATTCTTTCTTTGCCCTGATGGTTTGGGCAGCATCCACGATAATTTGTTAACATCTACCTATTTTATTAGCATGCTGTTATTCCTTTTCAAATTCCTTAATCAAGTTAATACAGCCCAGGACTAATCTCATTAGTTATCCTTCCCTCAGTCTAATTACAGAGCTGTTTATCACTTCACAAATGTCTCAATTTTTATCTGAGATGATTAGAAAATGTTTCTGACTAATGTTCTAAAAGACATTTCCCTGAAGTTGACATTTCACACATGGCAGACGTTGAACTGTTTTAGAATTTTGTTAGACAATACAGTCAGCTAAATATTTAATAGAAATTTGTCCTTGCACCTTGTTCTGTCATTGATAGCTGCACATTTTACACACTTTTCATGTACCTTTCACTGTTTGTTAACAAGATTTACAGATCGTAGAATCATTAGAAAGGTACTGTACCTCTAGGGATCAGCTAATCCAGTCCTTAGAACCATACAGTAGAAAGAACACTAGCTTTGGAATCAGAGGACCTGGATGTAACTCTTCTTCCTATATTTATGGCCTGCATGTAAACCATACTGTTGCATTTAACAGAGTAACTACCATAGAGGTTAGCACCTACATGTCTATTTTTCTCTCTTTAGGTTCAACAATTAAAGACAATAACCATTTCTTATGCTTCTCTTGTATTCTGTCCATTTTGGTACCTATTGTAATGCTGGGCACTTCACAAGGACTCAGAACTTGCTTGCTAATTTTTGTTAAGGTAGAGTTGATGAGATTTGGTGATGGATTTGATGGAGAGGAAATCACAGGAATGATATGTCTGATGTGAAATGTGAAAGAGAGGGAGGAGAAACTATTGAAGCTGTTGTGAATTTAAGACTACCTAACCTGTCAATCAGAACTGAACATTTTGATTATCCAACTCTGCAGAAGGGGATGTAGTTAGCCTGACACACATAGAAAAATGCTTTTTTGGCATGTAGGTATTGATTTAAGGAGCTGTCAGTTCCATCCTATCTATCCATAGGTTTGAAGGTACTGTTTTACCCCACTTAACTATGTTTACGACTATAAGCCACTACATTTCCTGACATAATTCTCCCTATTTTTTTATAGGTATTTAACTGCTAATAGGGCAGAAGTAACAATGATTGGCATCTGATGGAAAATGTGGGGGAGGGAGAGTAATGGGTTGAGGATGACTCCAAGTTTGTGTGACTTTGTTTCTAGGAGAATAACGGTACCCTCAACAGAAAAAGGGAAGAGGAGTGAGTTTAAGAGGAATGGTAATGTGTTCTGTTTTGGATTTGTTGTATTTGCAGTACCTTGGGACAGACATTCTATTCATGCTGCAGGAGAAAAAGGTTATTATAGTGTGTAGGAGTATGTATGGCCTTAGAATCAGGATCACTTGTGCTTAAGTCTTACATATGACAGCCCTGTCTCTGCAATCATGGGCAAGTCACTTAGCCTATTAGTGTCCCAGGCAACTCTCTAATACTTAATAAGAGCTACCGCTACCATTTCTGTGGGAGCAGTTAGGTGGTACAGTAAGATAGTGTTGGGACTAGAGTCAGGAAGACTTATCTTCCTGGGTTCAAATCTGGCCTCAGACACTTATTAGCTGCATGATCCTGGGCAAGTCACTTAACCTTTTTGGCCTCAGGTTCTCATTTGTAAAATGAGCTGGAGAAGGAAATGGCAAACCACCCCAACCCTAAATGGGGTCATGAAGAGTCAAACACTATTGTAACAACTGAACAAAGCCTTTCTATAGCTCTTTAAGGTTATAGAGCACTGTTCATACATACTTATTTGATCATCACAATAACCCTGTGAGGTATTTGCTATGATTATCCCCCATGACCCTAAATTATGGATGGGGGCAAATAAGTGGCCCGGTGGATAGAGCACTGGCCCTGGAGTCGAAGACTTGAGTTCAAATTTCACCTCAAACACATACTAGCTGTGTGACCCTGGGCAAGTCATGTAACCCCAATTGCCTCAGAAACATCTGGGGCCATCTCCAGCATCATGAGTATCCAGTATCTTGCTACTGGACCCAGATGGTTCTGGAGGAGTGAGGCTGGTAACTTTGCACAACCCTCCTTCACTTAAATCCAATTCACTGCAAGTGCTCTCGGAGAATGAAGGACAAGAAACAACAATAAATTATGGATAAGTTGTTACAGTGGGAGTTCTCCATACTGTTGAAATTATAGGTCTGGACTCTCTTCCCCCCAAAAAATGTTTAGATGGTTTAAATTGCATTATGGGAGAGAGTGAAGAGGAAATCCTGTTTTTACTGCAGTTCTGTAAAAAAATGATGATGACGATGATAGTACTTTAAGGTTTGCAAAGTGCTTTATATTTCATTTGGTCCTTACAGTAACCCTGTGGTAGGTAGGTGATATTAAGTGACTGGTCCAAAATCATACAGCTACATGTCTGAAGCAGGAGTCAAACTTAGGTCTTCCTGATTCTCAAGTCCAGTGCTCTATCCACTATGCCATTTTAATTGATAAGGCAGTTTTTGCTGTAAGGAATGTTTAAGCATTCAGATAAGTTCAATCAATAGATGGGTTTAGAACAAAATCCCAAGTGAGTTTAAATTCAGTGTTTCTAGGGGAATTTTAATTTGCTAAGTGATCATCTCTAACTGCCCAAACTGAATTTATTATTCATTGTTCCTCTGATCAAGAATCTTGACCATTTGATTTTGTTAGTCCTGAATTAAACCCTAGACATATGGAACAGTGGCCAGTATTAGTCCTGCTTTTTGGATCATGTTCTCACCAAGACAAAGAGAACTTTCAATGCTTGAGTAAACACCCGCGTACATTGTGAAACTGCCCAACTGCTTAAACAATTTGTGTAGGCCTGGTCGTTCAAATGTGTGACTTGTATGAAAGGCTCTTGTGTTAGCTAATACTTAAGTATGATCAGCATAAAGGAATTACATTATTTTTTTCTATAGATTTAAATAGTCTACCAATTACAGATGCCAAAAGGATCAATCATTTTATTGGACACTATTAATCATAGATAGTTCTCTAACATTACCTTCATCTGATGAGAGATGATTTGTTTTACTTTTGAAACATATTCTGAATGATATGAGCTGATGAAGAGTGATATAAGCAGAAGGAAAACAATATATGTTCATGAAGGAAGACAGTATACCCAATGATTTCAAAAGTGGAAATGGAAAGGCCAAAAAAACTTAACTATATAATTATAATGACTGAGCTTGATTGAGCCTGGTGACCTCTTGAGAAATGCTCCTCCCTCTCTTTTTTGCAGAGGTGAGGAAATCTATGAGTGTGGGCTTTTGGATAATAAATCACACCAGTTAATGTGCTGATTAGTTTTTTTGAACTGCCTTTCCGTTTTAAAAAATGTTTAAGTGATGGAAGGGATGCATTTGGAGATGAAGGTGATATAAAAATGAAAGATTTAACATATAAGATTTTTAAATTTTATTTTTATATAATTATTTTATATAATTTATATTTTATATACATTTTGCATTATTACCAGAAACCCCTGCTGAAATAGTTTTTAGAAGATGTATTTAATAATTAAAAATTAGCATCCTAAATACAATGGATTTGTGACTCACACATTTGTAGAAATGTTGAATATATGACTTTGATCCATGTCAGTTGCTGTCCTCATAAGCGTGCTCTCTCTATTAAAAGTAGTCTATGTTTTTTAACCTGTGGTTAATTAAAGGCCCCCAGTTAGCATTAATTTGTACCATCAATAAGAGTAAATGCTGGTTTACTCACTGAATGAGCAATGCCTTAAACTTTCACTTGTTCAGAAAGTTTGGATTATGGATATATATGAAACTCATGTAACTTATATGACACTATTTTGTCTTTCAGCAATTTTTTCAGCTAGTAAAATTACGGAAACTTGGACTTAGTGATAATGAAATTCAGCGGCTCCCTCCAGAAATCGCTAACTTCATGCAGTTGGTAGAGCTGGATGTGTCTAGAAATGGTAAGCAAAAGATTACTGATTATTATTTACTATACGTTGTGACCCAACAAATAGAATTGAGTAAGACATTATTGCTAGAATTTATATTTTTCTTGAATCTTGTGGTTCTCGAAAATATTTTTATCCTGAGTGCCTAGGATAGTACCTGATAACATGGTAAGAGGTGGAGTGGAAAGAGGGCTGATGTTAAGGAGACCTGGATTCTGATACTGTCTTAAACATTTCTTAGCTATGTGATGCCTTATAAGTCACTTATCTTCTCTTAGACTCAGTTTTCTTATCATTAAAAGGAGGAAAATAATAGAATCTATCTTCTGGGGTTTTTATGAGTCTCATAAGATTAAGGGACTTTACGAACTTTAAAATGCTACATAAATTCTAGCCGTTATCACCATCATCTTCTTTGCATGGTGAAGTAAAAATACTGAAACTACCTGTTATTCTTGAATAGTTGCATCAACTCTAAATAATTGCAAAATACTTACCAGCCCACATACTTTTTTGAAATCACCTTGTTCTTTTTAATGCATGTACAATCTTTGTAAGATCCATTAAACTATTATTCTTTTTTATTTGCCCAACATTCTTTTCGTCATCCTGGGACAGTGTGTACTTCTAAGCCTTGTTAAATACTGTTGATTTAATGAGAATGGATCTGCATTTGTATTTCAGAAATATCTGTGACACATTTATCCTTTAGTGAAGTGTTGAAAACTTTTAGTAGTCTGCAAAATGTTCATCTGAGTCTCTTTTTTACTGACCATCTTTATCAATGCTCATATGTCTGTTTAGTTAATCTCTGTCCTAAAAAAGCACACTACTAATGTTGTTTCAATTCTGTAAAAATATTTTTTTATTTAAAATGTGACTGTTAACAAAGATAAATAAAATATAAAATAAAGAATACTCTCACATAAGGCATAAAGCATTTAGCATTTAACTAAATAGGATTAAATGAATAAACAGACAAAAAATGCAAAAATACCTTTTGTTTTGTTTTTCATTTCAAGGTATTTATTGATAATTTTTGTCAAGAATAAACTTTTATCAAAGTAAAAAATAATTACTGATCTCTGATAAGAATGGAAGTAATTGAATGGAAATTTTTTTTCTATCAAATTTCTCATATAAGGGTTTGCATACAAGATATCAAAGCATCAAGCAGAAATATACAGGGTGGGCCAAAAGTCATGAAGAGGTCTAATATTTTAATAATGTTTTGAAAATTTTGATTTTTGTCTTTACTTTTATGCCATTTACAAGATTTGATTTTTTACATGTAATGTAAATTCATTTCCCATATATACTGTATATGATGCTGTGGTATTGTAAGTTAAAAACAAAAAATAAAGGAATTATTAAATATTCATGACTTTTGGTCCACCCTGCAGAAGGCCAAAAGCCATTCTCCAACTGGTAAGTTGTCAAAAGATATGAACCAACAGTTCTCAAGAAGAGGATTGAAAAATATTAACAACTGTAGAAAGGAATGTCCTAAATCAGGATTTGGCAGATTATGGTGGGAGGGCCAAACTGGGTCTACTGCCTGTCCTTGTGATAAGAGTAGTTTTTACATTTTAAAATATAATAAAACTTCACTTTATAGTATTTCAGATGCAATGACATCTTATTTAAAAATGTAAAACCATTCTTAGCTTATTGGCTGTACAAAAGCTGGCTGCAGCATTTGGGGCTGTAGTTTCTCAGACCCCTCCTCTAAATCACCAATTAGGGAGATGCAAATCAGAATGACCCTGAGGTTTCATTTTGTACCTATCAAATTGGCAAAGAAAACAAAAGATGAGCATAGTCAATGACAGAGGGGCTATAGGACAGGCACATTAATGTGTTTTTGGTGGAACTGTGAATTAATATAACCATTCTGAAAAGCAGTTTGGAATTATGCAAGTAAAGTGGCTAAAATGATTATACTCTTTCCCCTAAACATTCCACTTCTGGGCTTATATCCCAAGGAGGTCACCTTCAAAAAGAAAGTTTACATTTACACCAAAATATTTATAGCTGCATTTTGTGGTAGCTAAAAACTGGAAACTAAGTAGATGTCCATCCATTGGGGAATGGCCAAATAAATTTTGGTTCATGAATGTAGTGGAATATTAATGAACAGAGCTGAAAGAAACAACAAATATGGTGAATACAAAGAAACAAGGAAAGATTTACATGAACTGATAGAGTGAAGGAAGCATAGCCTATAAAACTTTCCAAAAATTACTGCAACAATGCAAATGATAATATGAACAATTAGAAAATATTTGAAAATGAATCTGAGGAATTACAAAGAATAAGTTTGACACTGAAGAAGAGATATATGAAGATACCTCTGCCCATTCCTTTGCAGAAATGGGGGGCGGTCCCCACAGATGTGATACACTGCAATATAATGTCAGGTTTTTTTTTATGTATTGATCAGCTTTATTGATTTCTTTAACATGTTTTTTTCAAGTTTTGAGTTCCAAATTCTACTCCTTCCTTCTTTGCTCTCCTTCCATTATCCCTCCCTGAGATGGTAAGCAATCTGATATAGGTTACCATGTGCAATCATATAAAACGTATCCATTTTTAGTCTTTTTTTTTTTTAAGTGAGGCAATTGGGGTTAAGTGACTTGCCCAGGGTCACACAGCTAGTAAGTGTTAAGTGTCTGAGGCCAGATTTGAACTCAGGTACTCCTGAATCCAGGGTCGGTGCTCTATCCACTGTGCCACCTAGCTGCCCCATTTTTAGTCATTTTATATAAGAAGATTTGAATTTTAAAAAGGGGATGAAAGAAAGAAAGAAAGTGAAAAATAGCATGTATCAGTCTGTATTCAGAATATCACTTCTTTCTCTGGAGGCAGACGTGTTTATTGATTTCAATCAGTCAACATTTATTAAGGCTTTGTTATATTCTAGGCACTGTTTTAAGTGCTGGAGATACAAAAAAAGCCCTCACAAAGCAAATAGCCTCCTTCCCCCTAATCCCCGTGGTTTTATATGTGTGAGTATATGGTTTATACAGCCATATATAAACCATATATATGTATCTGTAATATACACATGTTTATATTGTATGTATATAGGTTATATACATACATAGGATAAATTGGAAATAACCACATAGAGGAGATCTCATCATTAAAGGGGATCAGGAAAGCCTTCTTGAAGAAGGTAGGGTTTTAGCGGCAACTTCAAGGAAGACACATAGGCCAGGACATGGAGATGAGGAGTAAGAGAATTTCGGGCATGAGAGATAGTAAAAATGCTTAGTTGGGATATGGTGTGTCTTGTATAATAGCAAGGAGGGTATTGTCATGGGATTGACAAGTACATGGGATAAACTAAGGTTTAAGACTGAAAAGTAAGGCGCCTGGTTATGAAGGGCTTTCAGTGAAAAACAGGCTTTTATCTTTGATTATGGAAATGATAGAGAACCACTGGAGTTTTATTGAATGTGGAGGTAACATGGTCATACCTGTTTTTTAGGAAGATCAATTTGACAGTGGAGTGGAGGATAGACTGGAGGGGATGATGAGATCACCAGGTGGAATTGTATAGAGGGAGAAAAGAAAAGGGCCCAGGACCCTCACACGTAGTGGACATGAACCAAATAAAGTTCTAGCAAAGGAGTCTGAGAAGCAATGGACTGACAGGTAGGAGGGGAATCAGTAGAGATCACTGTCATGAAAACCTGGAGAGAAGAATATATTGATAATGTAAAAAAGCTGCAGAGAGGGCAAGAAAGATGAGGATTGGGAAAAGACTGTTAGGATTTGGCCATAGAGAGATCACTGGTAATGTTGGAGAGAACTGTTTTATCTGAATTTGTTTAGCATCCAGACTACAGAGAGATGTGTGAGGATAAAGTGAAGCATCTGTAGTAGATGGCTTTCTTTTTTTGTTTTGTTTTGTTTTGTTGTTTTGCAGGGCAATGAGGGTTAAGTGACTTGCCTAGGGTCACACAGCTAGTAAGTGTCAAGTGTCTGAGGCTGGATTTGAACTTAGGTCCTCCTGAATCTAGGGCCAGTGCTTTATTCACTGTGCCTTGTAGCTGCCCCCTTAGATGGCTTTCTTAAAGAGGTTAGCCACAAAAAGGCAGGAGAGATTTGGGTTCAGAGATCCCGAGATATGCAATAGTCAACATCCATAGTCCCCCATCTTTGCAACTCTTAATTCTTCTTGGGGAAACAACCATTTTATAATTAGTTTTCACTTTTCATAATAACTAACCTGGTGAAAATGAGGTAACAATTTATATATTTCTGTGCAGAGAGTATTCACTTGACTCCTTGGAGGTACATTTCTTCATCCATCAAATAACAATGAGCATATCTAGGTAAAACTACCTCACAAGGCTGTTGTGAAGACCCAGTGAGTAAATATACATGAAAGTGTACTATTAGTTTGATTACCACACTTTTGCCTGGAATATGACTATAGCTAGAGAGCACTGTGAATGTTGACATTGATCCCTTTTGTCTTAAAAAATAAGCTAAGCCTTAAAATTAGATATCATTTAATATACAAATGAAGAGTAATGCCACAAAAGGAATGGGGAAAGAAACACAGCAGTAACTTTTGTATTTGGAGGTAAAAGGCTGAAATCTCAAACTATTAGGATCATATTGGGAAGAAAAAGAATGACATTAGTTTTGAGCCAAAAGAGCATTTATGTATGAAAATGAACTCAATTCATTAAACGTTTTTAAGTCTATAACATGTGCAAGGAACTGTGGGAGGTGGTGGGGATACACAATAAAAAATGAAACTATCTCTGGCCTCAAGAAAAGATCATTTTGGATCTTTTGAAATTTATAAGCATATCTTATAATTGTGAGTATGGAGTATTTTTGTAAATGCTATTAGACTTGGTTGGTGTATTGGTTAGTTTTTCAAACTGCTTTCTCCTTTTTAAAAAAATTCTTTGTTACCAGGAATGGCTTTCTGTGTAGGAGAAGGAAAGGACCATATCTGGAAATAAAGGTGATAGATTAAATTTTTAGAAATCATTTATTAAGCACTCACCATGAATACAGTGCTAATACAGTGCTAGGGATAAAAACAGAACAGCAAGATGGTCTCTGTTCTCCAGGAGCTCACTTTTAATAGGGGAAAATAATAAATACAGTGGGTTTGAGCTGTAAGTCAAATGGGAAAGCTCTGTGTCCCTTAGGGTGCACCAGCAAAGTGGGAATGGTAAGTAATCTTTATTGTATTTCCATTGATAAAACCATATCCTTTTCTGATTTTGAACTCTTTGCTCCAGTGTCAAGGACTTTCATAATGAGACTTTTCTGGACCTTTAATGACTGTAAATGCTCCCCCCCCCCCAAAAAAAAAGAATAACCATTCAAAAATATTTTCCCCCAATTACAAGGGAAAACATTAAAAAAAATTTTTTTTAAATTTTGAGTTCCAAATTCTATTCCTTCCTCTCTCCCTACACCCCTCCCTGAGATGGTTCGTGATCTGATATAGATTATGCATGTGCAATCATGTAAAACATTTCCATATTACTTATTTTGTAGAAGAAAACTCAAACCAAAAAAGAAAGAAGGTGAAAAATAGTATGCTCTTTTCTGTATTGACGCCATCAGTTCTTTCTCTGGAGGCAGACATAATTTTTTATCATGAGTCCTTTGGGATTGTTATGAATCATTGTTTTGCTGAGAATAGCTAAGTCATTGACAGTTGTTCATTGTACAATGTTGCTGTTACTGTGTATGGTGTTTTCTTGCTTCTGCTCACCATCAGTTATGTAAGTCTTACAAGATTTTTTTGAAATCATCCTTCTTGACATTTCTTATAGCACAACGATATTCCATTACAATCCTATACCACAATTTGTTCAGCCATTCCCCAGTTGATGGGCATTTTCTCATTTTCAATTTTTAGCCAACACAAAAAAGAGCTGTTATAAATATTTTTGTATAAATTTGTTCCCCTTTCCCCCACCCTATATCTTTGGGATATAGACACAGTAGTGGTATTGCTGAGTCAAAAGGTATATGAATAATTTTATAGCCCTTTAAGCATAGTTCTAAATTACTCTTCAGATTGGTTGATTCAGTTCATAGCTCCACCAGTAGTAAATTTGTGTCCAGTTTTCCCCTATTTCCTCCAAGATCCAATATCCAACATTTTCCTTTTTTGTCATATTAGCCACTCTGATAGGTGTGAGGTAGCACCTCAGAGTTATTTTTAATTTGAATTTCTCTGGTCAGTAGTGATTTAGAGCATTTTTATATGACCATAGATAGCATTAATTTCTTCATATGAAAACTGCCTGTTCATATCCTTTGACCATTTATCAATTGGTGAATGAATTTTATTCTTATAAGTTTTACTCAGTTCTCTATATATTTGAGAAATGAGGCCTTTATCAGAGATACTTGATGTAACCCCTTCCACCCCCAGCTTTTTACTTTCCTTCTAATTTTGGTTGCATTGGTTTTGTTTGTGCAAAACCTTTTTCATATAAACAAAATTATCCATTTTTCATTCCATAATGCTCTCTAACTTTTGTTTGGTCCTAAGTTCTTCCTTTGTCTGTAGATCTGACAGGTAAACTAGTCCATGCTCCCCTAATTTGCATATGGCATTACCCTTTATGTCTAAATCATGTACCCATTTTGACCCTATCTTAGTGCATTATGTGATACGTTGGACAGTACCTAATTTGTGCCATACCATTTTCCAATTTTCCCATCAGTTTTTGTTAGTGAGTTCTTGTCCCAAAAGCTTGGGTCTTTGGGTTTATCAAATGCTAAATTACTATAGTGGGTTTATCTTTGGGTTTATCAAATACTAAATTACTATTTATTATGCATTGTGTACCTAATCTTTTTCACTGACCCACCACTCTATTTTTTAGCCAGTACTAGATAGTTTTGAGGATTACTGATTAATAATATAGTTTGAGGTCTAGTATTGCTAGACCACCTTCCTTTGGTTTTATCCCCTATTAATTTCCTTGATATTCTTGACCTTTTGTTCTTCTAGATGAATTTTGTTCTTATTTTTTCTAGCTCTATCAAATAATTTTTTTGTGGTTTGATTGGCATGTCAATAAGTAGTAAATTAGTTAGGCAGAATTGTCACTTGTATTATTTTTGCATGGCCTACACATGAACAATTGATATTTTTCTAATTGCTTAGATCTGATTTTATTTGTGGGAAAAGTGTTTTGTAATTGTCTTCATATAGTTCCTGAGTTTGTCTTGGCAGGTAGACTCCCAAGTATTTTATATTGTTTACAGTTATTTTAAATGGAATTTCATTATTTTGGTATGTTTTCTTTTTAATGAAATTATTGATTATTTCTATGATTTGTTCTTTGACCCACTTATTTTCTAGGATTAGATTATGTCATTTCTAATTAATTTTTAATCTAATTTTCTAATGCCCTTTATTAAATGTGATTTTTATTGCATCATGGTCTGAAAAGGACGCATTTAATATTTCTGCTCTTTTTGCATTTGGTTGTGAGGTTTTTATGTTCTAAAATATAGTGAATATTTGAGTAGGTGCTATGTACCACTGAGAAAAAGATATATTCCTTTCTATTCCTATTCAGTTTTCTCCAGAGTTCTATCACATCTAACTTTTTGAAAATTCTATTCACCTCCTTAACTTCTTTCACATTTATTTTTTGTTTAGATTTATCTAGTTCTGAGAAAGGAAAGTTGATGTCTCCCACTAGTATAGTTTTACTGTTAGTTTCCTCCTATGACTCATTTAACTTCTTTTAAAATTTAGATGCTATACCATTTGATGCATTTATGTTTAGTATTGCTATTACTTGTCTCTTTTAATGAGTTCTTTTTTTGCTTTTGTTGTCTGTGATCATTATTGCTGCCTCTCCTTTTATTTTTTTACTTCAGCTGAAACTCAATAGGTTCTTCTCCAGCCTCTAACCTTTATTCTGTGTGTGTCTCTGTCCTTCAAATATGATCCTTGTAAAAAGCATATTGTAGAACCAAGATGGTGGAGTGAAACCACGAAGCTGCCTGAGGTATCCTAAATTTCCCTCATAAACAGTGTTAAATTAAGCCTCTCAACAGATTCTGGAGCTGCAAAACCTGGAAAAAACAAAACAAAACAATGGAGTGAAACAATCTCCTGACTTAACCTAGAAGATCAGGAGCTGAGAACCTGAGGTTCTTCAAGTTAGTGGCACAGCAGGCCAGTTTTGAGGCCTCCAGTGCCAATGCAGAAGGCAAGCTGCCAGGTGGGGTAGTTGCTGAAGCCTCAGAGCAGAAATCCAGTGATTGGGCCTCTGGCCCCCAGCAAAAGAAGTTTGAGACAGTGCATGCTGTAACCCAGGAACACATCTCAACCTTAAAAGGCACAAAAGAAGCTAAAATATGAATAAGAAATAGAAAAGAACCCTCACCATTGAAAATTACTTTGGTGACAGGGAGGATAAAAACATAAACTCAGAGGAGGACAACAATGATAAAACACCTACATGTGAAGCTTTAAAGGGGAAGAAGAATTGGTCTTGAGACCAAAAAGCCCTCTTGGAAGAGCTCAAAAAAGAACCAAATAAGAGAATAAATGAACCAAATAAGAGAAGTAGGAGAAAAACTGGGAAAATAAATGAGAGTTATACAAGAGAGAGTCAATAGCTTGGAAAAAGAAGGACAAAAACTGACTGAGGAAAACAACTCATTAAAATATGCATTGGCCAAATGGAAAAGGAGGTGCAAAAACTGATTGGGGAAAATAATTCCTTAAGAATCAGAATTGTTCAGATGGAAGCTAATGACTCAGTGAGACAACAGGAAAAAGTAAAGCAGAACCAAAAGAATATAAATATAAAATATAAAATATCTCTTCAGAAAAACAACAGACCTGGAAAATAGATCCAGTAGGGACAACCTAAGAACAATTAGATTACCCAAGGACCATGATCACAAAAAGAGTCTAGACAGCATATTTCATGATATTATCAAGGAGTACTTCCCCAATGTCTTAGAACCAGAGGAAAAACATATCATCATTGAAAGATTCCGGCAATCATCTACTGAAAGAGACCCTAAAATGAAAACTCCAAGGAATATCATAGCCAAATTCCAGAATTATCAAGTAAAGGATAACACACTGCAAGCAGTCAGAAAGAAACAATTTAAATATCAAGGAACAACAATCAGAATAACACAGGACCTGACAACTTCAACATTAAAGGATCAGAGGGCTTAGAATATGATATTCCAGAGGGCAAAGGAATTGGGATTACAACCAAGAATGTACTACCCAGCAAAATTAAGTATAATATTTCAGGGGAAAAGATGGTCATTCAATGAAAAAAAGAGACTTTAAAACTTTCCTAATGAAAAGCCCAGAACTGAACAGAAAATTCAATCTACAAATACAAGAGTCAAGAGATGCATGAAAATTTTAAAAGGGGAAAAAAACAAAACATGTTACTCCATAAGGTTAAAATGTTTGCATCCCTACACTGCAAAGAAGATACTTGTTAACTCTTGAGAACTGTATCTTTATTAAGGAAGATAGGAGGGGTACACATAGAAGGTGTGGGTATAAGTTGATTCTGATGTGAAAATACCTTAAGGGGTAACAAAAATGATTATACTAGGAGAAAAAGAGAAGGCAGAATGGGGTAAATAATATCACTTGAAGAGGCACAAAAGACTTATTACAATAAAGGGAAAGAGGGGAGGGGTGAGCATTGTTTTGACCTTACTCTCATCTGATTTGGGAATAACAATGGGAATAGCATACATACTTAGTTGGGTATAGAATTTTATCTTACCCTATAAGGAAGTAGAAGTGGAAAGAAAAGGGTGGGGTGCTGGTAGAAGGGTGGGTAAAACTAGGAGGGGAAAGGGGAAAGGACAAAAAGGAGGTTGGGCTTATAGAAGGAAGGGCACAAGTAGGAGTTGAAAGGGGAAAGGAAAAATCTCAGGGAGGGTAGGCTGAGGGAAGTGGTGGCCAGAAACAAAACAGTATTAAGAAGGGGTGGGGGGGGGGAGGAAAGAGAAAAGTACAAACAAGGGAGAAATTAGGATGCATGGAAATATAGTTAGTAATCATAACTGTGAGTGTGAATGGGATGAACTGTCCTACAAAATTGAAGCAGATAGAGTGGATTAAAAACCAGAATCCTATAATATGCTGTTTCCAAGAAACATATTTGAAGCAGAGAAATACACACAGTAAAAGTAAAAGGCTGTGGCAGAATATATTATGCTTCAGGTGAAGTTAAAAAAAAAAGCAGGGGTAGCAATTCTTATATCACACAAAGCAAAAGCAAAAATTGATCTAATTAAAAGAGATAAGGAAATGATATCTAGACAATGAAGTAATATAAATAGTAAACATGTATCTACCAATTGGTACAGCATCCAGATGCTTACAGAAGAAGTTAAGTGAGTTACAAGAAGAAATAGATGGCAAAACTATATTGGTGGTAGACCTCAACCTCTTCTTCTCAGAACTAGATAAATCTAATCACAAAATTAATGAGAAAGAAGTTAAGGACGTGAGTAGAATTTTAGAAAAATTAAATATGATAGACCTCTGGAGAAAACTGAATGGGGATAGAAAAGAATATACCTTTTTCTCAGTAGTACATGGCACATACACAAAAATTGGCCATATATTAGGGCATAAAAACCTCACAGTCAAATGCAGAAAGGCAGAAATAATAAATGCATCCTTTTCAGATCATAATGCAATAAAAATTATGTGTAATAAAGGGCCATGGAAAGATAAACCAAAATTAATTAGAAACTAAATACTCTCATCCTAAAAAATGAGTAGGTCAAACAACAAATCATAGAACCAATCAATAACTTTATCCAAGAGAATGACGACAACGAGAACATATCAAAACTTATGGGATGCAGCTAAAGCAGTTCTTGGGGGAATTTTAAATCTTTAAATGCCTACATGAATAAAATAGAGAAAGAGAAGAACAATGAATTGGGCATACAACTAAAAATCTAGAAAAAGAACAAATTTTAAATTTCCAATGTAATACCAAATTAAAAATTAAAGGAGAGATTAATAAAATTGAAAGTAAGAAAACTATAGAGTTAATAAATTAAAATAAGAGCTGGTTCTATGAAAAAGCCAATACAGTAGATAAACCTTTGGTTAATCTGATTGTAAAAAAAGAGAGGAAACCAAATTACCAGCATCAAAAATGAAAAGGGCGAACTCACCACCAAGAAGAGGAAATTAAAGCAATAACTAGGAACTATTTCCCCCAACTATCTGCCAATAAATTTGACAATCTAAATGAAGTGGATGAATATCTACAAAAATATAAACTGCCTAGATTGACAGAAGAAGAGATAAAATTTTTAAATGAGCCCATTTTAGACAAAGTAATTGAACAAGCCATAATTGAACTTCCTAAGAAACAGTCTCTAGGGCCAGAAGGGTTTACAAGTGAATTCTACCAAACATTTGAAGAACAATTCCAGTATTATACAAACTATTTGACAAAATAGGTGAAGAAGGAATCCTACCAAATTCCTTTTATGAGACAAATATGGTGCTGATATCTAAACCAGGAAAAACAAAAACAGAAAAAGAAAATTATGGACCAATTTCTCTAATGGATATTGATGCAAAAATTCTAAATAGAATATTAGCAAAGAGATTACAGCAATTTATCACCAGGATAATACACTATGACCAGGTGGAATTTATACCAGGAATGCAGGGCTGGCCCAATATTAGGAAAACTATCAACATAATTGACCACATCAATAACAAAGCTAACCAAAATCATATGATTATCTCAACAGATACGTAGAAAGCTTTTGACAAAATATAGCACCCATTCCTATCCACTAGTGAGCATAGGAATAAATGAAGCTTTCCTTAAGACGATAAATAGTATCTATCTTAAACCACCAGGAATCATTATATGCAGCAGGGATAATTTTGAGGCATTCCCAATAAGATCAGGGATGAAAAAAGGATGTCCATTATCACCACTATTATTCAATATTGTACTAGAAATGTTAGCCTTGGCAATAAGAGAAGAAAAAGAAATGGAAGGAATTAGAATAGACAAGGAAGAAACAAAACTATCACTCTCTGCAGATGATATGATGGTATACTTAGATAATCCTAAAGAATCTACTAAAAAACTACTTTTAACAATTAACAACTTTAGCAAAATTGCAGGATACAAAATAAACCCACATAAATCATCAGCATTTCTATATATGACCAACAAAGTGCAGCAAGAAGAGGTAGAAAGAGAAATCCCATTTAAAACAACTGTAGGGGCAGCTAGGTGGTGCAGTGGATAAAGCACTGGCCCTAGAGTCAGGAGGACCTGAGTTCAAATTCAGCCTTAGACACTTGACATTAGCTGTGTTACCCTGGGCAAGTCACTTAACCCTCATTGCCCAAAAAACAAATGTAGACAATATAAAATATTTGGGTGTCTACCTGCCAAGGCAAACTGAGGAATGATATTACAATTACAAAACTCTTTTTCACACAAATAAAATCATATCTAAAGAAGTGGAAAAATATAAATTGCTTATGGGTGGGCCCTGCTAATATAACAAAACTGAGAATTCTACCTAAATTAATTTATTTATTCAGTGCCATGCCAATCAGACTACCAAAAATTATTTCATAGAGCTAGAAAAAAATTATAAAAAGATTCATGTGGAAGAAGAAAAGGTCAAGAATATCAATGGAACTAATTTTTAAAAATGCAAAGGAAGGTGGCCTAGCTATACCAGATCTAAAACTATATTATAAAGCTGCAACAATTAAAACTATTTGGTACTGGCTAAGAATTAGAGAGGTGGATCAGTGGAATAGGTTAGGTACATAAAACACAGCAGTAAATGAATATAGCAATCTCCTGTTTGATAAACCCAAAGATTCTAGACTCTAGGATAAGAAGTCATTATTTGACAAAAACTCCTGGGAAAACTGGAAAATAGTATGGCGGAAACCAGGCATGGACCAACATTTTACACAGTTCACTGAAGTAAAGTCAAAATGGATACATGATTCAAATTAGAAAAGGAAGGAATAGTTTACTTGTTAGATCTATGGAGAAGAATTTATGACCCAAGATGAGATAGAGAACATTATGTAATGTAGAGTGGATCATTTTGATTCCATTAAATTAAAAAGATTTTGCACAAACAAAAGCAATGACAACAAGATTAGAAGGAAAGCTGAAATCTGGGAAACAATTTTTACAGCCAGTGTTTGTGATAAAGGCCTCAAACCCAAAATATATAGAGAACTGAATTAAATATATAAGAATACAAGTCATTCCCCAGTTGAGAATTGGTCAAAGGATATGGACAGTTTTCAGATGAAGAAATTAAAGCTATGTACAGCCATATGAAAAAATGTTCTCAATCACTACTGATTAAAGAAATGAAAAGTAAAACTACTCTGAGGTACCACATCATACTAATCCAATTGGCTAATATGACAAAAAGGAAAAATGATAAATGTTGAAAAGTTGTGGGAAAATTGGAACACTAATGCACTGTTGGTGGAGCCATGAACTGATCCGACCATTCTGGAGAACAATTTGATACCATGCCCAAAGGCTATGAAACTGTGCATACCCTTTGACCCAGCGATACCTCTACTTTGTCTATATTCCAAAGAGATCATAAAAAAGGGAAAAAAATGCATTCGTACAAAAATATCTATAGCTGTTCTTTTTGTGTTGGTAAAGAATTGCAAAGTGAGGGGATGCCCATCAACTGGGAAATGGCTAAACAAGTTGTGGTATATTAATGTAATGGAATACAATTTTGCTGTAAGAAATGATAAGCAGATGAATTTCAGAAAAACCTGGAAAGACTTACATGAATTGATGCTGAGTGAAATGAGCACAACCAAGAGAACCTTGTACACAGTATCAACAGTGTGATCAACTGTGATAGATTTAACTATTCTCAGCAATACAGTGATCCAAGACAATGCCAAAAGACTCATGGTGGAAATGTTCTCTACATTCAGAAAAAGAAATATGGAGTCTGAATGCAGATTGAGGCATACTATTTTCACTTTTGTTACTCCTTTTGTTGTTGTTGCTTATTCTTTCTTGCCTTTTCCCCCCTTTTGTTCTGATTCTTCTAATCAGACTAATGTGAAAATATATTTAACATGATTGTAATGTGTATGTATCAGATTCCTTGCTGGCTTTGGGAGGGGGGAGGGAAGTGAGAAAAATATAGAACTCAAAAAATATCTTTATATGTAATTGGGGGGAAAAAGCATATTGTAGGGTTCTGTTTTTTTGATCCATCCTGCTATCTGCCTCCAGTTTTATGAGTGAGTTCATTGCATTCCCATTTACTGTTAGGATAATTTTTTAAAATTGGAAGTGGTCATTATAAATTAGGATCATCTTCCCTCAATTTGGAAGGACTCTGAGAGTTTCATCTGTTTAACCTGTCTCATTTTATATATGAGGAAACTGAGGCTTAAGGCATTGAGGTGACTTGCTTCAGGCTTACACAGTAAGTACAATAGAGTGGAATTCTAACCCTGATACTAAGCCTTTAGTTTCAGTGTTCTTTGCACTAAATTTGTCTGCCTCTGTCAGTAGAGGTTTTTGGTCCTGAAAATGAAAAGGAGTTTTTGCATTAAAATATTTTTACATGACAACTTGAGCAAGATGGAGAAAGGAATGTACATGTCTTGCTGTGTTGCCCAATTTTGCTTTCCAGCATGTAGTTCTAAGAAGCCTTCCCTAAAGGCATTGTCAAGACAAGAATTACTCTTGTCCCCCCGGGGATTCATCCTCTCTCTCTCCCTTTTTTCATTCTTTTTGCTCAGTTGCTTTCTGTCTGTCTGTCTGCAGGTGCTTGCATCTTGTGAAGGATCATGCTGCTCTCCCAACTTCTTGTCAAGCAGTTTTAGAATTGCTGAAGGGGGAGGGTGCCCAGATGGAGGGCTGGCACGTGGATCCTTTCATTGGTTCTTGAAGCAAATGTAGGATTGTATCCACTGTTGCTTGCTTCTTAGTGAAAAGAGGGGATGGAATAGTTGAGCCCAGCCTTTTCTCATTTCTTCAATGCAACTCCCCCCACCCCAACACCTTTTTATATAGTTGAAATAAGATTAAAATAAGACACCCCACTAGAGCGAAGGAAGTCAGAAATCTTGCTGTTAGAGGGGAATGTGTATAAAGGGAAGGGACAGTCAGTCACAACAGAGAGAGAGAGAGAGAGAGAGAGAGAGAGAGAGAGAAAGAGAGAGAGAGAGAGAGAGAGAGAGAGAGAGAGAGAGAGAGAGAGAGTTTTTGTCAAATAAAATTCTTATTTGATCCTTACAACAACCCAAGCAGGTAGGTGCTATTATTATCCTTATTTTACAGTTGAAGAAACTGAGGCATACAGAAGTCAAGTGACTTGCACAGAGTCACATAGCTAGTATGTATATAAGGCATTATTGCTTTTTAAACAAACAGTTTCAGTGAGACTCTGTAGACATGCTTGGCCTCTTTCTCTCTTTGGCTTTTTTCTTAGAGATACCTAAGATTGCTCTAATTTCAATTAGGTTTTGAGCCCAGAAATAGAGGTCCTGATAGCCTGCTACTTAGAGGCAGTAGAAAGAGTACTCCACCTGGAGTCAGGAATACCTAAATTAAAATCTGAAATCAGAGACTTAGTAGCTGAGCAAGTCACTAGACCTCTGCCTCAATTTCCTTAACTGTAAAGATTAGAATAATAATGAACAGCATGTACATCCCAGTGTTGATGTGAAGGTAAATGAGATAATAACTGTAAACTACTTTGTCAACCTTAAAGTGCTGTATATGGTAAATGTTAGCTATTATGAAATGAGGGAGGAGAGAGAGCCTCTGGCACTACTCCTGAAAATAGTAATACTGGGGTGTGACTTCCCCTCCAGGGTTGTTACCTTCCATCTACTGTACATGGATCTTGTGTATAAGGATTTTGGTATATGTTGCCTTCCCTGTTAGAAAGTAATCCCCTTGAGGGCAGGGGATATTTTTGCCCTCTTTGTCTCCCTAGTGCCAGATACAGTGTCTATTGACTGACTGGGACCTAGTAATACCATTTAACAAATGTTTTTTGGGTGATTGATTGAGAGACTGTAGAAGTTCATTCTTAGATGACAACAGGAAATGCTACCATTTAATTAGATAGAGTGCTAGGCAACTCTAGAAAACAAGTCACCAGGAGGATGTTTGTAATTGCATCTAGGCAAGCATTCTTAACTGTTTTTGTGTTGTGGACCCCTTTGGAAGGCTGGTGAGCCCGTATACCCTCTCCGAGGATAGTGCTTTAAAATGTGTAAAACATAGTGCATAAAGAGAACCTATTCTATTGAAACACAGTTATCCAAAAATAGTGGGTGGCATGCTTAGCAATAGCAGTAGTTCCTATTGATGTAGTACTTTGATTTTAGAAAGCACTTTATACACATTATCATGTTTCATTCTCATTACAATCCTGGCAGGTGGGTACTAATAGGAATGATTTCTTTCTCTTTTACTGATAACTTGTTCGTGGTTATAGTGGAATATGTAATGTCAATTATTATTTATACATGTCTATATGTATGTCCATATATACTGCTACAAATGAAAATAAATTAACAGGTAGTTAAGCATAAATAATAATTGACATTTATATAGAGGTTTAAGTTTTGAAAAGTACCTTGTAGACATTAGCTCATTTTATTTGGTTGTATATGTATTTATATGAATGTAGATATATTAAGCAGAGGATGGATGATGACTGATACATTTTATAAAGGATTCTAGTGTTGGGCTGGATTGTGTAACACTAGGATTTTATGAAGCATATGTGTACAATTCAGTATTTTAAAAGACTTCAGATTTTATGTGTGTGTGGAAACTGTAAAGATTTTAAGTTCCCTGAGGGCAGGTGCTATTTAATTTTTGTCTCTATTGCCCTATCACCCAACATACTGCCTGGCATATAGTAGGTACTTAATAAATGTTTGTTGGTTGATTTACAGATCCAAACCTTCCATACCTTAATCTATGATTATAAGTACTTTCTGTGGCCAAATACATTTTACTTCTGGTGAGGCTCTTAGATAACATTTATACTTTATCTATACAGGCTCAGTCTGACTCTAGGTCTGTACTTAGTCATTCTGGCTTGAGGATTTTTTCCAGTTTGTACTCTATGTTAATAGTTCCTTTCAGAATCTAGGGTTGACTCCATTGGTGTGTAGGTAAATACTGTGGAGGAAAAAAGTACACTCGATCCATTTATCAGTTTAATCTATATTATTATCATTTTCTCTATCACTTTCTTAAGTCTAGGCAATGAACAAAATAATAAATTAAGCCCCGATGGGTAGCTTTTGCTGATTTCCAAAGTCTAAATGCTCACACTGAAAATTTAACAATTGCTTCTTGCAGGCCAATTCAAACTGGCTTCATCACACTCCTGGTTGTTTCCCTACCACCATGAACCACTGAGTAAGCCTGGAGTGTAGGAGTTGGTGTATTTGTATTTGCAATTATACAAACTCTCTGATTAAGTAACACTGGTCTCCTTGCTGTTCCTAGAACAAGACCCTCCAGCTCCTGACTGGGCATTTACACAGAGAGTGTCTCTTCCCTGGAGCACTCTTCCTCTTCATTTCTGCCTCCTGGCTTCCTCGGCATCCTTCGAGACCCACCTAAAATCTCACCTTCTACAAGGAAGCCTTTCTGAGTCCTTCTTAATTCTTTAAAAAAAAATTTATTATTGTAAAAGTATTTTCCAGTTACATGTAGAGATAGTTTTCAACATTAGTTTTTATAAGATTTCTAATTCCAATTTTTCTACCTCCCTCCCCTCCTTCCCCCCCTCCCCTAGACAGGAGGTAATCTGATATAGGTTCATATATACATATACATATATATATATGTGTGTGTGTGTATATATATATATATATATATATATACATACATATATATATACACACACACAATAACATTAAACATATTTCTGCATTAGTCATATTATAAGAGAAGAATCAGAGCAAAAAGGAAAAATCTCAAAAAAGAAAAACAGCAGCACCCAAAACAAAAGAAATAGTATGGTTCAATCTGCATCCATATTCCACAGCTCTTTTTTTTTTTCTGGATTTAGAGAGTCTTTCCATCATGAGTCCTTTGGAACTATCTTGTGCTGTTGTATTGCTGAGAAGAATCAAGTCTATCAGGGTTGATTAACACACAATGTTGTTGATACTGTGTACAATGTTTTCCTGGTTCTGCTCATCTCACTCATCATTGAGTCCTTCTTAATACTAGTGCTGTCCCTCTGCTGATATTTCCTCTTTATCCTGCCTACAGCTTTGCCTAGTTGTTTGTAGGTTGTCTCCCTGAGGGCAGGGACTGGCTTTGGTTTTTCTTGGTATTCCCAAGCACCAGGATCATTACTGCTTCTCTTGGTGAGGGCAAGGTCATTGGCTCAGTACCTATATGGACTAAGAGTTGACTTTGTATAGACAAAGAAGGATTGGGTTGAAACTATATCCTCAACCTTGGCTATATGTCATAGTGTCATAAAATTAGAGCTGGAAGAGACCTTAAAAGCCATCTAGTTCATCTCACTCATTTTACAGATGGGAAAATTGAGTCCCTGAGAAGTTGTAACTTTCCCATGGTGGGAAGGTTTCCAGACGTGGTATGTAGCATAGCTGAGATTTGAACCTAGATTTTCTACCTCCAGAGATGAACTCTTTTCAATGTACTTCTCTGCCTCCTGCAAATGTAAATAATGGTAGGAATTGAGCATGAATGTATAGGTAATTATGAGTGAACTACCATCACTATTGGGGGGGTTTGAAAAAGTGTATGCCCTCCCATAATAGATTAGTAGGATTGTTCAATGTTTATATCAGAAAAGGTATCAGCATCATTATATTAATGATATTATAATAATTATAATGTAACAAAGAAATAAGCATTGCTTATTCCTCATAAGGCTGCCTTCTTTTGGACTTTGAGTAAAATTCTCAGTTTGATTGGATTCCTTCCAACCAGATGACTAGACGTGTCTGTTGTTTACAACTCAGTTTTGTGTTATGTTTAATTAACTCTAAAACCAACCTTGAAGGTTACTGATAATGACCTTGTGTTACATCAAACCCTTCTGTGTTTCCGAGTACATACTCCGTCTGGCAAGTAATAAATTTACCAGGCCTCTAAACCCTCCCACTCAGTTATGAACAGTCAGTCTTCTTTATTACTTGTATCTAATTGTAAACACACCCACTTCAGAAATGCAATGCAAGCCATTTTTTTTTTTTTTAATCCTTGCAGACCTGAGTTTTGCCACAGTCAAGAAACAAGAGCCTGTTGTATTATTGTTTCTCTCTAGCTGCCTTGTCTGGGTTAACTGTCTGCTCAGGATGCTTGCCTACATGGCTAGTAGTTCAGCAGGTGGCTTTTCTTGTTTCAGCTGCTGCTGGGAACAGTATTGCTCAGGAGAAGAATAAGTCTGAAGGGGTAAAGTGTCCCAGGCCTTGAGCAGATATCTGTGTTTCTTCCCTCACCCTCTCAATTTTGGACACTGTCCAATTCAGAATTTGTTTCTTTACCTCCGAAACTACCGCTTTAGGATGATGAGCCCTCTCCCGGGCTCATCTCTGGCCTTCTATTGTGTTAGGAATTCAGAGGGAGCAGAGGTTAAAGTAACATGGGAAAAAATGACCACCACCTACCCATTCATAATTTTGTTCCAAACAGAAGCAGGTGTTCTTAAGGTGGAGGCAACAGAAAGGAACTAAACTCTTTGTCCAGTTTCTCCAACTTCCCTTTCCAGGTGAACGCAAATTGATTTTGGAGGAGTGCACATGTATCTACAGAGATGCTTTAAAATATTGAGGAAATCCACAGTATCCTGATATGCAGAGCTAGAAGGGATACTTGAATACTTGGGCTTCTTCTCCTAGGGCTCTAGGAAATTGGGTGAAAGAAACATTTTGGCAACTATTTAAATATAAATGGTTTCCTTTGGAGTCCTGTGCATTTTATTTTATTCATTTGAAAAATCGCTCTGAGAAAGGCACCATAGGCTTCACTAGACTGTCAAAGGGTTCCATGGTATGAATAGTAGCCATAATAGATTAGTAGGATTGTTCAATGTTTATATCAGAAAAGGTATCAGCATCGCTATATTAATGATATTATAATAATTATAATGTAACAAAGAAATAAGCATTGCTTATTCCTTGTAAGGCTGCCTTCTTTCGGACTTTGAGTAAAATTCTCAGTTTGATTGGATTCCTTCCAACCAGATGACTAGACGCATCTGTTGTAAGAAAGGCACCATAGGCTTCACTAGACTGTCAAAGGGTTCCATGGTATGAAGAAGGTTAAAACCCTCTGTTCTGGTTCAACCACAGAGCCAGGTCCCTTGCTCATTGGATTTTACCATAGATCCAGTTTAACATACTTTTGTTTCTTTCTTCTAAATGTAAAGTAAAAAGAGTAAAAAAAAATGTATAGAAAAAGTAAAAGTAAGAAAAAAAGTAAAAAATATATAGAAAACACTGAGGACTTTCTTATATCCTTGCTTTTAAATTTTTCCTTTACACATCTAATTTACTTTCTGCCTACACTATGGGAGGGTTTCCTCAGGCTACCTTACCACCTTCTCTTGAGGTAAATGTAGAAGAGTTAACTGTTGCTATTTCTTTTTGCTGCTAATTTCACAGGAATATTTGTATTCCTGGCATGATGATATGGATAAGACACTGGATTCAGTGTCAATAGGCCTAGGTTCAAATCCTGTCTTGGACACTTACTGTGTGAGCATCGGGATGATCCTCAGTCTCTCCCAAACTGCTTCTCTCTCAGAATTGTTTTGAGGAAAGCACTTCGTAACCCTTAAGATGTTATACAAATATGGATTATTAATATAGTTATTTTAGGAGCAGCTAGGTGGCACAGTGGATAGAGCACCAGCCCTGGATTCAGGAGGACTTGAGTTCAAATCCAGCCTCAGACACTTCACAATTACTAGCTGTGTGACCCTAGGCAAGTCATTTAACCTCAATTGCCTCACCCCCCCCCCCCAAATATTGTTATTTTTAAAAAATTCTTTCTGGTAATTTGTAAAATCATGACTTTCCTGCCACTGGAACTAATGGGCATCTTGGGCAAATTTCTTCTGCTTTCTAAGTCTGACTTTTCTCATCTGTAACATGAAAGGTTTGGGCTAGATAGAATGGACAAAATGTTGGAATTGGAGTCAGTTATGTCTGAGTTTGAAACCTTCCTCAAACGTTTACTAGGTATGTGACCCTCAGAAAGTAATTTAAATATTCTTAGCCTCAGTTTCTTCATTTGTAAAATGGATATGATGATAGCACTTATTTATAAGGATGATTGAGGGTTGAGCAGGATAATAATTGCCAAGCATTTCACAAAACTTAAAGAGCTATTTTGTTCAGTTGTTTTTCAGTCACGTTCCACTCTTTGTAACCCCATTTGGGATTTTCTTGCCCAAGATACTGGAGTGCTTTGCCATTCCCTTCTCCAGCTCATTTTGCAGATGAGGAAACTGAGGTAAACAGGGTTAAGTGACTTGCCCAGGATTATTGAGTTAGTAAGTATCTGAGGCCAAATTTGAACTCAGAAAGGATGAATCTTCCTGACTAAGGGGCCCAGAATTCTATCTACTGCACCACTTAGCTGCCCTTAAAAAGCTAAAATTGCTGCTTCTACTGCAGTTGTTATGAGGTAGAAGTGGTCTTAGCAGTCGTGTATACAAACCTCTCATTTTACAGATGAGAAGAGTATGGCCCAGAGGTGACTTATACAAGAACAAAAGTGGACAAGTCAAGATTCAGCCTCAGGTCCCCTGCAAATCCATGGCTCTTTTCACTGCTTCACACTGCCTTCCCTGGATTGATTTCTGAGCACCCTTCCAGCTCAGACCTTACCAAAGACTTTGCAAATATACCCTATCAGTAGTAGTACTATAATGAGGTGCAGTGGGTAGAGTCAAGACTCCTCTTTGTGAGTTTAAATCTGGTCTCAGACACTTAACTGGCAGTGCCACCCTGGATAAGTTACTTAATCCTGCTTGCCTCAGTTTCCTCATCTGTAAAATGAGCTGGAGAAGGAAATGGAAAACCACTACTACTCTGCCAAGAAAACTCCCAAAATGGGGCCACAAAGAGTCAGACATGACTGAAAAATTACTGAACAAAAACAGTACTATAATGAAGCAGCAGTGTCTCAAAAAAAAAGAAAAGAAAAAGAAAAAGAGGTTAAGGACTAAAAGTCTTCCTAGTTTGAATCTTTTAAGGTTACCAAGCCCTTTCTTTAACCCCAGATTCTTAAAATGTTTCTGCCAAGCCTGGCCAAGAGTTTTTTTCCTCCCTTTCTGGGAGTAGCTCATCCTTATGCCGAATTTCAGTAACAATGCTGGATTCCTGGTTGAAGGGTTTGCTACAGTAGCAAAAATACTTGTAATATTTTCTTTAAAAAAAAACACACACACACACAAAACACCAAACAAAACTCTAGCGTGTGGGTTGACATTTAGTGATGCCTGCTCAGTTAGGCAGTGTGGGTACTGGATTTGTGGTTGCCAGCTGGAAGAGAGATTCCAAATGAGTACCAGTGTTGTTTCATTTTGCTTTTGAAGTAATCTATTTTGTCATGTGAATCTGGCCTGAGCCAAGTGATAACAAGCCACTAGGCAGCCCGAGGCTTCCTTCTCAGGAACCTAATTAAAAGTGTTGTGACCTGTATTTCCCAGGCAGGACAATGATGTCAACTTGGACCTGTCGCTGCAAATGATCATAGCTCCCTTTTTATATTGTACTTTGAGCACAGGGTAAGTGACTCACACTGCTGGCTTGGATGGATCAGAGCTGCCTGGGAAAGCTCGAACTGGAAGCCAGATTTTCAGGTCCCCATTCCAGGACCTGTGCTCTGTGTCACACTGCAAATGTGACACGATTCTTGATAAGACCAATGGGCACAGATCTCAAGAGGAAGATCCGGGTTTGAATTCTCTCTCAGACAATACTAACTATGTGACCCTGGGCAAGTTGCTTAACATGTATTTGTTTCAGTTTCTTTACCTGTAAAATGGGGATAATAATAGTACCAACCTCTCAGGGTTGTTGTCACCATCAAATGAGATATTTGTAAAGCATTTTGTGAACTTTAAAGAAGCTCTCTCTCTCTCTCTCTCTCTCTCTCTCTCTCTCTCTCTCTCTATATATATATATATATATATATATATATATATGCACACATGCATGTATCTCTATCTATCTATCTATCTATCTATCTATCTCGCTATTTATAATAAAGCTAGCTATTAAGAATTGTTATTAAGAACTGTGCTGGAGGGGCAGCTGGGTGGTGTAGTGGATAAAGCACTGGCCCTGGATTCAGGAGGACCTGGGTTCAAATCCGGCCTCAGACACTTGACACTTACTAGCTGTGTGACCCTGGGCAAGTCACTTAACCCTCATTGCCCTCCCCCCCCTGCCCCCCCATTTAAAAAACAAAACTATGCTGGAGAAATTTTTAGTTATTGTTTTCAATAAATAGTGTGGGTTAGGGAGGGTTTTGATTTGGTTTTTGCTTTTAAAGGTCCAAATCTTTGCTACAGACCAATTACTAAACTTTTGATTCTGGACTCTATCTAATTTGTCAAGTGCATGGGGATTGACACTCTTCCCCCCACCCCCTTCTCCCTCCTGCCATCAAATACATATGGCTGTTGAGAGAATAAACAGACATCATAATTATCTTTTAGCAATATACTTTCCCAGTATTTCCTGAACATACTGTATGTGAATAAGCCAGCTACTTGTGAATTTTACTCAGAATAAAATTTGAATTTTAAATGGAAGTCATCTTTTTTGTTTAGGATTGTTGGGAGGAAAGCTTTTTGTAAACCTTTAAGCTTAACATAGATGTAGGCGATGATGATGAGGACAACGATGACTTTCTTTTCCAATGAATTCCAGGTCCTTAACTCTTTCCTTCTGGTATTTTTTCACCAACTTGGACCTATAAGATAATCATAGATTTATAATTGATATATCCCATAGGGGCCTGGGAATGGTATGTCTCTTAAAGACAGATGCCTCAGAACAACATACGTGGAATTTTAAGTTCTTCTTGTCCTTTAGCTCCTCAGTGGAGGATAAAAATATACTTTTAAAGCCTCACCTCTCCTTCTAGCCCTCAAAGGTGAGCTTGGTAAGGGGAGTTTCCAGAAGGGTGTGCCAAGTCAGCAGTAGATGAGATAGAGAATAGAGAAAAGAGGAGTAAACAAATTAGGAGACTTCTTAGCCTGACTTGAGATCAGATATTTTTACATGGCTGTGCTTGTGTGGAATTTTGCCGAGGCTGCTTACTTTTGGGGCTTCCCATCCAGAGCCAAATAGGTGCAGAAGAAAGTACAATTTAAGGCAAAGGTTCTTAAACTTTTCTGGGGTCATAGACTCTTTTCACAGTCTGGTAAAACCTATGGACCCCTTTCTCAGAATGATGTTTTTAAATGTGTAAAATAAATATACACAATTACAAAAGTAACCAATTATATCAAAATAGGGTGGTTTTTTAAGTTTATGAACTTTAGGTTAAGAATCCCAGTGGAATTTTACTGCAATTAGAGAGTCATGGACAAATTTAAAATTAGAATTTGGTTCCCTGAAGGATTATGTTTTATGATTGTCTAAGTTATGATTGGTTGTGTTTGAAGGTTCAAATCCCAGCTCTGACACTTAGTTAGTACCTATATGACCCTGGGCAAAATCACTTCCCTTTCCTGACCTCAGTTTTCTCCTTTGTAAAACAAAATGGTCTCTAGGGTCCCTGCCAGATCCCTTGATAGTAAACCTCTTGAGGGCAGGGCTTAATTGTCTTCGTATTTCTGGTTCCTAGTGCCTGTCATATAGCAGGTACCTAATAAATATTCGGTTGTTGACTAATGCAACTCTAAATCCTATTATTAATTTTCCCAATGTTGAAAATCACTTCCATATACACATGTACTTTCCCCCAAACCAGTTTGTTTTTCTTAGAAAGAGGGATTGGAAAAATTGGTAGTAGTTCAACATTTTTGTTTCCTTTACCTTAAAGATACTTGCTTATTTTTTGGTGAAGAGAGCATCTGGTTGGGAGCAAGAGGCCCTAGGTTCAAACAACCTCTGCTGTCATGGTTGTGACTATGGGAAAATCCCTCAACTTAGAGAGGGCTTAGTTTTCTTACCTGTAAAATAAGACAAGAAAACTAAGACCATTCTAGGTTAAGTGACTTTTCTAAGGTCACAAAGGTGATAGCAAAAGTAGGATTTGAACCCAGGAAATAATACATGGACAGCTAGGTAGTATAGTAGATAGAGTGCTGGGCCTGGAGTCAGGAAGACTCACCTTTTCTGATCTCAGACACTTACTAGCTTTGTGATCCTGGGCAACTCACTTAAACCTGTTTGCCTCAGTTTCCTTGTCTGTAAAATGATCTGGAAAAAGAAATAGCAAACCATTCCAGCATCTTTGCCAAGAAAACTCCAAATGGGGTCACAAAGAATTGGACACAACTGAAAAATTACTGCAAAATCTGGTTGGGTAGATACTCAATGATGAAATTACACACTTCTATTAAAAACAGGTAACATATCATTTGAGGGAAGCAATCTGGGAGCACGGTAGACAGCATGCTGCAGTTTGGAGTCAGGAAGATCTGAATTCAAATATGGCCTTAACACTTACTAGCTATAAAAAATCAAGTAGATGATGTCAGCCTCAGGTTCCTTATCTGTATGATGGGGATCATAACATAATCTTCTAAGACCATTGTGACAGTAAATTGAGATAATATTTATAAAGTACTTTGCAAACCTTAAAAGTGCTGCTATATGCTAGCTATCATTATTATTAGCCATCCATCCAGTGGCCTGTTGCTTAAAAGATAGATAGGAGAGATGGATTGAGATAGCTTGCCAGGAGGGTGGGGCTCCTGGTGATTGGCAGAGAACTGTGAAAGCACTATTTACCATTTGTCTTCTTAAGTCATTTTAACATCTGAGAACAAGTTGGAACCAACTGGGCTAAAGCATGAAAATACAGTTAGGAATAAGATAAAAAAGTAAAGTGCTTAGGAGCTGAGCATAGCTTAAGATAAATACGACAGTATCCTTATTCTGTGAGTTCACAGAATCATTTTGTTCAGTTGTTTTTCAGTTGTGTCTGACTCTTTGTGACCCATTTGCAGTTTTCTTGGCAAAGTTACTGAAGTGGTTTGCCATTTCCTTCTCCAGCTCATTTTACAGATGAGGAAACTGAGGCAAACAGGGTTAATGACTTGCCCAGGGTCACATAGCTAATAAATGTCTGGAGTTGGATTCTAAGGTCTTCCTGATTCCAAATCCAGTGCTCTAGCTACTGAATCACTTATTGTTGCTATTGTTGAGTCATTTTCAGTCACTCTTTGTTACCCCATTTGGGGGTTTTCTTGGCAAAGATATTGCAGTGGCATGCCATTTCCTTCCCCAGCTCATTTTACAGAGGAAGAAACTACATTACCTAGTTGTTTATAAATAAGTTTATGGACATTATATACAAAATAAGTACTTGGTAGGGTAGATACTCCCTTACATCTGCTTTGTTTGTTTACTGTATTTACCTATTTATAAGTTATCTTCTCTAGTTGAATAACCACTTCTTGAGGGCTGGGACTGTCTTTGTACTTCTTTGTATTCCAAGGCTTATCTCCCAACTCTTTGCTTTTGCATGGGCTGACTCTCATGTCCAGAATACTTTTTCTTCTCATCTCTGCCTAATTTCTCTGGCTTCTTATAAGACTCAACCCAAATCCCACCTTCTGCAGGAGGTCTTTCTTTTTTTTTTAAAGTGAGGCAATTGGGGTTAAGTGACTTGCCCAGGGTCACACAGCTAGTAAGTGTGTGTTAAGTGTCTGAGGTCAGATTTGAACTCAGGTACTCCTGACTCCAGGGCCGGTGCTCTATCCACTGCGCCACCTAGCTGCCCCAGGAGGTCTTTCTTAATCCCCTATCTACTAGGGACAGCTGGATGGATAGAGTGCCAGGCTTAGAGTAAGAAAGACCTGAGTTCAAATGTGGCCTCAGACACTGACTAGCTGTATGATCCATAGCAAGTCATTTAACCTTATTTGCCTCAGTTTCTTTATCTGTAAAATGATCTGGAGAAGGAAATGGCAAAGGAGTCCAGTATCTTGGTCAAGAAAACCCTGCTCTGTCCCCACCCCACCGAGGTGCAGACACGGATTCTGGTGGCTCCTTAAGCCCCCGTTTCAGGGCAGCGGGATCCGAATCTCTCTTACCCGCAGGTCCCCGGAACTCCATGATCCTTCAGCCACCCATGGAGCTGGGCCATCCAACTGGGGCCCAGAAAGACCCCGGGGAAGTCTGGAGGAGCATTAAGACTCTCTTCAGAAGCACTTCAAGTCTGAGGAGAACATGGTCTCCCATTTTTCCCACCTCAGCCTGGATAATGATCACCCCTACTATGGTCCATCAGTAGCTTTCTCCATGAGCACCCCAGCCCCACCTGTGATCAGGCCTTTGGAAGATTCTCTTCACTCAACTGGGGATCTTGGGGTCCTCTGCCCCAGCCTCCTGCTGGCCCTGAATTCCCACTCAGAGCTACTTCTCTGGCAGTATCCAGGAAATCAAATCCCAGAAACCCTTCAGTTGTTGAGACTGAGGGGCTCCCAGGTATACCGAAACCACAACCTCCATAGTGGGGTGGCAATGGAGCTCTGAGTCTCAAGCAACTGCCCCAGTCCCTCAGGAACTCAAGCCTCTCGGTGCCCCCAACCCCATCTCCAGGAGTTGGAGATGTGCAGAATCTGGCCTTCTCCGGAAACCACAAATTCAAAGACCAAAGAGGGTCTAGATATCCATATATTGTACATAGAAATAGAGAATAGCACCCTCAGGTTTGAGATAAGTCTGTTATACTCACACACACTCACACTCACAAGAGGTGGTAGAGGCAATAGAACCACAGACTGTCCACTGTGAAAAACAGAGAGTAAGGAACATCTAGGGGATGGGATGGCTCCCATAACAGGGGTTTTTGCGAAAGTAAAATAAAAAGTGGTGGGCAATTAAAAAAAAAAAAAGAAAACCCCAAATGGGGTCACCAAGAGTCAGACATGACTGAAAAAGAACAACTATCTATTATTGTCTTCTTTTCTAAGGTTACCTTGTGTCTAGTTTGTATGTATCATGTTTATACCTGTATATGTAAATTGTGTTATCAAAATTATTGGGTCACCATTTTTAACTAAATTATTGGGGGGGCCAGGCTGGGTTTTCTAAAATATTACTTAATTATATATTAATGGCTATTGTATCTGTTTGGGCAGTAAGTATTTATTATTAAAGCATATTAAATATTAGTAAAGAATTGACCACATGACATTTAATAAAAGCAGAACACCCCCCCCCCCTCCAGCCACATTTTTGTCTCTACATTACCTATATTGGCCTGAGAGGAGAATGTTCACCAATGGCACAGCGTGCTGAGCCTAGAGTGCAAGTCAAGAATCGTGCTTGCCTTGTGGTCCAGAGTTTTTTCCTCTTTTCTATAGAGGTGGCTCCTTACACACTGATCAAAGCTAATTGGCTAGCATCATTCAGTTTGATTGGTTGCCAGGACTTGAAGGTGGTCCATATTAAAATGAACTCTACTGTGATGACATCAGCGTTGTGAGGGCCAAAATTTGATATACTAGGCATTATTTGGGTGACTCACCTTATATATTGGGGTCCTGGAAATATGAGGGACCTTTAAGGTTTAACCCTCCCCTCTGAACAGCCCTTTTTAGATATTTTTCCCAGGCCAATAAGAAAGGAGCCTCTAAGCTTTAGTTCACAAAAGGATCAGATTTTATTACTTGGGAATTAATTAAACAACAAAGTTGAAACTAATAAAAATCAAAGATAAGGAAAGAGGAAAATAGAAATACAGATAGATATTCTTAACTCTAAGATTAATCCAGACCCTTTCCAATTTAGCTAGTTCAAAGGAATTTAGGGTTTTCTGTAAGTAACTCACTGAACCTGAAAGCTTACAGTTGCTGACCAGAGACAGCAGTTGCCTCAGACAGAGCAAGAACACATGCTGAGTACCACCACCCCAAGGGCCCAAGCAGAAAGAGCTAGAGCGAGCTAGAGCGAGCTAGAGTACTGGAAGTAGCCTGCCTCCTTTCTGGGAGCTTTCGATCTCCCCTCCCCCAAAAGGGGAGGTCCTTCAAAAGCTGCCTTCATAACCTCAGGGTGGGCCAGGTGTGGCCCCTCCCAAATGAGTTAGCTAAAAATGGGAATATTAATCTTTACCACAAATAATTTTTACCACAGGGTCTAATGGGAGACCCCCTGAGGGACAAAGTCAGAATCCAGAGAGGTGCTGCTTAATATGCTGGTCCCAAAAAGATTAGCTAAAGTTCCTGAACTGAACCTTCCAAAGTAGGGGTATAGAGAAAGGGTCTCCCTAAAAAACCCATTATTAATAATTACTTTCTCACAAAATATTTCTGTCATTAGAATGTGAGCTCCTTGAGGGAAGGGACTGGTTTTTGCGGATCTTTGTATTCCCAGTGACCAATGCCTAGCACTTTAATAAACACTTGCTGGGGCAGCTAGGTGGCGCAGTGGATAAAGCACCGGCCCTGGATTCAGAAGGACCTGAGTTCAAATCCGGCCTCAGACATTTGACACGTACTAGCTGTGTGACCCTGGACAAGTCACTTAACCCCAATTGCCTCACTAAAAAAAAAAAAAAAATAAACACTTGCTGACTGATTAGTATGTGTTTAATAAATGCCTTGATCTATAAGGATTGCAAGGATCAGGAAAGACTTTATATAGAAAGTGCTACTTGAGACAATCCTTGAAAGAAAGTAGGGATTCCAAGAGGTAAAATGAGGAGAAAGGACATGCCCGGCAGGGCAAACAGTCAGTGCAAAAGCCCAAACGTGGGAGATGGAGAGTCATGCAGGAAGAGCAGTAAGGCCAGTTTGGAAAGGTAGGTTGGGGCAAGTTTGGGAAGAGTCTACCATCCTGTTTGTCCTGCTCCCAAAACCTTCTGGTTTGTTGATTTTTCCTTTCAACACATGACTTCTTGAAAGGAACACAATATTCCAGATATTTTTGTACTGACTACTACAGTAGCACTATTACTTCCCTTGTTCGCTACATTATGCTCCTCTTACTACAACCCAACATTAGGCATTATTCCATTAGTTTGTTTGACTTTCATAAGAGGCACTGTCACAAAATGGATAGGGAGTTCTGGCCTTGGAACCAGGACCTAGGTTCAAGTCTTTCCTCTGACACTGACTGCCTATGTGACCCTGGGCAAATCATTTAACCTCTCAGGTTTCTGGGCAACTCTTGACATGCAGAGAAGATGCTGACCCTACTGTGGGTAGAGGGGATTCCTAATGTCAGTGAAATCATAGCCCAGGCCCTATTCCCTATTTATTTCTCTCATACTTATTATGCTACTTATACATAAGTTATCATTGAAGATGTGGTGTTCCATACTGGTGCCCATAGGCATTAAACCATTGCATTTAAGATCATCTATAGTTTTGATTTCATTTGAAAAAGCATTTAATTTAAAAGGCATTGAATACTGTATCCTTCCCTTGGTCATCTTTGTAAAGTTGTAATATGCCCATACTCTCCTAATTCATAACCACTAATGACTTATTGCTAATGACAAAATGTGAGGCATAATGCAGGGGTAAGGTCAACAAACCTCTTTAGTACTTGCCCTGAAACTTTGACTCCTTATCTATGATGCTTGTTTCATAGGTACTTTTTGTTTATGTTCTTGTTTATTTAAACCAATTCATTGGACATTTATTAAATATCTGCTATGTGCAGAGTACTGTATGAAAAACACTATATGAGGGGTTGGGGGGAGTATACTGTTTGGTTAAGACAAAGTCTGGTATAGCAGTTCTCAAACTTTTTGGTCTTTGGACCACTTTATACTCTTAAAAATTATTGAGGACCTTCCAAAGAAATTTGTTTATGTGCTTATGTTTATTATATTTACTGAATTAGAAATTAAAACCTCAATCCCTCTTAATTCCAATGCCTTCCCTCTGTTAATTATTTCTTTTTTGCCCTGTACATAGCTTGCTTTGTATATATTGGTTTGCATGTTGTCTCTCTCATTAGATTGGAAGCTCTTTGAAGGCAAGGATTGTCTTTTGTCTCTTTTTGTGTTCCCAGAGCTTAGCACAGTGCCTGACACATAGTGTGCTTAAAATGATCTGGGGAAGGAAATGGAAAACTACCCCAATGTTTTTGCCAAGAAAACCCCCAGGGGGTCATGAAAAGTCAGACATGCCTGAAATGACTGAACAATAAAATATGAAGGGCTTTAAAAGCCTAACAGAATTTTATATTTGGAGGCAATAGGGAGCCATTGAAGCTTATTGATTAGAGAGAATGACATGGTTATACCTGTACTTTAGGAAAATCAACTTGACAACTAAATGGAAGTTGAAATGGAGTTGGGGAGAAAGGAAGACCAACCAACAAACAGGCTATTGATGTAGTCTAGGTATGATATGATGTGATGAGAACCTGCATTATAGTGGTTGCAGTGTTAGAAGAGAGAAGGGGGAAGGTATTTAGAGTCATGTTTGAAGAAAAGTAAGGTGAATATCTGAGTATTACAAACCTGCACTCTTCTGTTTTGATGTGAGTCTATGTGTATGCATTAGAAATGGGCAGCAAAGGTATTTCCAAAAGTGACGTTCCAAAAATATATTTTACCCAAACCATTCATTCATTCATTCATTCATTCATTCATTCATTCATTCATTCAAAATCCAGTAAACATCTTATTAAGTAGCTAAGATGTGCCAGGCACTGGCACTGATAACAGAGAGGTAAACTGTAGTTCTTGCCCTCAGGCTTACCTTCTGTTGGGAAGAAATAAGGGAAACAGGCTAGTTGGTACAAAAATACAAAATGATTTTGAGTTGGGGTTTGGGAGGACCCTCAAATTTGTCAGCGTCATTAGTTTAAGTATACAGTCTCTAAGACTACTGTTTAAATGAAAAAAACTTTGGCAAGTATTAACAACAACAACAAAAATTTTTAATTATCTTATAATCATATCAGTACCAATGTTGTCTTTTAGAAATAGCAGATCTAAGGTAGTACAGGGCAAAGCTGGGATACTGAAACATATTTTAAAATCCTGGTTTATCAGCTGAATCCCAGTCCAACAATTGCAATTTGTGGTTTTGTGGCTTTTTTGTTTTGCTTTCCAGACACCTTTGGCATTTCAACGATGCAGGCTCCCTTTTCAGAATATAAATTGTGTCAATTTTTGCTGTCCAAGAGGGAAAGAAACATTTTTAGCTCTTGAATCATTTAGGCCACTAGAACAGATGTTTTCAGGGACAAGAGTTTTCACATCTAATTTAGATGATTGTAAGCAAATTGAGATGAAGGTAGATAATATAACCAAATATAGCCATACTGTGGAATCACAAGTCATTTTGCCCAAGATTGTTAGGAATTCCAGAGCTGCTGCATTTTTAACATAAGAAATTAAGGAAGTTCTAGAGCAGAGGTTCTCAGAAGCAAGTCAAGTCAACAAGTATTTGGTAAGTGCTTTCCATGTGTCAGCCACTATGCTAAGTGCCAGGGATACAAAGAAAGGGCAAAAATAGTCTGTCTTCAAAGAGCTTAAGGAAGCTAGGTGGTTCAGTGGCTAGAGTGCCAGGTCTGAAGTAAGGAAGTCATTATCTGGCCTGAGACACTTACTAGCTGTGTTACCCTGGACAAGTCACAATGCTGTTTGCCTCAGTTTCCTCATTTGTAAAATGAGGGAGAAGGAGATGAGAAACCATCCCTGTATCTTTGCCAGGAAAACCCCAGATGGGGTCATGAAGAGTCAGACATGCCTGAAACAACTGAACAACAAACCTCAAGGAGTTTACACTCCAGTGGGGTGGGGGTGGGGGTGTCTTATCATTTTTTGTGTCATGACAGCCTAGTGTAACCTCCTCCTCAAGATCATGTTTTCAAATGAATAAAACAAAATACATAGAATTACAGAGTAAATCAATTATGTCAGAATGTGCTTATCAAAATATATATTAAAAAACAAAGCCAAGTTCACAGACCCAAAATTAACAATTTCTACTCTAAAGGAATGATTAAAAATATTTGCTATTCTTGTTTAGTTAGTTTAGAAATGAAATTGACTGTTATCTCATTGGATCCATATAGTAAACCTTCAAGGTAGGTACTATAAGCACTATTATTACTTATTATGTAGGGATAATCTCCAGATAAGGAAACTCAGGTTCAGAGAAGTTGAGTTGCCAAACTGTTACCTAGTTAGTAGGCAGTAGAGCTGACATTTAAATCTATGTCTTCAGATTCCCCAGGCTTGCACAAATTAGGCACTTGATGAGCATTTGTCCAAATTGTTGAAGGTGAGTTTTCTTTCTGTTGCTGTGATAGCTTTGATAGTGAAGAATTCTTTAAAAAATTTTTTTAGTATAATAAACATTTTTATTTAAAGTTTTGAGTTCCAAATTCTATCCCTTTCCTCTCTTCCCACTCTCCCTCCCCGCAATGTGGTAAAAATCAGGTATGGGTTATACATGTGCAATTTTGTAAAACTTGACCATATTAGTAATTTTGTCCAAGAAAACTTGAATAAAAGAAAAAAATGAAAGAAAGTGAAAGATAGCATGCTTCAGTCTGTGTTCAATCAATAATCAGTTTTTTCTTTGGAGGTGGATAGTATGCTTTATCATTAGTCCTTTGGGATTGTTTTGGATCATTGTATTACTAAGAATAGTTAAGTCATTTACAGTTCTTCATTGAATAATATTGCTGTCACTGTGCACTATGTTCTGATTCTGCTCACTTCACTATACATCAGTTCACACAAGTCTTTCCAGGCCTTTCTGAAATCGTCCTGCTTGTCATTGTGAAGAAGAATTCTTAATCAGAAGTCTAAATTTCCAGAGAGAGTCATTAGCCCCTGAATTTTAGCAGCACCAAATTCCTTTCCTTTCTCTGTGGTAAAGAGGGCAACTTGGTTATAATGGGATACTTCTTTCTCCTCTCCCTACTCCCTTTTTCCCTTGGTTTGGACCCGTGATTTTATTAATACAGGGAATTATATTGAGTAAACTTCTTTCCATGCACAATAGCATTAAAATCTTAGAGAGCTACCTGGGGGCACTGAGAAGTTAAGTAGTAGCAATAATAATAGCTAACATTAGCTAGTAATAGCTTTCATTTATAAAGCACTTTGAGGTTTTCAAAGTTGTGTCTATAGTTATATCTATATTAATATCTCTATATCTCATGGTTGTGAGGAAATGAAATATACATGTACATACACATAGGTATCTCCATATAAAATATAAAAATTATATATTTCATAATATATATGTTATGTATACAAAAATATAAATCACATTTTATTCTCTCTATAAAATATATACATAATATATAAATGTATTTTAAAACTATATAAAAATACAGAGAGATGGATATAGATATACATATACATTCAACTTCAACAATTTGGAAAAATACTCATTAAGAGCTTAATATGTGCAAGACCAGGGAGTCAGAAGACCCAGATTCAGATGTCAGCCCTACTGCTCTACTAGATATCTAATTGATGTATACATATATAGTATAAATTTTATTTCTTCACAACAACCCTGTTAAGGAGGTACTATTATTATCCTCATTTGTTGGATGAGGAAACTGAAGCTGAGAGAATTTGATCTCAGTCCCTAGTATTCTGGGCTGCATCTTCACTTTTTCTATACCTACTCCAAATCTTCACCCTTTGCATATTCACCTTAAAGCCACCTTTATGTTCTGTTCCTTTAGAGTCCTGTTCCTTCATTCCATAATGCTGTACAGGCCAGGCTGTTCAGGAAAGTACAATAGTCACTAGACCTATATTTTCAGTAGCCTTTTTTGAAATTTTTCATTAGCTGCTGGCAGTTCAGTCTCTTGAGATCATCTTGTCCCACAGCTGTGTCTCTCTTTGAAATTCCAAAAAATCATTTTTAGGAGTGCAATTGATCCATTTTCTAGAGCTTCTTATATTTTTTTGATTTGGCCTCCTTCCCAAAGAGTCCTTCCACTGATGACCAGCTCTAGTGCTTTATTACCATAGAGGTTACCCTGTATTTTTATAAAGTCCACCTCATTGCTGAATGAGCTCCCTAAGGCCCTACAATCTAGAAAGGCTTAGGAAAAAGGGTAGGCAATGAACTAAGTCTCTGGTAGATTGTAAGCTTCTTGAAAACAAGTATTATTTCAATTTGATCTTTCTATCCCCAGTGCCTGGAACATAGAGGACAGCTAAGTGGCACAGTGGATAGCATACTGGTTCTAGAGTCCAGACTACCCCACTTCAAATCCAGCCTCAGACACTTGACACTTACTGTGTGACCCTGGGCAAGTCACTTAACCCCGACTGCCTCAAATATCCGGGGCCATTTCCAATCATTCTGATTTATATCTTGCCACTGGACCCAGATGGCTCTGGAGGAAAGAGTGAGGTTGGTGACTTTGCATAGTCCTGCCACACATATCCAATTCACTGCACTAATGATATTATAGGTCTAGTCCCTGTCTTGTAGAAGAGATCATCTCTGCCCTTGAGGCACATAAAGTCTAGATGGGGAGACAAGACTTTTATACATTCTAAGCAGGATACAAGTGGCCAGAAAATGGTAAAGATGCTCTGACATCTCTTAAGACATAATCAGTAATCCTGGGATGGTCAAGGGATGCTTCCTAGAAGAAATTGAAACTAGGTTCCTAGGTTAGGTTCTTCTTGTCCATTATCCTTAGAGCTTTTTTTTTTTTGAGGACACATCATAGGGACTAAATGTTTAAATGTTCACTGTTAGAATTTCTATTTAGAAATAACAGTTCAAGCTGAACATTCATTTGAAGTGGTAGCAGTATTTGAAAAACATCAATATTTCTTTTGGTTCTGATTGTAATTGGCTCATTCTAAGGAAGGCGTTCTTTTTGATTGTGTCATGGACCCCTTTGACAGTCTGGTGAAACCTCTGGACCCCTTCTCAGAAGAATGTTTTCAAATGCATAAAACAAAATACAAGATTATAAAGGAAATGGATTATATTGAGAAAAGTGTTTTCCCCCATCCAAAGTCATGGACCCTCTGAAATCTATTCATGGGCCCGTACCCTGGTCTAAGGTCTGAAGACCCTTACCCTGCCCATCTGGTTTGGAAGGGTGGATTCAGAGAGAAATGTAATAGTGCCAGGCTGCATTTTATATACTAAGCCATGCAGATTTAGATTAGTGTCTACAAGAAATCAGATAGGGAAGAAAAATAACGTTCTTCCTCTTTGTTACTTTTTGTTTAGGTTTCTATGGGAATTTGCTTCTTGAAGGTGAATGCGGCATTCAATGTACTTGTGTTCATTTATTTAGCTATTGGGGCATAGAATTAGTGAGGTGGAAGAGGCATTGGTAATTGTAGTGCATTTATCTGTTTAAAATCTGTAGACAGTTGTTAAGTTTAAATTCAAGCTTCAAACCCACTTTGCAAAGAGATCCTTTCCCTTCCCCAAACTTACCATCCACAAAAGTATTGCTGTTATACCTCCCTCCTACTGATTGTTCTCATCATGATCCCTATCTGGGCATCCCTCATCCCCCACCCACTGTTATGGTATAGGTGCTGCTTGGATGGGAATATTGCTGATGTCTGCAAGATCAAATTTGACTCCTGGGAAATTTCATAGCTGTTGAACACACTACTGTAGAGGTATTGAGGTGTTTTTTTTTTTCCCCTGACCACAATTATGCAGTTTTTCCATCTACTTAGGAACAGCTGTGGTGGCACATGCCAACTTGGAACATGCATTGATATAGACCTTTGTTTGACAATCCTCATTATTCTTAAGCAGAGTTGAGCTAGGCATCTGGCAGCACAACATGTAGAGTTTCTCATCCCCCCAAGACTGCTTTGCACAGGAAGACTGATATATTACAATAGTAAATAATTCTGAGGGATGCAGAATGCTCTTCTTCTTCTTCTTCTTCTTCTTCTTCTTCTTCTTCTTCTTCTTCTTCTTCTTCTTCTTCTTCTTCTTCTTCTTCTTCTTCTTCTTCTTCTTCTTCTTCTTCTTCTTCTTCTTCTTCTCTTTCTCCTCCTCCTCCTCCTCCTTCTCCTTCTCCTTCTCCTTCTCCTCCTCCTCCTCCTCCTCCTCCTCCTCCTCCTCCTCCTCCTCCTCCTCCTCCTCCTCCTCCTCCTCCTCCTCCTCCTCCTCCTCCTCCTCCTTCTTCTTCATTTTTTAAGTGAGGTCATTGGGGTTAAGTGACTTGCCCAGGGTCACACAGCTAGTAAGTGTTAAGTGTCTGAGGCTGGATTTGAACTCAGGTACTCCTGACTCCAGGGCCAGTGCTCTATCCACTGCGCCACCTAGCTGCCCCAGAATGCTCTTCTAAAGAAAGCACCTAGAATAAAAACCCATGTCAGTATTTTCTTCCTGCCTCTGGTAGCATGAACTTTTATTTCAGGTACTTGTTTTAACTTTCCATACTACTATTGAAGGCAGCAAGGTGGCACAGTGGATAGAGTGCCAGGCCCAGAGTCAAGAAGACTTTGATTCCAATAAGGCCTCAGACACTTAATAGCTTTGTGCCCCTGGACAGGTCACTTAACCCTTTTTGCCTCAATATCCTCAAATGTAATATGGTCTAGAAAAGGAAATGGCAAACCAATCCAAGAAAACCCCCAAAGCGGTTACCAATAGTGGGACATGACTAAACAACAGCTACTATTTAGGGGCACTGCCATCCTTCCAGTCACTCAGGATGACAATCTAGGTATCATCTTTGCTCACTCTCTCTCACCTCCTCAACCCCCATCCAATCTGTTGCCAGAGACTGGCGATTTCACCTTCGTATCATCTTGATTGTGCCCCCTTTTCTCCTTCCACCCTGACACAGGCTCCCATGACCTCAAACCTGGACTCTTACAATAGCCTTCTGGTTGGTCCACCCATTCATTGCAAGTCTCTTCCTACTCCAGCCCTCCTCCACTCAGCTGTCAAAATGATCTTTCTCAAGCACAGGTGTGAGCATGTTACCTCCCTATTCAATAAACTCCAGTGGCTCCCTGTCCCTGCCAGGATCATGTATAAAGTCCTCCTGGCATTTAAAGCCCAAAGGGGAATTGTCTCCCCCTCTCACCTTTCCAGTCTTCGTACACTTTAACCCCTCTCATGCCCCCAGGTACTCTGCAATCATTTGACACTAGCCTAGCCTTGTAGCTGTTTGTTGAACACTGTACTCTATCCTCCCACTCTTATCATTTTTCTTCAGGCTGTTCCCCATGCCTAGAATGATCTCCCTCCTCTTCATTTTCTGCCTTCCGTGGTTTCCTTTAAGTCCCAACTAAAATCCTGGACTTCAGAGTTAGGAGAGATTTGGGTTTGAATACTAGGTTCTGATACTAGACTGTGAAAATGGCAAAGGCATTTACCCACTTTGTCCCTTAGTTTTAAAATGAGAATAAAGGTACCTCCAGTACCTACCTCATCGAGATGATGAGGAAGAATGAAAAATGTGTATTAAGTACTTCAGAAGCCTTTCAGCTCTATATAAGTGGCAAATGATGTTGCTGTTATTGTTATTATTATTATTATTATATGCAGGAAGCCACAGTTCCTTAAAGACTCATTAAAGCATCTTCTACCATGTAATTGACATAAAAAACAGCCAACACATTTGATGAAAACCATTCAGAAGCCCAGCATTGTATTAAAATGGGATTTAGCTATTAATTTTTCCTCTTCAAACCTCCTTCTTTTCATTGGATTAGAGGATTATGGATTTATAATTGGAAGGGACCTCAGAAATACTTTAGTCCATCCCCCACTTCCTTATTTTATAAATGAAGACACTGAAGCTTGTAGATGTGACTTGCCCAAAATGCTCAAATCATAAGGAGCAGATTTGGGATTTGAATGTGCCTCTAAATTTGTTCTTTCCACCCTGTCATAATTAACCCACATTTTAGTTTTTATGTAGTCAGAAAATATTAGCTGGAGCTGATCATCAAGTAATATTTAAGACATTTTCCTGGATAAGTCACTTAACATAAAAATTTCCCTTCCATTCTCTAGATGTTTTAAACATCACTGTGCATTCTGCTGAGAGACAAGGTTGGTGTAAGGGGTATAGACAACACTGACCTTCAGTGTTAGGATGTGCATTTTGAGATGTTTTTCTAGTACCAGTGATATTTTGTTGTTCCTTCTATGTATTCTTCTCAGGTCACCATTTTCAAAACAGATGGCTGGGCTTATAGTTTCTGATGATGGTCATGGAATGGACAAGCTGTCTGGGGTTGGTAGAGAGAGATTGAACCCATGACCATGGCCTCATTAGCATGGTGCTAGATTGTATTGAGCTAATAAACTTTTTTCTAAATGGATATAAAAAATAAAGCAGATGGGATATCAATTGCCCTTTGGTAGATTGTTTTACTTTTTCATTCAGGCAGTGATGGAAGAAGTGTTGGCTTTGGGGGTCAGAGAACCCAGATTTGAACCTCTGCTCTGCTGTTTACTAGCTGTATAACTCTAGGCAAGTCACTAAATAAACATTTCTAGGGATCAGTTTTCACATCTGAAAAAATGTGGGGATTGGTCTAGATCAGGGGTTCTTAGTTTTTGTGTGTCATGGACCCCTTTGGCAGTCAGGTGAAGGCCATTGGCCCCCTCTCAGGAGAATGTTTTGAAATGTATAAAATAAAACACATACAATTACAAAGGAAACCGACTATGTTGAAATGGATATTAAAATATTAAAAACAACAACAACATTAACAAAAAAAATTCATTGATACTGGGTTAAGAATCCCCATACCAGAAGATATCTGTGTTCCCTTCCAGTCCTAATATATTTCAGAGAGAGAGGGGGGGGGGGAAATGAATAGTCCTTTTCTTGAAGGAGTTTTTGTTCCCTAAGCCCTTTGATCTTTATTTAGATAAGTTATCTTTAGAATGCCTTGAAAGTCTCTTTGGGGTGGTGGATCTACTATTTAAAGCTGGTTTACTAAATGCTCAGCAGTTCTGAGACCAAGTTTGAGTGAACAGATGAAGATGACTTAAGACCAGTCCAGTGTCTGCCAGGATTTGCTACCCAGGACGAAAAGTCACTGCCGATATGCAGCATGATAGGGTATTCCAATTGTGTATGGGGACCAGAAGAGCATCAATGAAAATAATTTTTCTAGATCATGTATCTAGACCTGGAAAGGATGACATAGACCATCCAGGCTAATGCTTTCATTTGACAGTTGAGGAAGCTGTAGTAATGATTCATGTAGGAGCATCAGAAAGAGGAGCCCTGAAGTAGAATGTACCTTCAGGAAAGGCTGATTCACCAGCAGGAGGAGGAGGCCAGCATGAACTATGTGGATAGTGGGTGTATCAGAACTTGAGAGGGGGACTGTGTAGAGGGAGGCAACATGTTTTAGTCAGAGAGAGAGAGAGAGCGACAGGAAAAAGAGAGGGGCGGAGGGAAGGAAAAGGGAAGAGGGAGGAAAGGAGGGAGGGAGAGAGACAGAGACACAGAGACAATGAATCACAGAGAAATAGTGACAGAAAAAGAGAGGGGGGAGGAATGGGGAAAGAGAGAAGAAAGGAGAGAGAGAGAGAGAGCGAGCGAGCGTGAGCGAGCACAAGCGAGCGAGCTGGTTTTGAATTCCAGTCCTACTGACCCTCATCTGTAAGTTAATATATGGATATTTGTTCCATCTACCTCCCTTGTTAGGGAAGTGCTTTGTAAATCCTAAAGCCCTACTTGAAAGTGAGTAGTTTTGATAAAAGAAGAAGGTAATATTGTCAGAAGTAGGCATCGTCTTGCTGTTGCTCAGGAAGACATTTTGTCCTGCTGCATCATTGGGCTATATAATGTTGGGTGTTTCCTCAAGAACATAAAATTCCCCTCATTTGGGATATCTTAGTTAAAATTCTTGTTTGTTTACCTGTTGAAGCAAACCTTGCCTCTATTACCCGAAGATTTCCAAGACAATTCCTTACAACATACTTGTCAAATAGGTGGTACATGTTTATTTTTATTTTATTTTATTTTTAAAATTTTTTTATTGGTGGGGAAACAGAAACAGAGAAGTTAAGTGACCTACCCAGAGTCACCCAGTTTGTAAGTATTAGGCAGTGATTTGAACTACTGTTTCCTGACGTCAAGTGCTCTGTTCTTTTTACTATACTATTCTGCCTTAGGTTTGTATGTAATGATCACAGATGTGTATATATGTGTGCATTCAGAAATAGTGCATTGTGTGTATGTACACACCCCCAAGCCTTGTTAATTTGGAGCATTGCCAATTTGGAATTTCCCATAACTCAGGGGTTGGGTTATAGTCTGTTTTAGCATTCAGAGATGGAGTGTCATCCTAAGCTTATTTTCCAGTACTCAAACTCAGCCAATATTCCACCTAAATTGGATGAAGCTTGTACTATTTTTTTATGACACTTATCAATATTATCTCATGTTGTGTTTTTGCTTATGTTAGGTCTGTTAATGCACTTAAGCTTGGCATAGTCTTACACATAGGCCCTTCTCCCCCCTCCTCCAGGGTCTTATAAAGTATATATTTGATAACTATCTAGTTGAATAGATTTCAAATATTAAATGTCTTTGTGATGGATGCTGTGCTGGGAACTATGTCTGTCCTTTTCATTTCCTAGCCCAGGGTTATATGTGGCAATTCAATTAGAAATTTATTATGGGAGCAGCTAGGTGATATAGTGGATAAAGCACCTCTGTCTGGCCTCAGACACTTGACACTTACTAGCTGTGTGACCCTGGGCAAGTCATTTAACCCTCATTGCCCCATGAAAGAAAGGAAGGAAGGAAGGAAGGAAGGAAGGAAGGAAGGAAGGAAGGAAGGAAGGAAGGAAGGAAGTTAGGAAGGAAGGAAGGAAGGAAGGAAGGAAGGAAGGAAGGAAGGAGGAAAGAAAGAAAGAAAGAAAGAAAGAAAGAAAGAAAGAAAGAAAGAAATTTATTATGCACCCATTATATACCAGACACTATGCTAGACCTGGGAATATAGTGATTAAAAAAAGGACACAATCTCTGCTTTGAAGGAGTTTACATTGTAAGGGGAGAGGGGAAAATGTTAGTGTAGATACATAATGTACACAGGTAAGTGTAATACAGAGAGACAGAGTATAATACAAGTATAGATGAGACAAAGGAATGTTCTAGCAAAGTTTCCTAGGAACATTTGCAGAGGGACAAAATAGTTTTAATTGTGAGGAGATTAGACAAGAATTCATGGAGTAGAAGGTACTTGAACAGAGCCTTGAAGGTGTGATGTTTAAAAGGTTTGATACATAATTTCTGTGTAACCAATCATTTTATTAATAATGCTAGCATATTACGAATAAAATGGGTCAGTGACACACTTGAATGCCAAAGATGAATCATGGCAGTGGGCTCATAGTTTATGTGCCATGGGAAAAATGGGTGGCAATCAACTCTGATTGGTTAACAATTAATGAGAAAGAATGAAATATTACAATGAGAGGTGAGCCTATTCTAATGAAGGTCTGGGGGATATAACCCTGATTATGTCATTTACTTCTAAGTTAATTCAGTTTTTTTCTTGGCAATGTCCTTTAGAGACTGAACACTCTACAGGCTTCTGAAAAAAAAATCCTGGTCCTAATTCAGTAATTATTAATATGAGGGTCAAATAATCATTTTTCTCAAAGGAAGACTTACAGAATCTTAGAGTTGGAAAGGACCTTGTAGCTATTTAGTTCAACCCATCTCTCAGAGGAGTCCCCACTCTTACATATGTGAGAAATGGTCATCCAGGTCTCTGCTTGAAGTCTTCTAATGACTGGGAACCTACCACTTTCCCAAGTAACCCATTCTGCTTTTGAGTGGTATAGTGGAAAAGAACTCTGATTCTGGAGTCTGAGGACCAGGGGTACAAATTCCACCTCTTACATTTACTACCTGTAGAATCCTGGGTAAGTCCTTTAGCTTCCCTGGACTTCAAGTTCTTCATCTGTGAAATGAGAGGGGTGTACTAGATGGCCTCTGATAGCAAGTTTTTCCTGACATCAAGTTTAAATTTGCCTCTTGGCAGCTTCTATCTATTGCTCTCCTTAATTTCTCTTAGGTCAAATAGAACAATTATAGTCCTTCTTCCACATGGGGGGTATGTGTGTGAGGAATGGCGATATTTCAGGCAAGGGGGATGTTCCATACTAATGTGCAGAGGTCTGAGAGCACAGGATGAGATATAGTTCTGGAGTTAAAGCTAATGACCCAGTTTGGCTGGAGTGTAGAGTTTCTGAAGGGGAATAATGTGAAAAAAGGCTTGAAAGACATGAAATAAAGAGCTCACTAAATAATTTGATTAGTCAGGTTTTATTATAGATGTCAGTTTTGGCAATTGTTATTACTAAAACCTCATGTGAAAGCAGAAGGACCTGTAAAATGTCTTGGAAATGACATTGGAACGAAACCATCTGGCTTATGAATTTTTCAGTGAAAACTTGTGTAATATGTTTGAAATTAGTTGTGTGTTCCTGTTTCTAATTTATGGGCAGAATTGGTTTTCTTTGTTCCCACTTCCTTTTTAAATGATCAAATTATGTTAATTTTGGTGTTTTGCTTAAGATTAAATATAGGATGCATATAGTACATTTAGCATTGACATCATTATAGGAGAGATTCAGTTGTTTTTCAGTCATGACCTTTGCTTTGTGACCCCATTTGGGGTTTTTGTGTCAAAGATATTGGAATGGTTTGCCATTTCCTTCTCTAGCTCATTTTACAGAGGAAGAAACTGAGGCAAACAGGGTTAAGTGACTTTCTCAGGATCACACATCTAGTGAGTGTCTAAGGCCAGTGTCTAAGGTCAGTCTTCCTGACTCTTGGCTTTGCACTCTATCCACTGTACTTCTTAGCTGCCCATAGGAAAGAGGGCCTGGGTTTAAATTCTACTTCATATGCTTACTATCTTTGTAACTCTGGAAAGTCACTTACCTTCCTTGGACCTCAGTTACCTTATCTGTCAAATGAGCAGAGTAGATAAGATACCTGCCAAGGTTTCTTCTAGGTCTACATACTATGGGTGAAAAAATGATTTCATTTCTGTTATGTGAACAGGCAGAGGTGTGTGTGTGTGTGTGTGTGTGTGTGTGTGTGTGTGTGTGTGTGTGGCACCTTGTAGTCTGTGATTTTACTGAGTACTTATATGAATATGAGTGGTAGTCTCAATCTCTCTGTGCCTTAGACAGTCTATTATGTTATTGTGGCCAAAACATTTTTTTTTAACACATGGTGGCCAACCTTCTGGTGATGAGCCTCTCTGAATTTATCTTGGCTGTCTTTGGATGACAGGCATACATTCCATCACTGGCTCTATCTTGAACGTTTACCAGTGGGGCAGAACCTGCCAGCACTTAGACATAACTGGCATAGTCTTTGAGAACACAGCACCTCCTCCAAACCATGCTGAGACATCAAAGTAAGGGACTTTAGTGTAAAATGTTATACTCTCTCTGTTAAAAATAATGAACAAATCTGAAACTCAAAGATTTTGACTTCATAGTACTAATGAAAACTCAAGAAAAAATGACATTTAAATATTTTCTAAAGGCCAAGAATACTTAAGGGCCTGTAGGGTAATATTTTGGTAAGTTTTGGTGCAATGTAGAAAGGTTTCATAATACAGTATAAACAGTGCTAGATTTGGAGTTGGATAACCTCAGTTCTAATCTCTGCTCTGCCACTTACTAACTGTATGACCATGGGCAAATAATTTTACCTCCCTGGGCCTTATTTTGAAAAATGAAGATTTTGGACTGGACCTTCAAGGTACCTTTCAGCTCAAAATCCGGGATGCTTTGATGAAGCTAAGTATTCCCAAAACATTCAAGAAATAAATATTCTGTTGGTGATCTAAATGGTTTTAAAAAAAAAACAATTTGTTACCAAATATTTATTTTCTCTTCTTCCCACCTCTAAGTCACTTTCTTCCCCCATTGAATAAAAGAATAAAGGAAAACAAAACACTTGTAACAAATTCTTTCATTAGTCATGTCCAAAATTGTGTGTCACCTTCTGCTTCTTGAGTCACCTATCTAGCAGGAGTTGGGTAGCATTGTTTTTCCCTCGGAATTACATTTGGTCATTGCATCGGTGCTCTAAATGTCTTAACCCACTTAGAGAACATCATCAGTTGACTAGCCCTGTTCCTTTCCAAAGCAGATTTCCTTCCAAGGCTTTCTTCAAAGACTGGGGAGTGAAGGAGAGGCATCAGATGTGGCCGAATTTTTTTTTTTAAGCAACAAACATTTATTTTATTTTTTCCAGTTACAACATTTCATTTTCATTAGATTTAGAGTTCCAAATTTTTCTCCCTCCCTCCCTTCCCCCCCCCAAGATCTGCAACCAGGTTATATATATACAATCCACAAGTGTTCTTTTTATCAGTTCTTTCTATGGGGGTGGATAGTAAGTTCCTTGGGATTGTCTTGGATCATTGCATTGCTGAGAGTAGTTAAATCATTCACAATTGCTCATTGAACAATACTGTTGTCACTGTGGCAGAATTTTTCAACAAGTTTAGCCATGAATAAGAAGAGGAAATGGGTAGCTGAGTAGAATAGAAAGATAAAGGGAAGGCCTTTTCAAAATTTTTTTTTAAGAATAGCAAAGCTTTCATCTTTTTCACTTTTATTTATTTCCTATTAGTCCTGCCTGTAGCTTTATTGTACACATTTGTTTGCTTGTTTTCTCACCGTTTTGATTGTGAGCTCCTTGAGGGAAGGGACTGGCTTTGCCTCTTCTTTGTATCCCTGTAGCTTAGCATGGTGCCTGACACATAGTAGGTACTTAATACATTTTTATTGATTGACTAACTATGCAAATGGGAAGAAGCTAGCCTTGAGAGAGAAACTGAGGATGCATGAGAGAAGAGGGATGACTTTGTCTTGAAGTTTTGTGTAAGATAGGGAAAAAATGGTATCAACCAGTCAACAAGAATTTATCAAGCACCTTTTCTATGCCAGGTGCTGGGGATACAGAGACAAAAATGAAAAAACCAAAACAAAACCAATACCAGCCCTCTAGGAGCTTACATTCTATTGGGAGACTTATAAATGCATAAACAAATATATCCAAAATATATGCAAATTGAATTTATAGTATGGGAGGACACTAGCCCCTGGGGAGGGGTGATTAGGAAAGAAGGTGGTGTTTGAATAGAGATTTCAAGGGAACAAAGGATTTAAGAAGCAAAGGGAATAAACTGGGGGAGGGAGAAGGGGAGAGATGGTCTAGGGAGAAGTATTTCACATGAAGGAAACAAGAAGAAAGCTTATGGAGGAAAGTAGAAGAGAGGGAAGGAGTTGGGGAGTGAGTGAACCTTAATATCATCAGAATTGGCTCAAAGAAGGACTAATGTACATACTCAAGTAGGTATAGTAATATACTTTTGCCCAGGGTGGGGGGGGGAGGGAAGGAGAAAAGAGTGGGGGGGAAGGGAGGGAGGAAAGGACAGATTGGGGGAGAGAGCAGTAAAAAACAAAATACTTTCAAGGAAGATGAAGATGTTCTGCATTACTGCACCAGTATGACATATGGAATTGCTTGATCTCATAGAGAGGGTTGAGGACGGAGGGAGGAAGAAAAATTTAGAACACAGAATTAGCTCAGGGACCCTGATCTCATTGGAGTAAGCTCATGGAGGGAATAGCTTTCATACCCAATTGGGAGGAGTAATCTATTTAACCCTGCAGGAAAATAGGAGGGGAAGTGGACAAGGAAGGAAGGGTGAAAAAAGGGAGTGCAGAGCAAGGGAGAGGATAGTCAGAAGTAAGGCACCTCTGAGGAGTAATAGGTAAAAAGAAGATAGAGTAAATGTCACGGGAAGGGAGTGGGATGGAGGGAAATAGTTATGATGATTGATTATAATGGCAAAATGTATGGTACCTACTTTGCTGGGTTTTTGTGAAGAAGATTCTCTGTCAAGCTTAAGGTACTATGTAGAGGTTGTGATGAATAGGATGCTATCGGGAAAACCTGGAGAGACCTACATGAGCTGAAGCAGAGTGAAATGTACTGTATACAAAATAACAGCAATAGTGGGGGATGATCTGCTGGGAAGCATGTGGTTGTTTTCAGCAAGGCAATGATCCAATGTAACCCTGAGGGACTTATGAAGATCGCAGCCCATCTGCAGAGAAAGAACTGGTAGTATCTGAAAACAGATGGAAACACATTAAAAAAAAAAAAAAGAAGCAAAGGTGAGATGGGAGGATATGGGGGACAGCCAGTGTAAAGATGCATAGTGCAGCATAAGAACATCTGGCTGAATTGTAGAGTTCAGGAAAGAGATAATAATATTGTATGATAATATTGGAAAGAAATGCTGGGGGCAAGTTGTGAAGAGCTTAAAAAGCTAAATAGGTGATGAGATAGTTTTAGAGCCAATTGTAGCTATCAGTTTTTTTATTAAGAGGTGGCATGATCAGATCCACACTTTAGAAAAATCACTTAGGAAGTTGTGGGGAAGCTGTTTCCAAGGTCTGAGTGAGAGATGATAAAGGCCTGAACTAGGATTTGGTGGCTATGTAAGTGGGGAGAAAGAGATAGATTTTAGAGATATTTTTGGGGTGCAAAGGCACTGGTAAAATGATTAGTCATAGTGAATAATCTCTTTAGTGAGCTGAGAAGAGGAAGTGAGGGTGAATGATGATAGAGGAGGGAGGATGGGTATTATATGAGGTAGTACAGATCAGATGGTTTGGGAAAGGCTTCCTAGAGAAAGATGGGATTTTAGTTGGAAATTATAGGAAACTAGGGAAGCCAGTAGGCAAAGATGAGGAGTAATGTATGCATTTAAGCCGGGGATTCTTAACCTGAGATCTGGGAACTTGGTTTTGGCTTTGTTTTGTTTTGTGGTTTTTTGTTTTGTTTTGTTTTTTTTTGTTGTTGTTGTTGTTTGTTTGGTTTTTTTTGCAGGGCAATGGGGGTTAAGTGACTTGCCCAGGGTCACACAGCCAATAAGTGTCAAGTATCTGAGGGTGGATTTGAACTCAGGTCCTCCTGAATCCAAGGCCAGTGCTTTATCCACTGCACCACCTAGCTGCCCCTGGAACTGGGTTTTTAAAAAGACTTTGATAACCATATTTCAGTATAATTGGTTTCCTTTGTGATAATTTTTATTTTATTTTGTACATTTGGAAAAAATTATTCTGAAGAGTGATCCATAGTTTTCATCAGACTGACATATGCATACATGACATACAAGGTCAAGAATTCCTGGTCTAGGTCATATTTTCTTTGGGAGGTGGGAGTTTGGTTAACAGCAAGAGGAGAGAAGAAAAGTTTTGAGTAGGGAATGAGACAGGTAGTCCATAGATGATTGTTAAGCAGCAGCCAGGGCTCAGCTATAGCTATGGACCATACATTTGTAGTAGATAAAATCAGCTGGACCATGAATGTCACCTAGTAATGCTCAGTGAAATGAGATGGTGAGGTTAACTGTGGACGCGTCAGAGGGGCAAGAGATTCTTGGAGAGTACCTAGTGACACATAGTTTTTGACTATGGCCAGGGGGAGGAATGTATACTGGATATGGATGTGAATGAGGCCAGAATGGGGAAAACATGCTGGAAAAAAAGCAATGAATCTGGGACACAGTGGTCGCTGTAAAGTTGAAGAGGAGGTTTAGTGTGAGTGAGAAAGTAAGAGTGGTAGAAGGATAAGCAGTTGTGATTAGAGTAGAATTTCTTTTTTTTTAAAAAGTATTTTATGGGGGCAGCTAGGGGGTGCAGTGGATAGAGCGCTGGCCTTGGAGTCAGGAGTACCTGAGTTCAAATCCGGCCTCAGACACTTAACACTTACTAGCTGTGTGACCCTGGGCAAGTCATTTAACCCCAATTGCCTCACTTAAAAAAAAAAAAAAGTATTTTATTATTTTCCAGTTATGTACAAGGATAGTTTTCAATATTTGTTTTCACAATTGCTTTTAGAAGCAATTAGAGTAGAATTTCAATATTCAGGATCTTGATAATAGTAATGCCAAGAGATGGTGAGAGATGTTAAATGTTCTTCATAATTTAGCCACCTCCTACCTTTCTAGTCTTGTTACAATTTATGACCAGCTATATTCTTTTCCTTCTAATGACACTGGCTTTCTTGTTGTTCCATGAATGACATACTCCATCTCTTGGCTCTAGACATTTTCTTTGGCTGTCCACCATCCCAAGAATGCTCCCTCTTCTCATCTCTGCCTGCTAGATTCTCCGGTTTCTTATAAGTCCCAACTAAAATCCCATCTTCTAAAGGAAGACTTTACTTTTTAATTGTAGCATCTTCTTTTCCTTTATACCCTATTTTCCTGCATATAGCTTGTTTATAATTTTTAAAATTGTTTTATCCTCCATTAGATTGTGAGCTCCTTGAGGGCAGAGACTATCTTTTGCCTCTTTGTATCCCTAGAGCTTAGCACAGTGTCCAGCACATAATTATTGCTTAATAAATGTCCATTGACTGACTGAGGGGGCCTAAAGTATGACTTTGCTGGGGTGTGCCTAAAATAGGAAGATAAATAGAAATGAAATAGTCTTTGGGGTTGAAGGGGCTGAGAAATTGTGTGGTCTGGTTATTTTAGAGGGAGGGATTGCCTACATTAATGTTGAATTCCCAGAGGATAATGGCAAGAGAATGACTGGAGAGCGTCTGTGAGCCAGGCTCTTAAATCATTTGGTAATGGTGGTGGAAATAGCATGAGGCCAGGAAAAACTTATTTGGCTTTCTATTTTAGCTGCTTTACCATGCTAACATTTAACATGTCAGAAGAAAATTTATATTATTGAAATGAAATGCAACTTGTAAAAATATATGAAAGCTCAGATTTTGTGTCCTAGCCAAAAAAAATTATTAAGATGATTTTTGAAATAACAGTCTCAACTTTGAAAACCCCGACCATTTAAAATATTTTAGCTTTCTGATATCAGTCATTAGGAAAAAAAAAACAAAAACAAACCAAAATGCATTTGATTGTTTTTCATTTTCCCCAAATCTATCTTATGTTTGCAATATATTCTAAGATCTTACTGGTAGTAAAGGTAAATAATAGGGTTTTTTTTCCCCTTTTTTTAAACAGATATTCCTGAAATTCCAGAAAGCATCTCATTCTGCAAAGCACTTCAGAGAGCTGACTTCAGTGGAAACCCATTGACTAGGTGACTATTTCTTTTTGCATTAATATGAAGAAATTAAAAGTCAAATAAAACTCAGGATTGGTTTTTTATCTTGGTAATTCATATATTGGTTAATGTAGCAGTTTTCAACCATATCAGGAGCTACTGACTTTTAAATTATTTTTATAAATAGCATTTCACTTAGCACATGCCAAATGTTAGCAGTGGAAAGGAGGCTGTTCTATTGATAGAAATTATTGAAATAGAAGAAAGAAGCAGCAACATGGTAAGGAGAGTAAAGTATATGTTGGGAGGAATCTGTGTAAGGAATTTCAGTAACTTGTAAAACCTATACTTAGAAATGGGAAATAAGTATAATATACTTTATGTTTTATTTAAAAATATTAATCAGCAAATATTTCTGGAACATACTGTGCAAATGGTAAAGAGCCAGTCCTAAGAGAGGGAGGGACCATGGAACCCTAAGGAGATAGAAGACATTCTTTCTTTAAAATTTAAACATTTTATTTTTTTCCTATGATATGTAAAAATAATTTTTTTTTGGTGAGGCAATTGGGGTTAAGTGACTTGCCCAGAGTCACACAGCTAGTAAGTGTCAAGCATCTGAGGCTGGATTTGAACTCAGGTCCTCCTGACTCCAGGGCCAGTGCTTAATCCACTGTACCACCTAGCTGCCCTATAAAAAGAATTTTTAACAATTGTTTTCTAAAATTTTGAATTCTGAATTTTCTCTTCCAACCCTTCCTCCCTCTCTGAGAACAAGAAATCCGATACTTATATGTATGTAATTATGCAAAACATATTTACATGTTAGTCATCATGTTGTGAAAGAAAACACATTTCCTCCCCCCCCATGGCAACCCCCCCCCCTCCCCAAATAGTATGTTTTGACCTACATTTAGACTCCATTATTATATTTTTTTTATTTCTGGAGGTGGATAGCATTTTGCATCTTAAGTCCTGTGGAGTATGGACTGAAAATATGATTTTCTGCCATGAAGAGTTTACTGTCTGTCTAGTTTTTCTAATAAAAATCATCCTATTTGAAACACATTATTTCTTCAGGTTTTCTAATAATTTACTAGTAAGTCTTTCCTTAACTCTTTTTTTTTTTTTTTTGGTGAGGCAATTGGGGTTAAGTGACTTGCCTAGGGTCACACAGCTAGTAAGTGTTAAGTGTCTTGAGGCCAAATTTGAACTCAGGTCCTCTTGACTCCAGGGCCGGTGCTCTATCTACTGGGCCACCTAGCTGCCCCTCCTTAACTCTTTTTTTTTGTTTTGTTTTTGTTTTTTTTGTTTTTTTTTTGCAGGCAATGGGGGTTAAGTGACTTGCCTAGGGTCACACAGCTAGTAAGTGTCAAGTGTCTGAGGCCCGATTTGAACTCAGGTACTCCTGAATTCAGGGCCGGTGCTTTAACCACTGCGCCATCTAGCTGCCCCCCTCCTTAACTCTTAAAAATATTATTTCCTTATTTAAACATTTCTCCAGTGTTTGCATTGGGTTCATTTCTCCTTTCCCTCCCACATCCCTTTGATTAGCAGCCACCTTCAACTTGCGCTTCCTGGTGGGAAGCAATTGGTGACTCAGTGACAACTGCCCTGAGGCCTTCCTGCCATCCTCATCTTACTCATACTCATAGGAGAAATAGTGGTAAAGAACAAGCCTGGGATTTACAACTTGAGGGCCTGGTATTCTTACTCTATTGACTTGGACAAGTCACTTGATTTCAGTTTTCCTTTCCTTATCTGTGAAATAAGGAGTTTATTATGGACCCCTTTGGCATCCTGGTGAAGTCTATAGACCCCTTCTCAGAAGAATGATTTTAAATGCATAAAATAAAATAAATAGCATTACAGAGAAAAATAATTATATAATTACAAATATATTATTATTCAGATATCATAAATCTGGTAAAATATATTACCGTAAATAATTATTAAAATATTTTTTATAAATCAGGTTTATAGACCCCAGGTTATCTCTGAAGGCCCCTTCTAGTGCTAAAATTTATGATCCTATCATTTCAGGGCCTTTGTTTCTTCATTTTTAAAATGGGGAGAGTTGGATTCTGTGATTTTCAAGGTTCCTACTAGGTGTAGTGATGCAGTTCTGTGGGATTGGCAAGAACCTCCCCAGTCATCCAAGTCTAGCGTCCCGACAGATGCATCATTCTGTGACAGCCCCAACAGGTGATCTTGCTTTGATCTTAGAAGCCAATGACAAGGGACTCATTACCTATCTTCTTACTACCTCCTTAGTACTCCTTTATTATACTGAATTTTCAGACAGTTCTAAGAATTAGAAAGTTTTTTTTCTTATTTTAAGCGTTGTAATTCCTCCCTATTCATTCTTATGTTGGCCTGTGGGAACATGTAGACCTCATTCACTTGACAGGCCTTCACATATCTGAATAATAATAATCAATGACATCTCCATAATGGTTTTTTTTTTGTTTTGTTTTGTTTTGTTTTGTTTTTAGTGAGGCAGTTGGAGTTAAGTGACTTGCCCAGGGTCACACAGCTAGTAAGTGTTAAGTGTCTGAGGCCGGATTTGAACTCAGGTACTCCTGACTCCATGGCCGGTGCTTTATCCACTGTGCCACCTAGCTGACCCTCCATAATGTTTTTAAGTTTTTAAAGTGCTTTACTTCTGTAATCTCATCTGAACCCTCATAGCAACTCTGTAAGATAAGCTCTATGGGTATTATTACATATTTTGCTGATGAGGAAACTGAGGCTTAGATATAAAGTGATTTGCCCATGGTCATATATCTGGTAGGAGAAGCAGGATTTGAATCTGGGGTTTTCCTGACTCCAAGTCCAACTCCCCCAGAAGTCCCCTATGCCTTTGATACTGAGATAATAGGCAGAGCAATGTAAATCATCATCATTTAGTGCTTTAAGATTTGCAAAGTGTGTGTTAATGCATTTGATCCTCAAAATTGCCCTCTTTTACAGATTGAAGATACTGAGGTTCAGGGGGTCTAAATATCTGAGCCACAGTCACACAAACTAGTAACTGTCTAGGACAAGATTTGAACTCAAATCTTCCAGACTCCCAAGTCCAACACTGTTCACTGAACCACTTGGCTTCATCGAATGTAAAAATGAATAATTAGCCTTAATGTATCACTTTCAGGTCTGCAAAGCTCTTTACACATGTTATTTCATCCTTGAAATAAGCCTGGGAGATTGGTGCTGCTATTAACCTATTTTACAGATGAGGAAACTGATGTAGACAGAGGTTCAGCAACATGCTCAGGGTGACAGCCTTTAAGGACCTGAAGTCAGATACCAACTCAGCTTTTCATAACTCAAGGTTCATGCTTGCTTCTGGAATGATGAAGGGCCTTCTTTTGTCTTCCACTGACCCTTCTTCCTTCATTTTGATAGCAACTTTCATATCAATTGCCCATTATAATGCATCATCCCTCTTTAAAAATCCTTACTCTATGGCTTTTTTTTTTTTTTTTTTGCAGGGCAGTGAGGGTTAAGTGACTTGCCCAGGGTCACACAGCTAGTAAGTGTCAAGTGTTTGATGCTGGATTTGAACTCAGGTCCTCCTGAATCCAGTGCTGGTGCTTTATCCACTGCACCACCTAGCTGCCCCAACTCTATGGCTTTTCTACTGATCGTTGCCTCTCCCTACTGTCTCCACAGACATAAAGTATCTCCTTGCCTTTGTAAAGGGGGATTCAACAATTGGGTCTTGTAACGATTGGAATGACGCCACCTGCTGGAGACTTACTGTAGAAGAGTTCCGCCCATGAAGGGAAGGTCTTTGAGGGCAAGACCAGGAGTCTTTTCTTTGGCGTCAGGAAGTGACGCAGGCTAGTGGGAGGAAGAAGGAAGAGACTGGCACTCGGTCTCGCTCTTTCCTTTGGACTCTGGTGGAGAACAGAGCTAGAAATGCGCTCTCCCTTTATAGATAGGAATCTAGGCCTTTCTCTCTCTCTTTACCAAATTCTTATTCTCCTTAATAAATGCTTAAAACGTAACTCTTGCTAAAGCTTATAATTTATTGGCGACCACTCATTAGATATTTTAGACAGACTAGCTAGAATTTCTTAACAGTCTTTATCAAGCTTAAGTATATGATAACTTAATTTTGCTTAGTCCATCCTCCTTCCCTCTCCCATTATGCATTCCCCTCCCAAGGTGTTGTTTTTTTATTTTATCTTGACTTTTACTGGTTATTTCTCAAAAATAAATAATAAACCACAGGCCTTGTGGTCTGACTTTAGGTCTCTTTCATCTCTAAAAGTTCATGATGCTGACCATTCCTTTTTCTCAAGTTTGCTGCTCCACTGACCTGAGGCCATTCCTGAGAACAGAGGGGGCAGAATCCATTCTTTTACTCTTGGATCTCTACCTCACAACACCTGGAATCCCCCCTTCTTCTGTTTTCTCTTCATTTTCTAATTTCCCATGAAATCTGATTACATTTTTCTTAAGCAATGGAGAGATGTATTATCATGATTTAAATTTTTTTTAATTAAAATTTCTTAAATATATCAAGTAGAATGAATTTGAATTTTAGTGAAAATATGTTGATGACTAGAAGGTAAGTTACTTGAAAGTAAGGATTCTTTTATTTTGCCAAGCCTTGGGGATACAAATACAAAGAGGCAGAGTGGAGTAGTGGCTAGAGAGCCAACCTCAAAGTGGGGAAAATTTAGGTTTAATTCTTTCCTCTTAAACATACTGTCCTTGTGAACATTGGCAAGTCACTCCTGGGGGAGGTCTACTGAATAGCACACCAGGTTAAAATGTAATTGGGTAATGTTTAACACAATTAATACAAATACAATACAATATAGATACTATTAATTTGTGGTTTTCTAAATCAATATGCCCCTGAAAGGATCCATTTCTATATGAGTTTGACACCCCTGCTCCAGGTGACTTAGTTTATAAATTGTTTTTTTGATGAGGCAATTGGGGTTAAGTGACTTGCCCAGGGTCACACAGCTAGTAAGTGTCAAGTGTCTGAGGTCGGATTTGAACTCAGGTCCTCCTGAATCCAGGGCCGATGCTCTATCCACTGTGCCACCTAGTTGCCCCCTTAGTTTATTTATTTATTTATTTATTTATATTTAATTTTTTTTTTTAGTGAGGCAATTGGGGTTAAGCAACTTGCCCAGGGTCACACAGCTAGTAAGTGTTTAAGTGTCTGATGCCGGATTTGAACTCAGGTACTCCTGAATCCAGGGCCAGTGTTCTATCCACTGCGCCATCTAGCTGCCCCCATGCCCCCTTAGTTTATAAATTGTACAGAAGATGCCAGCCTGCATTGGCAGGCAGAGTTTCCTCCCCCAGGAGTTCCCTATACCAATGAAATCTTAAGGTCAGTCTCAGTCCCTGTATTCTATTTCCCTTAAAATATGACATTTCTTTCAAGAAACAATGTAGGTACTTTTTCATTATTTTAAATATAGGAAGTTGATACATTGGATATTTGTAGATAGAATGTAAGCTCCTTGAGAGTAAGAATTGTTTTTAGTCTACGTATATTTACCCGCCCAGTCCCTGGCACAGTGTCAGGCACAAAGTCGGTGTTTAATAAATGCTTATCAAGTTGTTTTTGTTATTTTGGTTGTTTTCAGTTGTTGGGTAAATGAAAGCTTCTCTTTCCTCAAGTGAATCAAGATAAAGTCACTTTATGCCATTGGATGGATTGCCTTTGAGGAGGGGTGTTGGCTATTCTTCTTAATAGTAATGCCTGCCTTTTCCTTTTCCAATCTTGAGAAGATCTTGCTGTCATGGAGACAGTCAGAAAGATGCCTGTTATCAGAGTCCTTAAGAAAATGCATTCACGATTTTAAATATTTGGCAGTATTGTAGTGGAAAGGGAAGTGACTCTGGAGACATAGGATCTGGGTTTAAAAATTTCCAACCTTGTATATGAACTTCAGGTCTTCTGACTCCAAGTCATGTATACTTTGCACCTCGCCACACAGAAAGGGCATTTTGGAACTCACTTGACTTCTCGGGCCTCAGTTTTTCTTATCTGTAAATTGACCAGACTAGGTAATCTCTAATAACTTTTCTAGCTCTAAATGTATGATCTATGAACTGATTCCCACAGAGTGGTAGAAATGCTAAATGTTAGTCTCTTCTGTTTCCAGTTTCTCATCTCTCCAATCTATCTTCTGCATGAGCTCCCCAAATCATCTTCCTGAGGCCTAGATTTGACCATACCACTCCACTCCTCAGAAACCTTTTTGCCTTGAGTATAAAATGCAAGTTTCTCAGACTTGTATAAAAATCTTCCACCCTTTAGCTCCAGCCTGATTTTCCAAATATTTCTTGGCGGGGCAGCTAGGCGGCACAGTGGATAGAGCACCGGCCCTGGAATCAGGAGTACCTGAGTTCAAATCTGGCCTCAGACACTTAACACTTACTAGCTGTGTGACCCTGGGCAAGTCACTTAACCCCAATTGCCTCACTAAACAAAAAACAAAACAACAAAAACCACATATTTCTTGGTGCATTCTCTTTGTACCCAAGAAATTTGACCCAGAATTATCTCTTTCTTCTTCATATTTTCTCATAAGTTTTCCTTCTGTGACTAGAATGCTATCCCTCCTCACTTCTCTCAGAATTTTTATCTTTCTTCAACTTGCCAGACTTGAAGCAGGTACCATGTGCAGGTTGCTGGGGAAGCATCAGTACAAATAGGTGGAGAAATTGTGATTTTATTGCGTGGTGGAAATTCTTTCTACTAACCCAGATCACTGCCTATATATAAATTATAGTTTTAGAGAATTGTCTGTGTCTCAGAGAAATTAAATGACTTGCTTATATTCAGCTAGTAAGTATCAGGGGACAGATTTGAACTCAGATGAGTTTGACACCTAGTTCAGGCCAGGTCATCTGCCTCCCCCAATTTAAGCTCTTTGAGGTCTGGGACTGCTTTTTTTTTCCTTTTCTTTTCTTTTTTCTTTTCCTCTCCTCTCCTCTCCTCTTCTAACATAGTTTCCTGCACAGAGAAAGTGCTTAATAAATGTTTGTTAAATTGAATTGTGTGGTAAAGTGGAAAGAACACTAGATTTAAAGTTTGGATTATTGGGTTTGGATTCCATTCTGTATTTGCCATTACCTAGTTGACTTTGGCCAAATCATTCATTTCCCTTTTCTAGGCCTTGATTTCCTCCTTTGAAAAAAAAAAATGGGGCTTGGGTGGGAGAGAGACTAGCCTATCTGTAAGGTCCCTCCAAGCCCTGTATCTGTGATTGCATGAGTAACTTTTTTATTATTAAGGTTGTCATTTCAGGTGTTATAAAAATTGCCCTTATAAGAGAGGTCATGAATGGGGTATGGTGTCAAGAAAACAGGACATGCAGTCAAAAGACCTGGGTTGAAGTTCAAACTCCAACCCTTAAAACTGTGTGACTAGAGTCAGGTCATTATATTTCTGACTCATGATAGGTGAATAATGTTTTCTTGCTGAGAAAAAGCATTTTGGAAACTGGAAAGTCCTATCTACAGTTAAAGTGGCCTGTTCTTCTTATTTTACCTGCTTATGTTTTCATTTAGGGGGTAGCTAGGTGGTCCTGGAGTAAGGAAGACTCATTCATCTTCCTGATTTCAAATCTGGCCTCAAATACTAGCTATGCGACCCTGGGCAAATCATTTAATTCTGTTTGCCTCAGTTTCCTCATTTATAAAATGAGGTAGAGAAGGAAATGGTGAATCACTCCAGTATCTCTTCCAAGAAAAAACCCAAAATGGGGTCACAAAGAGTTGGATAGAAGCTGAAAACAACAGAGCAATAAGAAATATTTTTGTTGTAATTAGCTGCACTAATCTGAAGAAGAGTAGTGTTGCCTAAAGTTTTTTTTTAAGTGAATGCTAGAATACAAGCATGATTTTCCTCAAGAATTTTTTTTTAACCACACATTGTTTTATTGGAAGTATGTTCTTTTAAGCAAGTATACAAAGCATAAAATGTTTAGGAACGACAGAATTTTTGTGGTTTGTTTTCTTCAATTAAGTTGGTTTTTCCTCTTCATACTGGTAACCATGGAAATGCTGAAACTTGGATTCTTTTATACATTTTCAAAGTACAGAATATTTTTATTAAAGAGTCCATAGTCCTGTTGCTAGCAAGAGGAGTACAGGAAGTTTCTTCTAGAAGAACATTATAAAACAAGTAATTGTCTCAGGTGATTGGCAGCCTGTACAAGTGAATTGAAAGAAGAAAAAAGAAGACAGTCATGGGCTGTCAGCCGTTCAACTGTAGTCACCAATAGCTTTGCAGTTGGGATTGAAAGACACAGGAAGGAAAATGACTAAGACTTTGCTCTGTGATTTATGAAAATCTTGTGGGCTGAGTGAATTCTCTATTCTCATTGAATAGCTATCCTATACCCTATATTTCTCTGTCAGTAATTTATCAAAAGAAGAAAAAAAAAACCTCAGACACTTTGTAATTAGAGCTTAAAATATAAACAATTTCTTCACTTTTTTGTTATGGATGGACGACTGGACTTGGAATCAGGAAGGCCTGGGCTTGAATCTGGCTTTTGTGTTATTTACTAACTGTACCATCATGGGCAAGTCTCTGAGCCTCAGTTTTCCTTATTTCTCAAATGGGGAAAATGTCACAAGAGTTACTGTGAGAAGCAAAAAATAAAATAAATAAAATGAAGTGCTTTGCAAATTTTAAAGTGCTTATAGGAAGAAATGTCAGTTATTTTCATTTTAGAAGCCTGTTTATTTTTAATCTTTGATTATTTTCTGATTAATCGATCTATAAGTATTCGTTGAATCCTCACTGCTGCTGCTAGTACTGGGGCTAAAAGTAAGAATATGTCTGTAAAATTGTTGGTTTATACTTTAGTTGGATTGCCTCTCTTTAATACAAACAAAAACTCTAGGTTGTTATTTTAAAATAAATTGTGATATTTATGCTTATCATTTCAAATGCTTGGAGAACTAATGACTTAACTGGGTTTTTATATTTTAGGTTACCAGAAAGCTTTCCTGAATTACAGAATCTAACATGTCTTTCTGTAAATGACATCTCACTCCAATCCCTACCTGAAAACATTGGCAAGTAAGTTCTTTATGCAGACTCTGTTTACATCATAGACCTAAATGGGAGCTCAGGTCATTGAATACATTTTTGTTCTTTCATACAAGGCTGTCTGTTTTATACCAGCCAGCCATGCTTCAGTATTTTTCAGCATTTCTAAGGCAGATTGTATCATATGCCCTCATTTTTCAGACTGTAGCTGCCACAAATTTAAAAGTAACTATTATTGAACATGAAACTGATTCCTGTAACTGTGTCCATGATAGGGAAAACTGATTGAGCTATAATGAAATTCATGCTATAATGAAAAGAACACAGTACTTGGTGTCAGAAGATACAAATGCATTACTTAATTTCTCTCAACCTTACCTTCTCCATCTAATTATACTTGCATTATCTACCTTACAAGATTTCTCTGAAGGAGGCACTTTAAAGTAAATATATTTGAGCCCTTGGCAGTGTTATTATTAGGGAAGTTAAGGAATTTTGCTCTGAGCTAGTGTGTGAGCTGAAAGTGTGAGCCACATAACTTCATAGGAGGAATGAAACTGGTAAATTTGGGCATAAGTTTGTATGAAAATTATTGGAGGAGGGGCAGCTAGGTGGTGCAGTGGGTAAAGCACTGGCCCTGGATTCAGGAAGACCTGAGTTCAAATTTGGCCTCAGACACTTGACACTTACTAGCTGTATGACCCTGGGCAAGTCACTTAACTCGCATTGCCCCACCAAAAATTTTTTTAAAAAAAGACAACTTAGAGCCAAGGCAAAGAAGGTTAGATACTGCAGAAAACAACTGAGGGGGGAAGGTGGGGGAGACTATGCATAAGAGAAAACAAAGAAAACCATGTAGAAGGGAAGGTGCTTATGAAGGGGCATGGTGGCAAAGGGTGGAGAATTGAAGGATGGTTAGTCTGGTCCCTTCTTAAAAATGAAGATTCCAAAAAAAGTTCACCAATGGGAGGAGGGTCATAGGGGTGCAAGGAAAAGGTATCTGAGACATGGTAATGAAGTGCAGGGAATGGAATTCCATTATAAGAATCGTAGACTCCGTTGACTGGGAGGGATCTCAGTCATCATTTAGTCTAATCCATACATAGAAAGGATCCCCACTATAACATACCCTCTATGTGGTCATACAGCTTCTTTTTGAAGACTTCCAAGGAGGAGGAACTCTTCAGTTACACTTTTGGACAGCTCCTGTTGTTAGAAAGTTTCATCTGATATCAGACTGAAATTCACCTCTTTGTAATCTTGATCCATTGCGGGTCAGTTCTACTCTTTGGGGCCAAAGAGAATAAGTCTCAGGAATGCTTCCTGTGACAGCCTTTCACATTCTTGAAGATAGCTCACATCCTCCCCCTGGGTCTTCTTGTCTGCAGGTTAAACATGCCCACTTCTTTCAACCCATCCTCATATGTCATGGATTCAAGCCCCATTGCAATCCTGGTTATTCTTTTCTGAACATTTTCTAGCTTATTATCATAGTTCTTAAATGGAACATGATATTCTAGATGCAAAGTTCTGAGTGGCTTAATTTAATTAGTAGTTTTAGAGGTATGGTTAACCTTCTCCACCCAAGTAATTTTGTATTTCAAATCATGGCTCCCAAAACATACCAAAATACTCACCCACCCCCCCAAAAAAAAGCCTTAAGTGACAAATGTAACCTAGTTTCTAAGCTTTATGAAGAAAGTTTACTATATGTGTTCTTTCTTGTATAATCTTAAAGACAATAATAATAATAATAATAGCTAGCATTTATATATTGCTTTGTTTTCAAATTCCTTTATGAATTTTACTTAATCCTCACAGCAGTCCTTGCATAGGTGCTATTGTTATCACCCCCATTTTATAGATAAGGAAACTGAGGCAAACAGAGGTTATATGACTTGCTCAGGGTCACATAGCTAGCATGTGTCTTGAGACCAAACTTGAACTCAGATCTTCCTAACTCCAGGTCCAGTGCTGTATTCATTGTACTACATAGCTTCCTCCCCAGAACTTCCTTTCCTATGTAAGGGCCCGATATAACTTAGCATTTACAGTTTCTTCCCTTCCCTTACTCCCGCTCAACTTTCCTTCTTCCCATCCCTGAGGTCACATAGGGATTTCCAAGGAGGAGGGGAATAGAGCTAATAGTCTGCATGACAGGATAGAAAGAGGATTGGATTTGCAGCATGAGGATCCATCTTCTATCCCAGCTGAGTCACTTATGGACTTGCCTTGGCCAAATCACTTCTCCATACTTGGCCTTAGGTTCCTCATTTGTAGAATACTGAGGTGGAACTTGGGTCACTTGTTATTTCATATAACTCTAACTATATCCAAGATCCTATGATATTTCTCTCCACCTCTTCTTGTTTCCTTAAAAACAAACAAACAAACCCAACTAGCATCCTTCAAGTGATCTCAAGGCTTTGGGGAAATATTAAGTGTAGTTCCTATTTATAAAGAGATTTGGGATTGTTTTAGACACTGTGCTACACTGGAAGATACCAGTAAATGCTTGAAAGAAACAAGGTATCATTTGAAACCAAGGAAATCTCATCACCCTTTGAAGTTCATCCTACCCTTGCACTGCTCACATTGATAGTACCCTATGCCCCTGCAAACTCCTCCTTTGATAGGCTAGTTCCTCCCACAACCTTCATTCTAAGGAGGATGCGAGGGCCGGCCATGTCTTCATTCCTCTCCAGGCTGTACTCTGGACTTTCTCTCCCAAGCTATTTTGTGGGTACACCTCACCTTATGTGTTGTTTTCTACCATTAGAATATAAGCACTTCAAGGGTAGGAACTGGTTTTTTTTTGTTTTTTTTTGTTTTTTTTGTTTGTTTTTGTTTTTTTGTATTTGTATTCCTAGTGCTTAGCACGATGCTTGGCACATCATAGGTGCTTAAAGAAGGCTTCTTGGCCTAACTTGATGAAATTCGAATTTATGTACATGTGAAACTTCTTTTAAGTAGGAATATTATATATCTGGTTTCCTGCCTTTATACACATTATATATAGGAATTTCTGCATTTATACACAAGATAAATTAATAATTATATACTTCATATAGGAATCTTTTGAATAGTGAAGTCTTTAGTGAATTTAAAATATTCAGTTAACAAAGAAAATTTTGTGTAGTCAACCAATTGTTTTAAGCACTTACTAAGTGCCAGACACTTTGTTAGTTGCCAAGAATTCTGATACAAAAAGCAAGACAATTTCTGCCCTTAAGAGAACTTAGATTCTAATATGAGAGGACTTCTGATAGATTGGCATCCAGGGGCTTAACCTGGAAAATCACTGGGATGCTGAGTGGACCCTGAGCCCAATTGATTGACATCCTTTCCAAGCCTGGTAGTGTTGACTTAATTATGGTTCAGGACTAGAAGGTGGGATAATGTTCCTGAAAGATGTTCCTGAAAGACAGCAGGGAGGGGGCAACTAGGTGGTGCAGTGGATAAAGCACTGGCCCTAGATTCAGGAGGACCTGAGTTCAAATCCAGCCTCAGACACTTGACACTTACTAGCTGTGTGACCCTGGGCAAGTCACTTAAACCTCATTGGCCCCCCCCCCCCCCAAATAAAAAGAAAGACAGCAGAGAAACATGGCATGAAGATGGTTGGAGACTGCCCAGATTATACTGATAACTATAGTGGCTGTGCTTTATGGAAAGAGGCATAACAAGGGTGGGGCCAAGATCCCAGGGTGCCTAATTTAGAGGGTGCTTAATTTAGAGGGTACCATCAGTACTTTCCAGTCTTTCAACAGCAAGGGAACCACAGACCTTAGCAACTGTTGAACAAGAATAGTTAGTTGGAATAGGAAGTAAGCAGATGGCCAGCTGAAACTTCTCCCCCCAGCTGCACTCCTTCAACTGAGGGCACTCTTCATGGTACTCACCTCAGGCCTAGAAATTTCCAGCTAGGACTCTGCTTCCAGAGCCTTTTGCTATGCTGAAACATGTGGAGTGCCACCTACTCCTTAATCCTTCTACTACTAGCTGCTCAAACTAGTCAGACAATCCCTAACATCTCCCCTCTCTATTCATGAAGCTTCCTGATAAATCAGAAGAAAAACAGCCAATTCCTTGAGTCCTTCACTATCCAGATTGTCACTGCTGATTATATAGATTTATTCATTTCATTATATATGCCGCTATGGTTGAGTTTATTTGTTTCATTATGTGTAAATGTGCATATATGCATATGCGCGCGCCTGTGTGTGTGTGTGTGTGTGTGTGTGTATGTGTGTATGTGTGTGTTTATATATGTGTATGTGTATCTATATATGACTATGTGTTTCTGGATCAACTAACACTCCAAGGTGATGGGGATCTTGCTTTATAATTCACTTTCTAGTACCCACCTCAATGTCTCACTCACACTCTAGTACCAAATAGATGTCTGTGACAGTGCTTAAAATACCACTATTTCCATACTCCCTCTTGCTGTCAGAGGACAGAAATATGCCTTGAAGAAGCCTTTCTCCTTCCTTCAGAAATTCTGGAAGAGTAGTGGCATGCCCTTGGTATAGTCTGTGAAATAACAAAGTTTTTTTCATGGGAAACTTTTATTTTCAGACACAGCCTTGAAAAAAAACTTACTTTGTTTTATATTTCTGTTAGCCAGAAAGGTGCCAATATTTCCTTTTTGTGTAACTTGGACGGATAATACTTTCTGAATAGGCTTCCAATTGTTCAGACTCATTTCACTGCTCTTATGAATGGATTTGAACTTGCAGAGTAACATTCTAGTGTTATAAAATGTGTATTTTTGTGAGTCAATAGTAAGTGAAGTTAGAAGCCTAAATTTGCTCCAGAGGAATTTAACTACCCAGATTTACCATCCAGAGCGAAGTTAACCTATTCTTGGAAGTGAATTCTGCCTCACTGTTGTTTAGGATGCACTCCTCATTGCTTAATTACATTTTCCTGTCTAAGAATAGCATTCTTGAACATTTAGTTGTGAGGATTCTATATAAGGAGAAGTATTTCCCAGGTGGACTGGCCCAGTAACTTTTGGCTGATTGAACTGGAGAGGAGCAGTCTGAATTTTAGGCTCCTACTCTACTGCTGTTGGGAATGATAACCTGAATTTTTGCAGACTTGCACTGTGAGAGCCTCACTCCTCTAGCTAAAAAGGTGCAAGTTCTTTGAGATGTTAGGACAGGGCAGCTAGGTGGCGCAGTGAATAGAGCACTGGCCCTGGAGTCAGAAGGACCCGAGTTCAAATTTGACCTCAGACACTTGGCACTTACTAGCTGTGTGACCCTGGGCAAGTCACTTAGCCCCAATTGCCTCACTTTAAAAAAAAAAAAAGAGATGTTAGGACAGCCAAAGGCTGACTTAGCTACTTAATGTGTACTGTTAACATGACTATAGGCTGGGGAAGGGGAGGAGTTAGAGTTCATTCCCAGAACTTTTGGCATGTGTAAAAACATTCTTTTCTGTGGCTTAGAATTTGCCATAAGATGGTTATTGTTTCAAAAATAAAAGCATACCAGAATTTTATTTTTACATTTTCCAAAGCAAAGTCGCCAAATAGAAATTCAAAACTGGTGACACCCTCCTTTTTAACCCTCAAATCCAAACAACTAATTAGCTAATGAAGAGTAAAAAGATTGCTAATGGTTAAGCACAAATAACTTTCTCTCTCCAAAAAAAAATCTTTTGAAAAAGAAAATCCTACTGTCTTTAAGCTTTTGTTAAGTTTCTTATAGCTTTATATTTTTTAGTGTATGGTTTGTGTTTTTGGATGATGGTGTCTACTGTTCTCTGACTCTCTATTTCTCCAAGGTTTCTTGGCCTCCTAAATGGGCAAAAAAAATTCAAGTGGATTAAAAGTATTTTAAACATAGTGGGGAACAGATGTAAATTCTTTAAAATAACCACTTCATCCAAATCTGGAAATAGAACCTTAAGATTATAGCTCGGCCTACAATCCCATTTAAGAAATATTGCAACTTTTGTGACTGCTTTTGTGAACTTTGTAAACATTGAGTTTTAGAGTGCCCTTAAGAAGTTTTTCTATTATTTGGGTGTGGAGGCAGGGGATGGGGAGGGAAAAGGGCAGGGAAGAAGGAGAAAGTCATATTCTTTGTAAAGGACAATGGAAACTTCTTAACATGGGTGTACGTCACTGTCATTTTTCAGAAGCTGAAGCATATGTGATGGAAAAGTTCAGTCAATCAGTTCGCTTCATGGCATGCCATCAACTTAGTCTCTGCCTCTGTATTTGGAAAGTTTCTAGACAGACTCTCACCTTTACATATATTCCAACAGAGTTGACTGGTAAAGTCAAATGGAGTTTGAGTATCTCTCTCTCCCTCCCTCCCCCTTCTTCTCCTCCACCCCTTTCCCTCTCCCTTTTCTCCTTCCTTCTCTCTCTCTCTCTCTCTCTCTCTCTCTCTCTCTCTCTCTCTCTCTCTCTCTCTCTCTCTCTCTTCTCTCTCTCTCTCTCTCTCTCTCTCTCTCTCTCTCTCTCTCTCACACACACACACACACACACACACACACACACACACACACACACACACACACACCCTTTCCACAGGCTCTCTCTCTGAAATCTACCTATGTTCAAGGTATAGAAAATATTGAAGTGTGAATGACTTCTCACTTTTTCTCTAACCTTATAGATTAGCTTGGTTTCAACCAAACTGGGGTTAGAGGAAATAATCTTTTGGAGAAACTGGGGCAGTTTCATAGGTGAAACCTGCGTTTGGATTTATTCAGATCATCAAATTTCCAGGTTTGTTCTGGTGTTACCTTAGTGATCCTGGACTGAGGATGATTCTAAGCCAGTCTAGACACTTAGGTTTAGGTAAATATTGCTGGTTAGAATGTGGTACTTAATACTTTTCCCCTGTGCATTTTCTATTTCTTGTTCCCAGCATCATAACTTTCCTGAGGGTATATAAAAAGAGATCTCAGAATATTTTACCAAAATTTTTTGTGTTGGAACATAATTTTTCTGGGCTAATGGTTTCCATTGCTTTAAGTGGGGAGCAACAGAAGACTTGAGATGAAAAGCTTGCCAAAAAAAGTTTTCCCCAAAGCAAACATAAATTCCACTTAGTTTCAGATTTGTTTTTACTTGAAATGCTTCCTATCATCACAAGACTCTCACCATTCATAGGTAATCCTTTTCCATTGGGACTCATTTCCCATGATAGTGGCATGGCAAATACTTAGAACTAACATGCATCATCAGAGGGTCATTAAACAAAGCTTCTTTACATCTCCTGTTACATCTTTCGAGGAATCTTGTATTATTTTTACATATGCAAGAGAGATGTGTTGGTGGTGTTTACACTGTCACTTGGGTTATGTGATATGGGTATTTTCTATAACAGTACAGATTACAAACTATCTACATCCTTTTTTGCCTTTGGTACATGTCCTCCCAGCATGTACTGGGAACCTCTGCTTAAACTTCTTGACTTTGCATAGATAGCAACAGGGCAGGTGAACTGCCCATAGGTTATCTCTCCCTCTTGCTATGTGACTGTTTCACCTCCTTTTTTTGGGTCATGTATTTTCCTGATGGTTTCTTTTATGCCAGTCCTTCATTGTTAGTATATTGCAGCCTTTTCTTGCCTACCTTGTACCATTCTCCTTTTTATATAGCCCACAACTTTAATTCTGTGGAGACTATGTCATTTATGACTCACATCCGTGTGAGTCATAATCAGTGGAAGAATATTGATGTTTAAAAAGTTAGGCTGTTTATTTCTGGGAGAAATTTGGGGTTACTTAAAGCATTATGCAGTTTTCCAAAGGCAGTGTGACCTGCTTGACTCTTCCTTTTTCTGGATTCAGTTCATTATTTATGCTTTGTTTCTGTTTCATATGTTTGTACTGATAGATCAGCTCCATCTGTGCATCCACGTGGATGCTATAATCAGGACAATAGCTATTCTTCATTCACTTGGTTCTTAAGTATGGATACTTTGAACTCTTTTGATTAATTTTGCTTCTCATTCTTCTGGAACTTGGTCCACTCATCATAAAGAGGAGTAAATGGAAGACTGCATCATCTATAGGGAATTCTTTGATTTGGGCTCCAAGCTGGGTATAACCCTTGACAGTGGGAAGCACCTTTGGCAAGCATAAAATCTCTGTTTCATGCCTGGCTTTATTATAATCAGAAGATCATCAAAGTTATCTGTTATGTCTTAATTGTTTAAAAGTCAGCAAGCACTAAGTATAGTAGGGTTTTCTCGTCTCTTTTCCTTTCAGGCAGTTGTGTGACTGTAAGGGTATAGTTGGTGAACATTATTTGGGAAAGTCTGATTCCCTTCTTAGATGTTTATCAAAGGTACCCTCAAATCACATATAAGTTATTACCATTTGTAGTGGTGGAAAAGTAGGCATTGATATTTTTATCTTGTTTTTAAGTAAGAAAAAACCTTGGATCTCCACCCTCAAGAGTGGAACATTGTCCCTTTTTTCAAATATCTTGAGAATCAATTCCTCAGTATCCTCCAGATTGATAGCTACCACATAAACCTCTTCCTCATTTAGCCATTTCTACTTCATTGTGCAGCATATTGGAGATGATGATATTAGAATAGAAATGTCATTAATAGGGAAAAGAGTTTGTTATAGAAATCTTTCTGGATCTCTCTCTCTCTCTCTCTCTCTCTCTCTCTCTCTCTCTCTCTCTGTCTTCCCTCCTCCCTTCCCTCCCTCTCTCTCCCTCCTTTTGTTTTTATCCCTAAATGTCCATGGGATGATCCAGGTTACAAGCCAAGCTTTCTTTTAATTTTCCTTGACTACTTGCTTATTATGAAGTGATCCTGCTCATAATCTTCTACTGTTATATTCCATAAGATTTTACAAATTAGTTTATGTTCTAAGCTAGTGTTGCCTTTGGCTAACCTACAGCTCTGCTTGGCAAGAAGACCTGAATTTGCAAGCTGAGGTAATTTCTAGGTTCTTTGAGTCTTTTCATTGTGGTATTTTACTATGCATTTACTTCAATTTCCTTAGGAAATGATGATGGAGTGTGTCAGTGTCTTCTCCTTTATCCATTTCTAATTCTTTTTGTATTAATAGCTGGTTTTGAATGAAGCATTGCCTCAATCAAGCCTCATGTCTCTTCATTTTGCTTCTGATTCTGAGATTTTGATCCTTGCTCTAGCAACCTGGTCTCTAACCATACACAGCTGCTTCAGAAATGATTCCTTCTAGGTAACCAGTTGTTTCTTGTCTAAAACCAAAATAATTTCAATTTTTTGTGATGGCATTTGCTGCTTGCAATATTGAGTACCTGACTTTTCTAGAAAGAAGTATTCATAACCTATAGATAACAAAGGCAGCTAGAATTATAACTGGGTTTGGTTTTTGCTTATTATTTAAAAAAATTAATTCAACATAGTGGCATTTTAAAAATGGAGATTTTTTTTACATCAAACATTATAAAATGCCTTCAATTAAAGGGTTTGTTTGTATAATTGTGATAGTGATAGCTAGCATCAAAACTTTAATGTTTGCTAAGCCCTTTATATACATTATCTTATTTAAGTCTTGAAATAACACTGTGAATTAAGTTTTATGGCTCTTATCATCCCCATTTGACAAATGAGGAAATAGAGGCTCTGACAATTTAAGTTATTTGCTTAGATCACACAATTAGTAAGTCTTATCCAAATTTACTAGACTCGAAGTCCAGTTCTCTGTTAGTACCTTTCAGTGAGAGAGAGAGAGAGAGAGAGAGAGAGAGAGAGAGAGAGAGAGTGTGTGTTTGCTCTTGTGAAACACACACATGCTCTAATGTGTACCTCTGGGCCTCAGTTTTCCCAGTTGTAAAATATGGATGTTGGATTAGATGAGCTCAAAGATCCCTTTCACATCAAAATAGAGGATCCTGTAATTGATTTTGTAAATGTGGTAATGCAAAAACATTAAATAACTATTCTTTTCTGCATTAAAATTGGTTAGGCTTTAAATGATTTTTTTCAAAACTTCATGGTAATGTAATTAACTCTACGAATTTCTGGTTCTCATGTACTTCCCCCTCTCCCCCCCTCCCCCCCATTTTGTTTACCTATAGGTAATACAGATTGATTTTAAAGTAGAGTATTGTGGTATTAGTCCAATGTTGTTTACTTTTCCCTGAATATAGTTTATATAACACCTGAATGTGGCTTAAAATTGGTGGTGTTTTTTCAGTATACTGATACATATTTTTGCATTTCAGAGACCTCATTTTGTGGCTGTGATATATATTTGAGGGTGACATATTTGGACAAATACAGAATAATGCATACTGCATTATTTTCTTCCCTTAAAACCCCACCTAAAAATACCATGCACTATAGACTTAAGAACAAGTACAATAGAATGTTTAAAAGTCAGGTCAAGTCAACAAGCATTTATCAATACCTACTATATGTCAGACACTCTGCTAAGCCCTAGGGATTCCAAGAAAGGTAAAAACCAGTCCTTGCTTTCAAGGAGCTCTAATGGGGGAGACAATATATAAAACAACTATGTATGAACAAGGACTATACCAGATAAATTGGAGATAATCACAGAGCAAAGTTACCAACATTTTAGGGAAATGAAACTTCCAAGCCCCGTGTAGAATTGCATTCCCTCTGTTGGTTTGCCTACCAGTTGTGAACAGAAACCTTGATTGATTTTTTTTTTTTAATTTTATTTTATTTTCACGGGCAATGGGGTTAAGTGACTTGCCCAGGGTCACACAGCTAGTAAGTGTTAAGTGTCTGAGACCGGATTTGAACTCAGGAACTCCTGAATCCAGGGCCGGTGCTTTATCCACTGCGCCACCTAGCCGCCCCCTTGATTGATTTTTTTAAAAGGATAAACTATTTGAAAAGTATTGAAAGGATTAAGTAACATATTGTTAATGCTTCAGTTTGCCCCATGTAATGGGACTTATTTTTTTATTTTTTTTTGCCAAATTCCAGTACCTGTACTCATTAAGAACTGTATTTATTCACTCTACCTAAAACTGATCATGGTAAATTTCAGTGTACAGTTTGCCTTTTAAATAATGGATTTATGGTCCAGGATTAAATTGAGGTTTAAAGAATTTCTATATCCTGATCATTCAAGTCAAATTCCCATTTTCTGATGTGGTATAACCTGTTTTTTCTCTAGGCTCAATATCTGGTTTATATTTTGTTTTCTGCAGGGAGGATAGAGGATTAAGACAGATTATGGTGTTAGGATAATGTTTGGCTCCTTGTGTTCTGTATGCACACAAATAACCCCTTGAATAATCTGAATTTTTCTTTGGTAAATATTATAAGAATTGGAGGGGTAAATGTAAAGTTTGGATACAGAGTATCTTAGTTGTAAGGATCCAAAGATGGATAGCCTATATGTTTTAATATAATATATCATATTGTTTATAACATCTTGTAAAAATGTATATTTTTTGTTATTAGGGGCCATTAAAATTCATTTCTAGAATCAACAACTAAGGGGAGAGATTTTTGTCATTTTTTCTCCCCCTTGCAGACACATAATGCCTTGTCCCATCTTTCTGGGGAAGGCAGCAGAATCTACTTAGAAGAATCCTGTGCTTTGAGTTTTAAAATCAAGTTCATCTCTAATCCATGCCACACATTTTTTTTTTTTTTTGGCATACATCTTAGGGAAAGCATTTAAAGTCTCTGGACCTCAATGTCTATGCCTTTAAAACAGGGATAATATGTGACCATTATTTGCATAAGTACAATAATATATATGAATGGCTCTGAGCCCTGTGAGATTAAAAGCATTATTATTTTTTATAGTCACGACACATCATTGGCACGTTAAAAAAAAAAAAAAAGCAACCCAGCAGAAACACATGTTGTGTTTCTATCTCTGTCCCCAGGGGTGGTTGTATTGATGGGAGTATTCACATGTTAGAAGCATGAGATGTTTGTTCTGGGGGTGTCTTGGAATCATAATAAATAAAATCATATGTTCTATTACTTAGATTTGTGCCCTGTCTACTTCCCAAAAAGTGACTAATGTTTTAACATTATGAAGTGTGGAATAGATGTTTTTATTCCTTACTGATTATTGAATAGATATTCTCCTCTCCACTCCCCCCACCTCCCCAAGCTATCACACTTTTTGTTGTTCAGTTATTTCAGTTGTGTCTAACTCTTTGTGACCCATTTGGGGTTTTCTTGGAAAATATATTGGAGTGGTTTTCCATTTCTTTCCCCAGCTTATTTTGTTTTTGTTTTTGTTTTTGTTTTTGTTTTTGTTTTTGTTTTTGTTTTTGTTTTTGTTTTTGTTTTTTAGTGAGGCAGTTGGGGTTAAATGACTTGCCCAGGGTCACACAGCTAGTAAGTGTTAAGTGTCTGAGGCCGGATTTGAACTCAGGTATTCCTGACTCCAGGGCGGGTGCTCTATCCACTGCACCACCTAGCTGCCCCACCAGCTTATTTTACAGAAGAGAAACTGAGGCAAGCAGAATCAAGTGACTTGCCCAGGGTCACATAGCTAGTGCATGTTGGAGGCTAGATTTGGACTCATGAAGATGAGCCTTCGCAACTCCAGGCCCAGCACTCTATCCTTATATTGTTTCATTAAGAGCTTCAGATTTAGGGAGAGGGGGGATGATGGGTATGGGATTATGAGGATTTTACTTATTCTTTTTCCTGATTAATTTCCAGCCTTTATAACCTGGCTTCACTGGAACTAAGAGAAAACCTACTTACATATTTGCCTGAGTGAGTTTCCAGGGGACCTGGGAGGGAGTATTGGAGAGAATTTTTTCCATGTAAAGATAGTCCATTGCCAGATGTGATGCATTTTTAAAAAATGATTTCATATTGGCCCCTTCCTTGCCTTTGCCTAATGAATTGTAATAAGTTGGTGGATGCTGAATTATTAAGCTGCCTCTCTATGGTAACACTGGAGTGTTTTGGTGGTGTCTGATTCCTGCAAATGCTCCCATATTAAATGCCATCTCACGCTAAATGACTTTTGTGGAAAGCAGTGCCATGTCCTAAAAGGCTGTGTATATTTGGAAAATAAACTGCCTTCACTTTCCAATTCTGTTTTTGATAGCTTTTAACTAATAATATATGCTGAAGCATATCTTTCAGAACTAGCATAAGCAGGGAAAGTGCTTTTGTTCTTGATTTCTACTCTAATTGATATTGCTTCTCCTTTTGGATCTTTTTCCCTCACAGATCTCTCACCCAGCTACAGAGACTAAAGGAACTTGATTTAGGAAACAATGAAATCTACAATTTGGTAAGCCTTTGTGGAAAGAAGATGGAAACTCAAAACTGTTTATCCTTATTAAATGTCATACCTCATTCATGGACAACCAGCTCTTTTAACTTTCATGGGTGAGCTGGAACCACTGAGGAATCTATCACAATTCACCCAGGGCTTATGAATTAGAGAGGGAAGGTGCTATTAGCAAGTCAGGGTTTAATGCTCAGCAGGGTGAAGGAGTTGGGATAAGAGTTAATTATAATGGATGGGAATGGGAACTGGCATTTTAGAGTAGAAAAGAGAAGGAAGTGGTAAGTGGGGACTTTGAAGCTTTATGAAGGCAGAGGAGTACTGATGATTGAGCATAAAGTAGAATGAACATTGGATGCTAATGAGAACATACTGGTGGTGGAATCTCAGTCTTTTTCAACCAAATCCAGGGAAATCACTATTTCAGAGCAAATCTAATTATGAACCAAATCTGCTTCCATTTTCTCTTTGGGTAGATTACTCATTGCCATATGACTTTTTCTTACTAAAGATAGACTAGATACTAGAATTGATGACAAATGTAGACTTCTGTTTTACTTACGTAATGACTGAGAATTTGGTCTATTTTTCCCCCCTCTTGATCATCATTTTATTTTGACTGCTTTTAGCCAGAAACAATTGGATCACTCCTACATCTCGAGGATCTCTGGTTGGATGGAAATCAGCTGGCTGAGTTGCCTCAGGTAGATGATAACTTTATAACAGCATAAAACACAACACAAACTCATTTCTGCCTTATAAGTAAAAACAGGACTTGCCAAACTGAGGAGTAATGGAAAACCACATTAGAAGGAAGATTTTTTTTTCAGACACTATTTATTATGCTTATTATAAGATAAAATTAAAATTCTCAATCATTCCTACCAATAGACTGTGAAGTCTTAGCAGGGACTGGTTCTTTTGGGGGGGGGGTAGGTGAGTGGGAAGGGGTGGAGCTTAACACAGCACCTAGTACTTAGTAGGTGCTTAATAAATGCTTATTTGCTTATTGACTTGTTAGAGTGCCTGATGTTTGGGAAACCTGTTATCTATATCTACCTAGCCTACTTTGGGCTCAACAGATGTCTGGGTAATTTCTGAGATCTGTTTTATAGTTGGCGTATATTTCTGTAGCACTTTATAAGGTGCCAAGTGCTTTGGAGTAATTTAAACTACTTACTGCTCTTAAGATTCCTGTGATAGTCAATATAAAAGCAGTATAAAAAGCTTTACTTATATGTCTCTCTTAAGCATTACAAGTTGTTTTGTTGGCATGTGGGTCTGTATTTTTCTCTTGTTATTACTAAATATAAGAACTATGTTCCAGATACAGTTGGGTCTCAAACAGATCTCGAAGTATAATAGCTATTTTATGCAGCCTTAATAAGCTGACTCTTCCATCTGGTGACCAGAAACAGCAACTTTTTAAAAAAGTACTCTTTTTATGAGTTTGCCACAATTTTGCTCATACTGCTCTAGGGTCGATTTCTGTTCTTTTTGTCCTTTTATTTCCCTCTCTTCCTCCATCTCTGAGTAGTTCTTTACTGAAGACTGAAACCAGTTTTAAGTTTAATAATTATATGTATGTGATTCTTTTTGAAACATTTTAAAATACAGTCAGGTCTGCTCTGACTTGACACTTGTGTTCCCCCAAAGAACTGAGCCATACACAATTGTGCAATAAAAACCACAGAGCTTGTGGGAAAAATGAAAGTAGGGGCACAATGCTTCAAACTTCATCAGTGGCACATAAGAAAAGAAATAGGAACCTACTAAAAATTGTAGCACAGTTTTCTATATGTTAAATGGCTATCAGATACACAAATACTACTATACATAGTAGCAGCATCCTCTGCCTCAGCTGCTGTTCAACCTGTGCCCCAATTATCACTGGCCGAGGCTGGAGTGTGGAACTTCAATGGGCTGCATGCAGCTCCAGAGTTGGAGGCCTGATCCATGGTGGAATGTGGGGTATTGGATAGGACAAAGCAGTCCTCCTTCACCCACAGTTCCTACTTCACCAGAAGATGTACCATAAATATGCACCTTACCTTGAAAAATACCTAAAATTTGCTTGTGGAAGTAGGCTTCTGAAGGGCTACAACTCGTGAGTTATTGTGAAGTGACATTATTTTTTGTGTTCTCTCAATGTTTCTGCAGGAGGAAATTACATATAAGCAAATTTAAAATTCACTTTGTGTTCAAAATGTGACAAATTTGCATTTTCAAAAAAAAAGCATTATGGAAGAACTGACTGTATAGATTGATTTGTTTAATTGTATTGTTTCAGCTGTAATGAATGTGTTTTGTTTTTTTTTCATGTCTTTGGGGGTAGTAACAATTTATTTATGCCAGTGAATTTATAAAGCATCTACTAGGTACAAGGCAAACTACTCTTCCAGATTCTCTGGCTTCTCTCCTACTTTCTCTCAATTTCTCTCTCTCTCTCTGTTTCTGTCTCTGTGTCTCTCTCTGTCTCTGTATATTTGTCTCTCTTTCTCACCTGTAGCTTACAAAGATGAAGCCCCTAGGGTAGTGTTATGAGTATATGTGTAGTTTTGTTTTTCTGTCATCCTTCATAAATCAGAAAAATCCATAGGAGTAACCTCTAGCCTGAATGTCACTGATCTCCCTTAATGGTAACCATAACACAGTTTTTAATGTCTTTTTTTTTTTCTGGGTTAATGAGCTTATGTTGACTTTCTGAATTGGTGGGCTCAAAAATTCCTAAGATAGTGAAATGAAAGATAATCATTACCAGAACATTTAGTGTGAATTTGGAGCTAGGTAGAAAGTTACTGGGAAATTCCAAGGTGGAGAAAGTGGGAGTGGTAGTTATTTGGGAGGTGGGAAGAGAGGAGGGAAAAGGGGATAGCCTGAGAATTAAGGAACACCAGCTGAGGGGCAGAGAAGCCTATATATATGTGTGTACACATGTAAATATACACTCCTCAGGATAGAATTTTAGTCTATGATCTTTTTAATCATCTGATTTATTTATGACAATCCACATTTATATTTACAAGTATCCTTGTACAATGAATTCCTGTTTTTCCAGAAAGGTCCAGTAAATCTGAATTCTTGTAATCTTAAAAATAGGCATATGACAAGGAAAGAAATTGATATATGGGATTTACTAATATTTTAGGAAAAAATAAATAAGAATTTGCTAAGTTTCCACCATGTTCCAGCTGCTATGCTAAGTGTAGGAAATAGACAGAAAGGCAACAAGAAGTCCTGTTCTCAAGGGGTTCACAGTTTAATGGAAGAGACAAAATTCAGTGTATATCCTGGGGTAATCAGATTATATATTTATTGCTAAAAATTAAAGTCAGTTCAATAAACAGTTATTAAGTGCTTCCTATGTGGCAGGTACTGTGCTAAGTGCTGAGGATAAGAAAAAAAAAAGATAGTTACTGCCCTCAAAGAGCTTACAGTCTAATGGGGGTAGACATTGCAGAAAAGGAAGAGTAGAGCAAGTCATTCGACAGGGTGCATAATTTTCTGTGGAGTTTCAACCAAGCATTGGCACTGATGGCAAATACAGTTACTGGGAAGGTTCCGAACCCTCTATCAAGGAAATCTTTGATAGGACTTTAATGTTCTGACCATCAGCCCTCTGATCAAAAAGGAGAGGCAACTGAGAGACTTGAGAAGGTACTGAGTATCAAAGCTGAGGCAGCCTAGCCAAGAAAAAAAACGTTAGAATAGTCCCTGTCCTCAAGGAGGTCACAATCTAAAAAAAAGTGTGATGAGACAAACAGAAATAAGTCAAATACGAGGCAGAATGGGATAAGGTCAAAGAAGCAGTCCAAGAAGAGTACCATGTCTCCCATAGCATATAGCTTTGCATTTAGCGGGTACTTGAATAGTTATATGTTGAATTAGATAAAATGGCATCAACAAAACAAGATAACTGTTGTTGTTCAGGCATTTATCAGTTTCTGAGTCTTTGTGAACCCATTTGGTGTTTCCTTTGCAAAGATACTGGAGTGGTTTGCCATTTCTTTCTCCAGCTCATTTTACAGATGAGGAAACTGAGGCAAACAGGGTTAAGTGACTTGCCCAGGGTCACACAGCTAGTAAGTGTTTGAGGTCAGATTTGAACTCAGGTCTGCCTGACTCCAGGCCCAGCACTCCTACTACACCACCTCAATTCTAGTTTTTAAACTGAAAGGTAAATTATTTTATGATTTGTTGAAATGTTTTCTCCAGTTTAGCTGAATGGCTATCAGCTAGAGGTCTGTGGTTTTGGGTATACTAATATTAAAAAAACAATTGAAGTAAGCAGAATTTTATCAGAGATGAGTGCATGATTAATGTGTGAAATGTATGCATCTTCTTAGAGAGTAACCCATTCCAAATTTGAATTTGTTGAAGTAGGGTTGTAGTTTCAATTTCCTTTACACAATAAACTTGTGTGATCTTGAACAAATCATTAAAATTCTTTGGACCTTAGTTAAATGGTGATGCTAGTACCTTACTTTTGTACAGGAAGATGGCCAAATAAGAAAGTAGCATAGTGTAGTGGAAAGAGTATTGATTGCAGAATCAGAGGGCCAGGTTTCAAATATTTTCCCCACATATCCTTGTCAAGTCTCTTCTTTGTTTTGAGCCTCATTTTCCTCATCTGTAAAATGAAGGGATTGGCCTAGGTAATCTACAAGGGGCCTTTTAGCTCCAAATGCTAGCATCCTAATTGTTTTCTAGAGGACTGTCATAGCTTTGAGAGTGAAGATTCAACAGTTTTGATCTGCTTTTCATGAAAAAAGTTATTATGGCTTCAATTCAGTTGTTAGATTTAAGTGATTTTCAAAATTTAGGAAAACATGTTTTCCTAACCCTTCCTTTGGGAATTTAATGGTGTAAGGTTGTTTCAGTACATTCCAGTGCAAACAATTCTCACATGTTTGAACAGGATTTTCTTTTTCTGTGTCATTAATGTAGGAAATAGGAAACTTGAAAAACCTGCTGTGCTTGGATGTCTCTGAAAATAAGCTGGAAAGACTTCCTGACGAGATCAGCGGCCTAGCTTCCCTAACAGATTTGGTCATTTCTCAGAATTTATTGGATGTTCTTCCTGATGGCATAGGTAAGTGTGAAACCCATCTGGGAATCAGAGACTTGTTTTGAGCTGTGAAATGTACTATGCATTATATACATTTCTTAAACTGCCTAAAAACTGCGTGCGTGCGTGTGTGTGTGTGTGTGTGTGTGTGTGTGTAATCGAGACAGAGATATAGACAGACATAGAGACCCAGACAGAGACAGAGATAGGCAGATAGAGGATTAATTTCTTATTTAAGCCCCTTTTCAGGTTACTTATGTAGGATGTGTGCACATTTGTGCTATTTATTCATTTTTCAACAAATGTGGGTTTTTTTTAATTTTAGAAAATCTTATTGATATCATTTTGTATTTACTTTGCCTACATTTCCCTTTCAAATTTTTCCCCTCTTCATTCATCTCTCCTTCCCAGAAAGCTGTCCCTTATAAGATTCACTGAATGTTTAACAGGTTTAGAGTCCATTAGGTAATAAGACAAAAATACTAATAGCTAAAACAAAATGGTGCATTATAACATGCATTGGAGAGCTGCATATCAAATTGATTTATAAGGTCTGAGGAGTGAAAAACATTTGACCTTATTACTTCCCTTCTCTAGAAACTTCAGTGGTTCCCTATTGCTTCTATCGTTTCTAAGTTATAAAACTCTTGGGTTTGGAATTTAAAGCCTTTCACAGTTTGGATTTGGCCTACTTTTCAGGGCTTATTGCGTATCATCCTTCTTTGTGCAAGGAAGTTACACTATTACCTCACCTCTGTTTCATTCAGAGCTCAAATCAGATGTCTTCCACAGGAAGCCTATTCTTTTCCCTTTCCCCCTGTTTCCCTCCTTCCCCATTACTTCACTACTTTATGTATTTTGTAGGGTAGGGGAGAAAACCTCTTAGGTTAATGTTGTTGAGTTTTCATTTCCGTATGACTCTTCATGACCCCATTTGGGGTTTTCTTGGCAAAAATACTAGAGTGGTTTGCCATTTATTTCTCCAGCTCATTTTACAGATGAGGCAACTGAGGCAAACAGGGTTAAATGACTTGCCCAGCATCACACTGCTAGTAAGTATCTGAGGCCAGATTTGAACTCAGGAAGATGAGTCTTCCTGGCTCCAGGCCCAGCACTCTATCCACTGGGTCACCTAGTTGTCCTCTCTTCAACTGATATAGTGGTCTAAACCAGCAGTAATAAGGACCTGTAGTAAGTTAGTGACACTGGAAAGAGAGGAGAGGATGAATGTGAAGGAGTTTGCAGAGAACAAAAACAAATGTAGATTCTCTCTCTCTCTCTTTTTTTTAAAAAAAGTTTATTATATTCATTTTTATTAGGCAAAATATCAGGCTTGGCTTGGTTTGGAAGTGATTTGGAGTTTATTGATTATAAAAATACTCAAACTGACATCACTAGTACCTGGTATGTATCTGTTTGTGGGAGCTGAGTTGGATCAGATATGGATGAAAAGAATGAAAATTTCCCATGGTGTGAAATTACCTGGTTTAAATACTTCTAGTATAGCATAGTAAATGACTTTATACCAAAAAGTTTCTTTCTTGGCCTTTTGCAAAGGCTAACAATTCATAAAAGTAGAACCTTCTTTCAGCAATTTTTAGTACTCTAAAAAAGCCAAATTCTTCCCCTCATGAATAAATTGTTGTTCAGTTGTTTCAGTTGTGTCCAACTCTTCACGACCCCATTTTGGGCTTTCTTGGCAAAGATACTAGAGTGGTTTGCCATTTCCTTCTCCAGCTTATTTTACAGATGAGGAAACTGAGGCAAAGAGGAGTAAGTGATTTGCACAGGGTCACACAGCTAGTAAGTGTCTGAGGACAGATCAGAACTCAGGAAGATGAGTCTTTCAGGTTTTGTTTTTTTTTTAGTGAGGCAATTGGGGTTAAGTGACTTGCCCAGGGTCACACAGCTAGTAAGTGTTAAGTGTCTGAGGCCAGATTTGAACTCAGGTACTCCTGACTCCAGGGCCAGTGCTCTATCCACTGCGCCACCTAGCTGCCCCTAAGATGAGTCTTTCTAAGTCATGTTATCCACTGCACCACATTATGGATAAATAGTCTTCATCATTATCATCATCACCACTAATTTATGGTCTGTAGAACACTTTACTTAGTGTCTCATTTGATGTTCACAGTAACCCTGTGAGATAAATGGGGCAATATCAGCCTCACCCCCTTTTTAACAGATGTAGAGACTGAAGCTTATAGGTTGAGGGACTTGTCCAGTGTCTAAGGCAAGACTTAAATTCGGGTCTTTCTAGCTCCAAGTCTTAACATTCTACCCAGTAGATCACATTGCCTCTCCTTAGGTGGTTCAGGAAAGTAAGCTAACACCAGAGAAATGGTAATGGATCATATTTATATTACGTTTTGTCATTTTTGTTTTGTTTTGTTTTTGGTGAGGCACTTGGGGTTAAGTGACTTGCCCAGGGTCACACAGCTAGTAAGTGTTAAGTGTCTGAGGCCGCATTTGAACTCAGGTCCTCCTGACTCCAGGGCCGGTGCTCTATCTACTGCACCACCTAGCTGCCCCATGTTGTGTCATTTGTAAAGTACTTTTTTTTTCATAAACTAATGAAGTAGATCATGCAAATACTGTCATCTTCATTGTATATACAGAGAAACTTGGTTAAGTGACTAGCCCATAGTTACATGACTAGTAAGGGGCAGAACTAGAATTTTAACCCTGATTGTCTAACTCCTAGACACAAGCTCTTTTCACTCTATCCCATGTGGGTCTAGCATATATCAGAAAAATACTTTGAAAAAGTGAGAAACCATGTATTTTAATTATATAGTTGTTACCAAATATAGCTACCTGCTAAGAGAAGAAGGAAACATGAAAGAGGCTTTCAGATACTGAAAAAAGTCATTTTGTAATCAGCTTTCCCAGTGGTAGTTGTAGTGTCACACAACATATATGTCTACCTCCTTTCTTGTATTTGTAATATCCTCCAACAGTAAAATTTCACCTATTGCTTTAGTGTGGGTGGCAGAGGGCTGTAGGGCACAGATGGTGGCATGGAGCAGTGTTGGATAAATAAATTTATGAGACTTTAAGCACTGCTTAGGAAGTTGGCCAAAAGAAAACAAAAATCTTAAAGACAAATGATGCTATGTTCATTGAGAATTAAGTATCCTCAGGTAATGAGGAGAGGCAGTGTGGGTGAGTGAATAAGAGCTGGTTTCAGAGTGGAAAAGGCCTGGATTCCATGTGCCCACTTTTGACACATACTGGCAAATCACTTATATCAAAGCTTCTTAAACTGTGGATCACATAACTGAATGTGGGGGTCGTGAAAAATTTGGCAACAGTAAAAGGTTATGCATACCTATTTTATATATCTATATACCTGGGGTCATGTAAAAAATTCTCAGGCAAAAACCAAAATAAACAAACAAACAAAAATTTCTCAGGCCAAAAGGGGTCACAAGTGGAAAAAATTTAAGAAGCCCTGACTTATATCATTTGGTACCTAAATAGCTCTTTAACAATATAGGTTCCCCCTTCTGGGGGAATTTAGATACCTGGGTTCTCTATACAGAAATGAAATCACAAATTTGGACCTTCCCCCTTGCCACAAAAAAGGATTTTAAAAAATCCTGAAGCAATAGAAAACTCCTGAGTTATGCAGGAAGGGGTTTTGTGTGCATTGTATAGTTAATGGTGATGTGCTATCACACAGGAAGAGTGGCAAGGCCTTGGGAACATCATTACAGAATTAATGATTGCACAGGCTTGCACAGGGATCCATTGGAACTCTCTGAAAACACAACAGTCACCTCCCCTCTCTGTGACATTGGTGTACAAGATGAGACTGATGCTCTTTTTCCCCAGGGTGATTGTCTCATCTTTAAGGTAGGGGCTGTATTCTGACTTTGCTTTGGAAAGAGCTCATTAATACTGGCTGCTCCCAGTAAATAACAAAGGGCACCTTCATTCTTCTTTTCCCAGACCTGATTTACAGCCATTGAGTTGCCCAAGCATTTACAGTGTCTTAAGTGCCCTCCTCATAAGAATCAGTGACAGATTAATACTTGAGTTCAAAAATTGTCCTGATCACTGACTACCTTTGTGGTTTTAGCCAGTCAGCTAAGGTGATTATGGTAGAAAGTGGACAAAAGAGGATCGCAGCAAGAAATGTCAAGGAAGAATTGTCAAGGATTGACAATACAGGGCAGTACAGTGCAGTTTTGCTACACAAAGACTTTTGGGACATGCTGTATATTGGATAAGGGAGATGGGAGAGAGTGAAATACCAAGGATAATTTGGAGGGTTTGATCATAGGTGGCTTGAAAAACAGTATTGCCCTTGATGGAGATAGAAATCCTTTAAATTTTTCTGCCTGTCCATTCATTCATTCATTCATTCATTCACTCAATATGACCATCTTATCTATTTTTTCTGTATTTCCCCAAGATCCTATCACAGTGATACAGAGATATAAAGATAAGAAATGCATGGTCCATTCCTTCCAATCAATTCAGCAAACATTTCTTAATAATCAAGGCACTGTGATAGACCCTGGAGATACAAAGACAAATAAAACGTTCACCACCCTAAAGCAGATTACTTTCTCTTGGGAGGAAATAATATGTATACTCTTGAGTAAATGCAAAGTAATACAAAATAATTTTAGGAGGGAGAGACTGTTATAAGGAAGCCCTCCAGGAGGACATAGCCCCTGAATTATACCCTTAAGGAAGCAAAGGAATCTAGGAGGGGGAGGTAAGGAAGAAGTATATACCACTTTAGAGTAATTGCTTTGTAGCTGCTATGCTTTTTTAATCTTCTGCTTGAGAATCAGTTTTAAATTTGTTATTGAATCATTTGGTAAATAAAGATATCTTTTCATAATTTAAGAAGCCTGAGTGAACTGATACTAAAATAGGCCCTTTCCCATGCCAGCATGAATAAAACATTGAACGTTTGATCAAAGGGCAACTAACTGAAGCTTTCCCCCCCTCCCTTTTCATTTGGGCCTAGGGAGAGGGGACGTGGTTGGTTCATCAAAGTAATGAACTCCTGGTATGGAAACTACCTCCATTAATGTCACTCTGTATAGCAATTCATCTGTAACTTATAGTCTTAGCTAGTATGTGTCAGATGAAAGACTTGTGCCCTGGTCTTCCTTAACTCCAAGGCAGTTCTTCAGTTGTCCTAAAAGTCTTACTGAAGTTTTAAACTTTAATGCTTGAAACCATACCAAGACTTGTGCTGCACTTTGTACTTTACCACTGTTCCTCTCCCTCTGATGTTTTCCACTCATTTTAAAATTATATTCTTATAGGAAAGTTAAAGAAATTGTCCATCTTAAAGGCTGACCAGAATAGACTGGTGCAGCTAACGGAAGCAATTGGAGAATGCGAAAGCCTCACTGAGCTTGTTCTGACTGAAAATCAACTTCTGGTGAGTGGGTTCGTGCTGTTCAGCTGTGTTGCTGTTTATGGTAGGGAGGGACGTTTGTCCACAGCTGTGGCTGAAATTTCATAGCTCCTGAGGTTGATGTTGGTGTCAGCTGAGTTGAAATGACCTTTTTAGTGGCCCTCAAGAAAAAAAAAAGGTCCATTAGATTAACTCATTTAAAGGTGAATATTTTAACCAACTGCTTAGAGAACAGTGTTTTTCAGCAAATCGTTTAGTGGTATTTTTTCTTGGATGACTTAGAAAATACTAATTTCAAATTATCTTTATTAATCAAAGCACATTCTCTAAGTAATAATATCCTTTTATAAGCAATAAAGAAAATGTATTTCAATAAAGTCAGGAAAATTTCTTCATACATTAAGATTATCCTTCTCAGTTTTTTTTTATTAATGACATTTTACTGTACTGATTTTGCCTTTGAATACCACATTTTGGAATAATTTGGAACAAGTTGCATCTGTGGATCACAGGGGTAAAAAAAGTAACATTTTCAAAAATAAGGCCATTAAATTGGTCCCTTGGCCATAATAACCAGAAAATTATAAATTTTTAGAAAAAGAAAGACCTTAGATGTCATCTCATCTAAATCTTTCGTTTTACTGAAGAGAAAGCTTAGGTTTAATAAGGGGGGAAAACCTTGAGGTTATATAGTGATTTTAGTAGTAGAGTTCTTAGGATCATAGATCTAGAGATAAAAACTAGATGATCTCTATTTCACCCTGCTCATTTTACAGATAAGGAAACTGAGACTCAGGAGGGTTAACTGACTTGTCTTAGGTAACAGAACACAAATCCACACCTTTCTGGGACTACGATCATAAGTTTAGTAATGAGAAGGGTCATAGAGGTCACTGACTCCAGCTTCCAAAGACCAGATTTGCCCAAATAGCCAGAATCTGAACCCAGATAGATGCTTTGGCTCTAAATCCTGGGCTCTTTCTACAGAGTGTGCCAGAAATCATGAAGGGGTTTCAATATTTAATAATTTCTTTATTTTTTGTTTTTAATTCACAATACCATAGCATCATGTACACTATATATAGGAAATGAATTTCCATTACTTATGAAAAATCAAATTTTATAAATGGCAAAAAATAAAGAAAAAATAATTTTCAAAAAGCGATTAAAATATGATTTTTGACCCACCCTGTACCATACTACACTCCTTCCTTATCTTGAAAAAGAAAAGTTATTACACATGGGGCTGTCATGTGGAATATCGTTCGGAGTTGGGCAGAGAAGGCCACAAGAAGAAGAGCAATTTGTGTTCTGTTGGAGATGGGTAGCATCTCTTTTTTTTTATTTAGGTGTTTTTCTATCAGACAGCTGACACAGCAGATAGAATGCTGGCCCTGGATTTAAACAGACCTGAATTCAAATACAGCCTCGGATACTCACTGGCTGTGCGATCCTAGCAAGTCACTTAACCGTTTTGCTTCAGTTTCTTCATCTGTAAAATGGGGGTGGTGATCATAGCACCTACCTCCCAGGGTTGTTGTGAGGAGCAAATGAGATAATAATTGTCAAGCCCTTAGCACAGTGCCTGGCACATGTAAGTGCATTACATGGCAAATATCATCATCATCGTCATGCCTCTGATACTAGTATGTAACCCTGAACAAGTCACTTAATCACTCTCTATCTCAGTTTTCTCATCTGAAAAATGGGGATAGCAATTTGAGCCTACTCCCAGGAATGTTATGAAGATAATGTGGTAGTATTTGTGAAGTTCTTTGTAAATCTTAAAACTAGGCCATATTATTGATGTTGTTATTATTTCCGGTTGCCAAAGATAAGACTTTCACTTAGGTCAATCACATCTTCATTTTAAAGCTTCACTTACTTAAACCCATGCTGTATGTAAAAGACCATGTAATATAAGAGTATAATAATAATAATATAATAGCATGTAATATATTAGTAATCATAATAATATTTACATTAAAACCTTCAGTTAAAGAATAAGCATTGTTTTTTCTCAGAAAATTAATCTTTGTGAATTTTAAAAAATTCCCTTGGTTTAGGTAATAAATAAGCACATTTTCTTAACAATAATAAATTGTTGTTATTAAAACAGACATTGCCCAAAAGCATTGGAAAACTAAAGAAGTTGAGCAACTTGAATGCAGACAGAAACAAATTAGTGTCTTTACCAAAAGAGGTATGTATGTTTACAAAAATATTGAAACTATTAAAAAGTATGGTTAAAATTGTTCGGTGCTTTGACATATATAATTTTTTAAAATTGTTTTAAAATTGATTAAAGTCAGTACATGAGATCTGACGATGCTATTATACCAACAGGAGGGCTTAAGTTGAGGAAAAATGGGTGATAAGGGTAGATAGATGTTTAGTTCAGCCACTGGAGGACTTTAGATGTAGAGTTTAGTTGATAGGTGTGGAGCCATTCTCAGTCTGTGGGAACAACAATAATATTGATGAAATAATTGTTAATAATCTGGTATCTGTGTAGAAGAATGGATTGTAATTGAAGAGGGACTGAAGCTGGGATACCAGTTCAGCTAAAAATGATGAAATTCTGGATATAAGCTAATGGGAGCGGGTTGAATAATTTTATTTTTGTCTTTTTTTTCTACTCTAATACAATGCTTAGCAATAGTCTGTGTTCCAGAAGCAAGGATTGATAAGGCAGATAATACTGTCTAGGACTGGAGAACTGTATCACAGTACTGATGAAAGGTCCAGGGAGTCTGGTATGCTAGTGATATGAACATATAAGTTAATAGCTCCTAGGCTTAGGTTAGGGAAGAATCCCAGAACAGCTAGGGAGGACTGACATGGGAAGGATTTGGGGGTTTGAAGGTCCTAGTGACAGTGCGGGGGAGGGGTAGGGCAGATTAGGTAGGTTTGGTGGGTATGAGGATATGGGGAGAGCTTGTATTAAGAGGGGAATAATATGGAGTTGAGAAGAAGCTAGGTGGTAAAGTGAATAGAATGACAGGCCTTGAGTCAGGAACTTCTGGGTTCAAATGTGGTCTCTGGCACTTACTTAGCTGTGTTATCCTGGGCAAGTCATTTAACCCTATTTGTCAGTTTCTCACCTGTAAAGTGAGCTGAAGGAAATAGCAAACCACTCCAGTATCTTTGCCAAGAAAACCCCAAATGGTTCACAAAGAGTCTGACATGACTGAACAACAAAAGCAATATGCAGCTGGTAATTTTTAGAGTTAAGTGGTGCCTAAAGCTAATTTTAACCCATATCATCAATATTTTGCTTTACCACAGAGCTGCCAATGAGCAGCAAATTTGAATCAGCTTGTCTGTCCTACATAATGGTTGTTTATTTGCCTCCTTAGATTTAGGATATTTTCTTTAAAATTTTTGGTATCCACATCCCAGTTTTCCCTTATTTCTATTGTTGCTTCTATCTCCCTCTCACCTCAAATATCAAGAAGTTTGACTTTCTTCAAATTGATCCAGGGCTATCTTCAAGAACTATGTGCTCTCAGTAGATAGCCCAAGTTGAGTGCTTTGCTTTCATAATTCCTAACTTTTGAGGAAGCTCAGACAACTCAGTTACAACAGCCTCTCCTTTCTCCTCTTTTTTTTTTTTTTTTTTTTTTTGCTTTCTCCTCTTTTTCAGTGCAGATTGTCCTCAGACCCCCTAGGCACTTTCCTCCCCCTTGACTCAGTTCAGTCCAACCCATCCATACACTGTCCTGCAGGCCACCTTCCAGGACCCAGAGCTGATGCTGAGCTCCTGCTAGGGTTTCTCAAAGCCTTCTTTAAAAATTTCTTGTTTTATCTTAGCAGGGGAAGAGGGCTTTATAAATGGTATTGTATTGAGTATCTGTTCAGTGAATTAACATCTATCTTGGCTAAGAAAACCTTAAAAGGGGTCACGAAGAGTCAGACACAACCAAAAATGATTAAACAATAATTTAGCCAACTTTGAACTCTTTTTTTTTTACCCATTATTGTGATGAATATGCCTCTATCTTGTGAATGTAGTTGTATAACTCTGTAATTTTTCTTCTTTTTGTCCGTATTGTCTTATATTATTTTTATTAGATATACTTAAAAAAATTCTGATGGTAGCACTATATTCCAGCTTAAATATACTACCACAGCTTCCATTTCTAGTTGTTGGAGAGGTTCCCAGCCTCTAAAGAATTTTTGCTTTCACATCCTGTCCCTTTTCTGTATTTTCCCTCCTATGTTTTTCCTCCTCTCCCTGTTAAAACATTGAATGTTTTGGTCTTTTAAAAAATGAACCTTTGTGTATTCACCCATGCACAACTTGATAAACGAAGGGGAAAATGTGCTAAACATCTGTCTACAAGACTGTCTGATAACTGCTTGGCAGTTCCAAAGAAGCCTTTGAGCTCTTGACCCCAACGGTTGAAATGGAGCAGCCGAGCCCCAAAGAGCATTTTGGCCCTCTCTGCGTCATAGTGGTCACTGCCCTGGCTTTCTTGCTTTCTTCCCTGGATGAAAGTGGTAGCCTTGGAATGTGTGTGTAGCCCTGGTGCTTTTGTGGCTCAGTGTGTGCTGGCTCTGCCTTCAAGCTAGATACTATCTAATCAAATTCTGCTATTGTTGGATTCTGTATTGTTTTGTGAAAATGAACACCCTCCTTAAAAGCAGTTGATTGAAATCCTGAGGGTGGAAGGGTGTGCTAAAATGCAGACCCATTCTACTTGCACAGTTGAAGCAATTGACAGTGACGTGATGTGCAGTGTTTTTGTTTTTGCCTTTATTTTTTCCTCTGTTGGCTTGTTTTGTAAAGATAGCATTGTCTATTGTCATTTGGGCATTGCAGTTTAGTTGGGAGCAGCTCTTATTTGTGAGTTATTCTTTACAAAAAACAGGGTAGGGGAAATGTATGTACTGTCTGCTTCATGATAATATGTGTTTTTTATATGTTTGTGGCAGTATTTGTATTAGTGGGAAAACTTGTCATTCAAATGAATGTCTCTTGTTTTCTTAATTGTTAGCTGCTTGGAAATTTTAAAATGTCAGGTAACCTTGTAAGCCTGTAAGTATTGTTCAGCTTGTGGTCTCACCAATAACTTTCATTCTATGATTTGAATGCATGATGACTTCATCCCAGCTAGATGTTTTGCTGTATCCCAGTTGTCAACTACTGGAAATTTCTGTCTTAAGTTGAACTTTTTGCTCATGGCTGCATGGCCCCAAACCCAAGGCTTTCTGTGTGTTGGATTTATTCAGATTTTTCACACTCACAAGAATGCTTTTTCTATGAATGAAACATTCCCAAGTAATTCAGAATTCTGTGAACGATAAAGCACCACCCGATGGGCTCCTCTCACTTGCACTTAATAGCCATTTGTCAGCATTGTTCCGTCTCTTTGATGAAAAGGTTCAATTTTCCTTCTTTCCTATACTAAGCATGCTTCAGATTTTTTGCCCCCAGCCACATCATGCTCTGAAAGAATGTGGCATGCTTAATAAATTAACACTCTATAGGTATGAGAAGAAGAGCAGGAAATGCAAGGGAGGCCGCATGAGATAGAAGGAATACTGGTTTTGGAGTTCAGAAAAAATGGGTTCAGACCCTGCCTCTCCTACTTACTGCATCATTGACCTTGTACAAGTCTTTCAGGAGCCTAGACTTTTTCATCTGCAAAGCCCCCACTTAACTTGATCTTGAATTGAAGGTGCTTTATCACAAGATTCGCATAGACCATGGGTGCATAATTAGTGCACTTTGTTAATGTTATCAGTTAAACTTCTTAAGAGTGCAATTCAGTAAATTGATTTAACATATGTGACCCCTAGGGGCAGCTAGGTGGCACAGTGGATAAAGCACCAGCCCTGGATTCAGGAGTACCTGAGTTCAAATCCAGCCTCAGACACTTGACACTTACTAGCTGTGTGACCCTGGGCAAGTCACTTAACCCCCATTGCCCTGCAAAAAAACCCCAAAAAGCCATATGTGACCCTAAAACAGTCTGGGTAGAAAATTATGCCTGGTTTATCTCCCTTGCCCTTCCCTGAATTCAAGATGAAATTCACTCTATTTGGTATGAATTTCTTCTATTTTTTTGAGATCTGCTCTAGAACAATAGAATGTAAACACCTTGAAGGCAGGAACTGTTCTATTTTTATTTTTGTCTCCCCAGTCCTTGCTGCCATGGTAAGAACTTAAATGCTTTTTGAATGAATGAATACAGGAAAGTAAGAATAATGCAGAATGTGAAAGGGGGTTGGATACAATGAAGTGGTGCTTTCTAAGTGCATTCTTAACTGCTCTGGATGAAGGACTGATTCAAAATGGTGCAATGGATGATCAAAGGCTGGTCTTGTATGTGCAGAAATTGTGATGCTGAATTGGGTCCAGGATGGCAAGGGGAGGCTTTATATAGATAGCTTTCCACTCTGTCAAGGGTCAGCCAACTTTGGCCTGCAATGGGCTTCAGATTTTTCAATATAACCTTATTTGCCCATGGACTGTGGTTTGCAGGCCCCTGCTCTATGTTAATGACTTCCATTTCCCAATCTTCCTTATCTACCTACTCTGCCCTTTGAATCTCTCCACCCCCTTCAATACATACTTTATTGTTACTGTTAAGGGGAAATGGTGGTGGGGTGGTGGTCCTTAGGAAGTCCTCTTTATAGAATTACATCCTCTGGCACACAAATACAAATAGAATAAAATAATTCTTTTTTTTGGCGCTAGAGAAAGGAAACCAAGAGAAAAGTCCTTGAACTTTTCTCATGGGGAGATGGCATGGCACAGAGTCATGCTTCTTTGAGATACTGCGGAAAGTTCCCTTTGGGGGTGGGAGAAGCTGGAATGAGGGGAAGTGGACCTGACTCCTGGAGTTATCTATCCCTTAGGTACCACTCAGGCAGCAGTCACACCTGTGGGGGAAAAAATCCATCCTCTTCTCAATAATTCTCAGGAACTCAACAGAGGTGTGGCAAAGGCTCTTTATTTTCTTCTCATGAGAAGGAGGCACCATAGTATGCAGCTAGTGGGTGCCCAGAAAGGGGGCTCAGAGGCCCTGTTTTATACCCTAGTCCCTAACTCGAATGGACCCTCCCCTTTTTCCTCACTGGTCCAATTACTCAAAAACTAGCTAATCAGAACACAGTATTCCCACCCCTCTTTCTTGTATGGGCATAATTCAGGAGTGAACCTTATGCTTCCTTATATGGACACAACTCTGGAGCAGGATCTTATTGAGACCAGGGCTCCTTGAACCATGTTAGCCTGAGGGGAGGAGGGGATCTGAGACCTTTGTCCTACAAACAGGTCAGGGGGAGTATGACTGATTGTTATATCCACATTGAGAGGAGACAACTACCCATTTTCTCACCTAATAGGATTATCTCCCCAAGGGGTGGGGGAGCCTGGAATGAAGGGTGGTGGTCCTGGAGTTACCTCTGTCCAGATCTGTAGGTATGTCTATCCTTTGGTTTAGCTTCTCAAAGAGAATGTTCCCTGAGTTCCCCCAGAAAACTTCTGAGGCACCCCAGGCCTATAATAATTAGTAATTCCTTTTCATCTTCTCTCTTCCTCATACTTTCCTCTCCTAGGTCCTAGCACTTAAGGAAACTCAGCTTACCTCAGAGGATAACTCATATGTCTTTTACCACCCTTTCCAGGACTGGCCTGCTTCTTTTCTCCATCCCAAAGAGCCAGGGGAGAATCAACATACTCCTTGGTATCCCTTGCCATCTTTGGTTCTGCTGCCTTCATTTAGCATATCCCCTTTCTTTGAAGTCTATACCATCTGATTATGTTCCCTCCTTTCCTGACCTTAATGACATTTCCCCATCTTCCTCAATTGACACTGTCCATTCCACCCTCAGAAGCTTCAAGATTCCTTCTTTCTTTCTTTCTTTCATTTATTTATTCATTTATTCATTCATTCATTCATTCATTCATTCATTCATTTATTTATTTTGCAGGGCAGTGAGGGTTAAGTGACTTGCCCAGAGTCATACAGCAAGTTAAGTGTCAAGTGTCTGAGGTCGGATTTGAACTCAGGTCCTCCTGAATCCAGGGCCAGTGCTTCATCCACTTTGCCACCTAGTTGCTCCCAAGATTCCTTGTTTATTCTAACACCCTGGCCTCTTAGTTCTTTGTTCATCCCAAGAACAGCCCCCACCCCACCCCAGCTGTCCATGGCTTATTTGGGGTGGAGATACAGAACCTCAAAGTTAGAAAGAACCTCAAGTGTCGCCCAGTTCAATCTCTACAACATACTTGAAAAGTGATTAGCTTTCCTTTGTTTGAAGACCATTAGGGAGAAGGAACCCATCATCTCCCATTCCTCTATCATTTGATCTTCATTTTTAGGAATTTCTTCCTTACAGGAGACCTAAATTGAACTTTATTCTGTTGTATCAGGCCAAGCAAAACATGAAACTTTTCTACCTTTAAAATCCATAGCTCCGGGGCAACTAAGTGGTGCAGTGGATAAAGCACTGGCCCTGGATTCAGGAGGACCTGAGTTCAAATCCGGCCTCAGACACTTGACACTTAGTAGCTGTGTGACCCTGGGCAAGTCACTTAACCCTCATTGCCCTGCTGCCCCCCCCCCCCCAATCCATAACTCCAAATTCCCTTTCTCTTTTTTTTTTTTGTTTGTTTGTTTTTTGTTTTTTTGCAGGGCAATGGGGATTAAGTGACTTGCCCAGGGTCACACAGCTAGTAAGTGTCAAGTGTCTGAGGCCGGATTTGAACTCAGGTACTCCTGAATCCAGGGCCGGTGCTTTATCCACTGCGCCACCTAGCTGCCCCCCCTTTCTCTTACTACAATATCTGCTATCAGAGGAATATCAATTTAAAGCTGGCAAGAATCTATCAAATCATATAGTTCAGCCCTCTAATTTAACATGGTAAAACAGACCCCAAAAGGTTAAATAATCTTCCCCAAATCACATAGGCAAGAGGTTGCAAAGGTAGCCAGAAGACTCAGGTCTTCTTTCTGTCTTCCTCTTTATTTTAAGTCAACAAACATTTATTAAGTGCAGGAAAATGAGCTGAAGGCTGGAGAGAGCAAGACAAAAATCATTTTAGGCCTTGCCCTCGAGGTTCTTATACTCTTCTGGGGAGCAGAGATAAGTAAATATAAAATAATTTGATGTGGGAGGGTGTACTAGTTAGGACAACACCTGAGGTGAGCCTCAAAGTAGAATATAATCTCCCTGTGGACAGGGACTGTTTCATTCAGTATCATACCCCGTATTTCCATTTTTCTCATAGCTCCCCTTTCTCTGCACCCACTTTCCATCCTCATTATAGCTTCTGGTCCTTTGGCCTCGTTTCCTCCTCCCATATAGTCTTGACCCTGCTGTCAAAAATGACCTCTTGTCCACCCCTGAATTCCTCTTTCTCTTCTTCTTATCCTTTCTCTCTGTTCCTACCTTGCTAGTCTCAGTGGTGGATAATTCTCACCTATCAACCTCACCCTTCTTCCCTCCAAGTCCTAAATTGTTCAGTGCTGCTGGAGGAAGTCATGAAGCCTTCCTAACCATGGTCCTCCTCAGCATCAGACTGTCTGACCTCAGCTACCCCTTCACTTCTGCATGGTAATGCTTATTCATCATGGTAATGCTTCATATCGCCAGGACCTGGCACAGATTAGTGAAAATAGTGGTGTCAGATATTCAGACAGCATTGATTCTAGTGATTTATGTTCCATTAATGATGTGGGCAGAATTTTGAACAATATTCTGATGTTGATAGAAAAGGACCTAAAAGCATTTTGCTTTCTAAGTTCTTGTTTCAATCTTCAATCTTCATTAGATTGGGGGGGAGGGCAGATTTTACTTACTGTATTTATTCCATTTTTTTTTTTCAGAGGATGGGGAGAAGGTGGTATGTATCTGAACCTGTGATTCCCTCAAATGTTTTCACCACCAATAAGTATCAGCATCTGTTTTGCTACTTACAGTCTTAGAGAGTTGACTAGGAGCAATGAGAGGTTAAGCAATTTGTCCAGAGTCACACAGCCAATACTGATCAGAGGCAGGATTTGAACCCAAGTGTTTGGGCTGTAGGGCCTGCTCTTTCTCCACTGTCATACTGTCTTTGTTTATTTGTAAGCAATGTAATTCAAATTGATTTTTTGACCTTACAGTTCACAATAACTAAAAATGCAGTTAAAAGGTCAAAACAAATGGAAACTTGACATTCCTTTATAATAAACTCCAAAGGTCCTATATGAAATATAGAGAATAAACACAGAGTCATTATAAAAATGTGTAGGGGGACAGGTAGGTGGCGCAGTGGATAAAACGCTGACCCTGGATGTAGGAGGACCTGTGTTCAAATCCGACCTCAGACACTTGACATTTACTAGCTGTGTGACCCTGGGCAAGTCACTTAAACCTCATTGCCCCATAAAAAGAAGAAGAAGAAGAAGAAGAAGAAGAAGGGGACAGCTAGGTGGCGCAGTAGATAAAGCACCAGCCCTGGATTCAGGAGGACCTGAGTTCAGGTGTGGCCTCAGACACTTGACACTTACTAGCTGTGTGACCCTGGGCAAGTCACTTAACCTTCATTGCCCTGCCTTAAAAAAATAAATAAGTAAAAGTGTGTAGCTGAATATTATTTTTATTGTTATTGCAACAAAATCCCTTTTCATCCTGTTATAGTGCCCTCATATCATTTATGGGGTGGAGTAGAGTGGAATAGTTAGGGGGAGGTTAGTTATGAATTTCATCTGACGAGGTAAATCAAGAACTCTAAATGGACTAGGCATTTTTTCCCCTCTAAAATTAACATGCAAGTTTAGTTGCTGCTTAGTTCTTTTATTCATTTTCTAAAAACCCATAGGTAAGTTTTGGCTACCACGAACTGAATTGCTTTGGAAAGCTTTTTTTCCTTTGAAGAGCAAAGCAAGGAGATTTTTGTTTTGTTTTTTGTTTTGTTTTGTTTGTGAATTTTTGTGAACCAGGCAGAGCTACCAGGGGGACGGAATGTGACTTTGAAACACTGACTAAGGTATGTCCCCTAAATACAACAACATGTGCTTTTTTGTTGGCAGGAGCTTATATAAGCAGTGGTGGAGTACACAAACTGGGTAACAATTGAGATCAAAAGGTCCCATGGCTGCTTTGACAGTACACAGCATAGACCGGTTTCTCTTAACACAAATGCCATCCGCTCCTGGACATTGTCTAATGGGTGTGAGTTTAGGGCGGGAAAGGAAATGGAAAATGTTAAGGAAGTTCAGAACATAAACACATCGTATTAAAAAGATGCTTTACTGGATAGTGTGCTCTCTTTTTTCTCAAAAAAAAAAAATTTAAAAAAAAAGCAACACAACATACTGAAAGCTTTGCAGAACTCAAGAGCCTTCATTCTCACATTAAAAAAAAAAAAAGGCAAATAACAAACACATCTAGTGATTCATTCCAGGAACCAGAGAAATTTCCAGTTAGGCAATTAAAAAAGCTGACTTCTTCATGGGTAGTCTTCCGTCTACAAATATTTACTTAGCACCTGTTATGTACAAAGAACTATGAGAAGTTTTAAAAAAACCCAATAAAACTTTCTCTTATTTGCCTTCAAGGAACTTACATTCTGTTTTGGGGAAAAGATAGAAACACATGAAAAGTTAACAATACAAGAAATAATGACAGTTTACTACAACAATATAAGTAATCATGTTCCCTTGACTTCTTCGCTTCCAGTCAAGCTGTTCCTTGAGTATCCTCTATGCTCAGGATGTATTTCCTCCTCATTTCTGCCTGCCATAACCCTTTTCATCTTTCAAGGCTTAGATGAGGGACCACTTCTAACCTTCTCTGATCTCTTCCCTCCTCACCAAAAGGGTGAGAAACTGGTTTGGTGGTAAGAGTGAAGTATATCTGGGGTCTTCCTAAAATAGTAAATCAAATGAGTCTTATCACCTCTTAGGGGCTCAGAGATGAAAAGGCTAAAACCTTCAAGTCAAGCCCTCTGGTCCAAGGGTTTTGGTGAAAGGATGGACAAGGAGTAGAAAGTGACATGAAGCATGGTCAGCACCTACCTGAAAGAGTGGCCAAGCATCCTGAGAACAAGGCCTGGATTTGAATTTGGGTGCTGAGCAGATAAGAGGCAGGGTTGGGAATGGTGCCATGAGCCCTGAGAAAGCAGCCCTGCTGAAGTACATGAATGTCATGGGAGGGCAGGGTGAACTTGAGTCATCTCCAAGGAGTTCTGGTCCATTTTTTTTTTTAAGGCAGAAGCAGTTTAAGAAAATTATTGGGGCAGCTAGATGGCACAGTGGATAGAGCACCAGCCCTGGAATCAGGAGTACCTGAGTTCAAGTCCGGCCTCAGACACTTAACACTTAACTAGCTGTGTGACCCTGGGCAAGTCACTTAACCCCAATTGCCTCACTAAAAAAAAAAAAAAAAATTATTGAAGACCTGTGGAAAGATATTAATGGATTACATCAATATCTATCCAGTATGTGCAAACAAAAATATATCACCACTTAAAGGCCAAAAAGAAACATGAAAAACTTAATACAGAAAATAAAAGCATATTAGAAATTCTTAATCCCTAATCAATGATTAAAAGTGAAAGCTAGGGGCAGCTAGGTGGTGCAGTGTATAAAGCACCGGCCCTGGATTCAGGAGTACCTGAGTTCAAATCCGGCCTCAGACACTTGACACTTACTAGCTGTGTGACCCTGGGCAAGTCACTTAACCCCCATGGCCCTGCCAGGAAAAAAAAAAAAAGTGAAAGCTAGAAGGTTACAGCAAAACAAGGAGTCAAAATGGGTTAAAGAACAGAATGAACAATTCAATATCAAATAAAAAGAGGCTTGAGAAGCAAATAAATTAGGAAAGAAAGAAAAATTCTGACAAAAGAGGTTATGAGGACTATCTCATCAGTACAACACAATTAAAATGAAAGTTCCAGTCAATTCTTGAGTTATTGCTTCTGATCTGTTTCAGAGCCACTCGGGTTGGGTTGTGAAGGTATATTGCCTAGAGTGGAGATAAAGAGAAAGAGATGCTGGGGGCAGCTAGGTGGTACAGTGGATAAAGCACCAGCCCTGGATTCAGGATGACCTGAGTTCAAATCCATCCTCAGACACTTACTAGCTGTATGACCCTGGGCAAGTCACTTAACTCTCATTGCCCTGCAAAAACAAAAAAAGAGAGAGAGATGCTTTTAGGGGTCAATATTTCACCAGTGTTGCTGGCTTATTACAGTGTCAATTTAGTTGGGGGCGGGGGATGGCTGTAACAGTAACAAAATTAATTAGCCAATGACTTTGTTTCCATATAATACCTGGGACAGATGGTAGTATATACATATTTTTTTTTTGTGGGGCAATTGGGGTTAAGTGACCTGCTCAGGGTCACACAGCTAGTAAGTGTCAAGTGTCTGAGGCCGGATTTGAACTTAGGTCCTCCTGACTCCAGGGCCGGTGCTCTATCCACTGCGCCACCTAGCTGCCTGATGGTAGTATATTGGACAGGCGTACTGTGTTTTTTCTATCTTTTTAGGTTCCAGAAATATCAAATGAACTCTGTGAGTGATTTCACAGACTACATTTTACTACTTTCCCTTCTGAAATTAATTTATTCAGTAAACATTCTCCTTAGGCCTCTGGGCTTTTGTTTCTGTTGTTTAGTATTGATTTTTTAAAGTTATTACTTTAGTCTGTTTGATGCTTCCTGATTCCTATCTGGTTTTATGCTTAAGTTGCCTCTCATATTTCAAAGGATTTTATATGAGAAAAGTTCAGAGAGAGAAAACAACCTGATCAGAGTCACCCAGGCAGTGGGTAGAAGAGCTGGGATTGAAAGCAGATTGTCTAACTCTAAATTGGGTGTTCTTTCTATTATATGACTGATTCCTCAATAAAACCTTACTAATTTAAAAATAAATTTAATTTGAATCATCAAGCGAAGGTGATAAATTTAACTCGTCAATATATATGTGTATGTATGTGTCTGTGTGTATATGTATATATAATATGTCACATTCTAGTAAGAATGTTTTGCTTTGGTTTGGTTTTTAGCTTGATGTTGCAGGTTTGGTAAATGGAGGAACAAAAGTAGGGTAATAGGAAATTGAAAGTTGGAAGAAATATCAGCAAACTTTGACAGTTTTCACATTAATAGATCTAGTTAGCATTGGTGGGGATGATAACTCTAGAGCAGCTGAGTAGAGCAGTGGATAGAATGCTGTGTGACCCTGGACAAGTCGCTTAACCTCTGTTTGCCTCAGTTCCTCAACTTTATTTGGTGTGTGTGTGTGTGTGTGTGTGTGTGTGTGTGTGTGTGTTTTGGCGGGACAACGAGGGTTAAGTGACTTGCCCGGGGTCACACAGCTAGCTAGTGTCAAGTGTCTGAGGCCGGATTTGAACTCAGGAATTCCTGAATCCAGGGCCAGTGCTTTAGCCACTGCGCCACCTAGCTGCCCCCAGTTCCTCAACTTTAAAATGGGGATAATAATAGCACCTACCTTGCAGGATTGTTGTGAGGATCAAAAGAAATACTATTTGTAAGTTTTTCTAACAGTGCCTGGCACATAGTAGGCACTTATCAATGCTTATTTCCTTCCCTTAGAGCTGTAAAGGACCTCAGATCATTTCATCCAACTCCCTCATTTTACAGATAAGGAAATCAAGGCACAATTATCTAAGGTGATATTTGAATCCAAGGCTTCTAACTTTCAGAGACAGTGTTCTTCCACATTTCCATTGACCAGTGACTTGACATCTTTGGAATTATTTTTTAAAAATCTAAACATACATATTTGTTGATTCTGGCGTGGTGATGAAACTTTAAGAAAAAAATTCTTTTTAAAAATACATAAGAAGGGGGGCAGCTAGGTGGCACAGTAGATAAAGCACTGGCCCTGGATTCAGGAGGACCTGAGTTCAAATATGACCTCGGACACTTGACACTTTAGATGTGTAACCTTGAGCAAATCACTTAACCCTCATTGCCCTGCCCCCCTTCTCCCCCTCCCCTGCCAAATATATATATATATATATATATATATATATATATATATATATATATATATATATATATATATATATATATGTATATGTATATGTATATATACATATATATATATATGTATATATATATAAAATAAGCTAGATACTGTATAATCTGAATAAAAATATCCTGTGGCTCACAGGACTTTTATTGTGTCAGAAAGGTGATATCTTTCATTTTTCTTTTTTTGAAAACAAGAGTTTCTGATAGAAAAATGCAAAAAAGCTTTTATTTTAGAAAGAAGAGAACACAAACTTCTTTTGTTTCCTCTCACTTAGGAAGTCCTTTGGTGAATTTTTCTATGCCTCAGAGAGACATCAGTAGTTTCCTTTATGGACCTGTCCTTAGTAATTACTTCTAGTCAGGATCTAAACCACAGGAAAAATGTGGTGGGTTGGTTTTTTGGGTGTTTTTTTTTTTTGAAGTTCTGTAAGATGTTGAGCTTAGGATCATCATTTTTCTATCAGTTTCCCTAACCCTATAGGAAATACAAATTACTTTGCCTAACCGAATCACCTAACTTTTTTTTTTTTTGGGGGGGGGGGGTAACATTTGAGTTCCAAACTGTTTTCCTTTTTCCCATCTAACCCTGCACTAGAGAAGGCCAACATTTGATATACATTCACATACATATATACAATATATAGTTCTACATATCAGTTCTTTCTCTGGAAAGCTTTCTCTTGTAGCTGATTTGAGTATTTATAATCAGAATAAGTCATTCTAATGTAGAAATATGTTTAATGTGATTGTACATATACTACCTGTATCAGACTGCTTTCCATCGTGGGGAGGAGGGAGGGAAGGGAGGGTGGGAGAAAAAAATTTGGAACTAAAAATCCTGTGAAAACAAATGTTGAAAACTATCCTTATTTGTAACTGGAAAATAATAAACTACTTTAAAAAAATAAAGAATAACAGTCATTCACAGTTATTCTTTGAACAGTATTGATGTTGCTATATACAACATTCTCTTGGTTCTGCTTTTTTTTCACTTTGTTATTTCATGCAAGTTTTTCAATGTTTTCCTTAAGTCAACCTGTTCATCACTGCTTACAGTGCTGTAGTATTCCATCACAATCAAATACCACAATTTATTCAGCCATTCCCCAATTGATGGGCCTCCCTTCAATTTCTAGTTTTTTGCTACCACAAAGAGAGCTGCTAAAAATATTTTAGAACATATGGTTCTTTTCATTTTTTCCTGATCACTTTGGGAAGTGGACCTAATAGTGGTATTGCTGGGTCAAGGGGCATATACACAGTTTTATAACTCTTCAGGCATGATTCCAGATAGCTCTCCAAAATGGTTGGATCAGTTCACAGTTCCACTGACAGTGTATTAGTGTCTCAGTTTTTCCACATTCCCTTCAACATTTGTCATTATTAACTTTTTTTTTATACATATTTTTGAAGACTGTATAGAATCCAGGGACCTTAAATTACTTATATTTTTAGATTGTTTATTTGTATATTTTTAGCAATAGCTGACAGCTATAAGTTTAATAAATATAATTACCAAACTTACTTTTGTGTAGTAGTGTCTCCTGCATAAGGAAAGTAAATGTTTATACATTAAGAGTTGGAGAAAATGATCAGTAACTATTGTAATCATCCTCCGCTAGTGGACGTTTCTACATTATGATACATTTTTGCTTTCCCATCAGTATTTATTATATTCCTACATACCTTTGCATTAACCAAGAAACTAGAATATCTGATAATGGACAGTCTGTTTTTTAAAAAGTCATTCTCTGGCCTACATCTGAATTTCCCCAGCAACTGATAACCTGACAAATCACTGTATAGCCAAGGTCCTTGAGTAGTTCTTTGAAAGAAATAGAAAGTTCAGGGGGTAGCTAGGTGACACAGTGGATAAAGCACCAGCCCTGGAGTCAGGAGGACCTGAGTTCAAATCCAGCCTCACATACTTGACACTAACTGTGTGACCCTGGGCAAGTCACTTAATCCTCATTGCCCCACAAAAAAAAAGAAAGAAAGAAGTAGAAAGTTCAGAAGAAGTTAGAATTGGAGAATAATATCCTCATTTCCTAATGAAATGATTTACCCTTGCTCTTTGGAGGTTATCAAATTAAGACATTTATTGTTAGTGTGTTGAAAAGGCATTTGTGAAACTATGGGAGTTAGAAAACTCTTATAGTTCAATTTAAACCTTAAGCTGGATAGGTCATTAACTCTGACTGATGGTCCTTGTGACACAGTCCCCATGCCTTATCCTGTTATGCATTCTGTCTGTGCTTCTCACCATTTGTATGATAGATTTTCAACAGTGGAAGAGGGGAAAAAAAAGTCTTTTCTTTTTTTGACTCTAGATTGGTGGGTGTTGCAGTCTCACTGTATTCTCTGTGCGTGACAACAGATTAACCCGGATACCCTCGGAAGTTTCACAAGCAAGTGAACTTCATGTCCTAGATGTTGCTGGAAATAGGTAAGCAATTTCTTAGTTGGTTTGTTTGGAAGTGTGTGTGTGTGTGTGTGTGTGTGTGTGTGTGTGTGTGTGTGTGTGTGTGTGTGTGTGTAAAATTTGGGTGCACACATAACATGTACAGTTTTTAACTGATAGGATGCTTTCAATCAATTAATAAACATTTATTATATGTCAGGTGCTATACTAAGCAATAGGGACACAAAAAGAGGCAAAAAGTGGTCCCTTCTCTCAAGGAAATTACAATCTAATTTTAGCCTCAGATTCAGAAAGACTTTGGTTCTGTTTCTGTCTTTGATACATACTGTGAGGGACTTCACCTATGAATATCCATCCGCCAGCCAACTGTCTTAAGACTTTCAGGGAGGGTACAGGTTTGTTGTGACAGAGGGAAATTTTTTTTTTTTTTTAGTGAGGCAATTGGGGTTAAGTGACTTGCCCAGGGTCACACAGCTAGTAAGTGTAACGTGTCTGAGGCCAGATTTGAACTCAGGTACTCCTGACTCCAGGGCCAGTGCTCTATCCACTGCACCTCCTAGCTGCCCCCCAGAGGGAAATTTTTAATCACGGATTCCCTACTCTGATGAAATCACAGTTTTTAAAAAAAAAAGTCTAAAAAAACTTTTGTAACTGTTCATCTAATTCTCTATATTCATCTTTTTTTGTTTCAATATTAACCTTTTTCTCCTTTTATAGAAAATATGGCAGGACAACATTGGACAGATTATGGTGAGCCCATAGCGAAGTCTTCACATCCATTAATCAATGAACAAGCTTTATTAAACTCCCACTGTGTGCCTGTGGTGTGACCCTGGGCAACTCACACAACCTCTTAGGGCTTTAGTTAACTCTCCAATACTATAAATTGCAGAGAATGTGCCAATCTGGGAATTTCTCATTTGGGAGTTAACCTATTTAAGTAATAGGACAGTTTGTGTTTTCTAAAATAATTACTGTTTGCTACAGATACCAGTTTTGTGTAAGCATATTTTAATTTAATATATACCAGTAAAGAATTGACCATGTGTCTCCCTAACCTTTCATGGTTTCAGGCCCTGTGGTATAGAAAGCAGGGAGAGAGCTTCAGCATGACAGTTAGCTCCAGCAGGGGAAATGCCCCAAAAGACCCAGGCTGTCTCCCAGAGAGACAGCACATTGTCTCAAGACCCAAGAGAGTTCAGAAGACCACAAAACCTATACTGTCCTCAAAAAGAGAGCCAAAAGAGCCCCTGGCCTCTTCCCAGGATTTCTATCCTCTTTTGGTGGGTCATTATACATTGATCAAAGGTAATTGGTTAGTATCATTCAATTCCATTGTTTGAGATGATTTGAAGGTGGTCTAAATTAAAATGAACTCTGCAGATGACATCAGGGAAAATGCTCAAGACCCTCACTGAAGCTGCTCAAGGCAAAGTCCATTATCTAGGTGTGGTTTGATCCCATCAGTCCTTCACCAAGCTAGACAAGAGTCTATATCTACAATCTTTTTGTTCCCTTGAGTTTGTCCTGAATATTTGTTGAAGTTTCTCAAGAACTGGATTTTGAGGGGGGGGTGGAGGGGGGGGGGGAAGCACGGAGAAACTGATCCCTGGGTCCCCCAAGAAATCCATTATTAATAATTACTTTTTCACAATTTCTAGTCCCTATTTCCGGAGGAAGAAATGGCAAACCACTCCAGTATCTTTGCCAAGAAAACCCCATACAGGGCCATGAAGAATTGGACATGACTTAATGACTGAACAAGTCCCTATTCCTTAACCAATATACCATGCACTAAGCTAGGCACTGGGAATACAGAGATGAGAATCCCTACAGATTCACTTTCAGTTCATTCTCTGCATGAGACCAGATTAGGGCCCATTAAAGTTTAAAATATCCCCAATTTAAAAATGCTGCCTGAGGAGACAGTGTGATGGAAAGAACAGTGGCCTAGAAGTCAGGAGATCTAGTACTGGTGTTGCCACTAACTAGCCACATGATGTTAAATAAAACACTTCATCTTTATGGGGATCCATTTCCCATATCAATTTTACTACCTGTTACATCCTACCTCCAAACATTGGCAGCACCCATCCTCCCACCTTCCAGGGCTTTGAAGAATCGAGAGCAGCATAGAATGGCTAGTCTCACCTGGTCTTTCTATGATTCTTTACAATTTTCAGCTCCCCCCTGCCTCCTTCCTCAACCCACCCACTCAATTAGAATATGAGTTTTTTGAAAGCAGGGACCATGTTTGTCTTTCTTGTTATTCCCAACTCTTAACACAGTGCCTGGCACATAGTAGGTGCTTAATACATCTTTGACTGAATTAAAGGAAGCATTTTATTTAATTTTTTTTCCTTCCTTCCTTCCTTCCTTCCTTCCTTCCTTCCTTCCTTCCTTCCTTCCTTCCTTCCTTCCTTCCTTCCTTCCTTCCTTCCTTCCTTCCTTCCTTCCTTCCTTCCTTCCTTCCTTCCCTGGGCTCTGCCCAGAACTTAATATGTATTTGTTGTATTGAAACAGAAGCCTCTTTGGCACCCTTGAGGTCTTGAGTCAAGAGACAGGCCTAGAGAGCCCCCCAATCCCCCTGTAAAGGAAGCATTTTAAAGGCTAAATTGGTGGGTAATGGTCAATGCTACCATTGCTGTAGAGTTCAGAATGAGTACTGAGCAACTGGGAGTGTAACATCACAAGGTGTGTGCCAAGGCCAGAAGAAATAAAATTGCTCTTAGATCAGGTGGGAGTAGGAAAATTGTACTGGTCAGATAAATAGTTTAAATCAGTGACCACCAACAATCTGGACTGATTTTCAACATTGTAGTGGTGTTGCTAAGGCATTTCTCACAAGGCTAATGAACATGCCAGCCTACTTGGGTCCTGCAGAGCATCATTCTAGGGATGGTGTTTGAACATTATTCACTTTCATTAATGGATTTAAGACAGCAAAGCTAAACAAAAAAAGCCAAACTAAGCTGGGACCCAGAGGTGAATCAATGGAACTAATTCAGGTTCAGAAGGTGTGAAGTAAATCCTTTTTTTTTTCTTTCCAAGAACATCAGCTTACCTTCCATAAGTAAATTCTTTAACGCCACTAATAGTTCTCGATTATCTGAGAACTAGTTGGCTTCCTTCCTGAGGAGTATTGAATTCTTGGACAAAGGATAGGATGGGGCCCATCTGGAATGGGCAGCAACCAGCTTCCTGTCCTTATACCCCAAATAGTCAAAACAAAACAGTTTGGGCCCCAGTCTTCTTCATGTGCATGAACTGTGTGAACCTTTCTTCAGAAATGGTGTGCATATGAATAGGGCTCTGTTTCCAACTTTCCCAAGAAGTAAAAGTTTATATTTTTATGATTCCTAGACTTGTGGGGGGAAAGACCAGTTAAAAAATTTAGTTATATATCTGTCCACTGAGCCGATTGTAGTCACACTGCCTGTGCATTAGCAACACAATCTGAGGCAATTAAAAATTTTAATTACAGCTTATTTTATGTGCTCCTATAGAAACTAGTAAAATGCATAAGCTTGTAGAAATACTTCACCATGGGAGGTCTTATGAAGCACACCCAGCAATTTCTGCCTCTTCTCACAAGCATATAAAAAAATGAAATTGCAATGAGGACAGTGCCTGTGACATAGATTCCAAAAGCTTCTCTCCCAAGAGTTTCAGATTCATAAGGGAATAATAGAGGCATTGAGTCAGGATGCCAATAAATGGGCCACTTTTCCCCACCTCGGTATGTGATGAACAACAAGAACAACAACAAAAAAATTATGAGAGACAGAGTGGCTGTAGTGGATTCAGTCAGAAAGACCCCAGACACATGGTGGTTCTATGACCCTGGCTGAGTCATTTGACCTCTTGAGACACCAGGTTCAAATCCCAACTCTTGACCCCTGGCCTCAATTCATAGGATCATAGATTTCAAGCTAGGAGGGACTTTAGAGGATATCTAATCCACCTCCCTCATTTTTAAACACATGAAGCCTAGAGAATTTAAGTGACTTGTTTAAAGTCATCCAGGTTGACTAAGGCAGGATTTGAACCCAGGTCCTTTGACTCCCACTCTGGTGCTTTTTTCTACTTTCTCATAAGATGAAAATGTTGAACTAGATGGATTCTGAGGTCCAATTCCATGATTCTATTAACCCAGGTGAAGAATAGTTGTTGATCTATATTAATGGAGGCCATCTCTTAATGTGAAAGTTCCCATCACCAATAAAATCAGAGCTCCAGACCATAAAGTAGAAGGTAGCAAACTCCAAAAGGAAGTTAAAGGCTGGTTAATCTGTACCTAGCAGATGGGGAGAATCCCTCTTAATTCTATAGCTAGTATTTATATAGCATATTCAGATTTGTAGAGTCATTTATGTATGTAGTTATCTAATTTGAGGATTTGCAAACCCTGTTTGCCATTTGATTTATATATCTTAGTGTGAGATTTAAAATTGGATATTAGATCATAAATCTCCCTTCTTTAACCTTTCCCTTAATTTATCTCTCAGACTAGTAAATGGAAGAAGCTTCTGGTTTTCTAGTTAGAGCTTTTATTGTATGGTAGTCACAAGGTGATGTTGATTAGAAGGATAGGAAAGTAGAAAGACAATACAAATCATCTTAAGTCTAAGCTTAGTCTATATTCCGTATAAAACTCACCAAAAGCCGAAGGCCACCTTTGGGGAGAGAGAGAGAGACCGTGTCAAGCGCATGCTGCTGCTAACCGCGAGCCGGGCCCAGTCGAACTCTCGTCAGCATCAGCCTGTGCAGCGCAGTCAGGAGACCAGCAGAGCAGGAAAAAAGCTCCCCACTTCCGTTCTCTCCTTGCCTTTTAAGCTCGCACCCCAGAAGTGGAGTGCTAGCAGGCAGTCTGACGTGCGCAGCAGGCGGACTGGCGTGCTTAGCTCATGCCATTGGTCTCCTCCCCGAAAGGGTGGTCCTTCAAAAACTGGCGTCTTTCAGTTATCCTAACCGACTGTTAAAAACTTTCATACTTTTTTTTACCACATTAGGTATCTCATTTGATCCACACAACAACCCTGGGGGTAGATGTTATTATTATCCCCATTTTACAGATAAGGAAACTGAGATAGGCCCATGTTAAGTGGCTTGCTCAGGGTCACACAGTATAATAAGTGTCTGAGGTAAGATTTGAACCCAGGTCTTCCTAACTCCAAGGCCAGCACTATATCCACTGTACCAATTAGCTGCCTCTTTGTTCCCTCCTCCCCTTCCCTCCCTCCCTCCCTTCCTTCCTTCCTCTCTTCCTTTCCTTTTTCCATTCTCTTCTTTCCTTCTCCCTCCTTCCCTTCCCCCCTCCCTCCCTTCCCCCCTCCTCCCTCCATTCCTTCTTTCCTTCCTTCTTCCCTCTTTCCCTTCCCTTCTTTCCTTCTCCCTTCCTCTCTCTCTTCCTTTCTTTCTCATGTATTTATTATTTCTTCCTCATTGAAAGATACAAAATAATAAAGATAAATCCCCAATAACAAATAGGGATAGTTTAGCAAAAAAATTCCACATTATTCACAATTAAAGATCTCATTCTGATTTTTAAGTCCATTCATCTCTGATTTGCCTCTTCTGTACAACATCAAAACCTGGTTATGATAGTAATTTAATTCATAATTTAAAATGTAAATAAGCCTGTAATGCTTATGCAGTTTTGTAGTTAAGGTACCTACCTTTCTCTTAGCTTCTTCCTCACTATTTGGGCTCATAGGACTAAAAGCACAAGAACTCTTTGAGATCACTTAGTTTAACCCTCTTCATTTTACTGATGAAGAAACGAAGTAGCACAAAGAAGTGGCTTGCTCAAGGTCATAAAGGTCGTTTCAGAGGTGGGATTTGATGTTGGTTCTTCTGGCTCCTGAGCCAGAGTTCTTTGCAGGTACAGATAACATAAGACAGTGCATGATTCATGGCTAGATGAAATTTTATACAACGTTTTTTCTCTAAGTGTTCAAAGGAAGAAAGTTTTAGGTTGGTGATGGGGCATAGTTGTGACAGTATGAAGAAGGACCTTTGTTCAAATTCTGATTCTGGTACTTACTGGCAGTGTGATCTTAGGCAAGTCATGTAACACCCCCCCACACACACACACCCACACACACACTCCTGGACTTCTGTAAAAAAGTGGGTTGGTCTTTGTGACCTCAACAGTTCCTTCCAGTTCTACTTCTGTGACCCTAAAAGTTCTAAGTTCTGGTCTTCATTTGAATTACTCCTTAATAAACATGTTAGTGTCAGTGAAAAAGACCCAGTTTATAAGAGGTTCTTGTTAAGAGGGAAAGGAGAGCAGGTGTAGAGGGTGGAGACCAGGGCCTTCAGTGCTTGGGGCTTAAAGCATACAAAAGAATAGGGACATGATGGGGCAGCTAGGTGGTGCAGTGGATAAAGCACTGGCCCTGGAGTCAGGAGTACCTGAGTTCAAATCCGGCCTCAGACACTTAACACTTATTAGCTGTGTGACCCTGGGCAAGTCACTTAACCCCCATTGCCCAGCAAAAAAAAAAAAAGAATAGGGACATGGGTAGGGACCAGACCAATGTTTTCATAGATATAGAGTAATTCCTTCTGTCAATATAGTTGGCACGTTCTCTGCAACTTATAGTCTTAGAGAGCTTTCTAAAGCAGGGCTTGGCAGATTTCCTCTAAAGGACCAAAAGTAAATATCTGAGTTTGTGGGCTGAGGAACAAAAGCAAGGATATTATAAGGGTACTTGTACAAATTTTAATTGATGAAATTCAAAATATAGTAATCATAATAATTGAGCACAATTTTTAGTAATACAGGTCTCGTCTACTAATGAGAAGAATGGAATTCTTTTTGGTAGGATAACATTTCACTTAATTGAGGTTCATTAATTAACATTAATTAATTAAATGTTCCCTATCATCAAAATTGATTGCAAATATTCATTTATTAACATTCATCTGTAATGAAGTTTTACATATTTCATCTTTGAATATGTCTTTCATATAGTTTAGGTATTGACAAAAATTGATCTCAATCTACGAGCATATTATTATTATTATTTTTTTTTTAGTGAGGCAATTGGGGTTAAGTGACTTGCCCAGGGTCACACAGCTAGTAAGTGTGTGTTAAGTGTCTGAGGCCGAACCTGAACTCAGGTACTCCTGACTCCAGGGCCGGTGCTCTATCCACTGCGCCACCTAGCTGCCCCTGAGCATATTATTTTAAATTGAACTTATTCATTGCTTAGAAGGCATTTATAGAATTCTATTAGACCCTTCTAATCTGCCTTCTATCATGTCATTATAATGCAGATTAATTGCTTCCAATTGAAGGTTAGGTGGATACTCCTCCGTTGCACAGTTAGATGGATTTTGAAATATGGAAATTTCATTTGTGCTTACATCAAGGTCTGGAAAATGCTGCTGGAACTGTAGTTTGAGTTTGGAAAATATATCTGCTGAAAATTTGCGTGGGTATGGAGACCTTGCTTCTTGTTTTAATTTTTGACATCCAGGGAAATGTATAAGGCAGCTTGATATTACCTGCGAATCAAACCACATTACTTCTCATCAAATTGACTTTATTGCAGTTTAAGTTTCACACACAAAATGTGGTTTTGCATTTAATTTTAGGCTGAATTCACTAAGAAACATTATTAAAAGCCTGCAGCAAAAGCTAATTTCCAAAGCCATGTAGAATTTGATAATAGCAGTTGAAGTCAGTTCTCATTCAGAAAAATTTCCGTCTTGGTCCTGAGCTCAAAAAATCAAAAGAAAACTTTTCCCCCCTCCTCTTCATTTCTTGTTTTGAAATGATGGGTATATATACCTGGAACTAAAAACCCACTGTCGAATTTTAACTGCACTGCAGATTTGCAGCCACATATGGTCTGTCACAACTACTTAATTCTGCTGTTGTAGTGCAGAAACAGCCATTGATGAAACCTAAACAAATGACCATGGCTGTGTTCCAATATAACTTTGTTTATGGATGCTAAAATTTGAATTTCATATAATTTTCATTTCACAAAATATTCTTTTTTCCCCAACCATTTAAGAATAATAAAAACTATCCTTCACTCATGGGCTATATAAAAAAAAAAAGCATAGGGGCAGCTAGGTGGCACAGTGGATAAAGCACAGGCCCTGGATTCAGGAGGACCTGAGTTCAAATCCAGCCTCAGACACTTAATACTTACTAGCTGTGTGACCCTGGGCAAGTCACTTAACCCCCATTGCCCTGCAAAAATAATAATAATAATAATAATAATAATAATAATAATAATAAAAAGCATAAACTGGACAATTTGCCAACCCCTAGTATAGAGCTCTGCAAAGTTAAGTGACCTGTCCAGCTGTACACATAACCAATATGTGTATAAGACAGATTTTGAACTCAGATCTTCCAGGCTCCAAGTCCATCTCTATCCACTGTATATCACATCCTGTCATATAAAGTATGCCAGTTTAAAATTAAATCAGCATTATATAATTTGTAGACTATTATCAAAAAAGGCTGATGTCCCTTGACCTATTTTCTATGTAGTAACAAGGAAGGAAAGGCTATGAGAAACGGCCTTATGTGTATTTCTTTCCCCTCCCAAACCACACACAGCGAATCAGTAGGAGAGCCAGACTTAACATGGAGAGGGCCTGTGCCCAGACTGTCAATGAACATCGCCTTTCTTTTCCCATCTACCACCACTGGGATTACTTTTGCCCACAAGATACTTGCAAATAAGCCTGTGTGTATTGTTTACTTGGCCCTCTTCTAACTATGCTCAAGCTGGCACTCTGATTCTTTACAGGAGGATTGGTGGGTGATTCATTCTAGTCATTAGTGTCAGGATGGAGTTACACAATCATTATAAGATCTGCCTCTCTAAAGAGGCCATTGCCACATACTCCCATGGTAGACATGGATTTCAGGCTTACAACTGATTAGCAACATTTTGCTAGCCTTTTTTATGGCTTTTATGTGAGTTTCGAGGTGAAAAGACAGTGTTTCTTCATAGTTAGCTTGAAATAGTTTACTATTTCTCAAGGTATGTATTTTCCCATCAAAATCCTGTTCCAGTGCTTCATATATGGTATGGGAGTGATATGGATTTTTCCTGGATTCTCAGGGACTATACCAATAAAACATAATCTCTCTGACAATCTGGAAAGACCCTGACAACATACTACATCTGTTTTCTGAAGACCAGCCTAGCTATGTACAGAGAATCTCATTACTAGTTGTTGTTGTTTGTCCTTCATTGTTGAGGAAGACCATGACATCTCGATGATGTCATGATTTGCACTGAATTGGATTTAAGTGAGGGAAGGCTGTGTAAGGTCACCAACCTCACTCTCGCCTCCAGAGCCAACTGGTTCCAGTGGCAAGATATACATCAGGACAACTGGAGATGGCCCCAGATGTTTTTTAAGGCACTTGGGGTTAATTGACTTGCCCAGGGTCACACATAGCTAGTAAGTGTCTGAGGTGAGATTTGAACTCAGATCCTCTCAACTGCAGGGCCAGTGCTTTATCCTCTATGCCACCTAGCTGCACATTGTTGGCAGAAAGGGGAACATAACATGCTTAACATGTAAAGTATAATGTATATTAGAATATGTAATACATAAATATAAACATATAGATAGATTATGTGTCAGTACTGAATGAATTCTTCCCCATTAAAATGTAAGTTCCCTGAGGGGAAGGACTGTTTCAATTTGTCTTTGTATCCTTAGCACTTAGCAAAGGTCCTGGCACACAATAAGCTCTTAAATGCTTTTTGATCAGTTGACTGACGTTTAGTACTCTAAGCATTCAGTGACCAACTAATTCACATATTACTGGATAAATTAAACCATAACAATATGGACATTTTAATTATAAATGAAACCATAAGGAAATTGTAACTAAATCAAAAAGTGACTCATTGTTTCTTCTTGGAAAGAGAGATAAGGCAGATCAGAGGCAGTGCCACTTGTATGCCCAAGGGTAACAGCTTAATACAATGGTAAGAGTTTTGGTTCTGAAGTCAGAAGATCTGTGTTCAAGTCCCAATTCTGTTGCTTGACAACAACAAAAACAACAGTTTTTCTCAAACTAAGACACTCTTTGCAAGTTTTAAGACATCAAGCAAGGTGACAAGGATCAGTTAAACTATATTAGACATTATGTTAGAGAAATAAAGTAAGAAAGAGGCCAAAGGCTGATAACTTACTAAGACATCTTCCACTTAAATATTATGAATACTTTCTTCTGGAAGATACTTAAAGTTAAGTGAGAAAGAACTTTGCCACAAAAAAGTAAAATTTATTATCTTGTTAGGAAATGAGAGGTGAATAATGCAGGAGTCATTTATGAATCAGCTTTTTTCAGATCATTGACTCATTAGAGCAGGGGTAAACATCTGAACCATACCAGAAAAAAAGAATGAAGATTTGAAAGATGATTCTATAGAACAGTTAGAACAGCTCCACGCTGACCTATTCAAGCAAACAAACAACTGATAATAAAAAATGGGAAATGGAAAAAAGAAAAGATACCAGTTTGAACTAACTACATTTCCTGCTGAAGTTAATTGCCACGATCAATTGCCAGATCAAAGGATACTAGAAAACTGCCTTACCCAGTAAAAGAAAGGTAACTAGCAATACAAGAAACTCACAAAATAGTATCATGTCTTCAGACAGTTGTTTGAAAAGTTGCGGAGAATATAAGATTCCTTTTTTTAATTAAATATTTTATTTTTTCCAATTACTTTTTTTTGGGGTGGGGCAATGGGGGTTAAGTGACTTGCCCAGGGTCACACAGCTAGTATGTGTCAAGTGTCTGAGACCGGATTTGAACTCAGGTCCTCTTGAATCCAAAGCCTGTGCTTTATCCACTGTGCCACCTAGCTGCCCCTCCAATTACATATTAAACAATTTTTAAAATTCATTTTTAAAAACATCTGAGTTCAAAATTCTCTTCTTCCCTCCTTTTCTCCTTGTTGAGAAGACAAGCAATTTGATATAGGTTAAAAAAGTACAGTCATGCAAAGCATCTTTCTATGTTAGTCATGTTGTGAAAGAAAACACAGATAAAAAAAACTAGGATAAAGTTAAAGTATGCTTCAATTTGCATTCAGACTTCATGAGTCCTTTCTCTGGAGATAGCATTTTTCATCATAAATGCTTCAAAATTATATTGTATCATTATATTGCTCAGAGTAGCTAAATCATTCAAAGTTGATTATCACAAAGTATTCCTTTTATTGTGTACAATGTTCTCCTGGTTCTGCTCACTTTACTTTGTATCAGTTCATATAAATTTTTCCAGGTTTTTCTGAAAGCATCCTGCTCATCATTTCTTACAGTATAATAGTATCCTCTCAAAGGGGCAGCTAGGTGGTACAATGTATAGAGCACCAGACCTGGAATCAGGAGGACCTGAGTTCAAATATGGTTTCAGACACCTACTAGATATGTGACCCTGGGCAAGTCACTTAATCCTGTTTACCTTAGTTCCTCATCTGTAAAATGAGCTGGAGAAGGAAAAGGTAAACCACTCTGGTATTTTTGCCAAGAAAAACCCAAATGGGGTCACAGGAAGTCAGAAAAATTCAGAGGAGATTTCATCAAAATCATATACCACAACTTGTTTAGCCACTCCCCAATTTATGGACATCTCTTTATTTTCCAATTCTTTGTCTCTACAAAAAAGCTGCTATAAATATTTTCTTACATATAGGTCCTTTTCCTTTGATCTCTTTGCGATACAGACCTTATCTTGGTCAAGATTTTTATTATTATTATTGATTTAAAAAAAAAACAAACCTCACCACTTACTCAGGAGAATAAAGTGCAGTTCTCAAATCTCTCCTCCAGCAAGATGTGTCTCACATGCACATACAGAGATCATACAAGTTTCCTTTGTAGAAGGCTGCAATCATAGAAGTAACTTTGTTCGTTAACCCTCTGAATATTATTCAAACAAAACATGAAGCAGAAATCAAATGAGATAATATTTGTAAAGTGTTTAGCACAGTCCCTGGTGCAATCTAGGTACTTAGTGTTTACTCCATTCCAAATATATACTCATGAGGGTTAACGAACCTCTGTCATGGAGGATGTCCTAAATGGATTTCAAATAGATGAGAGATTCCCCATAGATCAGTGGTGTCAAATTCAAATAGAAAGGGATCCCTACATACCACATATTGATTTAGAAAACTACCGATTAATGTTATCTGTGTTGTATAATATTTTTATTAAAAAAAACATTTCCCAATTACGTTTTAATCTAGTTCAGGCTGCACTAGAGAGTTTTACTGGTGCAGCCAGTGGAATTTTGACATGAGTTTGATACTGTTGCTTCTGAGAATGGTGTTCTGATTACATCAGACCTAGCGTTGCTATACCATCTCCCTAATGAAATTCAAGACCATTCAGAAGAGATCAATCTAACATTCCATAAGGGGGTACCAAATGAATGAAGAATGCCTATTGTCTAGGTTATGACATGTATCTAGATGAGCTATCGTTGTACTCTAGCACTATATCCATTTTGGACAAATACTGCAGATAGACAATGAACTTGGGTCCAGAATTAAATAGGAGGATTAGAGCTGATTGGATTGCATTTAGGAAACTGTAAAATGCTATCAGGAATCCTAAACTTTTCCAATAGACAAGCTTACCATTTTAAAAGCACCGATATTCTTTTTTTTTTTGTTTGCAGGGCAATGGGGGTTAAGTGACTTGCCCAGGGTCACACAGCTAGTAAGTGTCAAATGTCTGAGGCCGGATTTGAACTCAAGTACTCCTGAATCCAGGGCCGGTCCTTTATCCACTGTGCCACCTAGCCGCCCCCAACCAATATTCTTTTAATGATGCTATATAGCATGATGAGACACTACAATCTCCAAAGAGTCAAAATCATAGTTGTCCCAAAGGAACAGACACATGGTAGATTTAAGGCTGTAGATTATTGCCAGTGTTTCATGACAGAGATAAAGGAGATTATCTAGGAAATCTTTATTTTAAGAGGAGTTGAATAGTCAGTAGTGCTGCATGGTATCCCCAGAATATCAAAAGACCTAGAGAAAGGCCTTCAGCATATTGTCTAGATAGATGGATGATCTTTGGAAAGGCATGGCCAGGAGTTGCACAGAATGAGAAAACATGGGCATGCTCTCTTCTTTATCTTCAGAGTCAGTACCCATATCATTGAGATCAAAATTCCACCAAACTGTTTAATTTTTATCTGTGTAATATGAAAGGAGGTATTTAATTTTTATAATTAAAATGGCAAAGGGGGAAATGACTGTTGTTCTTTTCCCTTAGACCTGGTAGTTTTCAGCAGTCTGGAAAGTGAGAGGATATAATAGACCCTCTGTTTCGGGTACAACATCAGAAGCACTTTTTAAACCAAACAAAGAACAATTGTACAAAATAGTGATTGGCACTGAAAATAACGGTTCCTTCAGATTGAACAAAAGAAGGAATGATTTTAATGTACTATGTGTTTGTGCTTTTTTAAAGGAAGGTATTTAAGTGAGGAATAACTTTTACTGCACTCAATAGAAATGGTTTGACTTACATAAATCATTTGACAAACTTATGTAACAAATATCTTAGAAAAATTTTCAAAAAATATTATAGAAAACCTTATGGATAATATTTTTTCTTTTAAAATCCACTTATCACTATTTCTAGCTTGTCTGTTTATCCAATTATCACTAGCTCCACTTCTGCTTCTGAAAATATTTATTATTATTATTAGGCATTTAATTTTAGGTAGTATCATTTTTTAAAAATTTCTGCATTTTCCCCTTTTTTCTCCAAAGTTACTTCTTATCTTTTTCATGCATTTCTTTATTCAAAATGATTTTATAGAATTCTAGAGTAAAACTTTATTAAAAATGCAACAAAACAACATAGTTGCCACCACATGGATCTAGTTACCTTACTCTGTGGGTTCATGATTCAAAGCAGCATCTTCAGTGACTACTTATTATATCCAAATGGTCAAGAAAGATGGATTACAACAATCCATCGGTGAAAATTTCTCTTATACATTAATTAAATCCCTGTCAATGTTAACTAAGAAATAGATTGGCCTTCTAGTAAAAGTAAGAACCCTATTAGAACCTACTTATCGAAACTCCACATTTGAGATGTGAGGGGGCAAGCTTGTTTGTTTGAAATATAGCTAATGGAGTGTATCATTTTCATCCTTTTTTTTTTAAAGTGGAAAATAAATTATATCCAAAGGAGCTTAGCCAAAGAAAACAAACAAACAAACAAAAAAAGCGGTTCTTTCTTGTTAACCTTTTTTTTCCCCAGAAGTGTGGAGGATTATTGGGTAATGACATTGTTGTTGACTTTTGAAACAAGTACTTGACTAGTCAGGAGGCAGTGTGTTCTAGTGGGAACATCAGCTGTGGATTCATTGGACCTCAAGTTCAAATCTTACCTGTGAGGATAACTTACTCTCTGATTTACCCTGAGCAAATCACATCATTTCCTTGGGCCTTAGTTTCTTTATCTGTAAAAATGAAGGGGTTTATCCAGGTGGCTTCCGAGATCCCTTCTGACTGTAGATCTATGATTCCCCTTACCAGTTTTATTGTGATCCTTATTTTTTAAATATTCATCCATCCCTCTGATTGAAGGAAATATTTAGCCAAGTAGTCCTTGCCCTAAATTCCATAATTTTTGTGATTGACCCTTATTCCAAAAGAGTTTCTTTACACTTTCAAAATAGATTTGTGTAGAGTAGTTGGAAGCCTGAAGGTTTCCAGTAAATTCATTTTCAAAATGTATTGTGTCAGGGGCAGCTAGGTGGCACAGTGGATAGAGCACCGGCCCTGGAGTCAGGAGTACCTGAGTTCAAATCCGGCCTCAGACACTTAACACTTACTAGCTGTGTGACCCTGAGCAAGTCACTTAACCCCAATTGCCTCACTTAAAAAAAAAAAAAGAAAGGAAGGAAGGAAGGAAAAGCAAAATATATTGTGTCTTATTGCGAGAGGTTCATTTATCAATTAGCTCTGGTTGAGTTACTAGACATGACTAGTTTGCAGTTGTTCCAAAAAACTTGTGTTTGTGTAGACTGAGAGTGAAGATCTGCTTTTAGTTCTGGTCTTTCCATGAACTGCATCTGTGTCCTTGGGCAAGTCACATAACTTCTGGATCTCAGTTGCCTTATATGTAAAATAGTTTAAATGTGTAAATGAATGAAAAAGCATTTATTTAGTGCTTACTATGTAAAAAGCACTGTGCTAAGTGCTGGAGATACAAATAAAAAAGCAAGATAGTTCTTGCTTTCTGGATGATCTTTGTTTATTTTAAAAAATAAAATGTTTTACTGATTCCCTCCCTCTTCAATGACATTGCTTTTATTTCTCTAATGACTTTTCCTTAGTAGAATCTTCCCTTGTAACATATAGAAGATTATCCTTAAAGACCCTGCAGCTCCAAAATTCTTTGAGAGTGTTTATGAGGACTACGTGTTGTCAATTATCCCCTAAAATATGAGACGAGAAATTAGCAGAGATTACTCTAAAGTGCAGACAATTGAAACTGTGAAGCGAAGTAGTTAATGGAAACTTTGCTTTTAATATATGTTCAGATACTTGTTTTAATAACTACTCTTGAACCACATGTGTTAATAATAAGCAGGGCTAAGACATCACCCCTTATCACCTTTCATTTTTGCTTGATGCTATTAGGGAGGGACAGTGAGAAGGGGACCAAGACCAGAAGCTTCCTGAAGCCACTTATGCCAAAACTGCTGAAGTTTATTCTACCATTAGGATTTTTCTTCTCTAGAGAGAAACTCCCATAAATGGCTTGGAACTTTTCTTCCACCCCACCCCCACTTTCCCTTCCCTTCCCTTCCTCTCTCCTTTCTCTTCTCTTTTCATCTCATTTTCATCAGCATCATTATCATCAATAAACATTTATTAAGCATTTCCTATGTGCAAGGCTGTGTGCTAAGTATTAGGTATACAAAGAAAGGTACAGACATAGTCCCTGTCCTTAAAGAGCTTTCATTGTAATGGGGGAGACACCATGCAAATGACTGTGTGTGTGTGTGTGTGTGTGTTTATATGTATGGAGAAAGAGAGTAAATGGGAGGTAATCTCAGAGAGGAGGCAATAGCAATGGGGGATGTGGGTAAGGGAAAAATAGAAGGGGGTTAAAGAACTCTCTGGGTAGGTTTTGAGTTGAGTCTTGAGAATCTAGGAGGAGAACATTTCAGGCATAGGGATGGACAGTGAATATGCACAGTTGCAAGACAGAGTGCTGTCTTCTCTTCGCCTTTTCTCCCTTCTTTCCTTTTCCTTCCCTTCCTTCCCTTTTTTCCATCTGCTTCCTTCTTATTTCCCTTGATTTCCTTCCTTTCTGTCTCCTTTCCTATTCCATTTCCTCCCCCTTCTTTCCTTTCCACTTCTTTTCCTACTCTTTCCCATCCTTCTCCTTCCCTTTCCCTTTCTTTCCCTTTCCTTCCCCCTCTCTATCTTTTCACATACCCTTCTTTTTCTCTTTTCCCTTTTGTCTTTCCTTCTTTCTCTTGCCCTCTTCCCTTGTCCTCCCTTTAGCAACTTTTATGTCAAGATTTACTAAGTCCGGCTAAATCTCCTCTTTCTTTCCTCTTGTCTTGAGTCGCTGATGCGTCCTGAAATAGCACAGATGTGGGTGGAAAGTTGAGCAAAAGCTTCTGTAGATAATCATCCTAACCCTGAATGATTGGGCCAATACTCCATCTTTGTTCCAGTGTTTATTAATGAAGCTTGGCTTAAAGGCCTCTCCTTCTCAGTCATGGGAAACCAACTGTGAGCGGCCTTCTGCATGTTTTTGTTTTGTTTAACTCTTAGGAGTTCCCGAAAATAACTGGTTAAAATGAAGTTCATAACTTCATTGTTTCTTTTAATCAGATTACTGCATCTGCCTTTATCCCTGACTAACTTGAAGTTGAAGGCTTTGTGGCTGTCTGACAACCAATCCCAGCCCCTGCTTACATTCCAGACGGACACAGACCATGAAACAGGAGAAAAGATTCTCACTTGTGTTTTGCTTCCTCAACTGCCTTCTGAACCTAGTTGCCAAGGTAAATATAATTTAAACATCATTTCCACATCATCATAGGGGCTGAGTAGGATATGAGAGGTTAACAAGCTGAACATCCGGCTTCATCCTGTAGTACTCTTCCAATAGCTAGGTTTAGTGACACATATAATTTCAGGTGTTCTTCTGGGACGAGCCCCACCTTCCCTGGAGTACATGCTCACCTGCTTGCCAATGCCTTAAATTCTTCAATTAGAGGACAAAGACTTTCATTCCGGTATTAGGTATGAAGCTTTTAAAAAATGTGACTCTCCCATGGAGATGCTACTTGGTGACAAATTAACACTAGGGAGCAAATTTTGGTAGGGGAATATTTAAGAGTACCAGGCCCAGAAGAGGACGAAAAGGCAATAAATACTTTAAAGGGAACTAGAACCTCCCAGAGCCTTCTTTTTAACATTTTCACATAGGGCCTATTTTAAACTCTTGTCAACTTAGTAGGCGGATCAGTTCCTTATACATTTTGGGGGAATTGGGAGCTGTGGCATATGTCTGTGATCTCTGTTCCTGGATGCTGACACTGGTGGATTGCTTGAATTAAGTGGTTCTGAGCTGTAGTGGGCAAAGCCAGTTAATTCCAGCTCCAATATGGTGACCCCAGGGATGCCTAAAGAGGGAAGAATTGGTCCTGGTCAGAAACAGGACAGGTCTAAGCTCATGGGCCAATAAGTGATGTTTGTTCTTTCAGCCTTGTGAAATAGGGAGACCCAGTCTCAGACAACAGTAACAACAACTTGAAGGAAAGAAATGAGATAGTATACATCCTGAGAAAAAAAGGCTTAAAATCTAATATCCCTGTAGCTAGAACAGCAGAGATTTTACTGAGTTAGCAATCAACTTTGGATTTCCTCAAAAAGGATAATATATGTAGTTAAGGTAGTTCCATGGTGTGACATTAAGCACAGAATTTAGTGAACATATGAAGAATTATGGATTATTTGGTGTTCTAGACTTGGAGTCAATGTGGTATAGTAGACACAACACCAGAGCAGTCAAAAGATTTGGTTTCCAATCTTGACTGTGTTCCATGTTACCTGTCTTACCTTTGGCAAGTCACTTATTATCTATGGGACTCAGTTTCCCCTTCTGTAAAATGAAACCATCAGACTTGGTGATCTCAAAGGTCCCTTCTCCCTCTACATCCTAGGGTCCTATGAGTCATTATCTCATTTCCATCTATAATACTTCATAGCCATCTGGCTTTGACCAAGTTAATTAATCTCTTAGTTTCCTTATCTGTAACATGGGGATAATAGGAGATAATTTGCAATACCAAAGTCCCAGTTTTATTGTGAGAAAACCTTTTTGTTTTTTTAATTTTAAAGGACCATATGAATATGATATAATTCTGAGATTATGAGGCAGCCCTTGCCTACTACATTACTCCTGTTCTCTCATAATAACTGAACAGTTGAGAAGGTGCTTTGTGCTCCTTTCAGGAGTTGTTTGCCATTTGAGTTAATGATTTGAAACCTGTTTTCCTTTACACTGCTTGGCCTTTTGAGTTGAGCCCAATGAGGAATGTAATGAATGTGTGGAAGGCAGTGGCTGCCTGAGTTGACAAGCTTTTGGTTTAATATGCTTTTTTGTCATCCCAACAGAGAACCTGCCCCGCTGTGGGGCACTGGAAAGCTTAGTCAATGAGATGTCAGATGAAACGTGGAATGAGCGTGCAGTGAACAGAGTCAGTGCAATCCGATTTTTAGAAGATGAAAGAGACGAAGAGGATAATGAAATGGTATGTTCTTCAAATGAGCAGTATCCCTTGGTACCCGTGGAGGCTCAAAGCTGGAAGCTAAGTGGTTATTTCCCTTATTTGAAAACAATATCTTTCATCTTTGAGGTTTGGCAATCATTTTTAGAGAACGGCTCCAACCTGCCATTTTTTCATGATGAATTTTGATTTTTCTGTTCTTTCTGTTTCAGCACTGTAGTGCTGGTTTGCAAAGTGGTAAATAAGGACAAGCATTCTATTTTAAAAAAGGATTTCTTTTTAATTTATATATTTTATTTCATGCAGTCCCTTCTACTCTGAGAATGATTTGGTTTTTGATTTCCCCTACAGTTCCCAGCGAATTATGCGCCCTTATTAATGTTCTCTCTGTAGCCTAGACTGTCTTGAGTGTGTGCAGTCTTATTCCTTTTATGCCAAGTGCTTCTCCCTCCTTTCTGTGACCAATTTACCTTGGCTGTCATGTGGAGTATTCATAATTATGGTGGAATTGGCACCTTACTAACTACTCAGTAAAATGAATAAACTGCATTGAAAAGCTCCTGTTACCTATATTTATGCTATCTCGATGAAATAGCCATTTAAGAGTAGTTAGCAGCATGTGAAGTCTGCCCTGCTGTGCGAGTTGGCTTTGCTTTCATTGCTGCTTCATTGCCTTTTGTTTATTGAGGTTGGGAAGAACAGTGTTCTGAAGGACGGGAGGATAAGAGAAGAGGTATTATATAATTATACATAGCACCTACTATGTGGTAGACACTGTTCCATACTTTACAAGTATTATCTCATGTACTGACTGTGTGAGTCTGGCCAAATTACTTAACCCCTCCATGATATAGAGAGCTCTCTAAAAGTTGCAAACAAAGTGCTGGCTGGTGTTGACAGGCAGAATATCCTTATACAGGAATTCCTATATCCATGAGATTACAAGTCTGCTCCCTCTCTGTCTGGTTCTTATTCCCAGCTTCCAGGAAATATCCTTTAAAGGTCATTGCTGCTGTTATTTGAGCTAAAAAGTATGTTAAAATGTTATTTCAACTACCCTTATAGAAATAATCCATTACTCATACCCCCTTTTTTTGTTGTTGTTGTTGTTGTTGTTGTTGTTTTTTTTGCGGGGCAATGGGGGTTAAGTGACTTGCCCAGGGTCACACAGCTAGTTAAGTGTCAAGTGTCTGAGGCCGGATTTGAACTCAGGTACTCCTGAATCCAGGGCCGGTGCTTTATCCACTGCGCCACCTAGCCGCCCCTACTCATACCCTTTTACAAAATTTTTAGTTCTGTGGCCTTATTCACTTAATCTTTATTGATAGGTAATGCACTAGATAGAGTGTTGGGCCTGGTATCAGGAAGACTCATCTTCCTCAGTTCAAATCTGGCCTCAGATGATTACTAGCTGTGTGGCCCTGAGCAAGTCACTTAACACTGTTTGCTTCAGTTTCCTCATCTGTAAAATGAGCTAGAGAAGGAAATGGCAAACCATTCCACTATATTTGCCAAGAAAACCTCAAGTGGGGTCACGAAGAGTCAAACATGACCGAATGACTGAACAACAATATTTAAGATCGTTTCATAGGTACAGACAATTCCTTACTAATGCAGTACACTCTTAATTTGATTCAGAAAAAGAAATTACAACTGACAGTATTAAAAATGAATTCCTCTCATCTTCCCCTGCCAGAAACCTATGGATGAGAGGCCAAACCCCATAAAGCACCATAATTTTAAACTAGGAGTTTTTCCTCCCCTAACAGACTTCTTTTCTCACTCTTCCTCCCATTCCCCCATCTCAGTCACTGGTTTTATTGAGAAAATTTTTCTCTAATTTAAAAAATTTGTCTGGCACATATATCTGAGCACCCACTCTATTAGATAATCTAGCCCCCTTGGTTTTTCTTCCCCCTCACAATAGTTACATCTTAACATCTCTTAGCAAACCTTTCTTAACTTACTGTTCCACTTAATGTTGATCTTCCATTAATTGTCAGAAACTTACTGATGATACATGCAGATAAAGGGTAGGGCTGCATTTCACTTCATTCTTAAATAGTATTTTCTAAGAAGGTAATATTTGGTATTTTGTAAAAAGTTATTGATACCTTTTGTTTTTTTTTTTTTTTATATCACATAGATTTCTCTCTGTCACCTACCACTCTTAGGGAGCTACCCATTTTAACAAGTGATTAAAAAGGAGGAGAAAAATGTTCAGCAAAATTAGCTTAGCACATGGAAAAGTATGGTCTCTTATGCAGTGTCCCATGTTCATAGACCTCTTCTTCCTCTGCAAGGAAGGTCAGAAGGTGCCCTTCACATGTCTTCTTTAAGGCTGGACTTGGCCATTATAATTTCACAAATTTCAGTTTTGATTGTTGTCATTCTTTTAATTTTTTAAACATTATTTAAATACAAATGCCTTAAACATGTGCTTTTTTGTTTTGTTTTGTTTTTTTGAGAAAATGAAATAAAGACAAAAACACTCCCTCTGCTGTTTGTTTTTTAGAGAACACTCCTAAGGCGAGCCACTCCACACCCGGGAGAGTTAAAGAGTATGAAAAAGACAGTGGAGAATTTACGGAATGATATGAACGCTGCTAAAGGACTGGATTCGAACAAAAATGAGGTCAATAATACCTTTGACAGAGTGACCACTTCTGTGTAGAGCTTCACCTCCAAGTTTTTACCTCCTGTGTCCTCCCCTGCTGTTGAAATGGTCCTGTCTTCCGAGGAATCTCATCCAGCCCTTTGTCTTAACCAGATCCTGACCCATCATCTCCTTGTACTGCCTATTGGAGGGTGCTGCTGTCTCGAAGGAAGTGCCTTATACTAACTAGTTGTGGCACCAGTAATCTCCAGATAATATATTTTTAATGGATTTTTGGTCACTTTTAATGAGTAGAATACACTACTGTACAACTTCACTTGTCATTGTTGTCCTTTGTTGGGAGAAGGAGGGCTTTTGATCCTCTCTCCTACAGTGCTGGGATATTTTAGACCCAGGTATACTCGGACCTACTGATGAGAGATATAGTTTTATGTGAAAAAAAAAAAGAGATACTTTTTTAAACATTTTTTGGCAGCTCAGATGGTGTAAATTTTAAAATTTTGTATAGGCATTTCATAAGAAAATTATGTATTTCTTTTTTTGTTGTTGTTTTATCTGGAAAACGGTACATATTTTACTATTTGTTGGGGAGGGGGGAGGGGGAGACAGTCCTAAAGTATTCATTTGTATTTGTACCACCCAGTTGTGCCTTAATGTATGTCTTGTTGTATGTCAAACCAGTCCTAACCAATCACATCCCTAAGCAATGAGATTAGACAAGGGGGATGCACTTATTTTTAGCCATGTGTGTCTTAAATTAGCAATTAACTTGGTTGTTGTTTTTTTTAACCAATGAGAGGGGAGGGAGCTATAAAGAGGGACTCCTGAATTGTACTTGACATCTGTTTGATTACTGAGAGATGAATCTGCAGGACTAAGCTTCTAAGTCTGATTACTTACCGTTTAAAACTTTGCACGAAGACAGTGTCTTAATTGTTCTAATGCAGAGGGTTTGCTCCTGCTAGTGAGGTTTGTACCATTTGTGTAAAAGAGAATGGAACAGGAAGCACAGTAGGAGACTGGTCCAGAGTACATTAGGAGAACAAACAATTGTACTATAGAGGAAAGCATAACGCTATTGAAAATGGCTTTAGAGGTTTTATATACAGATATAAAACCGTAATAAAGCAGAAACCTTATAAATATACAAGAGCAACACTGGTGTATTAGGGGTACAATTTAATTTGAGAATTGAGTTTGTTGGGAAGGGTAACAAAATGCTACAAAAGATGAATAAAATAGCCAGTTGTATTTTCGGGCAGGCAGAGGTAGGGAAGGTGTGTGTGTGTGTGTGTGTGTGTGTGTGTGTGTGTGTGTGTGTGTGTGTGTGTGTGTGTGTGTGTTCGTTCACACGCGTGCGTGCATGCATGCATGCTTTTGTCTGTTATTTTCTGCAAGAGGTTGTGTATAGGTGATGAATATTTTGGCCACAACAATTTGCAAAATGGCTTATAACAAGAGGTTCTGATGTACATCACTCATCTTGTTGAAATTTTAGACTTTTGGAAGAATTGAAGGGTATGTTATTTTTAAGGACAAATAATATGAACTAGAGTTAAGCTGAAAAATGAATACTGCAAAATTGCTAAAAGAGGTCAGTGGAACCAAGTTATTTCACTAATGAAGTCAACTCACCCTGGACAATGACACCCAAGACTTTTTGTATGACAGTATCAAGATGGGTTTTTTAGTGGGTGGCAATTTTCTCGCAGAACCTGTAGTTGATTTTGTTCTTATAATAAGCCATTTTCACTACCTAAGACACATGTGGTTTTGAGTTAGGCACTTTTGGGAGTTGCATTATTACTGTCAGGTAGTCAGGTTAGCACCAGTTAATGCTTATGTTAATGCACAGTCTCTGGGTGGTAGGGGCATGTGACTTCAGCAGTCTATTGGACTAACTGACCCACATGGATTCTAATCTTGGATGCTTTAGCAATCTTGTTCCAACTAATCAGATGAAATAATAATTTTCTTCTACTATAAATTTCCTTATTTAATCTGCCTTTATAAAGGTCTTTAAAAAAAACAACTAGGTATTTATTGAATTTCATGTATGTTGGCATAGAGGTTGCAGGTCATTTCTGCACCCTGACTCTTGGAAAAGGTCTGGAGTTTCTGCAGTGCCTGTGTACCATGTCATCCCCTACTTGTTTCTACTTTTACTTCCAGTGGATGAATAGAAACTATTGGTCAGATGCAAGTGGACAGCTTGTCTTTTGGTGTATATGGTTTAAAATTTGTAAGAATAATGTCATGATCATGTTGTTTTTCATCAGCTGATCAATTTATTTAAAAGAAAAATCATTTTGATTCCAAAGCTATTTTGTTTTTAATAAAAAATATCCTCTACTCTTTACTACTCACTGAGTCATGGCTACAGTAGAAGAGAAGGATGAGATCCTTCTGTTCTGTCTATATTTTAACTTTTCAGATAGTTTTATGTTGTGCTACCTTTGCCTTCTGTTCTGCTGGGAGGGGAAAGGCCAATTCTACAAAGGTAAACGTTTAGTTGGTCGGTGGCTTTAATGGTCTACGGTGTGTGGAGCTAAAAGCCTTTATAACAATTTAAAAAATTAAAATAAGCTATGCAGTAGTCAAGCAGGCAAGATTACAAGGAAAATACTCTTCTTAGAATAATATATAGTAGATAATGAATCTTAAGATTATGAGGCAGGATTGAGAACTGGTGACCTCTTTTACTGGCTTTGACTCAAATGCCAAAGGTTCCCGACCTCTTGTTAGTTCAGACTGTTATGTAGCAGTTTTAGGGGCATCATTCTGTGTCTTTAGCATTTCCTACAGGAAGAGGAAGAGCATAATGTGTGGCCTAAAATGCTTCCTGGTTTTGTGTAGGTGGAAGGTGTGAGCAGCCAGAAAAGAGGCTAGCATTGCACTATCTGTTCACCCTTTTTATCTTTATCTCCCATTCACATGGAAGGAAATAGCACCCTCATCCCAACCAAACAAACCATCTAAGGAAGTATGACTGTACACATTAGAGAGCTTGTTTCTAACCTATGGGCGGGAGGGCGGGGGAGTGGTCATGGATCCTTTTGTCATCCTAGTAAAGCCTGTAGATCATTTCTCAGAATGATCTTAGTGCGTAAAATAAAATATTTAGGATTACAAATAAAGTGAATTCTATTCCAATGTATATTTAACTCATTATAATCAAATTGTATTAAAATATATTTAACACGTTTACACACATGTGTATATGCATGCATACATAAACACATACATATACATACATGAATACATATTTCACAGAATTTAGGGTAAGAACCCATGCATTAGATGGTAAAATAAGTAAAAATTGTTAGTGGAAATGGGACCAGGAAAAGGAACTGGAAGCCAATGATGTGTTTGCCCCAGACACATACTATCTAATTGTTTTCATACCAGAAAATTCAGAGATATGGGCTATATAGCTCTAACCTTTTCATTTTATCAGGTTCACCCTGTCAGGAGGCTTGCTAACTGTCTTCAAGGTAAAATCTTCTAAGTGGAAGTTCTCCCACTAACCTTGTGCAATAATCCTTCTGCCAGCTTGTGTGAAATCTACCACACCTAAGGGGGAAAAACATAATAAAAGATGTGGAGGCTGGAGGAAAAAAAAAATCTGAAACTGACAGGAAGTCAACCTTTGTCTAGAGACTGACACCCATTCTATGGGAAAAGTTAGTGACCAATATGGGGATTGTTGTGCAACACATTCATAATCAAGGTCTGTGTATTGTGCAGATGTTCATTAGAAGAAAAAAATGTCTGTAATCTCTGCAAATTAAGATGTGATTGCCATGAGGAATTCAAAATCTCCATTCGGTCATTGGTATTGGCCAACTTTTATGAGAAACTTTCTCTCTCTCTCTCTCTCTCTCTCTCTCTCTCTCTCGAGCAATGAAGATTAAGTGACTTGTCCAGGGCCACACAAAAGACATTCTCAATGAAGCCAAAATTGGCAAGTTGGATTCTTATCTTCCTCTTCCTTCCTTCCTTCCTTCCTTCCTTCCTTCCTTCCTTCCTTCCTTCCTTCCTTCCTTCCTTCCTTCCTTCCTTCCTTCCTTCCTTCCTTCCTTCCTTCCTTCCTTCCTTCCTTCCTTCCTCCCTCCCTCCCTCCCTCCCTCCCTCCCTCCCTCCCTTCCTTCCTCCCTTCCTTCCTTCCTTCCTTCCTCCCTTCCTCCCTTCCTCCCTTCCTTCCTCCCTTCCTCCCTTCCTTCCTCCCTTCCTCCCTTCCTTCCTTCCTTCCCTCCTTCCTTCCCTCCTTTCTTTCCTTCTTTCCTCTCTCTCTCTCTCTTTCTGAATGCAAGGGAAAGATGAGGGAAGCTAAAGATTGCCATGCTAGAAAAAGAAATGGCCTCAATTAGCTATAAAAATGAATAATCAAACACCAAATGATTTAGAATGTAAACAATTAACTAGCTTAGGATGCTTACTCGTTTTGGTATCTGGTTGATTTGGAATTGATCTGTTCAAGTGGGGTACTCTTGGTCCCTTCCCCTTGCTTCCTAAACATCATACTCAAGCAATACAAATGATATAATAGCCTAGCCAAAACTTAAACAGGAAGCCATCAAATATGCTGTTAAATATAGGGGTAGGGACTGGACCTGTGATTTCAATATTATTAAAGAATTTCCAGGTGAGGAAATAAACTCAATGCAAGTTGTACACTATAGAGAGTTACCCAGAACACTCAGAAGATACATGACTTGCTCAGGATCATACAGCTAAGATGTGTCAGAAGTGGACTTTGAACTGGTCTTCCTGAGTTCCAGTCAGGCAAGAAACATTTATTAAGTGCTTATTATTATTATTTTTCAGGCACTGCTGAAAAAAAAAAAGGCAAAATACACCCTTTGACTTTAAGCAGCTCACTAGCTAAAGTAGAAAGACTATTGTTACACTCAACAGAGAGAAGCTGTAAAGGGAGAGGAGGGTGGGGAGGAGGAGGATGCCCAGCCTAGAGGCAAGAAGAAAGTCCTGTAGTGAGGAGGGAAATGAAGTGGCTGCCCTGGGCACCCTTCTTAAACTCAGAAATCGGGGAGGAGCTCTCCAATCAGGGAGGAGGGGGCCCTTGGGGCAAAAGATACAGAGGAGGGATCTTGCAGTATGGTTAGACTGTAGAACTTTGCAGTTCCCAAACTAACCTGTTATGGGCTATGCAATCTTCTGAGTGATCTGCCCTTCTGCTCAGAATTGATGGAATCAGGGTAGAACTTTGCTGGGAGGGAGTAGTAGAAATAAGCTAATATTTATATACTGTTTTGAGGTTTTCTAAGTGCTTTACAAGTATTATTGTATTAAGAGTCCTAAAAGTAGGTTCTGTTATTATTATCTCCATTTTACTGATGAAAAAATTGAGGCTCGGGGGAAGTTAAGCAACTTGACCAAAGTTACACAACTAGCAAAAATTCAAGGGCAGACTTGAACTCAGGTCTTCCTGACTAGATCCAGTGCTTTACCCACTGCCCATCAAGCTGCCTAAGTTAAGGAAGAGGGGCTGGGTCAGCCCTTTTGGCAATTTTGATTCTATTTCTGAGCAAATACAATCAACTTTAGAATGCCCCTTGAAACTACCTCCTCCAACTTTACTACACTCATTTTCTACCTCCTTCTAGAGCCCAAAGCCATGTTGGAAAGAAAGGAGACGTAGGGAAGTAAGAAGGTAGGACTATTCCCATTCTATCTTCCAGCCTTTGCTACTTCTTTACAGACTGAAAACTCATCAGGCAGTAGTTAAGACTGAATGTTTTTCTTTGACATTAAGACATTAATTATATTTTACTTCCTATCTAATTTTTTTTCCATCTCATTTCTCCCATTTCTTTGATTTTTGTGCCTTGGTATGATCACATGATGGAAAGAAAGGGGGCAATAGATGGTCATGAGGGAAGAGAGCATGACTTAATCATCTCACTCTCTGCTCTTTCCTGGTAATCCTTTCTCTTACCGCCCTCCCCCACGCCTCTCTCTCTCTCTCTCTCTCTCTCTCTCTCTCTCTCTCTCACACACACACACACACACACACACACACACAGAGACAGGACTGACCAAATGGTTTTACTTTTAATTTCTTTCCTATCACTTTATTTTCCCCTTCCTCATCCTGTTCTCTCTTTGAAACCTTTTCTTGCTTTGGGATCTGTTCCAGGAAGGACCTGAAGATACAAGAAACTGATTAATCAAGAGAAACTGGCAAAGAGCTAGTTTGGTTTGGGAGAAAAGTATTGAGGAATCCTTTATTCCATCTCACAGGAATGCTTTTTTTTTTTTTTAGTGAGGCAATTGGGGTTAAGTGACTTGCCCAGGGTCACACAGCTAGTAAGTGTTAAATGTCTGAGGCCGGATTTGAACTCAGGTACTCCTGACTCCAGGGCCGGTGCTCTATCCACTGCACTACCTAGCTGCCCCTAGGAATACTTTTTGAATATATATATTTTAAAATAGACAGCTGGTTGAAAAAGGAAAACTGTATAAAATAACCTGATCCAATAGCTTTTGTTTTACATAGGCTACATGGAGTGCTTGGAAGATCAGCTTTGGGATCTGGCAATGGGCCGGGAATGTCATGGAATTCTAAACTAAGAGATTGGGGCAGTGACCAGGATGCCCATTGAAGGCCCTTTGCCAAAAGCTTGTAAGTTCTACTGGGCAGGAATCTGATTAGGCTAATGCCAGAAACTGCTTTCTTTGGATGCCTCAGCATTTCTTTTTAAACTCATAACCATGACAGACTATCTTCTACACTAAGACTGTCTTACTGATCCAGAGTTAGGCAGGAGGACACGCATTTTGAGTTCGTTTTTAGAAATGTAGGATTTCTTTCTTTTCTTTTCTTTTCCTTTCCTTTTTCCTTTTTTCCCCCCTGTGGTACAATGAGGGTAAAGTGACTTGTCCAGGGTCACACAGCTAGTAAGTGTCAAGTGTCTGAGGCTGGATTTGAATTCAGGTTCTCCTGAATCCAGGGTCAGTGCTTTATGCACTGTGCCACCTAGCTGCCCTGAGATCTAAGATTTCTATTGATCCTTCTCTTATACTCTTGCCTAGTTGGTCCCTGTCAGTAGGAGTTAACATCTGTGAGATGGCAGTCAGAGGTTAGGGCCATAGTCTTACCACCCTACCCTACCCCCCCCCCCCCCGCCCCCCATAAAGGAATATGAAATTGTTTGGTGAAAAGCATTCTGAGACTGTTTCTAGGTGCTCTTTGTTGTTGTTCAGTTGTATTTGACTGTTCATGACCCCATTGGGGGTTTTCTTTGCAAAGATATTGGAGTGGTTTGTCAAATTCTCCAGCTCATTTTACAGATGAGGAAACTGAGGCAAACAGGATGAAGTGACTTGCCCAGGGTCATATAGTTAATAAGTGTCTAAGGTCAGTTTTGAACTTAGAAAATGAGTCATCCTGACTCTAGGCCTGGCATTCTATCCACTGTGCCACCTAGCTATCGTATTAAATAGTGTGAAATTCAAGGAAATGAAGAATGACAATTATTCCTCATTAGTGGGCAAGAATTCATTTGTATACATTCAACATTAATTGAAATGACAGTTTATCTGGTGAGTTCTCAGGAATGGTTCTTAGGAACCAAGATGGTTTCTAATAGACAATAAGTGGTTGGTTAACATAAAAGGATTGTGATTAATTTCTTTTTAAATCTCTCTACCTGACACCCTCGTGTAGTATAAAGAAGGGCTGAACTCAGAACTAGAAAACCTGAATTACAAGTCCTAGCTTCACAGTCCACTAGTTGTATGTCCTTGGGTAAACCAAACAACCATTTTGGGCCTGTTTTCTTGTCTGAACATTGAATGTTCCTTATACTACCTATTCCCACAGGGTCTTTATGAGGATCAAATGATTTGCTAAGCACAGTACTTGACATATTGTGGTGTTGTTCAGTCATGTCCAACCCTTCATGACCTGTGGATGATGCTGTCCATAGGGTTTTCTTGGCAAAGATACTGGGGGTGGTTTTCCATTTCTTTCTCTAGTGGATTAAAACAAAGAGAGGTTAAGTGACTTGCCCAGGGTCACACAACTAATATGTCTAAGGCTGGATTTGAATTCAAGTCTTCCTGAATTCAGGTTGAGTGCTACCAGCTGCCTTGAAACATTATAGCTGATGCTTAATAAGTGTTTATTGATTGATTGGGTGGGTGAAGCACTTTTGACTTAACAAAAGGAACATCTATTAAACAGGCTGAGTATATAAAGTCAGAAATTGAAAAAATCCCTGCCCATAAAGAGTTTACATTCTTCTTTGTAACCTTGGGCCACTAGATAAATGGAAACCATTTTGATTCCTCTCCCTTTGAGAACAATTGTTATGGGATTAGGACTATTAAAGTTTAAACTGGCCAGCTAAACTAAAGGACATGGGTCTGGGATAATGCTCCTTGAGAAGCTAAACTAAAGGACAGACACACCTCGAGAAGCAAGGGAGATAAACCTATTAGGCGTGGCTGCTGCCTGAGTGGTGCCAAGAGGACAGAGATAGAACAACTGCTCCTCACCTGACTTCTCCCATCCCACCCCCAATAAGGACTCAGGTGATCACCCAATCTACCATCTGTAAAACCTATAGCCTTTCTCTGGTTGGAGATAGGTATCTCAGAGAAGGTCTCTGGACCATCTCCCCTTGAGAGAAGTCCAAAGACTTCTCTTGGTCTCCTTTCTCTAGTGCCTAAATAAAAGATTATTTTATTCTAATTGGATTTGTGTGTGAGAGGGTGTAATTCTTTAAAGAGGAATACCTAAGGACCCCCACCAACCCATTTCCCCCATGACAGCAATGAACTCTACATCAATAGAGTTATCACAGATTACCTTTTGAGGGGGGTCAGTGGTGGCAGTTGTGAGAAGGGGAGAGGTTAAAAATCATCTTTTGTTTTTTTAAGTTTAAAGGGGGAATTTTAAAGTTCCACAAGTTGCTATTTCTTTTTAAGTTGGCGGTAACCTGTGTTAATGACTTGCCTAGGGTCACACAGCTAGTAAGGATCTGAAGCCACATTGGAACTCAGGCCCTAGATAGTGGCTTGTATGAGTTTCATTGAAAACCTATGTGACAGGTGCAGCTAGGTGACACAGTGGCTAAAGCACTAGTCCTGGATTCAGGAGGACCTGAGTTCAAATCTAGCCTCAGACACTTGATACTAGCTGTGTGACCCTGGGCGAGTCACTTAACCCTCATTGCCCAGCCCCCCCCCAAAGTCATTGTTCAGTCTTTTTCACAAAAAAAAAGAAAAAGAAAAAGAAAGAAAGAAAGAAAGAAAGAAAGAAAGAAAGAAAGAAAGAAAGAAAGAAAGAAAGAAAGAAAGAAAGAAAGAAAGAAGGAAAGAAAGAAAGAAAGAAAGAAAGAAAACCTATGGGACAGCCTTGACAGAACACCAGAAACTTTTTTTTTAAACCTGCAGGATGCTTGTTGTGGGTGAAAGTTTGATCCTGTCTGGGTTCCCTGGATTGGATGTTAATACTCCTTAGACTGTTGGTGTAAGGGGTTGTTTGTTTAAACTTCTCTCACACTGCTGCTCCGAAAAACAACAACAACAACAACTACACACCTACTTGTCTGGGCATTGAATGTTCTCTTCCTTGGTTTTTGTTCTTTCTGCCCATCAGCCTGGAGGCTTAATGGGTGTGGCCAGTTTCGGGTTGCACTTGAGGTTTCAGGAGAAAGGGCTGTGGGTTGGGTCTGTTTAAGCTTGGGTTTATTTTGTTTTTTAGTTGTGGGTTTTTCTTTTTTTATTTTGGGGGAGGAGTTGTAATTTTTTAATTGTGAGAGGGCCAGTGAACTCATTTGCATGCTCACTGGGGGATAATTACGTGTCTACCTTGCTTCTCCTGGGTCTGTTGGCATATAGGAAAGCGTTTATAGGTACACTGTGCTTATGAAATCATCTCCATCAGCTCTCTGCCACTTCAACTGTGTACCTGAAGCTTTGAAGTATGGGAACAACACAAGCTACCTTGGGACACTGGGCTGGATGCCTTAATTTACATCCTTCTGCTTGATACCAGAGTGGCTTCCCATGCCAAAGCAGTGTACCCTTGGGCTAAGCATCAGACTGGAAACCTAGGGACAGTTAGCTATCATTATCATTCTCATCATCATGATAGCTAGTATTTATATAGCAAGTATCTTACAGATCTCATTTGATTTTCCTTCCTTCCTTCCTTCCTTCCTTCCTTCCTTCCTTCCTTCCTTCCTTCCTTCCTTCCTTCCTTCCTTCCTTCCTTCCTTCCTTCCTTCCTTCCTTCCTTCCTTCCTTCCTTCCTTCCTTCCTTCCTTCCTTCCTTCCTCCTTTATTCCTTCTTTATTTTACAGTTAAGGACACTGAGGCAAATAGAGGTTAAGTGACTTGCCCAGAGTCTGAGTATCTGAGGCAGAATTTAAACTCAGGTATTCCAGACTCTGTGCCCAGCAATGTATCCACTGTGCCACCTATGATGCATTATACCATCAAATTGTCTCTTCAAATCCTTTTTTGGGGGGGGGCGGGGAAATGAGGGTTAAGTGATTTGCCCAGGGTCACACAGCTAGTAAGTGTCAAGTGTCTGAGGTCAGATTTAAACTCAGGTCCTCCTGAATCCAGGGTCGGTGCTTTATCCACTATGCCACCTAGCTGCCCCATCTCTTCAAATCCTTAGAAATCCAGCTCTACCCTCTTTATACATGATACAAGATGTCTCATGCCCAGACTTTTCTTTCTAAATAGTCTCCTGTTTTCTCCAAGTTCTTAGCACAGTTATAGTCTTATGTGGAGCTTTTATACCATATCTTTTTTTCTTCCTTTTTTCTAGCTGGTTATTGCCCTTCCTTCCACTCCTGCCACTACAAGTGATTTGAAGCTTGCAATCCTCTTGATCTAAGTATCATTGCCACCTTATCTTGGTTGTTTTGACTCAGTGTTTTCCTTCCTTCAATTGTGTGCCCACTTCCCCTCACATCTTTTCAAAAGAAAACTTTTTCCCCCACCTGATGGGCTACAATGTCCTAAAATCTATGTCTTTTACAAAGATTTTGACTAACTTAGTAATCCTATCAGGGTTTTTTTGGAACATGAGAAGAAAGCTGTCTGCAGGGGAAAATAATGACTTTAGTTTGGACCCAGAATATACAATATATGTCCCAACAGGGTGTGTGACTCGAGTGGGAAATTATTAACAAAGTATGATTTATTAAATTTGTTCTGTTGCTTTAAGAACATTTCATGAAGAAATTTCTCAGACATCAGATAGATTTCTGGGAGTTATGGTATGTCAGGATTTCATATTCTTGTATTTCCCTTGTAGGAGGAGAGCAGGTTTTGTAATCTATATTCAATTGTTTGAGATCATATAGATGTAGTGAGAATGGACTCATGAAACATAAAATAATTCTCAGAAGAACGGTCTGAATTTATATTCTGTGTACTTTATAGCAGAATGCCTTGTGCTATTTTTTAAACACAAAACAGCACAAGATGAAATCTCATCAAAGGAGAATCAAGTGTCCCTAAGTTATGGGGAATGGGTATGCAGAAAGGGTACAGGGAATCTATTTTGTATTTTGAAAAGTGGTCTCTGATGGTCCTGGCCTATGAATATTGACTATATCCCAGCAATCATTTGCTTATATATATTTATATATACAAGTCAACACAATACCTTCACTCTCATTCTCTGAAAAGGGGTAGACAGCAAATGCTTTTTTTAGTGCTATTGAATCAGAATGGGGAAAGCTTCAAAAGGTCGAAGATTCAGAAACTGATGCTGCCCACCAACTCCCAAGGATGGAATTGGCAATCCTCCTCTCCAGTTGTTGTTGACTGAAACTGACACACATTGTATCCTAGAACTAGAGCTGGAAAGGGGCTACAATCATCATCTAGTCCAACCCTTTCATTTTATAGACGAGGAAACTGAGGCCCAGAGAGGCTAAGTGACAGTAAGTGGCAGAGTCTGGCTTTGACTCAGATCCTTGGACTTCAATTCCAGCTCCTTTTCCAGTATACCATGCTGCTTCCCATTGGATATGATATTTATTGCAAAATAAATACTGGGTAACTTAATACTCTGGCCCTTTTTCTTAACCCTTTCAAATTTGGAGAATTTCACTCATATTGATTGCTCCAGTTGATCCATAGTAATTTTTCCTTTTTCCTTTATTTGATCTGAGGAAAATTCATGCTAAGATCATATGTTCAGTCAGCACTATAGGTGTCAAAAATCCCAAACCAAATCTACCATTGTGGTCTGCTCCTTGGTGCAAGGATTCTTAAACTAGGGTTTGTGAATTTTTTAAAAAAAAGAACAATTGTATTTCAATATAATTGGATTCCTTTGGTATTTTATATTATGCACTTAAAAGCCATTATTCTGAAAAGGCTTCCATAGTCTTTTCCAGACTGCCAAAGGGGTCTAGGGCACGCAAAAAAGGTAAGAACTTCTGTCTTAGTATATTTGACTGACTTGGGCAACTACACAGGAAATTGGACGTGACAACTACAGGGGAAACAGACAACCTGTTGAAATAGTGAGGAAAGGAACCAATAATGGCAAAATTCAGTAGTGATGAAAGAACATGTACTGCTTCTGCTCACAGTAGGCACTTTAGAAATATTATTTGCCCTCTGCCTGTCACTAGGGTATAGATTTAGAGCCATCTTGGTGTCAAAGTGGACAGAGCACTGAGCCTGGAATCAAGAAGACCTGACTTCAAATCCATCCCTTAGATATTTAATATCTGTGTGACCCTGGGCAAGTCATTTAACCTCTGCCTCAGTTTTATCAACTGTAAAATGGGGATAATAATTGCACCTACCTCCTGGGAGTACTATAAGGAACAAATGAGATATTTGTAAAATGCTTAGCCCAGTGCCTCATGTCTAGTAGTTGCTTAATAAATTCTTGTTTTCTTTTTCCCTTCCCTTCCCTTCTCTCCCCATCCTTCCCTCCTTCCCTCCCCTCCCTCCCTCCCTCCCTCCTTTCCCTCCTTCCTTCCTTCCTTCCTTCCTTCCTTCCTTCCTTCCTTCCTTCCTTCCTTCCTTCCTTCCTTCCTTCCTTCCTTCCTTCCTTCCTTCCTTCCTTCCTTCCTTCCTTCCTTCCTTCCTTCCTTCCTTCCATCTTTCCTTCCTTCTTTCCTTACTTCTCAGGGGATAAATATTCAGCCTTTTCATTTCCTCTTGGATGATTGCCCTTTGCTGATATGTCCATTAAAAACAAAATAGTCCCTGATCTCAAGGGATAGTCAGCCTAACAGCTTCAGTGGAAGGTGACTGGAATAAAAGAAAAAAAAGCTGCTCACAAGCCAAAACCTTTTGTGGTAGAATATGAGGTCTTTGAGGGTAGGGATTGTCTTTTGACTTTCTCTGAAGCCCCAGAATTTAGCACAGTGCCTGGCAACTGCTAGGTATCTAGTAGATGTTTGCTGAGTGACTGATTGATTGAAAAAGCTTTCAAATTTTGCCTCAAGTTAGTTTTGGGGAGTTTTAATGGATTTGGTTTGTCTCTGCTCTTCATTAGGGCTAATCTAAGTTTCTTGCCATTCTTTGCAAAATGTTTTCTACTCTTGTATTATCAAATCTCTACCCTCCAGAGATGGATGTGAAGTATGATGGTGATTAGAAGCAATTAACTGGGCCCAAGGAGATAGCATTTTCCGGGGAAAAGGGAACATAATCTAATTTGTGATCTGATGTGCCACGCCACGTCAAGTCAGAGTTCATGCTTGGATCCTTGGGGCAAGGCAAGAAAAGAGTTAACCCAGAGCAGTGACTCCAAACTGAGGAAGCTGGAATAAAGCCAGGGAGAAAAAACAAGAAGGGGAGCCCTGAGCACCAGTGAATTCAGTTTTGATATCCATTTTGTTTGCTTGTTTGCTTAAGCATTTGTTAGGTACCTGCTATATGTGCCAGGCACTGTGCTATTTGTTTTACAAATATTATTTTATTTGATCTTCACAACAACCCTGGGAGTTGGTGCCATTACTACCCCCATTTTACAGATAAGGAAACTGAGGCAGGCAGAGGTTAAGTGACTTGCCCAGGGTCATACGGCCAGTAAGTGTCACGTGTCTGAGGCTGAATTTGAACTCAGGTCCTCCTGAATCCAGGGCCGGTGCTCTATCCACTGCACCACTTAGCTGCCCTCCCCCCAATTTAGGTCACATTTTGTGGGCCACATTTTGACATCCCGCTAAGTATATGACCATTTCACTTTGTATCTATGTATATATCTGCAGTAGTCATGTGTAAAGCAATCCTTGAAATGACTAGTATGGATGCCACCTCATTTGGAACCTTTTTTGGAAAAGCCTCCCTTACTACCTTTACCACTGTTTTTATCTGGGACGCAGAAGATTATATAATAGATTTCAAACTGGAAGGGACCTTAGAAGTCACCTAGTTTAACCCACTCATTTCACAGATGAGGACACTGAGAATGAGAAGGGCGATATGAGTTGCCCATGGTCACATGGCTTCAGAGGCAGCATTTGAACTCAAATCTTACTACTCTGTTTGTTTTTGGTGAGGCAATTGGGGTTAAGTGACTTGCCCAGGATCACACAGCTAGTAAGTGTCAAGTGTCTGAAGCTAGATTTGAACTCGGGTACTCCTGACTCCAGGGCTGGTGCTCTATCCACTGTACTACCTAGCTGCCCCTGCTCTGTGTACATCAAGCTATCCACAGCATCAAGCTCCTTTTTATATTTAACAGTTCAATACAGGTACTCTATAGATGTGGGAAACCCTAGCTACAACCAGACTATTAAATTTTAATTATTTCTTAATTATTAGGGAAAGATTTGCTGTGTGAAAACTTAAACTCACTTTAATAGAACTTTCTGCTCCCCTTTGTGAGGTGGGAATTATGACTGGTACTTTAAATGGACATTTAATGAGATTTTGAGATTACCTAACTGTAATGACAGCCTTCTGGAAGATTATATACCTCTGTGACCAGCCAACCAACAGAACCTGGGGAAGTGGACAGCCCTGGTAATGGGAAGTGTGAGTGGTGGAGAAAGTTTGACTGGGCTCAGGTCACAGTTAGTCATCTTAGCTCTGTAAAGCAGACAGGGTTGACCAATGTAATGGGTTCCTCAGAAGGAAGATTAGCCTATGGAACAGACAAGGTATAGACTTTGTGAGCTGGAAGGAACTTCAGAAGCCATGCCCTTCATTTAATAGCTGAGGAAACAGGCCCCAACAGGCAAAAGGATTTGCCCAAGGTTACTCAGGTAGCAAGTAACAGAGCTGGGATTCAGCTCCAGGTCCACACAGCTATTGGGCTCCAACCCACTTTCTATTCTACCACATTGACTTTCAAGAAATGTCTGCTTCTCATTGGGGAGGAAGCTGATAGAAAGTGATCAGGGCAGCTAGGTGGCGCAGTGGATAGAGCACTGACCCTGGATTCAGAAGAACCTGAGTTCAAATCTGGCCTCAGACACTTAACACTTACTAGCTGTGTGACCCTGGGCAAGTCACTTAACCCCAATTGCCTCACCTTCCCCCCCCCCAAAAAAAAAAGTTAGTGATGTCTTATTGAGTCTTGTGGCCACTCCAGAGATCAAACTTCCTTGTCAGTTTAGAATAATGAAAGCTGAATTCCAGTGAAGGATAGCTACAACTGACCCATGAATATACTTTAGATAAGCCTTCCCCATGGAAAGATGAACTAAGATGATGATGGTGGTGGTGGTGATGATGATTTTCAATTCAATAAATATTTATTAAGTACCTACTATGTGCCAGGTACTGTGCTAAGCACTGGGGTTATAAAAAGAGGCAAAACACAGTACTTGCCCTCAAAGAACTTAAAACCTAATGAAGGAGACAACATATAAACAAGTATATACAAGATAAATAGGAAATCATTTAACAGAAGGAAGGTACTGGAGTTAAAAGGGGTTGAGGAAGGCTTCCCATAGGAGGTGGGATTTTAGTTGGGACTTAAAGGAATAATAATTATTATTATAATGTGTTATATCATGATATAATTTATGTTATGTGATATTTAACATATGTTATAACATACGGTGTGATATAACCTTATGTAATAATAATTATGTTTATATACATATTTCCTCCCAATTACATGTTAAAATTTTTAAAATATTTTAAAAAAAGTTTTGAGTTCCAAATTCTATCCCTTCCTCCCTCTTCTCCCCCTCCCTGAGATGGTAAGCAATCAGATAAAGGTTATTATACATGTGCAATATATAAAACATTTCCATATTAGTCATTTTTTTCACAAGAAGAGTAATAATTATATCTTAATAATGATTGCTAACACTTATATGACACTTTAAGATTTGCAAAGTGCTTTACATCTATCTTATTTGATAACTCCCTCCTAATCTCAAAGTTTTTGTCTCATCTTCATTACCCCTCTTTGGCTACTATTTTTGTGATCCCTCCTATCTGACCTCTGGATTTCTTAAAAGAATGGTCTACAAACACTGCATATACTTCTTCACCATCCCCTTTTTCTTAACCCTTTCCAGCGTAGTTCCTAATTTTCCTGTTCTACTGAACTGCTCTCTTTCTCTTTCTGAGTACCAGTGACCTCCACATAATCCAACCTCCCGGTCTTATCTCATTTTTCCATCCTTTGTTCACTCTCTGAAGCAACTGGACATTGCAGAAAATAGGTCCTCTTGTTTTATTTTTCTTTTTTTGGGGGGGGGGCAATGGGGGTTAAGTGACTTGCCCAGGGTCACACAGCTAGTAAGTGTCAAGTGACTGAGGCCGGATTTGAACTCAGGTACTCCCGAATCCAGGGCCAGTGCTTTATCCACTGCACCACCTAGCTGCCCCCGCTCTTGCTTTCTTGATGCTCTCCACTGGCTTCTCTGACACTGTTCTTTCCTGGTGGTTCTTCGTTATTTAACTAATCCTTAGCTGGATCCTTAAATAAAGGCACTTTTCAAAGGCCTAATGACATGTATTCTTTCTTACTATACTCTCTTACCTGATGATCTCACCCAGAGTTTCAACCTTTATCTCTATGCAAATGGATCCCCAATCTGTATCTCTAGTTCTCAAACCCTAGTTCCCAATGACATACTGCATGGCTCCACCCATATGGCCACCCACACCTCAAACTTGACATGTCTGAAATTGAATTCATTATCTCCATCTCTCCACACCCCTCGACATGGCTCTTCTTCCTGACTTTCTGTCTCCTGATGACAAGTCTCCTCATCACTCATACTTGAAATCTGAAGGTCATCTCCCTTATACATATTGTAAATCAAATCAAATCCCCAAATCTGTGTCTATTCAACCTCTACACATCCATTCCTTCTTTTTATTCTCAATGCCAGCAACCTAGTGCAAGACCTCATCTCTCTATTGTTGTTACAATAGTCTCTCATTGGTCTCTCTGTAACCATGTTCAACCTGCTCTAATTCAACCCATGTGCTACTATGAGATCATCTGTCTTCCTAATTCAGAACTTTGAGAGAGTTAGTTCCCTGCTTAAAAAACAAAAACAAAAACTTCAATGACTCCCTATTTCCTAATGAATAATCTTATTTGATATTCAAGGCCCCTACAATCTTAGCCCAATTTATCTTTCAAACCTTATTTCTTATTGCTAAGTAATTTTTCAGTCATGAACCATTTCCTTTTTCCAGCTCATTGTACAGATGATGAAACTGAGACAAATAGGGTTAAGTGAATTGCCCAGTGTCACACAGCTAGTAAGTGTCTGAGCCCAGATTTGAACCCAGAAAGAAGAGTCTTGCTGACTCTTGCACTTGCTGAACCCAGCACTCTATCTACCAAGCTGCCCTATCTCCCAATATCTTCCTAGAAAATGTCTCACACATTCCCCTTTCTATACTTTTGCCATACCATTCCCTATGCTTGGAATATCCTACCTCTTATCCACTCTTCATCATTTATTAATTTCAGTTTAATTCACAAAAACTTTAAGTGCCTGATACATGCAAAGTTCAATGTGGAAAAATGAAAAATTGATGAATTTAAGAAATTTACAAGTAAGTAGGGAGATTTAGTGTGTTCCATGCATATTGAAGTACTGAATTACTTCCTAACTTAAATTAATAGTAATAATAATTAATTATTATTAATAATAGTAATGCAGTAATAGCATCAATAACATCAATAGCATCAACAAAACAACAATAATAATAGCAGCAGCTAGTATTGCTTTCTCCAGGTTCCAGTGCTGACTCTTTGGACTTTTTCTACCATTCACAAATGCCTCCTTTCCCTGGAAGCTGAATCCAACCCTGGATCTGACAATGAAAAGTACAATGTCCCCTTCCTCTGATTGACTGATTCCTCCCCAAACCTTCATTTTAAAACAACCACCCTAGCCAGCTATGTCTTCAATACTCTCCAGAATCCTCTCTCTGAATTGTCTTTACCAAGCCCTGGATATATTCTTTCTTCTTCTCCCCACTTTCTCACTTTCAGTTTTCTTTTAAGGATTGTTTTTCCCTATTGGGACATAAACTCCTTAAGGATAGAGATGTTCTTTCTGCCTGTATTTGCATTCCCAGTGCTTAGCAAAATGCCTGGTACATAATAAGCACTTAATAAATTGTTGCTGACTTGACTGAACTTGACTATCTTTTACAGATATTATCTCATTTTATACTTACAAACACTCTGAGAAGTGGGTGTTATTCATTTTTAGCCCCATTTTATAGATTAGAAAATTTAGGCAGAGGATAAATAACTTGCCCAGGGTCACACAGTTTATGAATCTGAGGCAAGTGTGTTATTGTTAATAAAGTAAGGTTTTGAGTACCTATTATACACCAAGCACTGTGCTAAGCCCTGGGAATACAAAGAAAGTTGTGTTTTGTTTTTTTAAAGGAGGAAAAGTGCAGAGCTTGGAATTAAAATTCTGGCTCTTCTACTTACTGCCTGTGTGACCTTGGTCAAGTCATTTTTACTCATTGCGCCTTAGTTTTCTTATTTATAAAATGAGTATAAAACTTCTCAGATATCTTCTAGCTCTAAATCTAAGATACAAAAAGCTTACCCTAATTGCACTGGCCACTTTTCCTTTTGATACCACCCATAGCACTTTGTTTTGTCTTTCTCTGATGAAATTATTGTATGTAATTGTTTATTAGTTTAACTAAAATATATTAAATGCCTACTACATGCAGGACATTGTGCTTGACATTGAGAATGCAAAATCCAAACACAAATTTCCTACCCTCAAGTTTATTGGGAGCATAAAATGTGATATTAGACGTAGAAGGCTTTGTATACCTTAACTATATGCACGGCAGCTATTATTACAAGCACTGAGAATGACTGAAGATTTTCTAGTGCTTAAGTCACGATGCCCAGCACAAGGAGATAGGGACTGGACCTGGGATTTCATTGGACTATGGAACTCCATGGATGAGGAAACTCCCTAGTAGCAAAGGTCAACACCCTCTCTGTAGCATATGGCCTTAGGGAGCTGTCCAGAGTACTGAGAGGTTGTGACTTCTCCAGGGTCACACAGCAAGTATGTGTTGGAGATGGGACTTCAACCCAGGTCTTTCTGGCTCTAAGACCATCTCTCTATCCATTACCCCAATTGTTGACCAAAGAAAACACACTTAGGGACCTTGATCTGTGAAAAATGTGATGAATAAGGACAAAATCAGGAGAGATTAAATAAAAGGGAAGGATCTTTGTTGAGTAAGGAGTGAAATGACTTCTTTATATAAGACCCTATAGTCCAGGTTCAATTTTCAGAATGGCCAAAGCAGTGGCAGAATGAGGTGCAGTCAGGATCCAGAGGAGGCAATCTGGAGGGCTGCTTCTAGGAAAGATAATTAAGAAGCAAGTTCTAAGAAGACCAGAATCCCGAGGACCCTTGTTCAATTGCTTAGGATCCAAACCAGTACAGAAATCTGATCTTGGACAAGTCCTCCCTTGCTTGTAACTCTAGCTATCTCATGCTGTATTTTTACTGCTGTGCTCCTCATTTCTTAGTAAAAGCATAGTCCTTTAATCTTCCAAGCTACTTGTAGATTTGGAAGGAAGAAGGAAGCATGAACTAGTAGAGGATTGGATTTGGATTCAGAGGTCCAGTCTGGAGGAGCTGGGTTCAAATCCAAATCTACTACTGTGTCATGATATTGGACAAAGGAGCTCATATACCATGAAGGGGTTGTAATAGATGATATCTAAGGTCCCTTCTGGCTCTAATTCCTATGAAACTTAAGTAGATGTTTCCATCAACTAGGGAAGCATGATATCTCTACTACCCAAATTTAATATTCAAATCAAGTAGAACAGTTCTAGACCATGGACAGACCTAGAATCATGGATATAGAACTGAAAGGGATTTCAGAGGCCATCTAGTCTAACTCCCTAATTTTTGCAGATGAGGAAATTGAGAACCAGATTAAGTGATTTGTCCCAGGTCACAAGGCAATGTTACAAGTGAGATTTGAATCCAGATCCCCTGACACCAGAGCCAGAATTCTTTCTATTGTAGCACTCTATCTGCTGCCTAGGTTTAATTCCAAGCTTTGTAACTTTACAATCAAAGTCAGGGGTTCTTAACCCCGCTTTGGCAGTCTGGAAAAGCCTGGATCCCTTCTCAGGGTAATTTTTTTGTTTGTTTGTTTGTTTGGTTGGGTTTTTTTGCGGGGCAATGGGGGTTAAGTGACTTGCCCAGGGTCACACAGCTAGTAAGTGTCAAGCGTCTGAGGCTGGATTTGAACTCAGGTACTCCTGAATCCAGGGCCGGTGCCTTATCCACTGCGCCACCTAGCTGCCCCCCAGGGTAATTTTTTATACATAAAATAAAATATATAGAATTCTCAAGGAAACCAGAAATGCCGAAATTCAGTTGTCCAAATACTAAAAATAAAATAAAATCAATCAAACAAAAAATTCATGGAACCCAGGTTAAGAATCTTTGAAGTTGGGGCAGCTAGGTGGCACAGTGGATAGAACACTGGCCCTGGAGTCAGGAGGACCTGAGTTCAAATCTGACTGTAGACACTCAACACTTACTAGCTGTGTGACCTTGGGCAAGTCACTTAACCCCAATTGCCTCACTAAATAAATAAATAAATAAATAAATAAATGAATGAATGAATGAATGAATGAATGAATGAATGAATGAATGAAATTTTAAAAAAGAATCTTTGAAGTCACCTTTATGATTTCAGGCAAGACAATTAAGTCCTGAATCTTAGTTTGTTTGTGTGAAAAATGAAAGGAAAGAAGGAAGGAAGGTAGGAATGGAAGGAATGGAAGGAGGAAGATGAAGGAGAAAAGGAAGGAGGGAGAGAAGGAGGGAAAAAAGAAAGGAGAGAAGGGAGAAAGCATTAAGGGACTACTTTGTGCTAAGCACTGTGTTAAGCAGTTTATAGATATCTCATTTGATCCTCACAGCAGCTCTCAGAGGTATTATTATTATTATCTCCATTTTGCAGCTGAAGAAACTTAGGCAAAAAGAAGTTAAGTGACTTGTCCAGGGTCAGCCAACTAACAAATATCTGTGTCCAGATTTAAACTTAGGTCTTTCTGACTCCACATATGAACTATATGATCTGTCAGGTGTCTTCTAGTTCTAACTATATAATCCATGATAGAATTAGAAGCCAAGGAAATAAGCTGGATCCATCTGTGGACACTGACCTCTATCCTTTCCTTAATAGTCTCCAAATACTCCCTACTATCTATCAGTCTCTGCTGGTGGTTCTGAGCAAAGAGATTATCTGGCTGTTTGTCTCTCTCTCTCTCTCTTCTTGAAACTCATGGAAAATTATGGCTAGAGGTAGGGAAGAGGAGAAAAGGTTGCTTAGACTTGTGCCCATTTATTTCTTCACTTAGACAAAAGGAACATATCTATACACACATTAGGGGTCAGTGGAAGATTAGTTGCTTAGTTCTTTTTGTTGTTTGTTTGTTTTTTATATTTAGAATTTTATTTTCCCAAATTACATGTAAAATATAAATGTTGACATCAATTAAAAAAACCCTTTGTGTTCCAAATTCTCTTCCTCCCCCCCACAGAACTCAAGCAATTCAATATAAGTTATACATGAGCAGCCATGCAAAACATTTTCACATTAGCCAGGTTGTGAAAGAAAACAGAAAAACAAAACTTCAGATAAAGGAACTAACAAAAAAAGATACCATCAGTTCTCTCTTTGTAGATGGATTGCCTTTTTCATAAGACCTTCAGAGTTGTCTTGGATCATTGCATTGCTGAAAATAACCAAGTCATTCACAGCCAATCATCTCACAATATTGCTGTTATTTTGTATACAGTACATTTCACTTTGCATCAGCTCATGCAGGTCCTTCCAGGTCTTTCTGATGGCATCCTACTCATTGTTTTTTTTATAATAAACTACATTTATATAGTACTTTAAAAAGAGATTTCCTTACAATAAACTCATTATTGCAACAGCAGTAATAGATAACATTTGCATAGTACCTTATACCTGACAAAGAATTTTCTTCACAATAGCCTAGCAAAGTAAGTACCATACATTTTGTCATCATCATCAATCAATCATCCATCAATCTTCATCATCTTCCTCAATTAATCCTCACAATCATCAACCAATCCTTATCCTTATCATTCAATCCTCAGCATCAATCATCGTCAATCAGTCCTCATCTTCCCCCAATCATCATCAATCCATCACTCAATCATCATCATCATCTTAGAGTACTCTTGCCTCTGCTTCAACATTTTTTCAGCTACTATTGCTGTTCCCCTCCATCCTATTCCCTCCTCACGATATTTACTCTATTTTCTATCTTCTTTTACTCTATCCCTCCTCAAAAGTGTTTTGCTTCTGACTGCCTTTTCCCCCACTCTGCCCTCCTTTCACCTCTCCCTCCTTATCCCCTTCCCCTACTACTTTCCTGCAGTATTAGATAGATTACTTCACCCAACTGAGTATGTATATGATTCCCTCCTTGAGCCAATTCTGATGAGAGTAAGGTCTTTGAGTCAATTGTGATGATTATAAGGCTCATTCACTGCCCCACTCCTCCCCCATCTCTCTACCCATTCCACAAGCACTTTCCTGCTTCTTTCATGTGAAATTTCACCCCATTCTACCTCTCCCCTTCCTCCTCCCCCAGTGCAATCCTCTCCCCCTTCAATTTTACCTTAAAGATGTCATCATTGAGCAGCTAGGTGACACAGTGAACAAAGCACCCTCTCTGGTCCCAGGAAGACCTGAGCCCAAATCTGACCTCAGACACAAGATACTCACCAATTTAGCTACCATAGGCATGCCACCCAACCCTGATTGCCCCACAAAAAAAGATAAACAAAAAATAAAATGCTTTGCCTAATCAATTCCCACATGTACCCTCTGTCTAAATTTATTCCTATCATCAGCCCTAATACTGAGAAATTTCTTATGAGTTAGACTTATCATCTTCCCACATAGGAATGTAAACAGTTTAACCTTTTAACATTCCCTCATGATTTATTTTTCCGGTTTACCTTATTATGCTTCTCTAGGGTCTTGTATTTGAAATTTTCTATTCAGTTCAAGACTTCATCACAAATACCTGAAAGTCCTCTTTTTCATTTAAGTCCCATTTCCCCCCTGAAAGATTATACTCAGTTTTGCTGGGTAGGTGATTCTTGGTTGTAATCCCAATTCCTTTGTCTTCTGGAATATCATCTTCCATTCCCTCCAATCCTTTAATGTAGAAGCTGCTAGATCTTGTGCTATCCTGACTGGGACCTCCACAGTACTTGAATTCTTTCTTTTTGGAAGCTTGCAATATTTTCTCCTTGACCTAGGAACTCTGGAATTTGGCTATAATATTCCTGGAAGTTTTCATTTTGGGATCTCTTTCATGAGGTTATGGGCGGATTCTTTCGATTTCTATTTTACCTTTTGTTTCTAGAATATCAGGGCAATTTTCCCTGACAATCTCTGGGAAGATGATGTCTAAGTTCTTTTTTTTTAAATCATGGTTTTCAGGTAGTCCCATAATTTTCAAATTACCTCTAAGGGATCTATTTTCCAGGTCAGCTGTTTTTCCAAGAAAATATTTCACATTTCCCTCTATTTTTTTTATTCATTTGTATTTGCTTTATTGGTTTCTCATAAAGTCACTAGCTTCCATTTGTTCAATCCTAGTTCTTAGGCAATTATTTTCTTCAGAGAGCTTTTCCATTTGGCTTTTCAAGGTGTTGACTTTTTTTCTCATGACTTTTCTGCATCACTCTCATTTTCTCTTCTATCCCTCTTACTTTATCTTCAAAGTCTTTTTGAGCACCTCTATGGCCTGAGACCAATTCATATTTTTCTTGGAAGTTTTGGATGTAGGAGTCCTGATGTTGCTATCCTCTTTTCTTTGTTTTTGTTTTTCTTTTTCAGGGCAATGAGGGTTAAGTGACTTGCCCAGGGTCACAACAGCAAGTGTCAAGTGTCTGAGGCTGGATTTGAACTCAGGTCCTCCTGAATTCAGGGCCAGTGCTTTATCCACTGTGTCAATTGGCTGCCCCGCTTTCCTCTTTTGAAGGTGCACCTTGATCTTCCTTGTCACTAAAGAAACTTTCTATGGTCTGCATCTTTCTCTGTCTGCTCATCTTGCCTGCCTATTTCTTGACTTTTAACTCCTTATTAACGTAAGGCACTGCTTCCAGGCTACATCGTCCCAAGCTTCAGGGAGTCCAAGGTGGTATGATTTAAGGAGTGTCAGGTTCTTCACTCTCCTGGCCTGTGCTCTGGCCTGTAAATAACCCCAAGCCTACTTGCCTTCAACCAGGAAACAAAATTTTGTTTCACTGGGTTGATAGCTCTGGTGAGCCTATGCCCTTCCCCTCCTGGCCTACCACCACTCAAGATTTCTTCCTGGTTCCCAGCAGCTGGGGTAAAACAACCAAATTCCACCTCAGTCCTAGAAGTGACCCCTGTACTATACCCCCAGCAAACCACTCGACCCTCTCACCAGATCCTGAGCTTAGTTCCAGAAGATGCCGGTGCTGCAGCTGATTCAAAGCCTACAGGGGTAAATTTATCTGGCGTGGCCTGCCTGGGGTTGGATCTGTGTTGGCAGGACCCGGGTCCAGGCAGCCAGCCTGGGCCTTGATCTGTGTTGGCTCAGCCCTGGTCTCTGTTGGTTTGGCCTGGGTCTCAGTTGCCTACCTCTATAAGAGAACATCCATGAAAGTTAATATTTAAAAACCAAGGAGATAATGACTCTCTCCTGTCCCCCATCTGTCCACCTCTGGTAACCAACAAGATAAAACAAATTACCTTCTGCTCTACCTTCTTTTTCCAGCATTGAACTTCATCTCCACCTTGCCCTGAAAGGACACACAGGCACAGTCAGGAAGACGTGAATTCAAATCCACTCTCAGACACTTAAAATCTGGTTTGAAATGGAAGTGACAAGGCACTTGACCTCTGTTTGCCTCAATTTCCTCAACTGTAAAACAAAGATGATAATAGTACCTAACTCCCAAGATTGTTGTGGGGATCAAATGAGATAATGTTTGTAAAAAGTGCTTAGCACAGTGCTTGGTACATAGTATGTGCTCTATAAGTACCCATTCCCTTCCCACTACAGGGTCTGCAGTTTTGTTATTTCTTTCTGTGATTTTTTTGTTTGTTTTTCATACTTTACAAGAAAAAGTGTTTCCCCCTAGATTGGGGATTAGCAAACTATGGTCCAAGGGCTAAATCTAGTCTCTGGTCTGTTTTTGCAGGGATTCTAAGAGACATTTTTAGCTCTTAATTGACTCTTCTCCTAGATGGTTAAAAAAAGAGTTCGTGATTTCTTAAGTATTATTTAATTATATTTTGGTCCCAATGCTTCCAGTTTCATAGTGGAAGTCTGTGAAGAACATAGGATTTGATCTTCAGAAATTTGCTTTATATACAGCCTTCAAGAACTAAGAGAAATAGGCCCATACAAGTTAAATGACTTGGCCAAGGTTATAAAGGTAGTATATAGCAGATCCATATTTTGAACCCAGATTTCTAACTGTGGATTGTTGCCTCACCATCCCCAATGTGACCTGAATTAGATTAAAATAAAATGAAAGGGCAGCTAGGTGGCACAGTGGATAGAGCACTGGCCCTAGATTCAGAAGGACCTGAGTTCAAATCCAGCCTCAGACCCTTGACACTTACTAGCGGTGTGACCCTGGGCAAGTCACACCCATACACTATAAGAAGAATGAGCCTTCACCAAGAGCAAGAGGCTGAGTCATGGCAGATGCTGTAGAGCCTGAGAGAGGTCTTGTGTGCTATGTGGCTAATGCCTCAGCATGCCCTCTGGTGTTGGGTAGGTTATAACCCCATGCTCTCACTTTGTCCTTTTTGTCCTGTGTAAGTGTAAGGAAATGGCTTTTTTTTCTTTTAAGGCTGGCTGGGCATAGTATAGTGTAGTGAGGCAGCGTGGTGAACTAGAAGTCAGGAGGACTTGGGTTCAAATCCTACTTCAGATGCTTACTAGCTATGTGACCCTGGGCAAGTCATTCAACCTTTCTGACCTCAGTTACCTTATCTGTACAATGAAGACATTAGACTTAATGGCCTTGAAGTTCCTTCCCAGATCTAAATCTATGACCCTAACATAATTTGAAAAGAGAGAGGCAGTATGGTATTGGGATACAACTCTCTATGGACAGGGTTCTTAACCTTAGTCCCAAGTTCTTATTTGTTATCTGATAATTGTATGTCAATATAATTAATTTTCTTTTTAACTCTATTTTATTTTATGCATTGAAACATTATTCTGCAAAGGTGTCCATGGTCTTTACCAGACTTTCAAAGGGATCTTTGATATTAAAAAAAATTAAAAACACTTATTCAGTGGTAATTTCCTTATTTGTTAAATGAAGGTAGTTTAATGAAATTGTCTTTAAGGTTCCTTCCAGCAGCTCTGATTATCTCACAAGAACTGAGAGAGGCCTTCTTATTTTGCTATTTCATTATTATTATTATTATTATTATTATTATTATTATTATTATTATTATTATTATTATTATTTGTTGAGGCAATTGGGGTTAAGTGACTTGCCCAGGGTCACACAACTAGTAAGTGTCAAGTGTCTGAGGTCAAATTTGAACTCAGGTCCTCTTGACTCCAGGGCTGGTGCTCTATCCACTGGACCACTTAGCTGCCCTGAGGCCTTCTTATTTTGAGGATAAGGTAGATGGTAAAGTTTTTGGCCAAGGGGCATGAGGACAGTTCCATTTTTGATACTGGATCTATATTTGTTTCCAAAATTTTGAAAAGTTTATATTATACTCCTTCTCACTTCTATTTCAATCCCTTTTCATTATTTCTTCACCTCTTTCCTAGGCTCAGTATCTGCCTCATGTTCTTACTCCAAATGAAAGCAGGCAAAAAGATAGTTCTGAATTGCTTTGCTGATTTCTTCCACATCAGCATTGTTTGAGGCACTTAAGTTACCCAGGGGTTATGAAAACAGAGAGCCATGATGTCGAGTAATGTAAGGCAAGACACTATCATTTTGAGAATTGCTTTATACTTTTTCTGATGCTTTTCAAAAACCCAGTCCAAAAATCTTTGATATGCTTTTCTGATCCTCAACCAACAAATTGCTCCCCAAATCTATGAAAGTATACAGGTCAGAGTCTTTCATTTAAAGAAAATGGAAAAAAATTGTACTGGACACAAGCATTAAAGAAATCACGCCTCTCCCATTCACCCTCGGGATGACTTTGATCAATGATCAGTGATCTGAATTAAAGTGCTATCTGTCTGGCCTTTGGGAAGTTGGAGATAAAACAATATCTGTGCCCTTTCATTGACTGGAATTCTTTTTTATGTAACAATTCTGTTTTCTCTTCTTGAAAGAAAGATGAACACAATTGCCCATGTATATATGGCCATACTTATGGGAAGAAGAAAAAAATCCCACAGGATATGCTCATGTAGCACACAATCTGGGTCAACTATTTCAACTTTCACTTGGCTCTGACAAGTTGAGTTTTTAGTGGGTAGCTATTACATCCTCTCATGGATCTAGAGGTTGCCTTAATGGATAGGGATTTTCTTTCTAATTCTATAGCTCATGAGCCCTTATTGGTGTGTTTTGATTATTTTTTGGGGGGAGGTCAGGACTGTCAGTTGATTATCGATTAATCTACCAGCTCTAATTAACTTTTAGAAAAGGGCATTTGCTAAAGAGACATAGTAAGAACAACTGGTACAAAATCCATGACACACCCTCCCATAAGTATATACAAAGTCTAGGGAAAAATAGATTCATGCTTAGAAAGTATGTGGCAATTGAGGCAAGGTTCCTGGAAAGCCCTTTTGCTAGAATCTTCCAGTTATCCTCCTTAGATGTAGAGTGAGAAAGGATTGGCATTGTGGGCACAGAATCTGATTGGGTAGCTTCACACCCATACACTATAAGAAGAATGAGCCTTCACCAAGAGCAAGAGGCTGAGTCATGGCAGATGCTGTAGAGCCTGAGAGTCTTGGGTGCTATGTGGCTAATGCCTCAGCATGCCCTCTGGTGTTGGGTAGGACACTCAAGAGTTGGGTGAATGTTTACTGTATAGCAGTGGTGTCAAACTAAAGGAAACAGGGCCAGCAAACCATATATAAGGATCCCTGTGACCCATATACTGATTTAGAAAAACACATAATAACATTACCTATGTTCTATTATATTTTTTGTTTTGGTAGATAGTTTCCATTTTATTTATTTATTTTGTTTTGTTTTGTGGAGCAATGAGGGTTAAGTGACTTGCCCAGGGTCACACAGCTAATAAGTGTCAAGGGTCTGAGGCTCAGGTCCTTCTGAATCCAGGGCCAGTGCTCTATCCACTGCGCCACCTAGCTGCCCTTTCATTTTATTTTAATCTAATTCAGGTCACATTGGGGATGGTGAGGCAACTATTGGACACCTCTATTCTACAGTACATACATTAGTCCTCAGGATTGAATAAACACTGTCCCTGCACCCTAGTGTCGAACTTTTATTTTTTCTTTTACCTTTATCTCATAAAATTTTAATATCCAATCCCAAATATAACTCTTTGGGTATAAGCATTTACATTTAACAAACATTGAGCACCTACTTTATACAGAACACCTTCCTGGGTGCTGAAGTGCACAGGTTAGACAAAACACAGACCTTGCCCTCATGGAGATCATAGCCTAACTGAGTGATTAGGGATAAGCAGAGATAACGCTAATGCAGAATATCACATTTTAGCAATAGCAGAAAGTCAGGACACAGATTAATTGACAAATGGGTTGTATGGGCAATGAAAGGTCTGTGTTCAAAGGAATGCTACAGTGGTTTTGAATAGCTTTTCAGGGAAGATAACAGATAATTAACCTAAGTCCTGATGGATTCATAAGATCTTTATAGGCAGAGGAAAGATGGGGAGTCTTTGCATGTACAGAGTCTGGGATGCATAAGGCACAATCACGATACTGGTGAGCAAACCAATTTAGCTGGTCGGAGTTTCACTTAGGATGACATAAAGCCAGAAAGGTAGGCTGGGGTCAGTTTGCAGAAAGCCTTATATGCCAGGGTAAAGTTGTTTGGTTAATAAAAAAGATTTCTCTATTTCCTAGGACTCTATTTTGTAAGTTGGTGAGCCTTCCCTTTACTTTAATTAAGTTACTTTCATAAACAGCCCTACAACTGCTTCCTAAGATAGTTGTGTTTTAGACCTATGCGAAAAATAACGTCTATCATTTTGTCTTCACTTTCCTCACAGGACACACTTAAGTGGCTTCCAGAGTCTCCCAGGTGCTGTGTTGGCCCTGACTGGAACCTGCAGGATTCCCGCTGGAGCTCATTAAAGGGAAAGGAAAATTTTCACCCAGGTTTTCCGTACAAACTCAGACCAACCAAAGAAAACTGGAAGGAAGGAAGAGTTAGTCCAGAGCAAGAAGCAGAGGAGTTAGAGGATCTATGTGAAGATGTAAGAAGATTCATTTGTTACCAGTGTGATTTGGGACAAATCATTTAACTTCTCTGGGCCTCATTTTCTTCCCTTGTAAAATGAGAGGGTTTGTCCATAAGGCCTGAAAGTTCCATTCCATTCTAAATTTGTCATCCTTTGCCCCTAAAATCTTTATAATCAGAAAATAATAATAATAAAAATAAATAATCATTTATATTATATAGTCCTTTAATGTTTACAAAGTGCTTTATGAATATTATTTCATTTGATTATAAGTATTAAAAAATAACCAGTTATCCCTCCCCCACAAAAAACACCCACCTGTTCTGTCTGCAACTGAAACAGTTTAACAATAAACTAATGCTTAAAATCATAGAATTTCTGTCAAGAAGAGACTTTAGCACACATCTGACCCTCTCATTAGAAAAAACTCTTGAGGGTCAGCTAGGTGGCACAGTGGATAGAGCACTGGCCCTGGAGTCAGGAGGACCTGAGTTCAAATCTGGCCTCAGACACTTGACACTTACTAGCTGTGTGACCCTGGGCAAGTCACTTAACCCCAATTGCCTCACCAAAAAGAAGAAGAAGAAGAAGAAGAAGAAGAAGAAGAAGAAGAAGAAGAAACTCTTGAATAAAAAGAGATGGGGTTCTATGTAAATTTTTCTTTCCTACCTGCCTCCCTCAACTCCCTCCCGCCAAGTCTTACCTTTGTATGTGAAGACAACATTACTGATTGGCCATAAGTAAGGCATGGATATTGAAGAAATCTTACTCCCTAGTAATGGTGATGAATTTGTGTTGATCCATCCACATTCTCTGACCTGGTCCTCTTTGTTACAGAAGATATATCATTCATTATCCCTAGCACTTATATATAGCAATTTAAGGTTTGCAAAATACTTTATGTATAGTTTCTCATTTTATCCTCACGACAACCCTGGGAGGTAGGTGCTCTTATAAGTGACTTGGCCAGATTCAATATAGTTAGCAAATATCTAGGCTGGATTTGAACTCTAGTCTTCCTCACTTCATTCCCAGGGCTCTATGCATCGTACCATCTAGCTATTTGTCACAATCTAGCTCTAGCCTACCTTTCCAAACTTCTTTACATTCTTCTCCTTTGCACATAGGGAGAGGCAAGGTATTACAATGTCTCCAATCCAAGGATCTGGATTCAAATCCCACTTCTGATGTGTATGTTGTGTCCCCTTGGGGGCAAGTAACTTAACCTTCCTAGGCCTCAGTTTCCTCCTCTGTAAGATGAGAAGGTTGGACTACATGACCTTTGAGGATTATTTCAGATTTAGATGTGTGTGTGAATGAGGGTTAAGTGACTTGCCCAGGGTCACACAGCTAGTAAGTTTCAAGTGTCTGAGGCCAGATTTGAACTCAGGACCTCCTGAATCCAGGGCTTGTGCTTTATCTACTGTGCCACCTAGCTGCCCTCAGATTTAGATTTATAATCCTGTACTGCCAGTTCTGACATTAATCTCCCTCTGGAGTTGCTGGTTGCCCACCAGATATTACCTTGTATCTGCTTTGCACATATTTTGTGTTTACTTTTCTGCTGTTCCTTCTGCTCCCTAAACAGAACATCTTTGAGGGCAGAGGGACTTTATCTTTCTATACACACACACACACACACACACACACATACACACACACACACACATGCACATACATATATATATACATACATGCACATACATATAAAAATATATTCTTATGTATACCTATGCCTATGCCTATACCTATGCTTATGCCTATGCCTATACCTATACCTATATGTGTGTATGTATATATAGTGATAGGGATATTATATTCATATGTAATATATGCCAAATATATATGAATACCCATAGCACTATATATATAGACATATACACATAAATACAAACATACACACATATATGAATATCTCTAGCTCTCTCTCTATACATATACACACACACACATATATACATTTATATACACATATCTACGTCTACATACACACATACACATACATACATATACATACATATATAAATATCTCCAGCACTCAGCACAGTGCCTAGCGGACGGTGATTAAATGAGTGAGTGAATCTCCACAGTATTATCCAGATATTGCTCTCTCCATTTAGGACCTGTTAGGAAGTTGTTTCATTTCTGGTACCAACAGCAGGAGAGAGAGAAAAAAAAACTTTTAATAAATTTCATATTTCACACAAAGATCAAGATAAGAATGAAAAATCTGGAAAGTTAGAATTGAGAGTTAGAAATATATTTCCTTGATTTCAACAAACTTTGATTAAATATTACTTTGTGCCAGGCACTGTGCTAGACTATGGAAATAGAATGAAAAAAAGGAAAAGTACCTCCCCTCAAGGAATTTCTCTACACAGATAAGTAAATACAGGTAATTTTAAGAGCTAGAAAGCATTCGCAACTTGGGGAGGTGGGAGCAACTAAGGCTTTGTGTATGAAGTGGCATTTGTCTTGAGGGAAGCTAAGGGTTTTATTTTTAGTTTTGTTTTCACCCATAAATTTTTGCTAGGTGTGGTATCACTCACCTGTAATCCCTAGCTACTGGGGGAGGCTGAGGCTGGTGGATCACTTGAGCCAAGGAGCTCTTAGCTGCAGTGGACTAAGGCCAATCAGGTATCCAAACTAAGTCTAACACTAGTATGGTTAGCTCCAGAGAGTGGGAGCCACCATCCTGCCTAAGGAGAGGAAAACCATCCTTGTTCAAAATTGGAGCAGGTCAAAGCTTCCCTGATGATCAATAAATGGGATTAAGTCAGTGAATGGCCATGATATTTCCAGCCTGGGTGCTAGAGGGAAATCTAGTCTCAAAGCAAAATAAAACAAAAAACAAAAACAAAATTAGAAAATAAATTCTGTTTGTTTTTAATTTTCACTGATATCTTTTGTTTTTCACATTTTGAGTTCCCAATGTATCTTCCTGCCTCTCTCAGAGAGCCATCCCTTATAATTAGAGCTGTGGTACAAGCCTGCAAAACTCCCAAGTGCCCTCAATCAGATTAAAATGAAATTGGGGGGCAGCTAGGTGGCGCAGTGGATAAAGCACCGGCCCTGGATTCAGGAGGACCTGAGTTCAAATCCAGGCTCAGACACTTGACACTTACTAGCTGTGTGACCCTGGGCAAGTCACTTAACCCCCATTGCCCTGCAAAAAAAAAAGAAATTGGGGAATATTTAATGAAATAAATAAAAATACAATAGAATATAAATAATGCTAATATATTTTAAGTCAATATATGGCATTAGCGATCTTTATGTATAGCTTAGTGGCTGCTTATAACAAAGAATGAAAAATAGGAAAAAATAGATTAATAAAACAAACCAACAGATGAACAAAATCAGATGTTACATGAAGTGTTTCATACCCTTTGTCTCCCACCTCTACAAAGACAAGATGGATGTATATTTTAATATCTCTTTTCAGGGGGCAGCTAGGTGGAGCAGTGGATAGAGCACTGGCCCTGGATTCAGGAGGACCTGAGTTCAAATCTGGCCTCAGACACTTGACACTTACTAGTTGTGTGATCCTGGGCAAGTCACTTAGCCCTCATTGCCCTGCAAAAAAAAAAAAAAAAAAAAGGAAATATCTCTCTCTGTAAAACTTAAATTGGTATATAAATGCTAGCCATTTTAGCCATAAGGAAGGAGAATAGAGCTTTCAAGGGGCAGAAATGAAGAGGTAGTACCTTGTTGGCATGGATAAAGGCACAGAGATGGGAAATGATATTTGCACATATTGATATTTTCTATTCAGTTGGCCCCCTTTAAAACTGATTTTGAACTTTCCATCCTTGGTCTTCCTACCCTGGTCTAATATTAGTATTGCCCCAGAGAATTTAGCCAGAATTTTTCCTTCCCACTGGTGGGATTTGAGTAATTTACTGGGCATGAGTTGTGACTTAACTGGTCTATTTGGTTCAGCTTCTCCAAGAGGAAGTCCTTTCCAAAGAGCTCTGGGATCTTAGGGGATAAAAGGTACTATTTTTTATATTGCTTAGGATTTCCTCTTTTGTATTATGATTATTTATGGCTGTGAATCTCATTTTCCCCTGAGCACTGGGACAGTTTCCTCATTGGAATTGTGTGCTAGTTATTTTGATTTAAAAAAAACCATGGTGGTTGAGTTGATCAGGCTTGGCTATTCTGCTCTGTCAATTTCTTTTACAGGTTTTACCACATCCTCTTTGGGTGTCTTTATAAAATCTTTACAATTTTTAATATTGTTTGGACTATTTTGTTTAAACCTGTAGAAATAAGTGAATTTGTAAATGCCAAAACTCAAAGGTGTCAGTCATGGCAGTGTCTTCAGAGGCATGATGTAAGCAAGAAGGGCACAGGCTCAAAGGGTACAGTTCCAACCATGGGGAATTTGATGAAAGCATTACAAAGTATCCCATTTATATCCAACTACAGTTATTGAAATATATGAGCATATGTGTGTACGTATATGTGTAGATATATCATTCATTCATTTATTTACTCATTTATCATCTATCATCTCTCTCTCTATCTCTCTATCTACTTACTTATTTAAAGTGCATAAACCCCCATGTTAAGAACTGCTGTCTTAAAGTGATATTTCCCCCTCTTTGCTTATACAAACCACAACAGGAGCCTACATCCAAGATTTCCGACAGTCTCTTTGATCCTGGAGCAATCAACAGGGACCCAAGAACAACCTGGATCAGTTCTCATGACAGGCAGAAAGCAGCAATAATTGGAGGGCTGCTTGCTGAGGCTAAAGCGAAGGGGCAGATCATCGCTCCAGCTGACCATTTTCACACCAGGAACAACAGGTTCTCTGAAGAAGTCCAGGGTCACATTCCAGGAGCTAGAGAGCTGACCCAGCAACCCTCGAAGGTAAAGCATTCTGATCAGAAAAAAAATGTAGTCATCTCCCATCTTCTCCTTGTATGCTTGCTTGTTCATGGCAAATGATCTTAGTATGTTCCTTTTTCCTCCCTAATAAATTAGAAAAATATAGCATGCTATTTTTGTGAAATATTTTTCTGTAGCCCCCAAATTCAGGAATTAGAGTGAAAAGTTCTGTATGATAACTTATGTAACTGGTATAGTGGAAAGAATGTTTGAAGGAAGGAAGGGAGGAAGGAAGGAAGAAAGGAAGAAAAGGAGGGAGGGAGGAAGGAAGGAAGGAAGGGAGGGAAAAAAACATGTTTTAGGTATCTACAGGGTCCTATGTAGGGAGATGGGCTCAAATCTACTCTTGATACATATTGACTTTGTGATGCTGAGGAATTCACTTAGTTTCTGTTTTTTTTTTCTTAATTTCTAAGTGACTTAGATCAACTCTAGATTAAAGATTCATAGGGGTCTGTGAACTTGAATAGGAAAAAAATCTTGTTTTTCATTAGCTTTTGTTTTCCCTTGTGAAACTTTGTCTTTTAATTTTGTTCATTCAAAAACATTATCCCGAGAAAGGATATCATGGCTTCTCCAGATGACCAAAGAAGTACATGACACAAACAAGGTTAAGAACGTGTGCCCCAGAGTATAGCTTGCAGAGAAGGTGTAGCCTTCCACTAGTACTGGGAGAAATTCTTCATTGGGAGCTCCCTCTACCAAAAAAGTCACAGGTCTTATTCCTTGGGCTAAATGATGGGAATACAAGCCCAGAAGCGAGACTGTCCCTACCCACAAAGAGCTTACATTCTAATGAATGAGGAGACTCATAGAGAGGGAGGGTCAAAGAAGGAAATTTTGGTTGGGGACAAGGATGGTAGGTAGAGTCATAAGGCAAGGCCATTGTTAGACCCCTTCTAGACATGCTGTTCCCTACTACTTGTGTGTCTTTGGGCTAATCACTTAGCCTTTCTAGACTTCCATTTCCTTATCAGCAAAATGGGAGTTTTGGACTCCGTGATCCAAGGTCTCTTCCAGATCTAAATAATACATTTTTAAAGTTTGCCAAGCACTTTGACCTACCTGCATTATCTTAGCTAATTCTCATGAGAACTCTGTGAGGCAGGTACTATGGGGTTCTATTACTATCTCAATTTTACAAATAAAAAATGAAGGCCCAGAGAAGTCATATGACTTGCCTAGGGTCACTAAGCTACTATATGTGAGAGGTAGATTTTGAAACTGGGTTGTCCTGGCTCTAAATTCAGAACTCTTTCTATTATATGATGCTGCCTTGGCTATGATCTCTTGCTTTGTAAACCAGGCAGGACAATTTAGTGGTTGGCTATTATTATTAATTCACAATAATTGAATTTTGAAAACCCCAAATGATATAACTCAGAACGAAAAATGATCAGATAGTGAACCATCATTGTAGAACTTACTTCATCTTCTACAACATAAATATTAGCTAATTTATTTATTAAAAACTAATTGTATATTTAAGGTTGTTCAAATCGAGGAGAAAATACTGTCAGTCCTCTAGGAATTTACAGTTTTAACTTGGACAAGGAGACTGGAAATATACCAGTTGGGATGGTAGTTGAGTCTCAGGTGCATAGATCCTCCTTCATTTCCATTTCCAGTCAGTCTCCTGGGAATGTGAATGAAGAGGACAGAATGGAAACATTAACTCAGAACTTCCACTTACTTTTTTGTGTGCCTTAGGGTATTCATTTTTTGGAACTAATACTATTATGTATGGTTGCTCTCAAGGAGAGGTATAGGATGAGATGGGAAATTCAATGTGTTAGATTTAAGTACTTTTGAAAAGTAGGACAACCTAGGGTTGTGAGTCAGAAAGAAGAGTTAGTTGCCAATAGAACAGAGGCATCTTAGTAATCAAATGATATAATATTTGTAAAAAGGTGCTTAGCACAGTACCTGACACGCAGCAGATGTGATATAAATGCCTATTCCCTTCCCTTCCCTTCCCAGCCTGTTTCACACTCCCTGTGAGAATTTTGAGAGATCTTTCATAAACACAGGAATTATAAAATGGTGGTCCTTTCTCTACTTCCCCTTCTCTGAATGATTCTGGATTCTATTAACCTAGCACTACAGTATGCCATCTTTATCTAGCACGAAAAATTTGTAGTTGTTGAATTGTTTTTTTTTTTTTTTTTTTGGTTTAACAACCTTGTGACCCCATTTAAAGTTTTCTTGGCAAAGATACTAGAATGATTTGCCCTTTACAGATGAGGAACTGAGGCAAATTAGGTTAAGTGACTTGCCCAGGGTCATACACCTAGTAAGTGTCTGGAGCCAGATTTGAACTCATGAGGATAAAGTCTTCCTGATTCTAAGCCCAGTGCTCTATTTGCTGTGCCACCTCACTGCCTTCCAATGTGTTACCTAGTTGCTCTTGGTGCATGGAAAATTAGTGCTATCTAAAAGTGGAATGGAGATAAAGAGTTCTCCCTCACTGTATGTCTTCATTCCAAAATTGGATGCTCACTTGTTGAACGTGATGTAAAAAGAATTCTTGGCCAGAACTAGATGACCTTTGAGGTCCCTTCTAATTCTGTGAATTAAAGGACAGAGCCTGCAGAAAGTTTGAGGCCCAGAATGGTAATGGACTGCTTAATGATAAAAAGTCATAAACACTAAAAAGGGTCACTGACAGGCTATATTAGATTTTCTTCCTTTGGAGAATTTTAAAAAGAAGACTTCTGGACCGATTTCACTTTGGTACAACAAAAAAAGCAGGAAAATTGACTCAAGGGAATTTCCCAAATTTTGAAAAGGGAGAAGAGAATGATTTATCAAGCTATGAGCCCATAAATCTGACTTCAATTCCTGGAAAAATTCTAGAATTCATTGTCAAAGAAGGAGTTAGTTAGCATCTAGAAAATAAAAGGGTAATCATAAAGAATTGTCATGGCTTTATAAAAAATTACTTATGGGGGCAGCTAGGTGGCACAGTGGATAAAGCACTGGCCCTGGATTCAGGAGGACCTGAGTTTAAATCTGACCTCAGATACTTGACACTTACTAACTGTGCGACCCTGGGCAAGTCACTTAACCTTCATTGCCCCCCGCAAATTACTTATGCCACCCTAGCCTGTTTTCTCTTTTTGGCAGAGTGACTAAACTGGTAAATCAGGGAAATTATGCAGAGATACTTGATCTAGATCTTGATATACTATATATATAAGGGACCTAGATTTTAACCAAGTATCTCAAGATATTCTTGTGGAAAAGGTAGACATATGTGGGGGAAGGGAACAAATATTTATTAGGCACTTACTATGTGCCAGGAGCAGCTACATGGTACAGTGGACAGAACACTGGGTTTGGAATCAGGAAAATTCATCTTCCTGAGTTCCAATATGGCCTCAGATGTTTACTAGCTGGGTGACCCAGGACAAGGCATTTACCTCTGATTGCCTCAGTTTCTTCTTCTGTAAAATGAGTTAGAGAAGGAAATGGAAAACCACTTCAGTATCTTTGCTAAGAAAATCCCAAATAGGGTCACAAAGAATTGGACACCACTGAAAAACAACTGAATAACAGATGTGCAATGAACTATCCTAAGTGCTTTTACAATCATTATATTGTTTAATCCTCACTATAAACTTAGGAAGTAGGTGCTATTATAATCTCCATATTACATTTGAGGTAACTGAAGCCTACAGAGGTTACTTTCCCAGGATTACACAGCTAGTAAGGGTCTGAGACTGGATTTGAATTCAGGTTTTCCTGATGGCTGGCCCAGCAATCTATCTATTGTGCCAGTATATTAAGATGGATTTAGAACTGGTTGAATGGTCAGAATCAAAGGCTCATGATTCATTAGAATCATTAGAAGGAGGTGTTCAGTGGGGTACCTATTATTGGCTTGGCTCTGAGTTGCTTAACATGTTTATCAGTGACTTAAAAGGGATATATTTTTATCCAATTTATAGATAATACAAAACTGGAAGGAATGGCTAACAATGTGTGACTGAACCAGAATTTGAAAAAAGGTCTGGAATGTTGTACTGAATTGAATAAGATGAACTTTAACTGGGTAAATATAAAGTCTTAGACTTAGGTTCAAGAGATCAGTTTCACAAGTACAAAATTCATCTAATTTCCTCTGCCTTGTTATCTATCTTAACTATCTAATTTGTTTATCTCTTTATTAATTCACTTATTCATTCACTCATATATTTATTCATTCATCTATTTATTTATTTGCTCGTGTTTTCACTTGTGTACTCATTCATTTATTCACTTATCTATCTATCTATCAATCTATCTATATATCTATTTCTTTATTCATTTACTTGCTTATTTATTTATTTACTCATTCATTCATTCATTTACAGGCATTTGTACATTTAGTATTTCACTTCTTGATTTATCTGATTTCGCTCGTTTTTAACAGAATTTTCTTCATCTTGAGATCTTTTGTATTTTTAGTCTTTTCCCCTTTTTATATTTTAAAAATATTTATTTATTTTTATTTGCCAGAATCTGCCTTCTCACCCTCTCATTCAATCTCTCTCCTATTCCCAATTGAAAACACAAGAAAAACAAAAACCTTTTAAAAATGTATAGTCAATGAAAACAAATTTTAACATTGGCCATGGCCAGAAAAAATGTGTCTTGTTCTCCATTCTGAGTCCTTTACCTTTCTATTTGGAGGTGGGTAGTTGTTATCATTATTTCTCTTAAATTATGGTTGGCATTATTCTAATAAGAGTTCAGTACAAAATATTCCATCATATTTATATACCATAACCTGTTTATTATCCATTCTCCAATTTATAGGCATCTTCTCAGATTCCCATCCTTAGTCAAAAAGAACTATAAATATTTTTATACATCCTTACAATTTGTTTTGCTTAGGACTAGTCTGTCCCTTAGTCTGTACTCTCTATAATTCTCCAGTTCTGCCATTCTAATTTCCCTCCTATTATAAAATGTATTTTTGTACCAAATTCTTTCTCTTGCTACCTCTCTCTCTGTGTCTCTCTTCTTCCTTCTTTTGACCAGTTCAGATGAGAATGAGGTTTGAGTGTCAGCCATTCCCTCCCTCCCCGCCCCCATCTTCCTTATTTATATAGCTGTTTACTTGTATACTCTTATTACGTGAGAGAATTTTCCTTAACTTCCTTTTCCTCCCCTCCCCACTCCCATCCCACATATTCCTCATCTCCTCTCTTTCCATTCCTTTCTTAAGGTCATCAAGACATAACAACCATTCTCAGGTCTTGTCTAATTGGACTTCCTCTATGAAACTTGATAATGATAGAAATCAGAGAGGACAAATCTTATCATCTCCCCATATTTAAATGTAAGCAGTTTATCCTCTTTAGTTCCTATTTCATTAAAGATCCATTTGCCTGCCTTAATATTACACTCTTTCTAGGTAAGTTACTCTTGGCCATAAGCTCTGAGCTTGGGGTCTGAGCCAAACCACTGCTGCTGCTGACCTCTGAACCTCCTCCTTTCTCCATATACTGCCTAGGGCTCCCCTACTTGGGAAGGGTGACCTTACCTCAGGAGCAGCCACAGTTCCCCTTCTCTGCCTCCTCTTTTTAAATTATGTTTTCCTGTTGCTCATTTTCTGACATATTTCCCTTGGGTAGTGCGTTTGCTTCTAGGGTTAGGCCCCAAAGCTGTCTTAGCCTTCTCCCATACTGGGGAATTCGCTTTTTACCAGCCTTAGGTTTGACCCTAGTAAGCTTCTCAGGGAACAGTACTGACCTAGATATATCCAAGTCTTCTTTCCTTCAGGCCTGGTCCAAACACACACCGGATTGCTGTTCTAATTCCCTCAATTCTTATCTTTTCTAACTGACCCAAAGCTGTGTCTATGGTTTTTTGTAGGCTTGAAGGAGGGTATAGTGGGTGCTTTGGACAGAATTTCTGCTGCATTGGGGTTCTCTAATGTATGAGTGATTTTGGACAGAAAGGAAGCAAGATGGTCTTCCCTTTTTTGCCTGCCTTTCCTCTATTCGTCTCTGGGTAGAGTCCAGGTCCACTGTTTGTTGCAATGGCCTAATTACTTGGAGAAGGGCAGGGGATGTGTGTACCTGCAGGAGATGAATCTTTGACTGGGTGCCAAAGCAGAAGCCAATGGATCTGTAAGTGTGCCTACTGAGTATGGAGACTGGTGAGGGGGTGATGCTGAGTAAGCAAGTTAATGATAGCATTCTCCATTGTAAATTCATGATGCTGTTATTTTGTTGGACTTCTCGATTTCTTGTCCTGTGGAAAAAAATGCTCTACCTCTAGTACACAATTCCGTCCCCACTTCCTTTTTTATTTAATTAATTTTTTTTTTGAGCATCAGTGGGGACTGGAGGAAATGCCTACTCTTCCATCTTGTTAGTCATATATGACCCAGAAGACTGTTAGAGACATATGCTGAGATGGTAGTTTGTTAGAAAAAGATCAGGGGGGTTTAGTGGACTTCAAGCTCCATAGTGAGATATGGCTGTCAAGAGAACTAGTATCTTTAGAGAAGCATACCATCCAGTAATAAAGAAAAGATAGTATTGTTTTCTTAAGAAAGATAGTGATCAGCTAGAGAGACTCCCAAGAAAGGCAACCAAGATCATGAAAGGCCCTGAAGTCCATGCCAAATGATGATCAACTGAAGGAATTGGGAATGTTTAGCATGGAGAAGAGAAGGCTCAGGGTGACATAATTGTGTTTAAGTGTTTGAAAAACTGTCAAGTAGAAGGATGAAATTTGTTGTGTTTGATCCCAGAGGGTCAAAGGGGGAGAATTTGGTGGAAATTACAAAAGGGAATCTTAATCTTGATATCAAAGTATCTTCCTAAAAATAAGAGATGGCCCGTATGGAATGGATTACCTCAGGAGGTAGTGGGAGAGAAAATAATACAGTGGAAAAAGTGTTGAATTTGGAGTCACAGGAACTGACTTTGAATTTTAGCTCTGCCACTTACTAGCCATGCAATCTTGGCCAGGTCACATAACCTTTCTGGGCCATCTTGTAGTTTTCAAGTAAAGGCTTGAGTGACTGCTTGAATGTGACAGTAAGGATTCATTGTCCACTAGGGGTTCTACTAAATAGTCACCTTAATGTACTCAACAACCATCAAAAGAATTCTTTTTGAGGCTGAGATTTTGTGATTCTGTGAATATAACCTTTGGGACTGATTTACTTATGATCTTGACTGGGAATTCTCAAGATTTTTATGATGGTATGCTAGGGATGCTCATCTCCTGTTTCAGAGACTTATTGATACTGCTGATACTATTAGTCAATGAACTATTAAATAACCACTGTGGACACCAAGAAAATATGAAAGGAGAGATAAAAGCCAGTTGATGATCTTCACTAATTAAAAAATATTAATAGCTATTTGTATTAGCAGAGTGAGTTGGTGATGTTGGACTGCTAACCAGTTAAGATACTAGAATAATTAAGCCCTTATCTTATTAATTATAAATTCTGGTAAAGTACCCTTTTCTGTGTGCAGTGAAATGGAGAATCTTGTATTAGTCATCCTCCTGGAACAAGACTCCTTTCTATTTTTAGAAAAAGATGAGGTCATTCTCTACCTTAGATAATTGAAGGGAGGCACATGTGTAGGAAAAAAAGTTTGAAACTTGCATCATTCATATATTCCTTTGGAAGCATTTGTCCCTTGGGTTCATCGAGGAAATGAGAGTCATCTGCAGTTGTCTTCAGAGTCAGAGACTCATATCTGTCCAAAGGCCTGAACCTTGGGACTTTTGGAGGAAGAATATGCATAGACAGATTTCTTGGTAAGCCATTTAAGGGTCAATAATAAAGAAGCAATTGTGATCAGTTTTACTCACTCTAGTTTTGTAAAAGTGTGTACTCATTTGTTGCTTCCCTGATTAGATTTCCCTCATTGTAGCTAGGGATAAAAAGATAGAACATTTTTAATGTTCTCTTTGGGGTTAGAGGACACAGAGGACATGATCTTGCTCCTGTGGAACTTGGATCTTTAACTGTCAATTCATAAATGGAGCTTCTTTTTTGTTTAAGTATTAGTTGATCCATCTCTGAAAAATTATCTCTGTAGGTCTCAGCTAGTGCCTTCCATTGAGTAGTTATTGTCTACCTGATATGTGTCTTATACATAGCTATACACATTTTCTGTCTGTCTGTCTTCTGTCTGTCTGCCTGTCTACATGTTATGTCAGCTAGGAGGTACAGGGATAGAGCAACTGACCCTAAGTCAGGAAGCCTTGAGTTCAAATTCGGCCTCAGACACTTCCTAGCCATGTAACCCCAGGCAAGTCACTTAACCTATGTTTGCCTCAGTTTTCTCCTCAGTAAAGTGGATATAATAACTGCACCCACCTCTCAGGGTTGTAGTGAAGATGAAATGAGATAACAATTGTAAAGCACTTACTTAGCATTATGCCTGCACATTATAAATGCTAACTTTATCATTCCATTAGAATGTGAATTTCTTGTGGGCAGGGACTGTTTTGCTTTCCTCTTTGTAGCTAGTATACTTAGCACAGTGCCTGACACATAGTAGACACTTAAATGCTTATGGATTTGCTTGGTTCCCCTTTGCATTATTTCCCTTAGCTTCTGTCTGCCTTGGTTTCCTCAATTGTAAAACAGGGATAATAATAGCACCTATCTCCCAGGATATTAGTGAGGCTCAAATGAGATATTTATTAAGTGCTTAGAATAGTGCCTGACATATTAGTAGGCATTATATAACTGCTAGGTATCATTATTGTTGTTATTGTTGCTGTTGTTATATAATTATCTTGCCATATTTCTGTGTGATTGTCATATCTTCCATTTTCATGGCATTATAGTATTCTTCTTTTTGTAGGGCAATGAGGGTTTAGTGACTTGCCCAGGTTCACACAGATAGTAAGTGTCAAGTGTCTGAGGCTGGATTTGAACTCATGTCCTCCTGAATCCAGGGCCAGTGCTTTATCCACTGCACCACCTAGCTGCCCCCAAAGGAGAATCTTGATGTCTTTTTTTTTTTTGAGGCAATTGGGGTTAAGTGACTTTCCCAGGGTCACACAGCTAGTAAGTGTCAAGTGTCTGAGGTCAGAGTTAAACTCAGGTCCTCCTGAATCCAGTGCCAGTGCTCTATCCACTGCACCACCTAGCTGCCCCAGCATTACAGTATTCTTAACATTTTTGTTGTCATTTAGTCATTTCAGTCATACCTGACTCTTCATGGCCCCATTTGGCATTTTCTTGGCAAAGATACTGGAGTGGTTTGCTATTTTTTTCTCTAACTCATTTTAAAGATGAGGAAACTGAGGCAAATAGTGTTAAGTCACTTTCCCAGAGTCACACAGCTAGTAAGTATCTGATTCTGGATTTGAACCTGGGACTCTATCTACTGTGCCACCTAGCTGCCTTTTCATGATAGTGTCTCACAATTAATTTAATCATTTTTTTATTGTTGGCCACATAAGTTGCTTTTGGTTTTTTAAAAAATATACTTAATGCTACTGTGAAAATATTTTCAAAGATTTTTTTCTCTTGAAAGTACTTCCCCAGTATATTCCCAATAATGGAATTATTGAGTCTTAGAGTCTATCTTTTATGTCTTTAGAAATATAAAATGTGTGTCTTATCTTCCTAAGTAGATTGTAAACGCCACCAATTCATAGTACCTAGCATGGTGTCATGCAAAGAAGAAATACTCAGTATTTGTTTCCTTGAACTGTTTTTCTTTTTGATTAAATAATAGAATTTATTTTATTTCTTAAAATAAAATATATAAGACAATTCTATCAAAGATCAAGTACTACACCTCTACTATCCTTGAAACTGACAAGTTTATTATTTAAAACTTAAGATCTTTTTCTTTTATCAGTTTTTTGTATTCCTTCCAGCTTTATCTTTAAATGTCTCTGAGACAAAATTTTTTAATCTAGTTGACCTGTAAAACTTAAAAAAAATTGTTTTAAAAAATCTCCTATGTATTATCTTTGTTTTATGAGTTGATATTGCTCATAATCTACCATTCTCCTGCATAATATTATTTCTTTTAAACATTCTTTTCTCTTTAAATTTCAAGTTCCAAATTTTCTCCTTCCCTTCTCCATGCACTGAGAAGGCAAGCAAAATAATATCAATTATACATGTGAAATCATGCAAAAATTTTTTTTCCATATTAGGCATTTTGTAAAAAAAAAAGCCAAAAAATAAAAGAAAACAATTATATTTCAATTTGCACTCAATTCATAAATTTTGTCTCTGGGTAGCATTTTTTCATCATGAGTGCTTTTGAATTGTTTTGAATCATTGTATTGATCAGAGTAGCCAAGTCTTTCCCAGTTGATCATCATTACAACATTGCTGTTACCATGCACAGTGATCTTCCAATTCTTTTCACTTCACTTTCCATTAGTTCATTAAGGTCTTTCCATGTGTATTCTGAAGGTTTCCCTTACACAATAACACTCCATGACAATCATATGACACAACTAGTTCATCCATTTCCCAATAAATGGATAATTTACAAAAGATATACTATACTGCACTAAATTAATATAATATAAAACAATACAATATAACACAACACAACAACATAATATAACATAACAATATAATAGATATTACACATGTATGTGTGTGCATATATCTATATCTCTATCCATATCCATATCCATATATATATATATCTATCTTTAGAAGATCTCTTTATTTTAACTAATTTATCAGAAGGACACTTGTCAAATCAGAACTCGTCAAATAGTAAACAAATCATGGGCAGCTAGGAGGACCTGAGTTCAAATTCGGCCTCAGATACTTGATACTTACTAGCTGTGTGACCCTGGGAAAGTGGGAAAGTCACTTAACCCTCATTGCCCTGCAAAAAAACAACCAAACAAAAAGTAAACAAATCACTTAACTTCTCCACACCTTAAGGTCACTTCTTGCTCTAGGTTTGTGATTTTGTGATCCTAAATTGGAAGTAAAAAAAAATTAAGGGTAAGTATCATTGTCTCACCTATTGAGGAGGGATGAATAGGGCGTGATTTCTGTATCATTTATCAAAATCTCTTGTGTCCTGGTCTGCGAAACACAATAAAGATGTGTAATGTTGTCCCTGTACCTCATTGTCTATTTTTACTTAGTAAATGTATGGGGGACCTATAAATTGGATATAGGAAAATTAGCTTGACTTTGGGGATAGAGTTGATAATACATCTTTGAAAATCCAATTATTCTTTCTCATGTTTCTTTCTCTGAGTGTCATATATAGGATAAAGCATTTAATAAATTGTGTATGTTCTCAGGGGACCATTGCTACTCAACTGTCCAGAGAAAATTCAGTAGAAATGACTGGAATACCAGCAAGAAACAAAGAGCTAGAGGTATGAAAGATAAAGAGATGTCTTTTCAACATAATGTTATTTTTAATTATATAAAACTGTCATAAATTAAAGCCTTTTATTCTTTCTAGGATTAAGCACTTAGGATACTTCCCACATCACTTCATGTTTTCATCTTGTTATTTATAGACAATTTTAAATGGATGAAATTTGTTTCCTTAAAAGCCACATACTTTATTTTTTAATGGGTATTAGTCTCAGATCTGGTACAAATGGAGAGCTTAAAAAGCTTTTTCTAATTATTTTTCAAGCACATCATTAGGTGAAAAGAACCACTTGAATTGCAGACTGTAAAAGCAACATTATTTGTTCTGTGAGCACTTTTCAACTTGAATGCATATGATTGGGTCTAATGTCCTTGGATTGTTTCTAGAAAAATAGCAGGAATGAGAAAAACACCTACTGTGTTTAAGTTATTGTGGGTGTTACAAAGGGTCATATAAAAGGACACAAATCCTCCCTTCTAGAAGCTTATAGTCTACTTGGTGAGAAAAGGTAGAGGAAGAAGCATGTCCTACCTCATGTAATTAATTAGTTCCACAAAACAGGAGGTATAAGGGCAGTTTATAAAGTGACCGAGGAGCCAGGTGTTGCAGGAGATTGTGCATCTGCCCCTGAATTAGGAGGACCTGAGTTCAAATGTGACCTTACTTAAAGTGGGCAAGTCACTTAAACTCCCATTGCCTCCCAATGGAAAAAAAAATAAAGTGACAGTCATATATCATTAATAAAGTTTTCATGGAAATGGCTTTCCCCCCCCTTTTTTTTGCAAGGCAATTGGGGTTAAGTGACTTGCCCAGGGTCACACAGCTAGTAAGTGTCAAGTGTCTGAAGCTGGATTTGAACTCAGGTATTCCTGAATCCAGGGCCGATGCTCTATCCAGTGCTCCACCTAGCTGCTCTGGAAATGGCTTAAAAAACAAAAACAAAAACTGGACTTGTGGTCTTATTGACATAAAGGAAACTGATAAGGAAACTCCCTCTACCAGAGCGGGTCAGCGCCTGCTCAGTAATTTATAGTTTTGGAAAGTTACCTAGGGTACTGAGAGATGAAGTGATTGGTCACAGAGCCAATATGTGGCATGGGTTGGATTTGAACCCATCTTCCTTGCTCTATGGCTAGCCTGCTAATTGCTACCCCATACTGCCTATGATGTACAGTATAATTGCAACACAACATCAGGCAATCTTGTGCGAACCATATGTGTGTGAAAATTGAATATAATAATAATAAAATAGAATATAATAATATAGGGCATGCCACATTTGATTACCAAATAATTGTAGTTAATATTTTTATAGTGCTTACTGTGTGCCAGGCACTGTGCTAAATGCTTTACAATTGTCATCTCATTTGATCTTCACAACAAGCCCAGGAAGGAGGTGTTATCCTCATTTTACTGATAAGGAAACTGAGGCAGACAGGGTTAAGTGACTTTCCCGGGGTCACACAGCTAGTGTCTGAGGCTGGATTTGAACTCAAGCCTTCCTGACTTGAGGTCTGGTGCTCTATCCACTGTGCCACCTAGCTGCTATAAGAATTACTGTTAATTCAGCCGTAGCTGAATCTAAAGAAGATCCCTTGGCCTGACTCAGGAGGACATGGGTTTTACATTCTATCCCTTCCATTTGTTTGCTTGGTGGTACAGTGGATAGAGCACCAGGCCTGGAGTCAGGAAGATTCCTCTTTCTGAGCTAAAATCCGGTCTCAGGTACTTACTAGCTGTGTGATTCTGGGCAAGTCACTTCATCCTGTTTGCCTCATTTTCCTGATCTGTAAAATGAGCTGGAGAAGGAAATGGCAAACCATTCCAGTATCTTTGCCAAGAAAATCCCAAATGGCATCATGAGGAGTCAGACATGACTAACACACACATACACACACACATACACACACACACAAGTGGTATAATAAGAACAATTGGTTCAAACATCTTCATCACTTTTCTCTGCCTCCCTTCCCCAGTGCTTTAACACAATTTTTCACAAGTACATAGAAAATCCAGGGAAAAGTGATCTTTTAGGTATGGTGTAGCTTTCTACTGACCTCTTTGTTTAATCTCGAAGCTGCCTTTCCTTAATGTGTTTGATTTAGTTTGATTTAGTTCCTTGGCTCCTAATGTGGACTCTACTATATTGTTGTTTAGTTATTTCAGTCATGTCCAGTTCTTTGTGACCCTGTTTGGGTTTCTTGGCAAAGATACTGGAGTGGTTTGCCATTTCCTTCTCCAGCTCATTTTACAGATGAGGAAACTGAGGCAAACAGGATGAAGTGACTTGCCCAGAAACACACAGCTAGTAAGTGTCTGAGGCTGAAGTTAAATTCATAAAGATGAGTCTTCCTGACTCCAAGTCCAGTACTCAATCGACTGTGCCATCCTCATTACCCAAGACACTACTATAAACCTCTTCTCTCCCAAGAATGCTGCTAGGATGCCAATGAAAAGTCCAAATCCTCTGACCCTTTGAAGTTCACAAGGTTGTATTCTGATAAAAAAAAGGGTATGTGGAAAAGGCTCTGCTCTTTCCCCAAGCTGACATTTTAATCTTGGGCTTGGCTGACACTTTTCTATTCTGTCAGACACTCAAATTTTGGGTTCCAAACTGGCTTGCTATTCAATAGGCTGCATGGCATGGCGTTGTGTACATTAGATTAATGCTTTTGATTAACTGAATGATCAAAGAGGTGTTATGACCTGACAAATGTATCCACTCTAAGTGGGGTGAGGTGACTGCCTCATTTTAGCTCCTCTCTTATGTAAGTAAATCTCTGTAGTCCCTAGGACTTTGCCTTGCTTATAGAAGGTATTAATACTGTTTAAAAATAAAAAGAAACCAGATGCTGTGTAATTGTAATTTCTAATATTGGCAGTGAGAAGAGCTGAGGAAATATATAGTCCCCCTTCCTGGGGTGGGGGAGTATGGGTGTGGAATATTGAATGTACTGTCAGATATGGTTGATATGTTGGTTATTTTCACTGAACTGCTCCCCCCTTTCTTTTTTTTTTCTTTTTTTTTTTGTGGGGCAATGGGGGTTAAGTGACTTGCCCAGGGTCACACAGCTAGTAAGTGTTAAGTGTCTGAGGCCGGATTTGAACTCAGGTACTCCTGAATGCAGGGCCAGTGCTTTAACCACTGTGCCATCTAGCTGCCCCCCCTTTCTTTTTTAAATTCTTTATTACAAGGCATGGCTCAGTAGGTAGGTAAGGAAAAAGGATATTTTTGGATATAAAAGCAATGTGAAAACACTAAAATTTTTTTGAATGAAGCAATGATAAGTAGAAACTGAATCTATGTTGACTGATACTACTAAATGTTCCTTATTAGAATTAGGAATCTGGTAATGTTCCAAATAATATGACTCTTCATAATAATATTATTATTACTAAGAGAAAAATTGGCTGTCCTATTATTTTTTTAATGGTTAACTGACCATTAAAAATGGTCAAATATTTTTGAGGAAGGTCTGACTATCAGTGTACTTATTTGAAAAAAAAAACATTACAAATAAGGTCATTTATCATATAATGTTTTGCCTTTTTTAGTTTTCTAATAGGATAGACTTATTTACCTATCTTTGCTTTATTTTTAGAACAATGGCAAAATAACACATATGCAAAGAAGAATCCTATTTGTGGGTGCTGAACCTAACAAATGGTTGAGCTAGAGAGTCTCTGAAGCTACTTCCAGCTATGAATGTCTAAATTAAATAGGTTTATAAGCTTGAAGAAAAAAATCAATCAAACCAAATTTGTTAAGCATAGAATAGGTGCAAGGCATTGTTCAGGTGTTTGGTGTGAATGATTAAAAAACCTCCTCTAGATTTTTATATTTTTAAATGTAGTGATCTCAGTACTAATATTTCAAATAATCCACATTAAGATGTTAACCATTGTCTGACTAATTCTCAACTATGGGTTTTTTTCTACAGTGGGTATAGAAGATACCCACTGAAGAAAAATCTAATGTTCTAAAATGCTTAGCTATGCAAATACTTGTAATTTTTTGGAGTACCACCAGATGGCAGGGTGATTTAGGATTCAAACAAAACTAAGCTATTGTGTTCAATAAGCTAGGATTCAAAGTATCTATTTCAGTTTATTTTATCAGGTATATCTATCTGCAAAAGCACAAAGCCCCTTTAAAAGAGTAAATCTATATACATGTGTGTATATACATATGCACACATACATATGTATATACATATGTAAATATAAAATATATTTAAATGTTTACTTACTAAATAGACATCACAAAAGCTTCCTATACTTTTAATGCACTGAGAGAAAGTAAAAGAAACAATTACTATCAATTTTGAAAGGCAATAATAGAAGGTGAACTCTGGAATATTGCATTACTATATATTTTGAATTAGGGCCCAATCCGTTTATGCTGAGTGTGCTTTCCAGTGTCCATGGACTGAATATAAAGATGAGGTCATTGAGTCTGACCCTTCATGACCCCATTTGGGGTTTTCTTGGCAAAGATACTGGAGTGGTTTGCCATTTCCTTCTCCTGCTCATTTTACAGATGAAGGAACTGAGGCAAACAGGGTTAAGTGACCTGCCTAGGGTCACATAGCTAGTAAGTGTCTGAGTCCAGATTTGAACTACAAAGATGGGTCTTCCTGACTCCAGGGCTGGTACTCTATACGCTGTACCACCTTGCTGCTCAAAAGATAAGATAGAGATGAAAACATTGGTAAGAATTTATTTCAGGTCAACAGTGGCTCAATTTTGAAATACTCTCAGTCCTCGAGGTAGGCAGAGGTTAAGTATCAGAAAGGCATTTGGGATGTGAGCTTGAGAATACCTCCTTGTAGGTTTAGTAATAGAGGTACTTCCTGTCTGACATCTTCAACTGCATCTATATGTACAGGTGTTTTGCATGATTCTTAGGCAGAATGTTGTGGGTGGCAAAAGGCACTGAAGAAGGACATGGGCTGAGTGGACTTAAGCTATGTTAGATTTGTTTATTTATTTATTTTTTTAAATTTTACATATAAGGTATTTTATTTTTCCCATTACATGTAAAGATAGTTCTCAACTTTTGTTTATACAAGCTTTACAATTTCAGATTTTTCTCCCTCCCTCCCCTCCCTCCCCCCCTCCCCTAGACAGCAGGTAATCTGATATAGGTTATATATAGATATATATATCTATCTATACACACATATATATATATATACACACATAATAACATTAATCCTATTTCTGCATTAGTCCTGTTATAAGAGAAAAAATCAGAGCAATGATGCAAAACCTCAAAATAGAAAAGAAAACAACAGCACCAAAAACAAAAGAAATAGTATGGTTCAATCAGCATCTATACTCCACAGTTCTTTTTTTTTTTTCTTGGATTTGGAGATCCTCTTCTATCATGAGTTCCCTGGAACTCTTCTGTACCATTGCATTGGTGAGAAGAATGTAGTCCATCACAGTAGGTCAACATTCAATGTTGATGATACTGTATACAATGTTCTTCTGGTTCTGCTCATCTCACTCATCATCAGCCCATGCAAGACCCTCCAGGTTTCTCTGAACTCCTCCTGTTCATTGTTTCTTACAGCACAATAGTATCCCATTGTATTCATATACCACAACTTGTCCAATTGATGGGCACCCCCTCAACTTCCAATTCCTTGCTACCACGTAAAGAGCAGCTACAAATATTTTTGTGCATGTGGGTCCCTTTCCCCTTTCCATGATTTCTTTGGGAAAAAGACCTAAAAGTGGTATTGCTGGGTCAAAGGGTATGCACAGCTTTATTGCCCTTTGGGCATAATTCCAAATTGCTCTCCAGAATGGTTGGATCAGTTCACAAAAGCTATGTTAGATTTGGAATCAGGGCCTGATTTGTGGTACTCAGATCTATGGCATTATTGTTGGTAAATAAGATGCAATAGGAAGGGGAGTAAGTGAAATAGTAGACTAGAAAATTCTGTGCACTAGTGACCCCCAAACCTTAATTTATAGTGAATTTTTTTATTCAGAACCCAGAATAGAGGAGGAGGAATTTATTGTTGTTCATTTGTTTTACTCTTCATGACCCCATTTTGGGGATTATCTTGTCAAAGATACTGGAGTGGTTTATCATTTCCTTTTCCAACTCATTTTACAGATGAGGAAACTGAGGCAAACAGAGTTAAGTGACTTGCCCAGGGTCACACAGCTAGTAAGTATCTGAAGCTGGATTTAACTCATGAAGATGTGTCTTCTTGATTCCAAGCCCACAGTTCTATCCACTGTGCCTCCTAGCTGCCCTCAAGGAGAAGGAAAGTGGGCAAGAAAAGCACTGGACTAGGAGTGTGTATCTGAGCAAGTTACTTATCTCTGTCTTTCTTTTTGTTTTGTTTTTTGTTTTTGCGGGGCAATGGGGGTTAAGTGACTTGCCCAGGGTCACACAGCTTGTAAGTGTCAAGTGTCTGAGGCCGGATTTGAACTCAGGTACTCCTGAATCCAGGGCCGGTGCTTTATCCACTGCGCCACCTAGACATCCCATATCTCTGTCTTTCTTAGCTGCAAAATGGGGTATAATAACATCTACTTTTTAGGGCTGTTTTGAAGATAAGATTAGATAATATTTGTAAAGTGCTTTGTAGACTTGACATCATTATTTAAATGGTAGTGGATGATGTTAATAATAATGAATTGCCTCTCTTCTAGATGAGTAGCCCTAAGACAAAGAAGGAGCTAGGATTTTCTATTTCAGTGGGAAAAATGCTTCTGCTCCAGGACTGTACAGACAACTAACTATTACAGTTTTTGGAGAATTATTATTTTTTTCTCTTTTAGTAGAAAAATTGTAAAAATTTTGCAGTGCCCCAGGGATGCTGTCCAAGTTGGGAAACCAACCAATTCAAACTCGATCCCTCAGCAGCTCAAGTAACCTCTAGCTGCTCTAGAGCAAATATTTCAATCTGGGAGGTTATGGAGGACAGTAGCGATTGAGTTATTGTTATAAAATATACTATGATTTCTTGCCTTGGAATAAAATTAGTTTCATCAAAGCACCTTGGACGCTGCATTTGGAACATTTGTCTTGGGCCTCCTCCATAGGGACTAAGGAGAAAGGGCCTGAATTTATTGCAGGCAATGCTTTAGCAGTAAAGCTTACCAGCAAAGCAGGTGAGAGGGTCTGCGCTTTCTACTCTCATATGAAGGGAATTAGGAGCAAGTCAGAACATTGTTTCTCTGTTCCTCTCCCTCAGTGCATTGCCAGTAGGTGCTTCGGAATTGTCAAATGAATCACTGCATCTTGTCACCTATGGGATTTGTGTTCTGATTTAATAAGGTGAATGGAGAAGCATTTGGATGTCCTTGATTTATTGAAAATTCAGAATGAGGTAATCTATAATGGTCATAAAAAAGGGACCTGATAAAATAATTGGCTCTTTCTTTCTCTACCCCTGCTTTCCCCTCACCCTCCTCTTCCAGGAAACCATTGTCTCAGAATCGAACTCCCTGGATTCCAATGATAGCTTTATCTTGAGTCCATTCCGGTCCATGAATCACATCATGACAGTAAGTTATATTCACAGTTTATTTCTGGGGTGGTAGGCAGGATTTAGGTAACTATTTTGCAAAAGACATGCCCAGATCTTCCTTTGCCTTATTTCCTCAAGTTGGTCTGATTCTATATAGTAGCTATTATTGTATCCTTCTAAGCAAAGCTGACTAAATGATTTTTGTCCTTTTTGCATTGAATGTTTTATCTTTAAGGACCAGGGTTCCTCCTTCACTTCCCCCAACCAGCTTTGGATTAAAGAAAAACACTCTTGCTGGAGAGTGTTACATAGAAACAATATTCAGACAGGATTGAACTGAAAAATTTCAACAATGATGCCCAGTGAATTTAGCAAACAATATTCATTTTTGTATTAGATGTATGTGTCTGTGCCCAGAAATTTGGTCTCTTTCACACATGCAGATGGTGCTGTTGACCCACTCTTCACAGAACATCCCTCTTCAGTTCTTTTCCCAGCAGTGATTGAGTGGCTAGTCCCATAGCCAAGAACAATGAGCTAGCTAGTCCCCGATTTGAATGGAAGGAGGATCTCCAGCTGGATTCCATTTGGGAAAGTGGGCAGCAGTCTCAATAGTCCCAAGCTGCTCACTGCCACAAAAGCCCATATATATATTTTTTTAGCACCAACATTCTCCCGGTGATACTATATGGCTGGGAATCATGGAATGCCACCACCTCAGATGAATCAAAATTGTAGGCAAGACAAAAGGGTTACAGACAGATGCATGGTAGGGATAAGTAGGCCACAGCAATATACTAACAATGATTTGCTTGGAAGGGGCATAAACCATCATTGGAGACATGAATGAACAGAGAGGTGTGTAATTATGCAACAAAATGAAGGATAACAGATGGACAGCTTAAATGCTACTATGGTATTGAAAATATATTAAAAGAACTAGAGCAAGAACCCTAGGGTATTGAGTGGATTCCACATGGAAGATGTACAGAAAGACTTGATAGGATGAGCATCCCATTGATTTAGGGAGACAGGATTTAGGTAACCATTTTGCAAAAGAGAGACTTAGATATTCATTTGCCCTATATTTCCTCAAATTGGTCTGGTCCTATAGAGTTGCTATTGTAATCTTCCAAGTAATCTGGCTAAAATGATTTTAACCAACTTTGGGCTAAAGAAAAATGCAGGAAAGTCCTATGTAGAAACAAAATTGAGATGAGGATTACAATGAGAAATTTCAACAATGATGTCATCTGAGTGAATTTAGAAAACAGTATGTATTTTTGTATTAGATGAACTCTTTTAGTGAAGGAAATAGTCGCACCAATTCAAAGATTATTCAATTTAATTGACATAAATGAAAAGCAGTTATTGATCTGCAGGAGTTTGATTCTGCTGGGAGACTTAAAAAAGGAAAGCAATAGACATATATAAGATAATTTGAGGAGGAAGAAAACACTAAGAATTAGGGAAATAGGGAAAAGCTTCCTGCCAAGAAGAGACTTGAAGGAATCAAGAGATTCTCCAACTTAGAATGAGCAGGAGGTATTATTCCAGGGATGAAGAGAACCTATGCAAAGGAGGAATAGAACCCTGAATTTGAGAAAGAAGAAGTAGGGCAGTTTGACTGAAACATAGAATTATGTGAAATATCTGAAGAGGCTGGCTGGAGTTACATTGTGAAGGGCTTGAGATGCTAAGCTGAGGTGCTTGTATTTTACTTTTTTTGTGTTTTTTCGTTGTTGTTGTTTTTGCAGGGCAATGAGGGTTAAATGACTTGCCCAAGGTCACACAGCTACTTAGTGTCAAGTGTCTGAGGCTGGATTTGAACTTAGGTCCTCCTGAATCCAGGGCCAGCACTTTATCCACTGTGCCACCTAGCTGCCCCTGTATTTTACTTTAAAGAGAAGAGGGGGACACTAAAAATTCTTAAGCAGGGGAGAGGTGTGTTCAGATTTTGGCAGGTATTTGGAGTATTGTTTGGAGAGGGGGGAGACTGGGAACTGTGGGTCTAACATGTTCTTGAAATGGTACAGCTGAGAGTTGATGAAGAGCTAGGGTAGGAGATATGTGAGTGGAGAGAGGAGAATGTGATGTGAGATATGTTGTGGGGTTAGAATTAACAAGAGTTATTAATTAATTACATATGGGGGATAATATAGAGTGAAGAATTGAGGATAAATCTAAGGTTTTATACCTGGTTTACTAGAGAATTAGTGAGACCTTCAAACAAAAATTAGGAATTTTGGAGGAGTGACAAGTTTGATGGGGTTGGGACGATGAATTCTGTTTTGTACTTGGCTTTGAGATACCTCTACAATATTTTGGTGGAGCTGTCCAATGGGCATTTAGTATGTGGAACCCAAGCTCAAGAAAGAGATTAGGCCTAGATCTTTAGATTTGGGAATCATCTGCTTAGAGATGGTAATTGAACCCATGAGTATTGACAAGATTACTAAGAGAGGGTAGCAAAAGAAAAAAGAAGGTCCAGAACAGAGCCTTTGGGGAACATCCATGATTAAATGGTAGAACATGGATGATAATCCATTAAAGGAAAACTTTCTGATTGAAAAAACAGAAGGGGAAAACTAAGGGAGAAGAGGGCCATAAAATGAGAGGGAGGAGAGAGTATCCAGGAGAGACATTAAGAATATTGAGGGGGGCAGCTAGGTGGTATAGTGCATAAAGCACTGGCCCTGGATTCAGGAGGACCTGGGTTCAAATCCAGCCTCAGACACTTGACACTTACTAGCTGTGTGATCCTGGGCAAATCAGTTAACCCTCATTGCCCCCCCCCCCCCCAAAAAAAAAAAAAAGAATACAGAGGACTAAAAAAAAGCCATTGGATTTGGCAGGTATTAGATACTTGGTAATCGTGGATTGAGGAATTTGGTGGTACAGTAGATAGAATCCTAGGTTTGGTCTTCCTGAGTTCAAATCTGGGCTAGGATACATAATAGCTCTGTGACCCTAGGCAAGTCACTTAATCTTATTTGCCTCAGGTTCCTCATATGTAAAATGAGCTGGGGAAGGAAATGGCAAACCACTGTAGTATATTTGCCAAGAAAACCCCAAATGGGGTCACAAAGAATCAGATGTAATTGAAATGACCTAACAACAATGACAACAATGAGGTGAGAAGCCAGATTTGATGTTGAGAAGTGAATGGAAGGTAGGAAAGTCCAGTCAATGAGATCAGACTTATTTCTCTAGGAGTTTGGCTATGGCGTAGGATAATAATGGATGACAGAGTCATGTAAAGGATTTTGAAAGAATGGAAGAGACAGGAGCATATATGTAAGCAATAGGGAAGGAGCCAACAGATAAGGGAGAGAGAGAGCGAGAGCGAGAGAGAGAGAGAGTGAGAGAGTGAGAGCGAGAGAGAGAGAGGGAGAGAGAGCGAGAGAGCGAGAGATGATCAAAGTGGAAAATGCCCAGAGTAGGTAGGAGGGGAAGGAATCTAGGAAATAAACAGAACAGTTGACCTTGGCAAGGACAAAGGCCAACTTTTTGTCAGAGACTGTAGCCAAAGAGGAAAAGGTAGGATGATGTAGAGGTTATAGGAGTGTGGAGAAGAGGCAACACACTGAATGGTCTCTATTGTCTCAGAAAAGTAGGAGGCAAATTCCTCTGCTCAAAGGGTGGGAAGGAAGAGCAGGTTTGAGAGGTTTGAGGAGTGAAGAGACAGTTGGTAATAACTTCTGTAGGAGGAAGATGGAGTCAATGAAGGAAGAATCAACAGATAGTCATCTAAGTGAGGACCCAACTGAAATTAGATAGCATAAATCTGTAATGTACCTATTGAGCCCGCCTTTGTCATTTCTTCATAATGGCATTATAATGACTCATCTTTACTCTTCTGTCCCATTCTACCCTTTCCAATTCTAAAGGATTTATAAGAGTTAGCGTACTTTGTTCCAAGAAAATAAAGGAAAATAAACACCAACCAACCTAATGAGTAAAAATTGTATTAAATTCGACAAACATTTGTTATATGCTTATTATGTGTAGTGTATTGTCCTAGGCACCTATGAAACAAAAGGGGAACCCAATCCCTGTCTACAAGGAGTTTGTGATCTATAAAACCTGAACACAAATAAGTATAATTATTCAGAGTTGAGCGTGACACATTCTTCAAAGCTTTTTTTTTTTTTTAAAAGAGGGATAAAAGGAGGAGAGGAGATTACTTCTAGCTGAAAGAATTAGATGAGGTTATATGAAGGTGTTATCTGAGTTGGGTCTTAAAGGAAGAGAAAGATTTTAACCGGCAGAGGATAGAGTACTGATTCTAAAGTTTAGATAACAATGCGGCAGCTAGGTGGCACAGTGGATAAAGCACTGGCCTTGGATTCAAGAGAACCTGAGTTCAAATCCAGCCTCAGACACTTGACACTTAACTAGCTGTGTGGCCCTGGGCAAGTCACTTAACCCTCATTGCCCTGCCCCACCCCCAAAACACACACACCAAAAAAAGCAAACAAAAAGCCAAAAACAACAAAAAAATGCAGTTTAATAATAAATAAACAAATATTATGATGGTAGTGATGATGACAAGAAAACTTATTATATTTTAGTTACTAAGCACTGAGGATACAAATAAAATCCCAAATAGTCACTGTTCATTCCTTGAATATCTGGAATTTTAGTTTTATCCTTCAGGCAATAATAATAAGTAATATTTATATCACCCTTACTATATGCCAGGCACTATGCTAAGTGCTTTACAATTATTATCTCATTTGAGCCTCACAACAACCCTGGGAGGTAGGTGCTATCATAATTTTCATTTCACTGATAAGGAAATGGAAGTTTTTTGAAGTGACTTGTCCAAGGTCACACAGCCAGGAAATGACTGAGGCTGAATTTCAACTCAGATCTGCCTGGCTCCAGGCCAGGTGCTCTATTCCTTGTGGAGAATCACTAAGCAAAATATGAATATTGAACATTTCTATTCTGTGATAAAGGGTAAAGAGCATTGGCTTTAAAACAGGACCTGTGTTCAAGTCCTGCCTTGGACATGTTTCCTGGGTGACACTGAGGAAGTCACTAAGTCTCTCTGTCTCAGTTTCTTCATCTGTAAAATGAGGGAGTTGGACTCTAGCTGTATATCTATGAGGTAGCTAGGTAGATAGAGCATTGGTCTTGGAATCAGGAAGATCTGAGTTAATATATGGCCTTAAACACTAGCTGTGTGATCCTGGAGTATCACTTGACTTTGTTCTATGTCAGTTTTCTTATCTTATAAAATGGGAATAATAATCATAATAGCATCTACCTCCAAGTCTTTCTGTGAGGATAAAATGAGATCATATTTACCAAGTGCTTTGCAAACCTTAAAGAACTAAGTGCTAGCTTATTATTATTATTAATTATTACCTATGATATATGGATCCTAATTGCCAATCCTCATTGCCTTAAGAGCTATCATACTTCTCTGTCAAAAGCTGAGCTGGCAACGTTCCCTTTGAAAGTTTGGTTATTGCTTGTAGCATCTCCTCATTTAACACCTTGCTAACCCCAAAGAAGGGTATTCCATGCCCAGTTCTATCAAGTGAGAATTCTTAAAACAGTGAGATTTAAAAAACATTTTAACAAGGCATCAATATACCATTATGGTATTACCGTTATTTTCAGTCCTAGGGTCCTGGCTCTCTGACAGGTTGGTTTAAAAGAGATTTTTATTCACTCCAAGAAGAGGAGTCAGAACAGATAGTCTATGAGTCATTTCAGGTGAGGCCACTTAATCCCATTATCAGTCATTGGGCTGCTTCTGGGAAGATGAACTTGCAAACTATAGATATCAGAGCAGGGCAGCAATAACTTTGCTGCTATGGGGCCAATTATAAGAATACAAAGCTTGCAATCCCTTCTTGCTCCAATGAAGCCTTCTTATAAACTCAACTTTTGACTTCTTGGTGTTTCTCTAATGGGTGAAATGTTGTTCTGAAGTGTTAGTTTAGACTCTGGATGGGGAGAGAGGCTGGTATAGTAATAGTGGATGACTGCGGTCTTTGCCATGGGGCATCTCAAGCTGGTTTATGAGACTGGCTTGCTAAGTGAAATACTTCAGCAAACAGATTATTTAAGCTCTCCTGGATTATTTTTGCTCCTTAAAAATTTGATGTATTTTGCTTTTTTTTTTTAACATCACCTGAACTTCCCATCGTATCCTTTTCCTCTCTCCTTCACAGAGGATCATCCTTTATTTTTATTTTTTGGAGGCAGTTAGGGTAAAGTGACTTGTCCAGGGTCACAAGCTAGTTTCTAGTGTCAAGTATCTGAGGCTGGATTTGAACTCATATCCTCCTTACTCCCAAGCCAGTGCTCTATCCACTGTGCCACCTAGCTGCCCTTGTGAATAATCCTTTATAACAAAAAATAAAGGAAGAAAAATACAGATCAGCAAAATTGACCCATACATCTCCCCTCCTCCCTACCCAATTAAAAGAAAAAAAACAAATCCCTTGTGGTAAACAGGACTCATTGAGCTAAACAAATTCATGCATTGCCCATGTCCAAAAAATGTACAGCCAAGTCCCAATTAATGAATCCTCTAAAATGGTCCTATTATTGGAACTCACACTGCATATTGTATCTCATTATGCATCAACATTCTTTCAGGAAGTGGCTAATGCGCTTCATCATTGTTTCCTGTCATTGTGGTTGGTCACTGCATTGATCTGAGATCTTAAATCTTTCATAATTGTTTGTTTTTACTCCTTTCTTCTATGAATTATTCTCCTGATTCTGCTTATTTCATTCTGAATAAGTTCCTACAAGTTTTCCCATGTTTCACTGAAGCCATTTTTTCCATCATTTCTTAGGGTATAGTAGTATTCCTTACATTAAAATACCCTCATTTGCTCATTTTTCCCAATTGTTGAATACTCCCTTAATTTCTAGTTCTTTGCCACTACAAATGATCATTCTTGTTGGGGAAAGAGAACTATAATAATGATAATATTTAACAATTATTTGGCACATATTATATGCCATTTACTATACACCTAGCAAAGTATATAGTAAGGGCTGAGTGCTTTACAATTGTTATCTCATTTGATCCTTACAACAACCCTGGGAGGCAGGTGCTATTATTATCCTCATTTTACAAATGAGGAAACTGAGTAAAGCAGAGGTTAAGTGAATTGTTCAGAGTCACACAGCCAGGAAAAGTCAAATTCTGGATTTGAACTCAGGTCTTCCTGACTCCAGGTTAGGTGCTCTATCCATTGTACCACTTAACTGCTTCTTTTGCTTCAAGAACAAAGTGATTAGCCTCTTTCAGAAGTAGAAGTGAGTTTATCTTTGCTTTCCCCCCTGTTTCCTTGTTGACCTCCCTGCAAGGGCCAAGTACTTGTGGCAACAAGGTGCCTCCAGGGGCATTGTCCACATCACTGCCCTGAAACTCTGCCAGGCAATAGACTGCTGCACTTTACTGACAGAAAATAGGACACCTTGCTGGCTGCTGCTCAGACAACATAATCCCATGTCCTTTGATTCCATATCTATTATTCTTTCTCCTGTACCATAAAAGACCAATGCAGTGATTTGAAAGATATTGCAAAGTGCAGGATTCTAGATTTGGAGTTTAGATTTGCCTCAGATAGATATAAGTTGTGCAAACCTGAGCATATCATCAATCTATAAACAATTAATGAACATTTATTAAGTGCCTACAATGTGCCAGGCACTGTGCTAAGCACTGGGGATCCCAAAAGAGGCAAAAGACAGTTATTACCCTCAAGGAGTTTACAATCTCAAAGGGTAATCTCTCTCTGTCTCTGTCTCTGTCTCTGTTTCTCTGTCTCTGTCTCTCTGTCTCTCTGTCTCTCTCTGTCTCTGTCTCTCTCTCTGTCTCTCTCCATCTCTCTGTCTTTCTCTCTCCGTCTCTCTGTCTGTCTCTGTCTCTGTCTGTCTCTGTCTCTGTCTCTGTCTCTCCGTCTCTGTCTGCCTCTGTCTCTGTCTGTCTCTGTCTCTCTGTCTGTCTCTGTCTGTCTCTTTCTCTCTCTGTCTCTCTCTCTCTCTCTCTCTGTACTTAAGTTTCCTAATTTGTAAAGTGGGGGGATGGACTTGATGATCTCTAAGATCCTTTGCAGCTCTAAGATTCAACGACTTGCCTATGGATGCATAGCTGAGAAAGTGTCTGAAGTGGGATTAAATGCAGATCTTTTCCACTCCCAATTCAGGGTTCTAACTACACTGTAGCCCTCCCCATCTCAGTTCTTTCTCCATCTTTCTGGCTATTTGCCTCTTTGAGTTTGCCTCTCTCTTTGTCCCTTTCAGTCTCCCTCATTATTTCTACCTCCCTCCATCCCCCTTATGTTTCCTGTGAGCATAATGTTGCTTGTCCTCGATGGCCATCAGTAATGAGCAAATTTGAAAACAATGTAGTTTGAGACCCTTCAAGCACTTTGCTGTAGAGAAATGTAGATGGGGCTGGGGCTGAGCATATTCGTGGTGAGGATGCTCTAGTAACACCTAAAATCATCATTCATAAGTTAATATAGGCAGACACTGGACTGTATCTTACTAGTAGCAGAGTTCCTAAATGTATCACATACTCACACCTTTGTAAATGCCTTGTGGTGTGCTATCAGGTATGTTTCCAATGATGGGTAAGGAAGGAATCACTTTACAAAACTGAAACAGAAGGTTTGGGAGCAAAGAAAAAGAGAACCAGTAGGTGTCAGCATTACCCAAGTGGTCGGGATTGTGGCAACTCTTTCTTCTATCCTCCCCTTCAGCCAGAAAGGTGTTGTTGTTATTATTACTCTTTGAATGAGATTTTGAAGAGTCATGATTATGTGCTTGTCCATCTTTAGCAGATCAAGGACTGTTTTAAAATGGAAGACATCTTGCTTGTCTATTCTACATCCACCCCCTACCTCCAACTCTGTTCTTTCTATTATATTTAAAATATAGCTACTATAGTTGGTTAAAATCTCAATTCATAATTTAGCAAGTGACCTAAGTTTGGATTTTAAAAAAATTATGCAAGGTGATTGGGCTACAAGAAAAAGACTATTTAAATGTTAATCTTCTCTGGGGTGGCTTCCTAGCAAGCCTTATAAATCTCATTTTTAGAATCATGGATTATGAGGGTGGGAAGGACGCTTATTCTCATCCCTTAATTTTATAAATGATGACAATGAAACCCAGAGATGGAAAATGATCTGACAGATTCATGAAGTCATAGATAGGTAACTAGAGCCAGAACCCAGGTTTCCTGATTTCCAGTGCAGTGCTGTTATTTTTTTTTCCCCCCAATAATCTTTTTTTTTTTGGAGTATTTTATCCTTCTAACTTTTCCTTTCTCTAGAGCATCAAAGACTATAGGTTCTGGGCAAGCTTGGATGTTAATCCTCTACCCAGTTGGGGAGTCTGGAGCTGTTGGTGACTCTTGATGTCAGTGACTCTCAACTGTAGCCATTTCCTTGCCCTCTGGGACATGCTTCATGTAAAGATGGAGGCAGCAGCCTGAGTGTAGCAGTTGGTTAAACCCTGGAAGTATTCATGAGTGATTATCTTCAGGAAAATCCCCATAGCAACCTAGGAGAGTGCCTGCCCTTAGTAGGATGATCAAGATGATTATGTTAGAGAGGGAAAGAAAATCACGGGTAACAGCTGGATTGAAGAAGGATGATTATGCACATCAGCTACTCGAGTTGTTTTTCATTAGACAATGCAGGCATTGTGGAACTGGTTGTTTCTCTATCTTGGTATGGTAGAAGGAGCACAGCAATGAGATTCATTAGATAAGGTTCTAGCCCCAGTTCTGTTACTGGTTTTCTTGCTGTTCCTTAACCATAACCATCTTCTATTCTTCTACCCTTTGAATGAGCTGTTCCCCATGCCTGAAATACTGTACACCCTTTCCTTTTTGTTGTTTTTGTTGGCAAAGATACTTGATTGGTTTGTCATTTCCTTCTCATCTTACAGATGAGGAAACTGAGGCACACAGGGTTAAGTGATTTGCCCAGGGTCACAAAGCTAGTAAGTGTCTGAGACCTGATTTGAACTCATGAAGATGGGTCTTCCTAATTCCAAGCTCAGTGTTCTAACCACTGGACCACCTAGCTTCCCCTTCTTCAAAACTTGGCTCATCAATCAGGCAAAATTTATTAACTGACTACTATGTGCCAGTACTTCCTGTATGATGTCTTTCCTGAAAACTCCAGCCACTGGTGCATCCCTTCCCAAGGGAATAAACACAATTTTGTGTGCATTTATTTGTTTTTGTTTGTTTTGTTTTACAGATTTTGCGTATAGTAGGTTTTTGTAATAGTTAGAGCAGTGGTATCAAACTCAAATAGAAATGGGGGCCACTAAATACACAAGGATCCTGGTGTGTGTGTGTGTGTGTGTGTGTGTGTGTGTGTGTGTGTGTGAGAGAGAGAGAGAGAGAGAGAGAGAGGGAGAGAGAGATTGACTTAGAAAACCACATATTAATATATCCATGTTAGGTTTTTGTAATAGAGCAGTGGTATCAAACTCAAATAGAAATGGGGGCCACTAAGCTATACAAAAGGATCCTGGTGTGTGTGTGTGTGTGTGTGTGTGTGTGTGTGTGTGAGAGAGAGAGAGAGAGAGAGAGAGAGAGAGAGAGAGGGAGAGAGAGATTGACTTAGAAAACCACATATTAATATATCCATGTTTTATTGAATTTTTCTTGATTTTGTTAAGTATTTTCTAATCATAATCTGGTTGGGCAGTGCTAGGGAGTGTTGTGGGCCACATGCAGCCTGATAATGGCTGGGGGTTTTGACACTTCAAGCCTAGACCCTTAGACGTGGGGTCAGGGAGGCCTCAGTTCAAATCTTGACTCACACTATGTGACCTTAGGCAAGTCACAGATTCTGTAAATCTCAATTTCTTTATCTGTAAAATGGTCGTAATTTAGCATCCATCTCATAGTGTTATTTTGTGGAGCAAGAGAATATATGTAAATTGCACTGCAAAACTTAAAGTTTTAATGATTATGACTTATTTTGCATGTAGGTTTTTTTTGGGGGTGGGGTGGGGCAATGAGGGTTAAGTAACTTGTCCAGGGTCACACAGCTAGTGTCAAGTATTTGAGGATGGATTTGAACTCAGGTCCTCCTGAATCCAGGGCTGGTGCTTCATCTACTCCACTGCTCCACTTAGTTGTCCCCTTGAATGTAGTTTTATGTGTTCATGTTCTTTCCCTCACTAGAATATAAACTACTTGAGAGCAAAGACTTTAGTTATGTTTTCATATCCCTAGAGCCTAACAGTGTCTGGCACATATTAGGGTTTTAATAAATGATTTTTGATACATCACATGATCTTGGACAGGTCACTCAACTCCTCTCAGTTTCTTCATCTGTAAATTGTGGTTAAGTTAGATGATGTCTGCTGTCCATCCCTTCTAGCTCTGGCATTCTATGAAACTAGAAAACATTTGTTAAGTCAATAAATGCCAAGGTTACATTAGACTGCTGAACTGAATAGCAAGAAGGGCTCTAGTTCACATTTGTCTTCTTCCTACTTAAATGTATGGAAAATAAAGGACATTCTTCTAGCCTTTCCTTCACTGTCTGGGGGATTATGCTGAAGCAATCTCTGCATTGCATCATGTCTTAGAGTTTTAGACCATGAATAGATGGTGATATCTGTTTTCAAGGTACTGTATTCTACAAACTTGATAGATGAAACTGTGATCTCCAAACAAATGGGTAAATTCAAATACATTTTCTTTAATGAGCACTTTTCCTAGGATTCTGTCTAGGATTCTGTTCAGTAGAAAGATCATTGGATTGAAAATCAAGGTTCTGTGTTCAAATTCTTATTTACTAGCTATGTGACCTTGGACAAATGACAAATAGATACAATGCACATTTTTTAAAGCATAACCTACATGCCAGGAACTGTGCAAAGATATGGAGATAAAAAACAAATCCCTGACCTTAAGGAGTTTACCATCTAATGGGGGAAATACAAAACACAAAAGGAATCTGAAAAATGGGGAGGTGGGAGAAGGTGGGAGCAGGGCATAATGATGGTTGTGAGAAATGAAGAGTTGGCTGATCTCTGATCCCTCTTTATTTATTTATTATTTATTTATTCATCCATCCATTCATTCATTCATTTGTTCTTCCAGCAGTAACTTTTCTGTTTGCTTTTTCCCTTTGACTCTAGGCCAAACTGTAATTTTTTTAATCATAAAGGTATTTTATTATTTTCAGTTACATGTAAAGATAATTTTCAACATTTGTTTTCATAAGATTTCGAGTTCCAAATTTTTCTCCCTTCCTCACTTCCCTCCCTGCCTCCCCAAGACAGCAAGCAATCTGATATAGGTTATATATGTACAATAACATTAAACACATTTCTGCATTAGTCATGTTGTGAAAGAAGGATCAGAACACAAGGGAAAAACCTTAAAAAAAACCAAAAACAAAAGTAGAAGCAGTATGGTTCAATCTTCATTCAGAACCCACAGTTCTTTTTTCTGGATATGGAGAACATTTTCCATTGTGAGTCCTTTGGAGATGTCTTGGATCATTGCGTTGCTGAGAATAGCTAAGTCTATCATAGTTGATCATCACTCAATGTTGCTGTTGCTGTGTACAATGTTTGTTTCCCTTGTTCTGCTCACTTCACTCAGCATCTGATCCCTTTTTAAATGGAATTTTTGGGAGGAGTTTTCTACTTTCACCTGAAGCCCTCCATTCAGAGGAGCAGAGGCTTCTGAGGGTACTGAGGAGACAGGAGTACCAAAGTTGATGCAAGTAAATGATGATGAATTTTCTGGTGATGAACATTTTCTTAATTTTAACTTTTTTAGCCTCAGTTTCTTTATCTGTAAAATTAGGGAGTTGGACTAGATAACCTCAGAGACCCCATCCAACTGTAAATCCATAATCTCAATGCTCCTATGATTAGGGTGGAAATTTCCACAAAATAAATGGGGCAAATTCCTTTGATTTAAGGGATCTTCAGGCAGTTTCATAGCCCAGCAGGTCAATGCTATCTTTTTCTGCCTTCTCAGAACAATATAGGGAAAAAAGGCTGTTTACAGGACTTTAAATCACACACAGAAATGCCTTCTCTAGTTTTCCCTCTTCCCCTCAAGAGCTGGTGTTCACCACTTAAATATCAAGTTCCATTGGAAAGGCTGAATGTCTTGTTTCCCTCTGGGTAGTCTAACTGCTCCCAATAGTCCCCATGAGAAAAGTAATTTGTTCAAGTCTTTACATAAACACAAGAGAAGGAAAAAGACATACCTAGTATAAAGAGAGAAGGTTGATCAGGGAGAGCTGGTTCCTTAGACAACTTGATGAGCTAACAGTGAAGGGAGCTTTTGTCTGGGACTTCTGAAAGCACCACCTCCTCTTTTATTTTATGGCCTCGCCTTTGGAATCTTGTTAAGAGAATAAAGACAACTCCTGAATTGATCTCAGGGACCACCTTCCCTCCCCCCACCCTCCCTTTCTGAGCAGAGGTCAGAGATTTGAGAATTTAGAATAGGTTTTCCTTATTCAAGAGATGGCAGCAGCATCTCAACAGTTGTGGAATAGTGAGAATTCCTGCATCTGCTCATGCATACCAGAAACATCTGTCTGTCTGTCTGTCTGTCTGTCTGTCTGTCTGTCTGTCTGTCTGTCTGTCTGTCTGTCTGTCTGTCTGTCTGTCTATCTATCTATCTATCTATCTATCTATCTATCTATCTATCTATCTATCTATCTATCTATCTATCTATCCATGCTTACCCATAGGGCCCAGGAGTATAGTGCATGGATAATGTTCTTCATCCGCAACATCCTGTGTAGAGGCAGCATGAACCTAGTATCTTCTAGCATTAAAAGGAGATTTCTTAGCAGTGACAACTTTAGCAGTTTCCTTAAAAGTATATCCCTTACTCTGTCATTTCCCACTTGGATCCACTTCTCTATAATGTCCCAGGAACTTCATCCTGGAAGATCACTTCAGCCCTGAAACTCATGCTGGAAAATATTCTCTACTTCTAGTGTTCCTCTTTTGATTAGAAAGATTAAGAGGTCCCCCTAGAACCTCCTTTTAAGTGGGTACCCTGGCCAATCATCTCTTCATTTCCCACAAACAGCACTCCTTTGGATTTCTCTGTCATGCTCCACCCATGCTGGGTACCTCATACAAGCTTCCTTTTGTGTACAGTCTTCCTCCATTACAATGTGAATTCTTTGAAGGCAGGGATTGTTTTTTGCCTTTGTTTCCCCAGGCTTAGAATGATGCCTGAAACATAATAGGCGATTAATAAATGCCTATTGACTGACTAGGATTATATAATATGCAATTGATAGGCTTGATAAGATGGCCTTTGACAATGTAATGATATAAAAAGAACACTGGACTTCGGGTCATGAAGAGCAGTGTTCTTGCCGTGACTACGTCTCTAACTCACAATATGACCTTGGCCAGGTTTTCTAACTTCTCTTTATCTTGTATTTTTCACTTGTAAAAAAAATGTAGGGAAGGAGGATCTTGTTTGGAGTGGTTCTGTTTCTGTGGCCAAGATTAGTAGAGGCGGCTGAGTCTCATAAAGCAATTAGTATTCCTTGTTGTCAGAGAGGGGCATGATCAGCCACACTTGAAAACCAGCCCACTTTATCCAGCCACAAATTATAAGGCTTTTTCTACTACCCTGACCAACTTCTAAATATGGTCTTTTCAGTCCCTTTGGAGTTACTGATCCACTCATGAGGCATAGTCTGAACCATTTATTGAGTTTTACATATCACTGTTAATAAATTCACTTGCCTGGAAAAAAATTGCCTTAGTTTGTCTCAATGTCATTTTTTTACCTGCCACATTTTTAAAAAATAAAGTATTTTATTTATTAATTTTTTCCCATTACATGTAAAGATATTTCTCAACTTTTGTTTATACAAGCTTTCCAATTTCAGATTTTTCTCCCTCCCTCCCCTCCCTCCCCCCTCCCTTAGACAGCAGGTAATCTCATATAAGTTATTTATATATATATATATATATACATATACATATATATGTATATGTATATATATAATATTAAACATATTTCTGCATTAGTAATGTTATAAGAGATTATATTAAAATAAGGTCAAAATGGATACATGATTTAGACATAAGAGGTGATACCATAGGTAAATTAGGAGAGAAAGGAATAGTCTACCTTTCAGATCTTTGGAAAGGAAAACAGTTTATGACCAAACAAGAGATAGAGAATATTATAAAATGCAAAATGGATGATTTTGATTACATTAAATTAAAAAGGTTTTGTACAAACAGAAGCAATGCATCCAAAATTAGAAGGGAGGCAGAAAGCTGGGAAAAAATCTTTATGGCCAGTACTTCTGATAAAGGCCTCATTTCTAAAATATAGAGGGAACTAAATCAAATTTATAAGAATCCAAGTCATTCCCCAATTGAAAAATGGTCAAAGGATATGAATAGGCAGTTTTCTGATGAAGAAATCAAAGCTATCTATTCCCATATGAAAAAATGCTCTGTCTGTCTATCTATCTATCTATCTATCTATCTATCTATCTATCTATCTATCTATCTATCTATCTATCTATCTATCTATCTATCTATCTATCTATCTATCTATCCATGCTTACCCATAGGGCCCAGGAGTATAGTGTTGGTCTGTGCCTAGCCTATTCCATTGATCCTCCACTCTATTTCTTAGGCAGTACCAGATAGTTTGGATGACTGCTGCTTTATAGTAAAGCTCCAGGTTTGGTACTGCTAACCCACCTTCCTGTGCATTTTTTTCCATTATTTCCCTTGATATTCTTGATTTTTTGTTTTTCCAGATGAATTTTGTTATTATTTTTTTCTAGCTCTATAAAATAATTTTTAGGTTACCTGCCACATTTGTGAAGGTCTTTAGAAGTTGGTTAGTCAACTAGCATGAATTAAGCACCTACTATGTACCAGGCACTGTGCTAAGTGCAAGGGATACAGAAAAAGGGTAAAAGCAGTCCCTGCTCTCAATGAACTTGAAATCTAATGGTAGCTTATAATTGATCCTAGAGGCAATAGGAAGCCACTGGCACTTATTAAGTAAGGGAGTGATAGGGTTAGATCTGCACTTAAAGAAAATCACTTTGGCAGCTGTGTGGAGGATCGGTTGTAATGGGGAGAGACTTAAGTCAATGGAGATCAATTAGGAGATCATTGAAATAGTCTAGCTGAGAGGTGGTCAGATCCTGAACTAAGGTAATGGCTGTGTGAGTAGAGAGAAGGGTCAAAAGGGAAAAATGTTGTCTGGGTAGAAACTGCAAGATTTGATGAATGACAGCATACATGGAGTAAAGGAGAGGGAGGAGTCAAGGAGGATGCTGTGGTTACAAACTTGGAGTGGTACCCTCTACAGAAATAGGGAATTTAGGAAGAGGGATGTACATGCTTCAGTAGATGGCTAAATGCATTTTTGACCAATAAATGTAATAACATACTGTTCCACATATACACATGTGTGTATATATACACATATACATACACACACATATATATATATACACATTTGTCTATCATTCTTTCTGTCCATCCATCCATCCATCCATCCATCCATCCATCCATCCATCCATCCATCCATCCATCCATCCATCCATCCTTCCATCTATCTATTTATATATATGCCTATTTACAGCTCTGCTTTGTGATCAAATGGTCCTTCTGCTCACTTAGCAATGAGTAGTGACTGGCATATCTTCTGTTATCCTGGGGACATTGATGATATATGAACAGGGTCTGTTGTGTTAGTCCATGGCTAGGAGTATCCAGCAGACATTTCCTTCACTCAAAATCTTGAGAGGGAGTAGTTTGTAACTAGGTGGAAGAAAGAGAGCTGGGTTAAGGGAAAGGAAAATAGCAACAAGAAAAGGGGAAATTTGTAAGAGTCCGGAGTAGTTTCTGGCCTTAATGATTACAATTTTATTAAACTTTTTATTGTTTATATTTCCCAATTCAAATAATCACTTCCCAATACAATCCCACTATCATCCAAGTCACTGTTATAACATCCAAAACAATCAAAACAATTAAGCCAAACTGAATAGATAAATGAAAAAGCATTTGTATAGGGCTAACTGTTGGGTCTGGGAACAGAAAAGTGAGACTATCTCTGCTCTCAAGAAGTTCACATTCCAACTTAGGGAGACAACATGTAATAGGACCAAAAAAGGACTAATACTGACAGTGTATTAAACATTATTTCCATATTTTCCCATCTCTCCTTCCAACAGAGGAAAATGTGTTTCATCATTTATTCTCCAGACTTGAGATTGGTTACAGAAATTAATTTGAGTTTGTTTGCCAGCTTTATAATTTCAAGGTTCCAGTGATATAGTACAAAGCACATTAAGAATTCATTTCAATACAATACTTAGGTAGGGCATGAGTTTGGTGTGTGTGTGTGTGTGTGTGTGTGTGTGTGTGTGTGTGTGTGAGAGAGAGAGAGAGAGAGAGACAGAGAGACAGAGACAGAGACAGAGAGAGACAGAGAGACAGAATCAGAGAGAAAGAGAGAGCATGAGGGAGATAAAGAGAGAATTAAAGACAGAAAAAGAGTGAGATGGGGGTGAGGAAGACAAAGAGTGTGTGTATATGAGAGAGACAGAGACAGAAAGAGATAGGAAGACAGAAGGATGGGGGTCTGGAGAGTGTCTTGCTCTTAATCAGATTTCTTTTTGAAAGAATGTGTCATAGTCATGTCAGAGCAGATCATATTTTAAAATACAGAAATTTATATTTAAGTGTGTTGCCAAATGATGGAAAAGCATGTATTTGAGTCCTGGAAATTTTAATGAGAGCAATTGCCTTTAAAAAAAATTGATTATCAGTGGGAGTTAATTGTTTCTAGGACTGGGAAAGAATGTAACAGTATTACTGTAATTAAGTTTATAGTATACTCCAGTGGTTTTCAAACTTTTTTTCCCCTCACAGAGCAATTTTTTTTCTTTTTCTTTTTGCCTCCCCTGGGAGAAATCACAGCACACTGGATCTTTAAATCAGAGACAAAGAAGGCCTCCTGGGTAGGAGCCTAGACTCATTCACTGGGCCTTGGCATTCCTCTGCTTCTCTTCTTTCTTTCTCACTCTTCCTTTCCTTCTCCAGAACTCACCATAGTCAGATGCGCTAGTGTGACTTTGGGAAGAGTGGATAGCAAACTGTAGCTGGGAGAAGGGGCTGAGGATTTCAAGGCATACCTAGAGAAATTCACCCTCTCATTCCATACAGCTCACATCCATGTTCTCCTGTAAATCCTTTAGGGAAGGGGGTGGGTGAGGGTCCATTCAATGAGCTGAGGATGGCCTTCCTCCAGGCCTCTTGTGGATACCAAGGAATCCTCAGATTGTCTATCAGAGATCCTTTGCTCTAGCCACACAACTGACCCACCTTCTTTTCCCATTAAACACCTTTCTGATGACATCCTTTATGCCCCTCTTGCTAAATTTCTTATCGTTAATGCATTACACTTATGTCAATCACGGGCATCTTCATTTCTTTTTTGGGTGACTTCAAAAATTAAATTCTTCAGACTCGGTGGTATTCCATGGTCCCTAACTAGACAACATAAAGAGAAGGATAATGGTGGTTCCCAATTTCATTTTAGCTTCAGAATAACTTTGAGAGGTAGATGAGTAGAAGGAGTAGAGGAGGCAGTGTTGTGCCTTTGTGTTCAGTACCATTTTACATGTCACTTCTGTCCCAAGGTCCATGGATATGGGATTATCTCCTTATTGGTGGAGATGAATGTCCTGCCCTGTTTGAGAGGCAACAACTCCGCCCTGTCTTTCACAGAAGGTTAGGCATTCATCTGCACCAATAAGGAGACAGTCCTGTACCAATGAGCCTCGGGATAGGGGCTCATACATACAAGAAGGAAGTTGAGTATCAGAGAGGGGAAGTAATTTGCCCAAGTTCACACAGTTAAGAAATTTGAGAGCCAGAGCACATACCTAGTTCTTTTGACTTCAAATCCAGCCTTTCTTTCCACAACACCAGACTATCTTCTCGATGTTTCATTTTAAAAAAAAATCTTTTTAGTGAGGCAATTGGGGTTAAGTGATTTGCCCAGGGTCACACAGCTAGTAAGTGTCAAGTGTCTGAGACTGGATTTGAACTCAGGTACTCCTGACTCCAGGGCTGGTGCTCTATCCACTGTGCCACCTAGCGGCCCCTCGATGTTTCATTTTAAAAAATCTTATTATTGTACCTACTTAGAGAACTCTCAACGAGGAAACTTCTTCTACCAAGGAAGGCTGTCACCTGCTTTGCAATTTAGTGTCTTGGAGAGTTGTTTTGGGGGTACAGAGAGACTGAGTAATGTGCTCTCAGAATCACAGAGCCAGATGGTATCAGAAGGATGACTTGAACCTGGGTCTTTCTGATTCAGAAGCCAGCTCTCCAACCTTTTCCTGTAATGTGACAAATGAGAATTCTTTCCAAGTTACATGAATCTTGAGTTCTAATCTGTTTGAATGAGGCTAAAATATATAATGGTTGAAGAGAGACAGACAGAGAGAAGGAGGAAGGGAAGAAGAGAGAGAGAGAGAGAGAGAGAGAGAGAGAGAGAGAGAGAGAGAGAGAGAGAGAGAGAGAGAGATCCTTTTAGGTGCCTTCAAATTGTTTGTATGCACATTTCCTCTTGTCAGGTTTTCCTCCAACATCTCATAAACTGAATTTATTGTATTAGTATTTAAATGAGTGATTTTTACCAGAGTGTCTTGGCACAGTGCTCCTTCAGTTTGTCTGCATTTGTAAATTCAGAGGACATTCCATTCTGAAAAATGCTGACTGTAGCAAATTCCACAGTTTTTCTTTCTTTCTCATTTTTCCCTTCACCCTTAAGAGGCCTTGATTCCTCTTTCCTCTCCTCACCATTTCTCTGCTGCTGTTAGGTGACACCATGTAGAGAATGATGGACTTGGAGTCAAGAAGAAATGAGTTTGAATCCTGTCTCAGATAATTATTAACTTTGTAAACTCTGGGCAAGTCATTTAACTTCTGTCTGCCTCAGTTTCTTCATCTGTGAAATGAGGATGATAATAATGGCAACTATTGCCCAAGGTTCTTGTGGGGATCAAATGAGGTAATATTTATAAAGTGATTTTGCAAACCTTAACGCTTGATGTAAACATGAGCTATTATAGCTACTATTATTCCTATCTACTGCCATTAGTTTCAGTTTTTTGTTCTTTCCATTTGTCCATTCATCCATTTTCTGCCTGCCTTTAGTCCATGTATCCTTGGGAATAACTTTTAAAATAATTTTCTTAATTTGTTCATGGCTCTCTAGTAGATTTTGCCAGATCCCTTATCCTCACTCTGCTCTCCCCTTCTCCTCCCCAACCTAGTACTTCAGTAAAGGGGTCTTTGTTCTATTTAATCCCATACCACATTTCAACTGCCCTGCCTTTTTTTTTACTTAGTTCATGCATTAGCGTTCATTTTCTCTTCTTCACAGGGTAGTGAATTTAAAAAAAATTTATCTGTTCCCTCAAATACAGGCTAATGGTCCTTCTAAACAACATGGAGATAATCAGGACAATGCGTAGAAGGGTTTCTACTTGTTCTCATATACTTATTTCCATCCTGAGTGTTGCTGCTTAGGATTTTGAAAGGCCCATTGAGAATGTTCTCGTTTTGAGATAAAGCTTCAATTAGGTTTCAGTCTTTTTCACAAGATATCTTACCCGGATGTTCTGAGTCTTTATTAAAAAACTGCAAAGGACCCTCAATTCTTTTCTCTACTAGAGATGTTCTTTAGGAGATATTTTTCAGGTATTGTGGTTCTCTCCCTGGCAGCTAAGTATTGAAAATATGTACAGGATGTCATATGTGAGCAAAAAGTAATAATAACCTTTAAAAATGACTAATGGAAGGAAGTAATCATTTATTATCTGCCTCCTATGTGCCAGACACTTTGAAAACATTATCTTATTTGATCCTCACAACCACCTGAGAGGTAGGTGTTATTATTTATCATCCTTTTACAGTTGAGGAAACTGAGGCAGATAGCTTAAGTGACCTGTTCAGCATCACACAGCTAGTAAGTGTCAGAACTCACCTCTTCCTTACTCTAGGGCCAGCACTCTATCCACAGCACCACCTTGTTGTTTTTTACTTCTTTCATTCATGTCCGACTCTTGGTGACCCCATCTGGAGTTTTCTTGGCAAAGAAAGTGGAATGGTTTTCCATTTACTTCTCTAGTTCATTTGATAGATGTGCTACCTCGCTGCTTTTTCTTGAGGTTCTTTTATTTTTTTACATCATCACTTCCCAAGCTTTCCATCCACCTCTCCTTAGCAGAATCCTCCCTTTCCTTGTAATAGGCATAGTCAGGTAAAACAAATTTACACTTTGATCATGTATGCATTATTCTGTCTTATTTATGTACCACTTCTCTTAAGAAGTTAAGAAATGGGAGGCTAAATAGTAATATTCTCAGAAAATTTTGTCAACTCCTGGAAGCCTTATTATAAAGGTGGCATAGTGGGTAGGGCTTGGAGCCAGGAAGAGCAAAGTCCAAATCCTATAGCTGATGATTACTGGCTATGTGACCTTTGGCAAACCACTTAATCCCTCTGAGTTTCTTGTAATTCTATAAGATTTCTCTGCTAAATCTCTGATGAGTTGAGATTTGTACCAGTTGAGGGAGTCCTCACACTGAAGAAATTATAGATCCTACACATATTTGTGATTTGAGATTTAAAAAAAGAAATGAAAATAAATTTTTGGAACTGGTTATCTTGTATTACATAATTCAAACCCTTTTCTTGATTTTAAGTGGAGTCCAAATGCTTAAAAATCTGATTGTACTTTTCTTTTTCTTTCTGTAGGTTGGTGGGATAACTCATTTCATTAACCTTTAATTTGACAAATTCTGCTTGATACATTTTTTATTTCCCAAAGGAATATATAAAGTTTTAAAAAATGATTTATTTTGTATGCATACACATGGCTAGACAAACTTAGGGGCAATCCTAGAAGGCAATCAAATTTTTGAGATTTCACCTTTGCAGCTAGGTGGTAAGGAGGATAGAACATTGGGTTGGGAATCAGGAAGACTTATCTTCCTGAGTTCAAATCTCACCTCAGACACTTACTAGCTATGTGACCCTAGGCAAGTTACTTAAATCTGTTTGCCTCAGTTTACTCCTTTGTAAAATTAACTGGAGAAATGGCAAATCACTCCACTATCTTTGTCAAGAAAACCCCAAAATTAGGTTGTGGAGAGGCAGACACAACTGAAACAGTCGAACAATAACAACAGCAACAAAATCCCACATAAAGTTCTGTGTATATAGTATGGAAAACAAGCCCTTTCTTTATTTGGAGTGGAGTACACTCATTGGGTTATAGAATGGGAGTTGGAAGGGATCTTAGAGGTCATTTAGTTGCTTCAACTCTCACTGTATACATGTTGAAACTGGGGCCCAAGTCCAAAGTGGTTAAGTTACTTGTCCAAGGTCATAAGGCAGTATGAGGGAGATTCAGGATTTGAACCCAAGTCTTCTGACTTTAAATCCAGCTCTCTTTCCAATGTGCCATTTTGTCCATCTTTTGTTCCATGATTAGAAATAAAAGCCCTGAAAATACAAATGCTTGGGAGAATCAACAGTAGTTTCAGTGAGTTTTCATCAGATTATGTGTGATTATAGCTATGGAGGATGCTATTGACCAGTGCTTAACTCTATTTATGATAGAGATTGCTGAGGTCAGGTAGATGTGCATTTACCATCTCCTATGCACACCACAATAGTAAAGGTTAATCTGGAATGATTGCTGAATTGTCTCTGGCTTTCAGAGAGCTGGTTGCCTTTCTTGCCTTAATTGCTTCACTGGTGATAATGCTTATGTTATTAGTCTACAAAGGTTTTTTCTTCTAATGTTTATATTTAGCCAATCAGCTCTTGGCCCTAGTTCCCATCCAATCAGAACCCTTCCCCTCTATTTCCTTCTTAAATATGTTTATTAGTTACTCTAGCCTACATGCATTGTTGGAGGCAGCTAGGTGGCAGAGTGGATAGAGGGCCAGGCTTGAAATAAAAAAGACTCATTTTTCTGGAGTTCAAATCTGGCACTTACTCGCTATGTGACCTTGGCCAAGTAACTTAGCCCTGTTAGCTTCAGTTTCCTCATTTTTCAAATGAACTGGAGAAAGAAATGGCAAACCACCCTAGTATCTTTGCCAAGAAAATAGCTGAAATGACTGAACAACACCACATACATAGTTAGATGAATATTTGACCAAAGTTTTATTACTTTGGTTTTTTACAAACTTTTATGCTTTGCTTTATTACTTTATGTTTTTAGAAACATTTCAAAATAAGATTATCAATGAGGATTAGTCAGTATTTCATATGCCTTCTCATGTAGACACATTGTTATCTTACTGTGTCATGTCACTTTCTTCTCCATACAACCCCAAGAATAGAAAAGGAGTCTGGGGAGAGAGCTACAAATGGGTTTAGAAGATACACTTTCTCCTCACTACTAAACACTCAGGAAGCAATCTATTTCTGTTCTTGCTCAGTCAACCAGTTTTTTAGTCAGCCAAAAGGCATTGTTAGGAGCTTACTCTGTGCTAAGTACTGGGCACTGTGCTAAGTTCTAGACCTGCTCAACATTGCTCCCTACTCCTAATCTGAAACTCTTTTCAACTTTGGTATGTCCCCAAAATGTCTCAAGCATAAATAAGTATGCTTTTAGCTTCTCCAATATAGGTTCAGCTGGACAGTCAAAAGTCTAAAATTCACAGCGTAAGAGAATTGTTTCAGTGCTTGGTCACCAACATTATTTTCTTTACTCCATCATCTTCAAAACCACATGCTGTCCCCAGTCCCATTCTTGAAGTCAGTGGGCACAGTTCCATTTTAAATCTTTACAGGTAAACTTGTCATTGCTGGTCAGGCCCATCTGTTACATAATACAATCAAATCCTTCCCTACTTTTATACTTTGGGAGTGAAAGAAAAGAGGATCATATGGAGAGCCTGAAAGGACAGAAATGAGTGCCACAGAGAAGGTTAAGGGAGCAGAAAAGAAAGGCTAGTGGGCATCATGGTATAATGGAAAGAACACTAGATTTGAAATCAGAGGGCCTGGGTTGAAATCCCGACTCTACCACTTACTATCTATGTGATCTTAGGTAAATCATTTTACTCCTTGGAGTCTCTATTTATTCATTTGTAAAATGAGAGGGTGTGGTCTGAACTATATGACTAATGTCTTTCCTAGCTCCAAATCTGTGTTCCATACCTGACAAAAGAAAACCCTCTACTTTAGCTGGCCAGGAGACATTAATGTGGGGACCAGAGGCAGAGAAAGGCCTGACATCAATAACTTAAGCAAGCAGTTATGGCAGCAGGGGGTCAAGAATCTTTTATGATCGTTTCAATTTCATTCTTCAAACAGGTGAAGTGATCCAAAGCTCTGCTATTCTAGAACTGATTATAACCAACAGGGGGAACTAGCTGACAAATAAATAATAGGAACTTTGTGGTCCAGTGATCAATAGCCCATCACAAGTTTTCTTTTTTATGAGTATTTATTTATTTTAATATTCTTTTCTTTTTAAAGTTTGAGATACAAATTGTCTTTCACTCCCACCACTCCTCCATCTACTGAGAAAGCAATCAAAATGCTATAAATTATACTTGTGAAATCATGCAAAACATTTCCATATTAGCCATATTGCAAAGAAAAAGGAAAAAAAAAAGAAAGCAAGGAAATTATACTTCATTTGTACTCAGAGTTTATCAGTTCGCTCTGGAGATAAATCACATTTTTTCATCATGAGTTCTTTGGAATTGTCTTGGATTATGGTATTAATCAGAGTAGCTATGTCTTTCACAATCATTATAACATTGCTGTTACCATGCACAGTGATCTCCTAATTCTTTTTGCTTCACTTTGTATGACTTTATAGACATTTTGCCATTTTCATCATTTCTTATAACAAAATAATATTCTATCACAATCATATGCCACAGCTTGTTCAGCCATTTCCCAATTAATGAGCATCCCTTGTTTTCTAATTCTTTGCCACCACAAAAAGAACAGCTATAAATATTTTTGTACATATTGGTTCTTTTTTTGTTTTTGTTTTTTTTAAATTTTATTTTATTTTCACGGGCAATGGGGTTAAGTGACTTGCCCAGGGTCACACAGCTAGTAAGTGTACATATTGGTTCTTTTCCCTTTTCTTTGATCTTTTTGGGGTATAGAACTAGTAGTGTTATTTGTGTCAAAGGATATGCACAGTTTTATAACTCTTTGGGCATAGTTCCAAATTGTTCTTCAGAATGGTTAAACCAGTTCATAACTACCAATAGTTCATTAGTGTACCTATTTTCCCTTGTTCCCTCCAGCATTTGTCATTTTTGATAGGTGTGAGGTGGTACCTTGAAAATTGTTTTATTTTGTCTTTCTTTAATCAACAGTGATTTAGAGCATTTTTGTATAACTATATGTAGCTTTGATTTCTTCTTCTGAAAACTTCCTGTTTATATCCTTTGGCAATTTGTCAGTTGGGAAATGGCTCTTATTTTTATGAATTTGATTAAATTCCTTATATATTTGAGAAATATGGCCTTTATCAGAGAAACTTGCTGTAATTTTTTTTTTTTTTTAGTGAGGCAATTGGGGTTAAGTGACTTGCCCAGGGTCACACAGCTGGTACGTGTTAAGTGTCTGAGGCCGGATTTGAACTCAGATATTCCTGACTCCAGGGCCGGTGCTCTATCCACTGCACCACCTAGCTGCCCTGTGTAAAATTTTTTGATATTGCTTCATTGTCTATGGTACCCTTTATCAAAATGCAGTTTCTCTCTTTATCTCTTTTCATTAGGTCTATTTTTGTTTTTGCGTTGTCCGAGATAATGATCACTATCCCTGTCTTTTTTACATCAGCTGAAGCATAATAGATTTTGCTCGAGACCTTTATTTTAACTCTGTGTGTGTCTTTCTGTTCCAAGTGTATCTCTTTTAAACAACATGTTATTTGATTCTGGTTTCTAATCCATTCTGCTTTTCATTCATTTTTTATGGGTGAGCTCATCCCATTTACATTCATAGTTGTAATTACTGTGTACTTCTTTCCATCCTATTTTCTTCTGTTTATTATTCTTTCTCTCTCTCTCTTTTCCTGTCCCTCCTCAAAAGTCTGTTTTGCTTTGACTACTGTCTTTCTTAATATACCCATCCCTTTTATCATCTCCCTTCCTGTATATCTTCCTCCCTTTTCCTCCTATTTCCCTATTGAGTAATATAGATCTCTATACCCAACTTTTAATCTTTCATTGTAAAGCTTCTTCCTTTTCTGTAGGAAAATCTTCCCTATTCTACCTCTCCCCTCCACCTTTTCCCAGTACACCCCTCTTTCTCAACCCTTCACTTTTTTTGGAGACCATCTCAATATAATCAACTTATACCCATGCTCTCTCTCCATGCGGACCCCTTCTAACTGCCTTAATAATAATAAAGTTCTTAGAAGTTACATGTCATCTTCCTAAAAATAAGTGTAAATAATTTAAATGTACTGAGTCCTTATGCTTACCTTTTCATCTTTATCTTTTTATGCTTCTCTTGAGTCTTGTATTTGAATGTCAATTTTTTGTTTAGTGACTTTTTTTTTTTTTAATTAGGAGTGCTTGAAAGTCCTCTATTTCATTAAATATCTATTCCACCTTATCCCTCCAAAGAATTATACTCAGTCTTTCTGAGCAGGCTATTCTTGGTTGTAATCCTAGCTCCTTTCTTTTGTTGGAATATCATATCACATGCCCTCTGCTCCTTTAATATGGAAACTGCTAAATCTTGTATGATACTGACTATGGATACACAATATTTGAATTGTTTCTTTTTTATTGCTTACAATATATTATTTGTAATCTGGGAGCACTGAAATCTGGCTATAAAATTCCTGGGAGTTTTCATTTTGGGATTTCTTTCAATTTTTATGTTACCCTCTGGATCTAAGATATCAGAGCAATTTTCCTTGCAAATTTTGTGAAATATGCTGTCTTGGCTGTCTTTTTTGGATCATGGTTTCCAGGTTTTCCAATAATTCCTTTTTTTTTTTTTTTTTTGGTGAGGCAATTGGGGTTAAGTGACTTGCCCAAGGTCACACAGCTAGTACGTGTCAAGTGTCTGAGGTCAGGTTTGAACTCAGGTCCTTCTGACTCCAGGGCCAGTATTCTATCCACTGTGTCACCTAGCTGCCCCTGGTCCAATAATTCTTAAATCATCTCTCCTTAATCTATTTTTCCAGGTCAGTTATTTTTCTGACGTGACAGCTCACATTTTCTTTTATTTTTCCCCATTTTTTTTACTTTGTTTCATTGTTTCCTGATGTCTCATTGAATCATTAGTTTCCACTTGCTCAGTTCTAATTTTTAAGGAATTATAAGTGTTTGTACCTTCTTTTCCATTTGGCTAATTCTGCTTTTTTAAGTTCTTTTCTTTGGTTAATTTTTGTGCCTCTTTTACCAAACTGTTAATTCTTTTATAATAATTTTCTTACATTTCATTTCTTTCCCCAATTTTTACTTTACCACTCTTAATTGCTTTCTTTAACTCTTTCAGGAATTCTTATTGTACCTGGGTCCAATTACCATTTTTATTTGAGTTTTTTTTTGCAGCTCTTTTCACATTGTTGTCTTTTGGGTTTAAGTCTTAGTCTTCTCTGGCACTGTAGTAGTTTTCTATGGTCAAGTTCTTTTTTGTTGTTTGATCATTTTCCAACCTATTTCTTTACTTTGAATTTTATGTTAAAGTTGGATTCTGCTCATTGTAGGGTGAGGAAGCACTGTCCTAAGCTTCAGATTTTTTGTGTGTGCTACTAATTTTAGATCAAGTTCTCTCCTGGGAGAAGTGTGGTCACTGCTCTCCTTGTCTGTACTCTAGTCCTTACTCAGGAAGGGTCCTTACTCTCCTGAAGAAGCCAGTGTTACTGCTCCTCTTGGCTTTGGAACAGGGACCAGGACCCCTGCTCCTTTGTGATCAGACTACAAGCACTCCCCTCCACTATGTGACCCACAACTTCTCATGGGCAATGAATAGATTGTCAATCAGAGCCAGTTGCAACCAGTGCCAGCAAAGAGTACCATGTAATCTTTTTATGACCAGTTGCTTGACCCCCTTATCATCTTTGGGCTGAGAGCTCCTAGAACTGCTGTCACATCTGCCTCTAAGGCCCATAGCTGGTGTTGCAGTTGTGCTTACTCCAAGTTGGCATCCACCCCAGTGTCACAGATATTTTCTGCCAACCTCTTAAGTTTGTCTTAGGCTTGAAAAGTGTCTCACTCTGACCTATTGTTGGCTCTGATGCTCCAAAATTTGATTTGAGGAGTTATTTTAAAGTTGTTTAGAAGGAAATGTTGGGACAGTTCAGTTGGGTGGCTGCTTGTGCTCTGCCATATTGGGTCCACCCTGTAGAGTTTGTGATAGAGGAAGGGAGAGATAGGCATAATCTAGTGCACACTTTAAATTTTGGGGAAATGGATTTCAGAGTGTTCAGCATAAAGATAAGAGGATTCTACAACCTAAAATTCTCTAGTGAGACAAGTCATCTCAAGAAGGATGGAAAACTTCTTTCCATTCAAGAATGGAAGATACAAAGGAAGATAATCCCCAAAAGACTCATGTGGTTCCAGAGGGAACTCAGTTGGATTATTAATCCTTGGCTTATAAAAAGACATGGACAAAAGATGAAAGAAAAGGCAAGTGCCTGTGGATAAAGAGAAGGGGAACATGCCCCTAAATAAATAGTGCTAGGAAAAGTAAAGCCCAGAATGAGTTGAAGGTGGCAATGCATACTCTGGTTAGTAAAACAAGCTTGTTTAGTCATGTTTGGGAGAATAAGGGAGAGCAAAGAAGGGATAGGGCTGATGCCTGGAGTGATTAGGATGTTACTTGAATCTTATTCTATTCCTATTTTCTCTAACAAGATGAATGACTGGGGGCATCTAGGTGGCAGAGTGGATAAAGCACTGGCCCTGGATTTAGGAGGACCTGAGTTCAAATCTGGGCTCAGACATTTGACACATACTAGCTGTGTGACCCTGGGCAAGTCACTTAACCCTCATTGTCCTTCAAAAAAACCCCTCAAAAAACCAAGATGAATGACCTCTGGAGGCAGAATTACTTAAATTTTATTCTATTCCTATTTTATCTTAGAAAATGGACTCTGGACTGGGAAGGCTGGGCCAAAAGGTTATCAGGGATTTATAAGGTTTTGTAAGTGAAGAGTTAATAAGAGAACACCTAGCTGTTCCCAAGAACGGCAAGTCACCAATACCAAACTATTTTCTAGAATACTGAAAGAACTAGCACATATGATTACTGAGCTGTCACCAGTGATTTCTAAAAGACCATTGGGAATCGCAGAGGAGTGATAGGATTCTAAGAGACCAAATGTCTAAGAGACCAAATATCTCCATTTTCCAAAAAAGGAAGAAGGCAAAGGCTGCAACCTCTGTGGTGAGCTTGATTTTTCCTGGCAAAAATCTAGCAATGCTGCTGAAAGAATATTTTGTGAACATTTAGCAAGGTGTAGCAGTTGTCATTACCAACTCCCTCCCCAACAGGAGCTAATTCATTAGTTTTTGGAAGCTTTTAGGGGCTACAAAGGAAATGAACCAGCAGGGCTTTATTAAGAAGAGGTGAACTGGTCATGCCACAGTCACCTTATTTCCATTTATGACAGATAAGAGAAAATGTAAGGGGTGAGTGGGGCATGAGCAGTGTTTAAGTAGTTGGAGTACTGTCTTATAGAAGAAGGATTAGGCTTATCTGGCTTGCGCCCAAAGGGAAAACAAAAAGAAAAACAAAAACTAGGAACCATGGTCAAGTTGCAAAAGATGAATTCAGGCTTGTTGAATGAAAAAGAAAAAGTGACTTCCTAATAGTCTGAGCTATCACAAAGCAGAATGGAGAGCCTCCTGAGGTAACAGGTTCCTCAGAGGTCTTCAAGAAGAGCTTGGATCACCACATGTCAGGTGTGTTTTATAGGGGATTCTTGTTCAACCAATCAATCAACAAACATTTACTGTGTCAGGTGCTGTACTGTACTAAGCCCTCAAGATACAAATATATAAAAAAGAAACAATCCCCACTTTTAAGGACCTCATATTCCAATGGTGGAGATAAGTAGATGAACACACATATATAAACAGATAGGTGCATATATATGTATATGTATATATTTATAAGTATGCACTTATATGAATATATATGTATTCATGTATATATACACACATGTATATGTATGTTTGTATAGATCTATTTATAATCATATATAAACACACACACATATATATATGTGCGTGTGTATATGTATAAATGATAAATATGAAGAGAATAACTATACATATGTATAAAGCAGTTAAATATGAGATAGTTTGGGAGGAAGGACATCACCATCTGAAGAAATTAGGAAAACCTCCATGTGGAAGGTAGTGTTTGAGTTGTTTTTTTTTTAAGGAAAAGAAGGATTTTATGAGGCAGACGTCAAGAGGGAATGCATTCCAAGTGTGAGGAATGGCTAGTGCAAAGGTATGGAGATGAGAGATGGAATTCTGTGTATGAGGAACAAAGGAAGGCAAGTTTGGCTGGATTGGACAGGGCAAGAGGGAGAGTAATGTACAATGTGTCTAGAAAGATAAATTGGGGCTGGTTTGTGAAGGGATTTAAAAGCCAAACAGAGGAGTTTACATTTTATCTTAGGGGGAATAGGGAGCCACTGCAGTGTTTTATAAAGGAATGACATAGATCTGCAGCTAAGGAAAATCAATCTAATAGCAGTGTGGAGGATGGTCTGGAGTGGAGAGATGATACAGGGAGACCAATTAGGCGACCAATTGTCCTGACTCGGGTTGCACCAGATGAAATTCTTTCCAATGCTGAGATTATGTTTTCTGATTGTCATTTTGAAAGACAGCATTGATGTATAGAGAAATAGAGAATACTCTATTTGAGCTCATGGCCTTGGACAACTCTCCCTTTTTCTGGTGTTGTTTTCTCACCCATAAAAGGAAGCAGTTAGGGGGGCAGCTGGGTGGCACAGTGGATAAAGCACTGGCTCTGGATTCAGGAGGACCTGAGTTCAAATCTGGTCTCAGATACTTGACACTTGCTAGCTGTGTGACCCTGGGCAAGTCACTTAACCCTCATTGCCCCACAAAAAAGGAAGCAGTTAGATTGAATGAATTCTGAGGTCTCATCCTGCTCTGAAGTATATAAGTATATGAAATATATATATTTCTATGCATAAAATCTTGGCAAATTAAATTATAAACAGTAAAGTTGGTGCATGGTGGCTACTTTCTGAATGAAAACTTGTGGTTTCTGTTTTTTCAGTTTTGAAACTATATCAACTTGGGCATTTAGGACAATGAATGTTTCATCTCAAGTAAGAGCTTTGCCAATATATAGTAATGAGAGTAGCTAAACTCAGATGCTTGTTGGCAGGAATTTGAATATCTGCCCTCTGGCTTCTTTTGCTTCTCATCTGTATTTCATAACATAAAATGCACAAGAATTTCACATAGATGAAATCTTCCTACTGAATGATGCTTGCAAATAACACATTCATCAGTTAAGATTTGGATATTTTGATTAAACCATTTGGCAAGTGATTTCACTTTAGTATCAGTTGAAGATCATAGTTAGGAGGAAAAATTTGTTTTGGCACAGGGCATTCTTATGTTCTTCTTCCATTTAATGGACTGAGGAAGTAATATCAATTTCAATGTGGTCCTTTTCCTATTCAGGTAATCTTTTTCTCCTGCAACCTTTAAGGTCATATGAAACATAAAGTAATAGGAATTGTCATAGAGAATTACTGTTCCAATTTCAAACAAGGCCAAACAATGACTTCATACTTTTATTGATGCCCTACCAGAGCTAATTGGACAACTTTTCCTTTGCCAGCCTGCTGTTTAAATCTTTTGTCTCAATCTCAGTGTTCACATTTCGGTCACACCTTTTAATTGCATTAGTTCTGTTATTCACATGCTTTATGTTTTCTCTTGTCATTTATTTTCGTTCTGTTCTCTTATTTTTAAAAAAATTACACATATCTCTTTTGCCAACAACCTTTAATGTTCTCCCCTAGATACCTCGAATCATCCTAACTCGCCCTTCCACTTCAGATGAGGACACTGACCTATTGTCTCAAGACCCAGATGACTTCAGAAGGGAAGACATTACTGTTGATGGCATCCCCCACCATTCAGACTGTCTGAATAATGCTTCTTATCCTCCCTAATAAAATGATCCCATTGAAGAGCTCGTTTTCCATTGTTAAACTTCTGCTCACGCTGAACCACTATGCCTTATTAATAGTTTAGCAGGTTTACACGAGTGTCGACTTTTAATTGGAACAAACAAAACTCATTACCGTTTAATTCATCTCGCCTTCACAGTGAGAAAGACGGTTCCTTTGGGATTCTGTGATCTTGGAAATGAAATGATTTGAAGGAAGTGACATCTATGGTTATCTTAACAGATTTCATGTGTCCACTTTTAAGTGCATTTTTACAAGCACTGCATAGTTAATGCCAGAAAGAGAACAAGAGGGGAGTTTTAATCTTTATATTTCACTGGGGAAAATGGTAAAAGTAATTGTATAGATTTTTACCTTATTCTCTCATGCTCCTCTGATGTGGCCTATTCTTTACTTCATTTACAAAATCCCTTAGCTCCCGAAGGTGGTTCATATTATGTTGTTTTATATTTGAATAAAATGTCACTTTCAATCTCCTGAATGCCTTTTTTTTTTTCTCCTTGTAGCTTTGGTGTGTTTTTATAAATATATGAGCCACTAGAATTTACAGTAACTATTCCCACAACCCCTGTACTCCCCAGCCCCTCACCAGGAGAGCCAGACAGACACTTCACACACATAGTCCTTTGTTTCTCACCAGAACCTGTGCCTCAACTCCCGGTACACTCCTTTATTCACTAGCCACCGCTACTTCTCTTCAAACTACTCTCAGAGGATATACAACCTGAAAACTGGAAGATTTAATATTTCCTATATAGAATAACCTTTTGAAGTGAAGCTATAAAGTACCATGAAGTTTCATTCTGAACATGTGATTTTTAAAAAAATTTTGTCTATGTGAGTACTAAGATGGTATGGCATCTTGACAGGACAGTGCTGATAACAATGAATTCTCATGTGTATCAAGCTGGCTGGGTGAGCAAAGGTCAACCACTAAGCCAGGACTTGCAGGTTGGTGCTTAAGACATCTATTCTTATTCTTTAATAGTAACTAAGAGCTAATATTTATATAGTGGTTACTATGTTCCAGGCCCTGTGCTAAGTACTTTTATAGTCTCATTTGATCCTCACTAAAACTCTGGGGGGTAGGTGCCATAATTATTCATACTTTACAGATGCAAAAACGGAGTCAAACAGAGACTGAAAGACTTGCCCAGGGTCACACAGCTAGTAAGTGTTAAGTGTCTGAGGTCGGATTTGAACTCAGGTACTCCTGACTCCAGGGCCGGTACTCTATCCACTGTGCCATCTAGCTGCCCCTAAACTAAATAATTTTAATAAAAATGATATTCAATTCTTCAGGGCATTAAACCAAAGCTCCCCAGGTTCAAGGTGCTCTGATTATTCACATCTACTCAAGACTAAGGCAAACTACTAATTGCGTGTAACTTTATCAATCAGCCAGAGAGCACAATTAGTTCTTTTTAAAGGTATTTAAAGAAATAGCAGAACAAAAGTTGTAATAAAATTTTTCCCCTTTAAATGTGGGGCATGATCTCCTACAAGTAAATAAACAAGGAGAACTTAATCACTTTCCCATTATTAGTATAAAGAGTAGACATGTATAGGGAAAGCACGTGGTAAGAGTGCATATATGGAGGGGTATTCACACAAGGAAAAGGTCTTACTAGCACCCAGGGAGGAGCATATATATAAAGAGCACATGCACATGGCTGTTTGTTCTCCATTCCTGAAGAGGACCTTTACAGTAAGAAACTTGAACTGAATTAGATTTAAGTGAGGGAGGGCTGTGCAAGGTCACCAACCTTGCTCTCTCCTCCAGAGCCATCTGGGTCCAGTGGCAAGATACACACACACACACACACACACACACACACACACACACATATATCAGGATGACCAGAGATAGCCCCTGATGTTTAAGGCAATTAGAGTTAAGTGACTAACTTTCTCAGGCTACACAGCTGGTAAGTATCTGAGGTGAAATTTGAACTCAGGTCCTCCTAATTTCAGGGCCAATGCTCTATCCACTGTGTCACCTAGCTGTACCACATGGCCAACACACATGCATAGAAGGGCAATTCCCATCTCTGACTCTGAAGGAACATAGGTACTTTTTGGTGATACCTTTCTGTTCTCACCAGGCTTGCCTTTGGCTGGTCTCATGTAGTGCATAATTTCCACCAGATGTGCTCTCTGCCAGAAAATCTCCTTGTTCCTCTGCTGTAAATGTAGTCTTCACCGACTATTGATTCCTGCTTTTTTCCTGTGGTTGCTGCTCCACATTGCTCCATTTTGCCCCACCATCACTGCTGGTCTCTTTCAGGTGTGGCTCCACTGAGCCACTTTGTTCATAGGTTTAAAGCTGGCGGGGAATGCAAAGGTATTGTAGTCTGACCTCCTCATTTTACAAATTGGAAAACTGAGATTCAAAGAAGCTAAGTAATTGGTCTGAATTACATGGGTCCCAGTGGATAGTGTTGATACTTGAAACAATCTTCTCATGCTAACTCCAGTGCCCTTCACTGTGGTATTGATAGAGCTTCTCATTTCCAGCTTTTGGTTTCAGTTGGAGTCCTTATCTGGGGTGCTCTCTTCCTTACAGAAGAATGAGTGGGCTCTCCCATGTTCCTTTAGTTTAAAGTACAGAGACTTTCTCTGTTGTAACCTTTTCAGAAAAAAGGCAGAAATCCAAACATAACCAGTCATCTCACTAAGGGAATAAAAAACAAACAAACAGAAATCTTAGGGATAAGCCCTTCTCGCTTTTTGTTTTGTTTAGATTTGGTGTAATTTGGTATTCCCCAGGTAGACCTCAGTGTTTTCCTGAGCCTTGGCTATACAGAGTATTTCCTCTTCAGAAGGGAAAACCTTTGACCCAATTGTCTATCCATTTAGAATATAGAATAGGTCCAAGTAGCTATGTACTAAGGCTTATGTTTATTTATTTTTGAAATGGATTTACTGGTCACTGAGATCTGCATTTCCATCAGAGACTGTTCTCTAGCTAAGTGCTAAGAAGCTTATGAAACTCCGTTTAATTCCTAACTGGGGATCCTGTTCCCTCAAATCCATTTCAGAGAGTACTTAGCTCCCAAAGCCCCACAAAGTCATGTGAGTTTGATCCCTTCAAATATCTTTGGAGAACCAACATGCTTTGTAACTGCTACCCAAATGAAATTAAACCAACACAAAAAGCAAACCCAGGAGACAAGGTCATTGCCTGTCTCCTACTTGACCACATTCTTGGCCCTTCACATCTATGTGTACAAACAAAACCTATTTCAGACTTTGAGCTTACCCTACAGATACATAATAGGCAAAAATAAGACCATATATGGAGTGGAGCTCATGATGCTGTCTAAACTGGGTGCTGGTGAACAAGAATGTTGGTTATTTTGGGCAAGTCTATCCATGTTTTTCTACAATCAACAAGCTCATCATTTCTTATAGCATAATAGTGTTCCATCACGATCATATACCACAACTTGTTCAACCATTCCCCAACTGATGGGCATTCCTGCAATTTCCAGTTCTTTGCCACCACAAAGAGAGCTGCTATAAATATTTTAGAACATATGGGTTCTTTTCCTTTTTTCTTAATCATCTTTGGAAATAGGCCTAGTAGAGGTATTTCTGGGTCAAAGGGTATAGATTGTTTAATAACCCTTTGGGCATAATTTCAGATTGCTCTCCAAAATGGTTGGATCAGTTCACAGTTTCACCAACAATGAATCCACATACCAAGTTTTCTACATCCCCTCCAACATTTGTTGCTTTTCCACCAATAATTTTGTAGTCATCTTTTAAAAAAAAATTCTACTATGTTATAAAAATATTTGTGTTATTTCATAAATTAAAAATAAAAATATGGAAGTTGGCATTTATTATGCCCCCATCACACCAAGATGGGAATGAGGATTGTGGTACCTGCTAAAAAGCATGGGTCAGACAGATTGCATACCTGCTACAATTAAAGCACATCCAGAATGGAGTTAGCCATAAATAACTTAGGCTGTAATATTTACCAGTTGACAATAGTCATTAAACATTTATAAAGCACTGATTATGTGCTAGTCACCATGCTAACGAGTATCCTATGACCAAATCACTTTCATTGTATGGCCCTCAATTTCCTCATCTGGAAAAAGCAGGGGAATGATATTTGTTCTACCTACCTCAGAGGGTTGCTATGAGGAAAATCCTATGAGAGGCTTAAAGGACTATAGAAATGTGAGTTCTTTATCATAAAACCTCAAAGTCCTTGAACATAGATGGTTAAGCTATGCCAGTTGAATTAAAATGAAATAAAGTGTTGAACACATTTGCCTAGCTAGTTTCATACTCAGAATGTGTTATTTTGACATATACGATCTTTAGGCTATAAAGGGAGATTGAATGGGGAAGAGAAATAGGATTCTTCAGTATGAAAATTGACACTTGAATCATACCAAACATTTGCAAAGAGGATGCTAATAAAGAAACAGTCTCAAGATCAATGAAAGGAATGTCGACCATAAGCAGAATCCACAATAATGTGACCTAAGCATGAACTGAAAATGAATTGAAGTCAGTATAGGCCCTTGCAACTTGTCTTGTGCAAGGTTATGAAAACTGTGCTAAACAACAATTGAGGCAGGGCATCTGGGAGGTGAGAATGGGTAAAGTTTGGGGAGCAGCAGGGGAGGAATTATGTCTTTGAGCATCAGGAGGAGGGAAAGAGGGTAAGATGAGCCTTCAAGTATGTTCTGCCCTGTGTTGAGATGCTGAGAAAATTTATGTCATAGATGTATATATTACATGTATATGTAATATATACATAATATGTATATGTAATTTGTATATATTTCTTATGTTTTGTAGCTGGAACTATTTAGGCTTAATTAAGTATCTAGATAAATTCTAGTATCCTCCAATTTATTTTGGAACTTTAGAAGGTCACTACTGGTGTGTGTGTGTGTGTGTGTGTGTGTGTGTGTGTGTGTGTGTGTGTAGGGAGGACAGTGGGAGAAAATTGACTCTAGGTTATCAGCAGCATCCTTAAAATGTTGCACCTAGAACTGGACCATAATACTTGATTCATTTTGACCAGGGAAGAGTTCAGTACATCTACCACCTTGCTTATTCTGGATGGTATGTCTCTCTTATCTCACTCTAAAATAAGACTATTTATTTGAGCTATTGTCACATTGTTGAACCACACTGAGCTTGCATTCCATTAAAAACCAGGGGTTTTTCTTTTTAAAAAAATCATTTGTTTTTTCTGTTTAGACTTTTATTTTCCAAATTACATGTAAAAACAAATTTTGACATCATTTTTTTAAAACTTTGTGTTTCAACTTCTCTTCCTCTCTCCCTTCCCACCCCCCACCTCCAAGAACTCAAGCAATTCAATATAAGTTATACATGAGTAGTCAAGGAAAACATCTCCACATTAGCTAGGTTGTGAGAGAAAACAGATAAACACAAAACTTCAGATTAAGGAACTGTCAAAAAATTATGCTTCAATCTATTTTTAGATACCATCAGTTCTTTCTCTGTAGATGGATTCCAATTTTCATAAGTCCTTCAGAGTTATAATGGATCATTGTATTGCTGAAAATAACCATGTGCTTCCCAGCAGATCATCTTATACTATTGCTGTTATTTTATATACAGTACATTTCATTCTGCTTCAGTTCATGTAGGTCTTTCCAGGTTTTTCTGATAGCATCCTATTCATCATAACTTTTATATAGTACCTTAAACTTGACAAAGAATTTTCTTCACAATAGCCCAGCAGAGTAGATACCGTATGTTTTGCCATTGTAGTCAATCATCATAACTATTTCCCTCCATCCTATTCCCTTCCCATGATATTTACTCTATTTTCTATCATCTTTTACCCGATTCCTTCTCAAAAGTGTTTTGCTTCTGACTGCCCCCTTCCCTGCTCTGTCCTCCTTTCACCCTTCCCTCCTTATCCTCTTCCCCTCCTACTTTCCTGCAGGGTTAGATAGATTACTTCACCCAAATGGGTGTGTATGTTATTCTTCTTGAGCCTACTCTGATGAGATTAAGGTCTTGGAGCTAATTCTGCGTTCTTAATTTTCTTCCTTCCTCCCTCCCTCCTCAACCCTCCCTATGAAATCAAGCAATCCAATATAAGTAGTACATGTGCGGTTATGCAGAACATCTTTGCCTTCCTTGAAAGTGTTTTGGTTTTTACTGCTCCTTCCCCCAATCTGCCTTTCCTTCCTTCCCCTCTTCTCTCTCTCTGTCCCCACCTTATCTCCTTCCCATCCCACTTTCCCTCAGGGCAAAATATATTACTATACCCACTTGAGTATGTATGTTATTCCCTCTTTGAGCCAATTCTGATGATAGTAAGGTTCATTCACTCCCCCACTCCTTCCCTCTCTTCCCTTCCCATCCATAAGCTTTTTCTTGTTTCCTTCATGTGAGCTACCTCTTCCCAGTCCACCTCTCCCCTCCCCCCTCCCCCAGTGCATTCCTCCTACCCCTCAACACTATTTTAAAGATGTCATCATGGGTTAGCTAGGTGGCACAGTGGACAAAGCACCAGCCCTGGACCTAGGAGGCCCCAAGCCCAAATCTGGTCTCACCCTGGTTTTTGCTGGCTTCCCCCTGGGTCCAGGGTGGATGATTTGTCCACTGTGTCACTTAGCTGCCCCATGATGACATCTTTAGGGTAAAATTGAGGGGTGAGAGGAATGCACTGGGGGAGGGGAAGGTCAGAGGCATGGGGTGAAATCCCACATGAAAGAAACAGGAAAGGGCTTATGGAGTGGGAGAAGAGATGGGGAAGACACAGGGCATTAAATGAACTTTACATTCATCAGAATAGGCTCAAAGACCTTAATTTCATCAGAGTTGGCTCAAGGAGGGATTAACACACACACATACACACACACACACCCAATTGGGTGGAGTAATCTATTTAATCTGAGCAGTAAATGAGCCTAACACACATCAAAACTGGCTCAAAGACCTCAATCTCATCAGAATTGGCTCAAGGAGGGAATAACATATAGACTCAATTGGGTGGAGTAATCTATCTAACCCTGTAGGAAAATAGGAGGGGAAGGGGATAAAGAGAGAGGGGCAAAAGAAGGGAAGGTAGATTGGGGGAAGGGAGAGACAGAAGCAAATCTTTTTTGAAGAGGGATAGGTTGAAAGAAGATAAGTAATAGTGTAAATATCATGGGGAAGGGAATAGGATGGAGGGAAACAGTTAACAATAGTAATTGTGAAAAAGAGAAAAGGGGGAAAATTATACAAAAAATATTTATAGCAACTCTTTGTGGTGTCTAAGAATTGGGAATCAAGGGAATGTCCATCAATCGAGGAATGATTGAAGAAGCTGTGGTGATATATGATTGTAGTGGAATGGTATTGTGCTATAGGAATTGACTAACGGGATGATCCCAGAAAAACCTGGAAAGACTCACATGAACAGATGTATAGTGAAATGAGCAGAACTGGGAGGACTTTGTGCATAGTGACAGCAGTATTGTTCAATGAACAATTTTGAATGATTTAACTACTCTCAGCAATACAATGATCCAAGACAATCCCAAGGGACTAATGATGAAGCATACTATCCACTCCCATCAAAAGAACTGATAAAAAGAGCACTTGTGGATTGAACATATATAACCAATACCAGATTGGTTACTGTCTTGTGGAGGGGAGAGGAAAGGGAGGGAGGGAGAAAAATTTGGAACCAAATCTGGCCTCATACATAAGCTACCCCATCCTGCCTGCCCCACAAAAAACCAAGGATAAACAAAAAATAAATGCTTTACAGATATCATCCCTTCATATTCAGTTCAGACCTGTGTCCTCTAAGTGTATTCCTTTCAGCTACCCCAATACTGAGAAAGTTATTATGAATTAGTAGTATTATCTTCCCATGTAGGAATGTAAACAGTTTAATCTTTTAATATTCTTCATAATTTCTTTTTCCTGTTTACCTTATTATGCTTCTCTAGGGTCTTATATCTGAAAGTCAAATTTTCTATTCAGTTTATGTCTTTTCATCACGAATGCCTGAAAGTCCTCTTTTTTCATTGAAATCCCATTTTTTCCTCTGAAAGATTATACACAGTTTTGCTGGGTATGTGATTCTTGGCTGTAGTCACAGTTCCTTTGCCCTCCAGAATATCATATTCCATGCGCTCCAGTCCTTTAATGTAGATGCTGCTAGATCTTGTTTTATCCTTACTGTAGCTCCACAGTTTTTGAATTCCTTTTTTTCTAGCTGCTTGCAATATTTTCTCCTTGACCTGGGAGCTCTGGAATTTAGCTATAATATTCCTGCAGGTTTTCCTTTTGGGATCTCTTTCAGGAGGTGATTGGTGGATTATTTCAATTTCTATTTTACCTTCTGCCTCTACAATATTAGGACAATTTTCCCTGACAATTTCTTGGAAGATGCTGTCTAGAGTCTTATTTTGGTAATGGTTTTCAGGTATTCCAATGATTTTCAAATTATCTCTTCTGGATCTATTTTCCAGGCCAGCTGTTTTTCTAAGGAGATATTTTATATTGTCTTCTATTTTTTTATTCGTTTGGATTTGCTTTACTGTGTCTTGATTTCTTATAAAGTCACTAGCTTCCTTTTGTTCAATCCTAATTCTTAGGCAATTATTTTCTTCTGAGAGCTTTTGTATCTCCTTTTCCATTTGGCTTTTCAAGCTGTTGACTTTTTTCTTATGATTCTCCTGCATCTCTCTCATTTCTCTTTCCATTCTTTTCACTACCTCTCTAAGTCTTCCTTCTATCTCTCCTACTTTATCTTCAAAGTCCCTTTTGAGCACTTCCATGGCCTGAGACCAATTCATATTTTTCTTGGAAGCTTTGGATGTAGGGACCCTGAGGTTGTTATCCTCTTCTGCGGGTGCACCTTGATCTTCCTTGTTGCTAAAGAAATTTTTGATAGTTCTCAACTTTCTTTGCTTGCTCATCTTGCTGTCTTTTACTTGATTTTTAACTCCCTCTTACAGTGGGGCTCTTCTTCCAAGCTACACCTATCCCAAGCTTCAGAGGGACAGGTTTGAGGGAGGGCAGATTTTTTCTCTCACCTGGTCTGTTCCCTGGTCCAAAGATAACCTCAAGCCAACTGGCTCATTAACTTGACAGCAGAACTTTGTGTGCTGCAATGGATCTTATCTCAGACGAACCTGTACCTCTCCCCCACCTGGGCCTCCTGCTGCTTACAATTTCTTCCTTGTTCCCTGTTGAGGTGGTATAGCCAAATTTCTCCTTAGGTCCCACAGACACCCCTGCACTTTCCCCCTGGCCAGATGCTTAGCCCTCTCACCCAACTCCAAGCTCAGTTCCAGAAGGCGCTGGTGCTGCAGTTGAATCAGGGGCTTGGGGGTAAGTTTCTCTGGTGCAACCTGCCTGGGATCTGTGTTGGTGTGATTTTGGAGTTAGACTCTACCGAGCACACCCCCCTCTAAGCTGTCTTTGGAAAATAATCTCAGCCTGTCTTTTTGTGAGCTTTGCTGCTGCAGGAGTTGTTTTATTTCTGTTTGGGGGGTAATTATATCTGGAGCTCTGTGCATTTAATGTCCTTCCTCTGCCATCTTGGTTCCACCCCCTTTATTTGTTTTTTATCATACAATATCTGCCTTCTCATGTTTCCACCCCAAATTCTTCCACACCTCCACTGAGAAACTAAGAAAAACAAAACTCATTATAAACATGTATGGTGACATAATCAATCAAAACATATTTCCACATTGGTTATGTCCAAAAATATTTGACTCATCCTATACCCTGAGTCCTTCACCTCTCAGTTTATAGGTGGATAACATATTTCCTCAGTCCTCTAGAAGACTGGTTGGTTATTACACTGATAGGAGTTTAGCACAATATTAATACATCACAGTTATATACCTTGACTTGTTCAATCATTCCCCAACATATGCTACTCCCTTAGATTCACATTCTTTGACACTTCAAAAAGAAGTACAAATATTTTTATATAAAATATGGTTTGTTTGCTTTAGGACTTATTGTTTGTCCTTCATTTTTGAAGAGGAAATGATATCATGGGGTGATGTCTTGACTATTGAGACTGAATTTAAGTGAGACAAAGTTGCACAAAGTTTTCAGCCTCACTCTCTCTTCAAGAGTCATCCAAGTCTAGTAGCAGGACAAAAGTAAAGACTACTGGTGATGTCCTGGGATGCAGTAGATGATCTTCGAGTCTTTGATGTCTGACCAAACTCTAAGCACTCCATGGTCATTGCTTCAGTTGCTTACATGACCATTCAAATTGTTCTCTTCAGGGGGCAACTAGATGGCAGAGTGGATAAAGCACCAGCCCTAGATTCAGGAGGACCTGAGTTCAAATCTGCCCTCAGACACTTGACATGTACTAGCTGTGTGACCCTGGGCAAGTCACTTAACACTCATTGCCCTGCAAAAAACAAAACAAAAACAAAACAAATTATTTTCTGCCTATTACTCTGGAAGGAGTCTTTATGTGCTTGTGGTAGACATCACCATAACTCACCTACAGGTTTGAAGCCTCTTCATTACCCTCCACCTGGTTTAGCCCATCTACAGAGATAGTTTTTACTAGGATGTGGCAGTTGCTTATGCTACAACTTCTTGTATCCACAGGTGAGAGTTGGATGAGAGGAGGAAACCAAAGGTAGATGAGCAGCCCTGAAAAGGGTTTGGTATGCCTTCATACCAGAGGTTCTAGTCCTCCCTGAATACCCCATATACTATATATGAAATATAGTTTCTTTTGCTTAGAAGTAATCCCTCTTTTAAAATACCCCTTTCTTTCTTTCCTTTTTTTCTGTTGAGTGAAATATACTATTGTACTCAACTCTGTGTGTGTTTTTCCTTCATTCAAACAGTTCAGATCATAGTGAGGTTCAAGTGTCTTCTGTCCCCCCACCTTGTTTCTATAGATGTCTACTTGTGTACCCTAATTATGTCAGATAATTCCCCCCAACTCTCCTCTTCCCCTCTCTTTCCATTTCTTTTCTTAAGTTCATCAAGCCATAACAGAAGCAATCCCAGGCTTTGCCTGATGACGATAGGTTTCAGAAGGGACACATAAAATCTTTCCTTCTTTAATGTAAGCAATTTATCCTCGTTTATTCCTTTATCATTGTTCATTTATGTTTATATTTAAATTTTTCTCTTATTTTTGTGGTTGAGCTTTGAAGTTTCACTACAGTTCTGGTCTTTTCATCAGGAATTCTTAGAAGACCTTTATTTCATGAAAGATCCATTCCTGCTCCCTCCATAGTATTACACTGTTTTATTGAGTAAGTTATTGTTGGATGTAAATCCATATCATTTGCCTTCTGTAATATGATATTATAAGTTCTCTACTATTTTATAGTGATGGCTACTAAATCATGGATGATCTTAACTCTGGCTCCTAAGTACTTGAATTATTGCTTTTTGGCTTCTTGCAATATATGAGTCTGCATGTATGTGTGTAAGTATATATACACATATGCATACACATACACATGTGCATGTATATGTATACATATACATACATACAAATATACATACACACATATGCTCTAGAGTCAGACTTACTGCACTATACTCTGCAGACTCTATTCCCTTCCTTTTTTTTTAACGGGACCTTTGCTTTCTTACAGTGTTGTAGTAAGTCTTCTCTTCTCCACAGTCTTTTAACAATCATTGACAGCAGCTCATCGATCACAACTGCCACTTCTTTCAGTCCTCTAGGTTTATCTGAGCCTGGTATCTTGAAATCACTGAGGACAGCTAAATGCATTCTAACCATTACACTTATTGGAGATTTTAACTATTGACCATTTGGCCCTGTCTTCCCAGTCCAAAGATCATTTGCCTTAGAAGAAAAAAAATAGAGACAAAATTCCGATTGCTCTCTGTCACCTATCACCAACATTTTATTAACCTAAAGCAGCAATTGCATACTTTATTTGGCCTTCCTCATGTCCCTGATATAGTAAAACAGGCTTGCTTTGCTATTCTTAGCATTCACTGACATCCTTAGTTTATTCTTCACCTTAGTACTCCCAGCACTATATTTACAAGATCATGTTCCTTCTACATATTCATCCACAGGTATCTGCCCCCTTTTTCCATCCACGGGTATTTGCCCCTTTATTCCATCTTCTGTATATGTCTTCCCACAATGTGAGATGGTCAGTGAATCCCTGTAGAGTCACATGGACTTTTTTAGATAGTTCTATTTTTCCTGATGATTAGAATAATTTCTTTTCATTTTTGAGGGCTTCTTATCTTTCTTAAGCCAGCTTTCCCTGTGAAATTTTTGGCCACAGGATGCTTCCTATAAATTTTCTGCAAGCCAATTCCCCAAAATCTTGGGCATGTCTCTGAAGAAACCAAGAATTCCTCTCCTTTTCTGTCAGTGATAGACTAGATCACTTGCCCCCAATATTCCCAATGTTTCTACATTAGTCGAGTTTGCCATTGATGTTTAAAAGCTGGCAAAACAAACAAACAAAGCCCAGCCTCCCTATATCACTTCCTCTACTTTTTGGAGAAATAAGTTATCAGCAAAGATTCCTGATCTGCATTACTAGAACTGTTATCTTGGTTATTGGTCTCAGTCCTTGCTTTCCTTTCCAGTTCCTAGAGGTTTAATGACTCCCTGGCCCACCGAGTGCACCAGGTTTCTGTTTTTACTCATCTGTACCTGCAAATAGAAGATAAAAAGGACTTACCTAGGCAAAATTAAGAAGCCTGACAAGTTTGTTTGGTGTAGCTTTTTCCACGACAGTCATTGTTTTTTATACTATTATTCTTTCAGTCATGTTCTATGCCTATGAATCATGAAATACTATGATCCCAGATGGAACAAAATTGTAGGTGACTAAAAAGGCAGGAAAAAGAGACACAATGTGGGTGTAAGTAGGCAGCAATGTATTACCATTTGATATTTATGCTTGAGAAATAGCATAAATAAGATCTAAGAGATGTATGGGAAGATGAGGAGGGTTGGTTATGTACTAAGAGTTAAGGAAAACCAATGGACAATCCAAATGCTGTTTTGATACCCAAAGAATATTCAAAGAACCAGAACTCCTCCATTTCACTGGGTAGATTGAAAGATTTCCCCTATAGAGGATTTATACAAACATAGACCAGTTATGTAGCCTAGTTGGGCCTCGAGTCAGGAAGATCCAAATTCAAATTTGACCTCAGATGCTTCCTAGTTTTGTGATCCTGGGCAAATCACTTAACTTTTGCTTATCAACTATAAAATGGGCTAATAATAACATTTACCTCTTAGGTTTGTTGTGAGGATTAAATAGCATTTATAATGCACTTAAAATAGTGTCTGGTACACATAAGTCACTTAATAAATGCTTATTAAAACAAAACAAAACAAAACACGTGAACAAGAGTTATATAAAACAAGAAGCCATGGATGGGTTGTAGTCTTCACTGGTAGAGCAAGCACCCACACCAATAAGGACATGGATTCATGGGGGTAAGTATAGTTCATTATGGGAGATACCTTAAAAGATTCAGCATAGTGCAGTGCATAGAGTGCTGAATTTGGATTCAGAGAACCTGAGTTCAAATCCTAGTTCTCCTATTTAATACCTATGACCTTGGGCTAGTCTTTCAACCTCTCTGTGTCTCATTTTCCTTATTTATACATGAATAGGTTTGGACTAAATGTCTTATAAGGTCTTCCCTAGCTCTACTTATATAACTTTGTGAATTGAGATTTCAAAAAGTTTATGTATGGTTGAAGATATCCTTCTGCAGTGGTTTCAGTCATATCTGGCTCTTTATGACCCATTTGGGGTTTTCTTGGTAAAGATATTAGTTTGCCAAATTCTTCTCTAGCTCATTTTTTACAGATGAGAAACTGAGGCAAATAGAGTTAAGTAACTTGCCCAGGGTGATACAGGTAGTAAGGCTGGATTTGATGTACACACAGACAAATATATACCAATTAAGATATAACTATATGAGAAATGCAATATACCATGAGATTCAAAGAGGAAGCAATCACTCCTATATATCCCATTAGAGAGATCAGGAGAGTTTCATGGGGGAGGTAACACTTAAGTGGGGCTTTAAAAGATAAAGATGATGTCAACAGGCAGGGATGGAGACAGGGAGGTCATGCCAGGCATAAAAAACCAAAATAAAACAAAAGAACAAAATGAGAATGAGCAAAGATGAGGAGGTGGGAAAGAGAATAATCCAATTGAGCTGGAGGCATAGAGAGCATATAAAAGGAGCACTGACAATATATGATTGGAGCTCAAACCTCTTGCTATTACCTAAGGCTATGCTGGATTGGTCCTAGGTGGGATAGAAGCCCACAATTCACATTCCTTTACAAAGATGGCAGAATTGAACCTAGTTTAGAATGGGACTTCTTAAACTTTTCCCACTTGCGATGACCCTTTTTCACCTGAGAAATTTTTATGCGACCCCAGGAGGTATTCATAAACTTTTACTGTTGCCAAATTGTTTATGACCCCCACATTCAGTTAAGTGACCCCATATGGGGTTTAAGAAGCTAGGGTCCAGGAAGTCTTCCATTCCTACCCCAGAATACTGCATAACTGAGCTGGGTCTAATACCTTACCTTAAGTAATTATGGCAGCCAAGGAGCTCTGGTGGGTGAATAGAGACATATTTACCAAACTGATTTGAGGCCACTTCTTTGTACCTCTTAACACATTTCCTGGCTGTGAAGAACAAGGGTTATGACTTTTTATTAACTGAGGTGCATGAATAATCACAATTCAGGATAATTTATAGATAGCTGATGAGAAATAAAACTTATTCCAAGCCTACTATCAGAATAATGAATAGATACAGACTGCAAACCAGTGATCTTGATCTCAACCAGTTGAGAAATAATCACAACTCATTTTACTTAAGTTTGCAAAGTCTTTGCTTCATAATAACCCAGCAAAGTACATAATGAAGGTATTAATCATCCACATTTTATAGACAGTGAAACCAAGACTTAGTGAGGTTAAATGATTTGTTTTTTTTTTTTAGTGAGGCAATTGGGGTTAAGTGACTTGCCCAGGGTCACACAGCTAGTAAGTGTGTGTTAAGTGTCTGAGGCCGGATTTGAACTCAGGTACTCCTGACTCCAGGGCCGGTGCTTTATCCACTGTGCCACCTAGCTGCCCCAAATGATTTTCTTTTAATCACTTAACATTAGAGATAGGATTCAAATCCAAGTGTCCCGTCTCCAAGACCAGGTCTCTTTCTTTGTTGTTGTTTAGTTATTCAATTGTTCCAACTCTTCATTATTCCATGGACCATATTGTTCATGGGATTTTCTTGGCAAAGACACTGGAGTGATTTGCCATTTCCTTTTCCAGTAGATTAAAGTAAACACAAGATAAGTGACTTGCCCAGGATCACATAGCTAGTAAGTATCTGGGGCAGGATTTGAATTCAAGTTTTTCAGACTCTAGGACCAGAGTTGTATCCACTGAGCCACCAAGCTTGCCCCATGACACAGCTTTCAATAATTTGTTAAATTCAAATCTAAATCTTTGTCAAGCAGAATTTTTGTGCATTCACATTCTATTAATACTTTACCTGAAGCTTTCTATATCCATCATTCAGATGGTCCAGTAATTCAAAATTTTTTTCTCAATCTATTTTCCAGATTATGGATTGTTTTTGTTCTCTCTCTCTCTCTCTCTCTCTCTCTCTCTCTCTCTCTCTCTCTCTCTCTCTCTCCCTCTCTTTTTCTTTCTCTTCTTTATTCCTTTGTTCATTTGTTCCTTCATTCATTCATTTATTTGTTCATTTGTTCCTTCATTCCTTTGTCCCTTCCTTCCTTCCCTTTCTTTCCTCCTTCCCCCCTCTCTCTTTTATTTTTTCTGTCCTTTGACTTAGTTTTAATATTTCTTGTTGATTAATGGAGTCTTTACATTCTATTTGATCCATTTGAGTTTTCAGGGAGTTTATTACTTAGGCTTTGAGTGGCAAATAGAGGATTTTGTATTTAACATAGGGAACCACTAGAATTTGTTGAGTAGGTGGGGTGACATGATTGAATCTGTGCTTTAAGAAAATCACTTTGGCAGCTGAATAAAGGATGTATTAGAATGGGAGTGGGGCACTTGCAGCAGGCAGACCCACCAAGAGACTATTGAAATATTCTAAGTATAAGGTGATATAGGTCTGAACAAGTGTGGTGGCAGTATCAGAGGTATGGGGAGTATTCAAGAGATGTTGCAAAGGTGACATTGACAGGCCTTGGCAATGGCCTTTGCTATGGCCCAGTGAGAGATAGTGAGGATTTGAGGTGGCATGCCTAGAGGATTTGTAGGATGATGGTACCCTTGACAGTAGCAGGGAAATTTGTAAGGAGTAGGGAGAGTTTAGGGGAAAAGATAATGAGTTCAGTTTTGGACATGTCGATTTTAAGATGTCTACTGGATATCCAATTTGAGATATGTGATAGGCATTTGGAAATGTGAGACTAGAGGCAGCCTAGAGATTAGAGCAAGATAGGGAGATTTGAGACTCATTAGCACAGACATGGTCATTAAATCCATGGGAGTTGATGAGGTCACCAAGTGAAATAGCCTAGAAGGAGAAGAGAAGAGGACTCAGGACAGAGCTTTGTGAGATAACTACTGTTAGAGGGCATGACCTGGATAAGGATCCAGCAAAGGACATCGAGAAGGAACAGTTTGATAGGTAGGAGAGCCAGGAGAGAGTAGTGTCTAAAAGATCTAGAGAGAAGAGAGTATCAGGGAGCTTAAGGTGATCAACAGTGTCAAAGACAGTAGAAAGGTCAAGAAGAATAAGGACTGAGAAAAGTAGTCATCATTTTGTTTTTGTTTAAAGCTCTTAGTGATGAGAGGTCCTTGGTAGACAGGCTTCTTTTGATTAGCTCCAAACAATAATAAGTTCTTTCTCACAACAACCTTGAATTTGTATTACCATAGATTATTACTAGGTCTACCATCTGGTATCCAACAGTATCTCTTTAATTCTTCCACATGACACACTTTCAAATACTTGAAAAGGTCCATGATGCCTTCCCCCTTCCCCCTCCCTCCCAGTCTTCTCTTCTCTAAGCTAAACATCTCCAGTTTTTGCCATTGATTTTTGTATGGTATGAACTTGAACCCCTTCAGTTGTGGATACCCTTGTTTGGAGGCTGTCCATATCATCAATTCCTTTCTAAACCATGGCATTCAAATTGAACACAAAACACCAGATGTAATCTGACCAGAGCAAAATACTCTTTTTTTCTAGGAACTATGGATCTCTTAATGCAGTCCAAGATCACATTATCTTGGTCATCATGATAATCATACTTCTGACTCATATTAAGCTTGCACCCCACTAAAACCCCCAGATCTTTTTTTAGACCATGGGCACCTGTCCCTTGAACTGTTTTGCTTTTCACAGTCTTTTCATGCTTTCCCTACTCTTCTTGAATGTACCAATTCTATCTATCTATCTATCTATCTATCTATCTATCTATCTATCTATCTATCTATCTATCTATCTATCTATCTATCTTTCCACTCATTATTGGAAACTTTAGATATAGGAGCCCTGATGTTGACATCTCCCTCTGAGGGTGCACCTTGATCTTCCTTGTCACTGAAGAAACTTTCTATGGTTCTCACCTTTCTCTGTCTGCTCATCTTGCCTTTCTTTTACTTGACTTTTAGCTCCTTAAAGTGGGGCACTATTTCCAGGCTGCAGTATCCAAAGCTTCAGAAGTCCCAGGTGGTATGATTTAAGGAGGATCAGGTTCTTCATTTGCCTGGCCTGTTTTCCGGTCCATAGATGACCCCAGACCAACTTGCTAATCAACCAGCTTTGTGTGTTGTGGTTTGTCGGCTCTGATGAGCCTGTGTCCCTCCCCTACCTGGGCCACTGCTACTCAAGCCTACCTCCTGGTTCCCAGCAGGGGTGAAAAACCCAAGTTCTGCCTCAGCACCAGCATAGACCCCTGTAGTCTCCCCCTTGCTATGGGCTCAGCCCTCTCACCAGACTGTGAGCTTAGTTGCAGATGACACTGGTGCTTCGGCTGATTCAGAGGCTCTGGGGTCTCCTTCTTTGGTGAGGCCTTCCTGGGACTGGATCTGTGTCAGGGTGACTGTGGGGTTGGGCTCCAGTCCTGTCTCAGCACAGCAGCTCCCTCCTTCTGACCTTCCAAGCCCACAGTGGGTCTACTTTTAGCAGTTTCTGGAGGTACAGGTGCTGGGAATCAAGGGATGCATTTGGGTGTCAGACTTTCTCCATAACTCCACTCATTATTGATTGATTAATCCATCTATTTACTTTTAACATTCATTAACATTTTTTTAATTTCAAATTATTCTACCTCCCTCCAGTCCTTCTCCCACCTACTGAGAAGGCAAGCAATATGATATCAATTATACATGTGAAACATGCAAAACATATTTTCATATTAATCATGTTGCAAAAAGCAAGAAAAATAAAATGAAAAAAAGTATTCAATCTGTACTCAGAGTTCACCAGCTTTCTCTCTGGAGGTAGATAACATTTTTGATTATGAGTCCTTTGGAATTGTCTTAGATCATTGTATTGGTCTGAGTATCTAAGTCTTTCATAGTTGATTGTCATTATGATATTGCTATTACTGTGTACAATTTTCTTTTGCTTCTGGTCACTTAACACTGCATACATTTATATAAGTTTTTGCAGGTTTTTCTGAAACCATCCTGCTCATCATTTCTTATAGCACAACAATATTCCATCACAATCATATACTACAAATTGTTTAGGCTTTTCTAATCTGATGGAAATCTTCTCAATTTGGAAGTCTTTGCCACTACAAAAAGAACTGCTATAAATATATTGTTTATATAAAGAAGTCATTTTCCTTTGATTTTTAAAATTACAGACCTGATAGTCATATTGCTGGATAGGGTATACACAGTTTTATAGCCTTTTAGCCACAGTTCCAAATTGTATTCCAGAATGGTTGGGGTAGTTCACAACTCCACCAACAGAATGCACAGTTTTTTAAAAAGCTTTAGATTTCAATTTTAATTATTTAATCTAATTCTTTGTCATTCTGACCCTCATTCATCCACCAGCATCACTAAATCACTAGAGTACTCAGGTGGCCCAGAGATCATCTTCCAGAATTCCCAGATTTTATCATTTTCTCCAGAGAAACTTGACCACAGATAGCTACTTTTTTTTTGCCCTTGACCCTGGGCTAATAAGAAGATTTCTTTCTTTCTTTTTTCTTTTTTTGGTGAGGCAATTGGAGTTAAGTGACTTGCCCAGGGTCACACAGCTAGTAAGTATTAAGTGTCTGAGGTCAAATTTGAACTCAGATCCTCCTGAATCCACTGTGCCACCTAGCTGTCCCATTAAGATTTCTTAACCACAGTAACTTCTGAGATGCATAGGGGAAACTAACAATAGCTTGAACACCTTAAATTGGAGTAACTTAGTACAGACCTGGCACTTCCACTTTCAAAGGGGTCTTTACCTGTACATTAGAATTTTGTGTTCCACAGGTGAGAGAGATTCCTAAAATCACCAGCAGCTGTGTATAATAACAGCAGAGTGCTGGTGTTTGAGTAACAACAACAGCTGACATTTATATGATACATTAAGGATTACAAAGTATATTGTACACATGTATATATTATATATGATATATAGCAGGTCTATTTCTTGGTTCTACCATATATGCACATACACATGCATGTATATATAACATGCAAATGCATATACAACATAATATATAACATGCAGGTGAATATGTGCAACACAATGGCATACAACATATATGTGTACACACATGAAATATGGGTGTACAACATATGTGTTGTATACATGCATGAAATATGTGTGTATATGTAGTACTTATAGATGTATGTGTGTATAAATGCACACATACATATATACATGCACACATACATGAAACATTTTAAAATCTCTACAATCTCACTCCTCACAACAATCCTGGAAGGTAGGTGCTATTATTTTTATTTTCTAGAGGAAGAAACTGGAGGTTCAGAGAATTTGAGTGTCTGGCCTGAGGCCAGACACACAGCTAATAAATGTTTGAGGTGGGATTAGAGCCCAGCTCTTCCTAACTCCAAATACACGTTTTATGCTATGCTGTCTCAGTTATCTTTTTATCTCTTTAAAGGAAAGGGACTGGAGAAATGAGTAGGGGATCATTTTCACGAACATGGCAAGAACTACATCTGTTTCTTCTACAGCTTTGTTTCTGCCATATTTACCTTATTATTTGGCTGTTATGCTCATTGTGGCACGAAAACCAAGACACAAGGGGCCAGACATATAGTTTACCAATTAATTCCTACACCTGAGCATCCATCCCCACACAATCTGCTAACGTGCTAATGAGCTTGTGATTTTCACAAATACGGAGACCAACTCTGATTTTCATCATCTTTTGTGACTGAAATGAAAATGGAAGCAGTTGCATTTGCTCTGCGTTCTCCCCACAAAGCAACTAATTATTTTCCTCTAAGTAATGATGATTAACAAAATTCCTCTCAGGTTCCTGATCAGTGCACAGCTGGTACTTGAATAATCACAGAGATTTGGTTTTCTTTGGTGACTCTAAAACCTTGCCTGGTTTGGGAAGAACATTAACTGTAGACTATTGCCTCAGCCCATTAGTTTTAAATTATGCCTCAAATGACCTGATTAAATTAGAAGCTTCATTTTTATGAATAAATGGTAACTTGGGAGGGAGAGAACCAAATGGTATCATCCTGCCCAGGGGAGATTATGCCTGCTCCAGATAGACTAGTTCAGGGTTTAATTCTTGGTTATAGGGTAGAAATTCCAAATAGAGATCAGCAGAGGTATTGGAAAAGAGCCTTCAATTCAGAATCGGAATACCCCAATTCAAAACCCAGCTTTGCCACTTATTAGTTATGTGACCTGGGATAAATACTTATATCTTTTGGAGCCTTGGTTTATTCTTTAATAAAATGATATTAATTATATTAATAATAAATAATAATAACAATTCCCATCTCACCTACTTCATTAGATTTTTTTAAAGGTAGAAACCTAGGCAGCTAGGTGGTGCTCTGGATAAAACATTCAAATTAGAAATCCTCAGTTCAAATATGACTGTAGATACTTAGGTGTGTGACCTTGGTTGAGTCACTTAACCTTTCTTAGCCTCGATTTCTTTATCTGTAAAATGGGGATAATAATGGCACCTACCTTCCAGGGCTATTGTGAGTATAAAATGAGATAATATTTATAAATCACCTTGCAAAGCTTAGAGGGCTATACGAATGTTAGCTATTATTTTTGGTTTTGCCCAGCCCTTGTACATGGACACCAAACAGATGTTTGTTGGAGATAATGTAAAATATGCATAAAATACTTTACAAACCAAAAAGCCCCATATACATGCCAGGCTCTAAGACTTGAAGCTCTGAGGGTAGGAGGTGAAAGCTATCTTAAGTTTGTATCTCTCTAGAGTATAGTGTGGTGCTCTGTACACAGATGTTTACTGAAGGAGAACTGAATGAGTGATCAGTTGTTAGGCATTCCTCTTCCCCTGTAAGCAGGAATGACTACATGGTGTGTGAATGAAGTTTGAATACAAAGGGTAAAGATTGGCTTCAGGCTAATGAAGTCAGGAAGAATAACTGTATCAGACCAAGTACAACTTTGTATTTTATGGAAATTCCAGCGGTCATGCTCCCTCCAACTCTGCCCCTGTCTCACTACACTAGGACTTTTCAAGAATGGGAGTTTGGGTTGGTGCTGGGTCAGGCCTATTCCAGTCCCCCATGAAGAGTTACTCAAGCCACTGTTAAGAATATAACCCTGGAGGCAGCTAGATGGGGCAGTGGTTAAAGCACTGGCCCTGGATTCAGGAGTACCTGAGTTCAAATCCGGCCTCAGACACTTGACACTTACTAGCTGTGTGACCCTGGGCAAGTCACTTAACCCCCATTGCCTGCCCCCCCCCCCAAAAAAAAAGAAAAGAATATAACCTTATGGGGCAGCTAGGTGGTGCAGTGGATAGAGCACCGGCCCTGGATTCAGTAGTACCTGAGTTCAAATCCGGCCTCAGACACTTAACACTTACTAGCTGTGTGACCCTGGGTAAGTCACTTAACCCCAATTGCCTCACTAAAAAAAAAAAAAAAGAATATAACCCTATGAATGAAGTAATTAAGGAAGAGGAACTCAAGGAAATATTTCTGTTTCTTGTTAACAAGTACTGGATATGCTCCTTAATGCTAGAAACCATTTTTCATTTGGACTTTGTATTCCCAATCTCTAGAATTGTGCCTTTCACATAGTAGTCAGTTACTGTGTAAAACAAGAAGCATTAATTATGTGTTTACTTTGCAAACTGCCCAGCTCAAACTGCATTCTTAAGAGACCTTTCACTATTCCATTCTCCCTCATCCTCACTCCCTCCTGCTCCTAGTACTTACCTCTGAGATTACTTTTCATCTACCCTATAGATAGATTGGGCAGGGCAATGAGGGTTAAGTGACTTGCTCAGGGTCACACAGCTAGTAAATGTCAAGTGTCTGAGGCTGGATTTGAACTCAGGTCTTCCTGAATCCAGGACTGGTGCTTTATTCGCTGCACCACCTAGCTGCCCCTTACCCTATAGAGAATTGATGCCTCCTCACTCTTGGTGTTGCATGGTGCCTGAGCTGGAAGAGTTTCCTGGAAGAAAATCATGTTTGCATTGGTTTGAGATTTGGCAACACCAATAACAAGTGGCATTTTTTTCAAGAGCCATTGTCCACATACTTTCCATTTATCTGAGACTTGTTAGAATCTTCTTGTGTAATTTACATAAAAATGTCAAGATTGCTACAGTTCAGTTCTTCTAGGTGTATGTGACATGTTGGTTATTAAACAAAGATCTCACATTTTGAAAACCAACAGGTAAGTCAAAGTTTATAGTCTAAAAGCTGTGATTCTTAGTACCCTCTGTCACTATTGTCTCTGAGGAAAAAAAGGAGCCTGCATAGGACTGGGAGCCATTTTACTTTTTTCTTTGTTTCATGGTTTTCCAATGGCCCAAATATGATTCGCGTTGGAGTCAGCCTATTGGTGATGACCCTCAACATTTTCAGGCACCAGGGATTTTAGAATTGATCCTCATGTATGGGCTAGATGGTGTGATCACCCCTCTTTCTACTGACTACTATCTCCTTTTCCTTATACATTCTTATCCTACATGAGCTGGTCCTCAAACAACATATAATGTCTATTGCTAGGGTTGTGTTTTTAGCCTTTCCAGCATGTCAGATAATGTAGATCATAGATCCAGAATTGAAAAAGATCTTTAAGGTCATCTAGTCCAATCCCTTCAACTTAAAAATGATAAAAGTGAGGTCCAACAAGGTGAACTTACTTGCCCAAGGTCACACAGGTACCAAGGGGTAGAGTCTGTTAGAATTTATGTTCTGCTGGTATTGTCTTCAAGAACCCAGGATCACCTTCATATCATATTAAGGCACTGGAATGGTATTTAGAAAGCGAGAATATCTATCTATTTATCTATCTATCTATCTATCTATCTATCTATCTATCTATCTATCTATCTATCTATCTATCTATCTATCTATCTATCTATCTATCTGTCTAGTTATTCTACCCTTCAAAATCCCATTCATATATATATATATATACACACATACACATACATATGCATACACATACACACACACACACACACACATATATATACATACCTGTAGTTCTATAGATCTTTCATAAGGAAAAATTTATAACATGATCTCAAATCTTGTGTGGCCTCTCAGCTTCTATGAATATGGAGTGTTGGAAAAGGGGCCAATGGTGGTATGAATCACATCATGTTTAGGTCACCTAAAAATTGACAGTTATAGTTTATCTCAGTGTGAGATATTTGTTAATAAGCAACAAATTAGCAAACTATTAAAAATCTCAAATTGTATCAATCTTAATATTCTCATGAAAAATAAAATGAGAAACCAAAAGAAATTTGCAGATATAAAGGAAGAATGATGTATAAGTTCTCTTTGAAGAGGAAAGTAAAGAAGTTAACAGAATTGGTTTTATTGAATGTCTAAAGACAATAAGAAACATGGATTCACAGGTCACTTGATCATCTCTCCTTGCTGTGCTCATGAGTGTGAGCAAAAAGATCATCATCAAGAAAACTGTGACATAGGTACCAATGATTGTGGTAGAGGATGAGGTAGAGCTAGTCTCTGAAAACCCTGGCCAGATCATTTAAACCAGTAGTGACAAACTTAAAAAAGAAACAGGGGCCACTAAACCATACATAAGGATCCCTGTGGGTCTCATATTGGAAATGACATATTGATATTATCTACGTTTTATTATATTTTTATTTGTTTTGTTAAACATTTTCTGATTACATTTTAATCTGGTTCAGGCACACTAAGGAATATTGTGGACTGGGTGTGTCCCATGGACCACATGTTTGACATTTCTGCTTTAAACCAATTCAAATATACTTGGATATTCAGTGACACCAATGAAGAGGCAGACGTGAAAGCATGACAGAAATATGTGTTGGAATATATGGCTCAGGGGGCAGAGCCAAAATGGTGGAGGAAAGGTAATGACTCCTTGGAGCTCTCCCACAAATCCCTCCAAATCTCCTCAAATAATGCCACAAGACAATTCCTGGAGCAGCAGAACCCACAAAAGGATGAGGTGATATCATTTTCCAGCCAAAGACAGCTTAGAAGGTCGTCAGGAAAGGTCTGTTGGAATATATGGCTCAGGTCTGACAAGCAAAAGATGCTGAAGGCATCTTCCTACCCATATATTGTATATACTTTTTTTTTTTTTGCAGAAGAGAGTTGGAAGGTGCTGGATAGGGTGAACATGATTTTAAGAACTGAATTTGAGTATCTTAATAGATATGAAGTGACTGGTGACTAATGTAGAAGTCATATTAGAGTAAATGGCAAAACCAACGTCAAATTAAAAGAAACTAAAATGAGAAGACACCATGAATAATTGTAGTAACTTCTACCTGACCTATTGAAATGGAATAAGGGGTATATGATTGGTCCCTTGTTCTGCTCTAGCTAGGCCATATCCCATATAAATGTTTAGCCTATGCCCTAGTCTAATGTATGGTACATGCTTATAGTCAATTTACTATTTATATACTAATTAAGGGGCAGGTACTTCTAGCAGTGGCTTGAGTACTGGGCCTGGAGTCAGGAAGACTCATCTTCCTGAGTTCAAATTTGGACTCAAACACTCACTAGCTGTGTGACCTTGGGCAGGTCACTTAACCCGATTTTCTTCAGTTTCCTCATCTGTAAAATGAGCTGGAGAAGGAAAGGACAACCCACTCCAGTATCTTCACCAAGAAAACCTGAAATAGGGTCACAAAGAATCAGACATGACTGAACAACAAAATGTTAACTAAAGCAACTCAATGACCAATTAGTTTTACACTTCTCAATGGATACAATCAAATGTATAAATCAATTCAGGCAAACAACACAAGCAACAGCCACTATAAGGACAAATGATGAATTGGCAGTTTAGAGGTCCTGGTAATCTTATACTATTGCTTATGACAAAATTCCCTCTCTGTCCAGACAGAGGTTGCGTGTCTCTCTCCAAGGAAGTCATCTGGCAAATCTGTGATAATCTGCATTACCCTCAAGTGAACATAGGCTCCTCAAGTCTCAATTGCAGGAGTTTGCCCTAGTCCTGGCATGTGAATAGGTTGATGGCCTCTAGATATTTTTTCAAGTATTTTTTTTCCAATTTTTTTTTTTGGCAGGGCAATGAGGGTTAAGTGACTTGCCCAGGGTCACACAGCTAGTAAGTGTCAAGTGTCTGAGGCCGGATTTGAACTCAGGTTCTCCTGAATTCAGGGCCAGTGCTTTATCCACTGCACCACCTAGCTGCCCCCACCTCAAGATATTTCTTATAGCAATGAGTATTCTTAATACTCATTTAAAAAATAATTAAAAAATAATAAACATTTTTACTTAACGTTTTGAATTCCAAATTTTATCATTCCTTCCCATCCCCACCCCCACCCCACTCCCAATGTGGTAAGAAGATATAAGTTATACATGTGCAAATTATGTGAAACATTACCATATTAGTCATTTTGTATAAAAAAACTTGAATAAAAGAAAAAGATGAAAGAAAGTGAAAAATAGCATGCTTCAGTCTGTGTTGCATTAATATCAGTTATTTCTTTGGAGGTGGATAGTATGTTTCATCAATACTCCTTTGGGATTGTCTTGGATCATTGTATTGCTGAGAATAGTTGTCATTCAGAGTTCTTCATCAAACAATACTGCTGTCACTATGCACAATGTTCTCCTCATTCTTCTCACTTCACTATATATTCATTCATACAAGTCTTTCCCAGCCTTTTTTAAATCCTTCTGTTTGCCATTTCTTATAGCACAATAATATTCCATCACCATCGTATACCACAGCTTGCTTAGCCATTCCCCAATTGATGGGCATTCCTTTGATTTCCAACTCTTAGCCACCACAAAAAGAGCTGCTATAAATCTTTTTGTACAAATATATCTTTTTCTCTTTTTTTGGGATGACTTTGGGATATAAATCTAGCAGTGGTATTGCTGGATCAAAGGGTATGCCCAGTTCTATAGCCCTTTGGGCATAGTTCCAAATTGCTCCCCAGGAATGGTTGAATCTTTTCACAACTCCACCAACATTGGATTAGCACCCCAGTTTTCTAACATCTCCTAGAACATCCAATATTTTTCTTTTTTGTTATATTTGGCACTCAGATAGGTGTGAGGTGATACCTCAGAGTTATTTTAACTTGCATTTCTCTGAGCAATAGTGATCAAGAGCATTTTCATATGACTATAGATCCTAATTTTTAACCACAAAACTTGATTAATCATTACATAAGACACTGATAAAGTTGTTTATAATATTCTTCTGTTGGAAGTCTGTCTTATGGAGGGTCCATATATGATAACCAGCTATTTAAGAAAACAAACATATTATTTACACAAATGCTTACCTTATTGAAAAATATCTCATAGGAAAACAATTTTCTCAAAACAAATCAGCCACAAATAGAGGCTTAAAACAAAATGGAATTAGATGTTAGGTTGAGAAACATTGTTAGTATCTTATAAAGACAGTGAAACTTATTTTCACTAAACCAAATCATTTCTAGGGAAATGTGTGATTCAATATATTTTTTAAAATAAAAGTATATTATTATTTTCCAGTTACATGTAGAAATAATTTTCAAGATTTGTTTATATAAGATTTCAAATTTCAAATTTTTCTCCCTCCCTCCCCCCCTCCCTCCCCCCCTTTCCTAGGCAGCAGGCAATCTGATATAGGTTAAATATACATAATAACATTAAACATATTTCTGCATTAGTCATGTTATATGAGAAAGATCATAGCACAAAGGAAAAACCTGAAATCAGAAAACCAACAGCATCAAAAACAAAAGAAATAGTATGGTCAATCATCATCCATATCGCACAGTTCCTTTTTTGTTCCCCTGGATTTGGAGAGCCTTTTCCATCATGAGTCCTTTGGAACATTCTTGTTCCATTGAATTGGTGAGAAGAATCTAATCTATCACAGTTGGTCCACACATAGTGTTGATGATACTGTGTATAATGTTCTTCTGGTTCTGCTCATCTCACTCATCATCAGTTCATGCAAGTCCTTCCAGGTTTCTCTGAACTCCACCTGGTCATTGTTTCTTATAGCACAATAGAATTCCATTACATTCATATACCACAACTTGTTCAGCCATTCCCCAATTGATGGACATCCCCTCAATTTCCAATTCCTTGCCACCACAAAAAGAGCAGCTATAAATATTTTTGTACATGTGTGTCCTTTCCCCTTTTTTATGATCTATTTGGGAAAAAGACCCAAGAGTGGTATTGCTGGGTCAAAGGGTATGCACAGCTTTATAGCTTTTTGGGCATAATTCCAAATTGCTCTCCAGAATGGTTGGATCAGTTCACAGCTCCGCCAACAATGCATTAGTGTTCCAATTTTCATGTGTGGTTCAATATTGAAAGGCTTGTCAAAAGAGGGTGTGGTAAAAGCTTCAAAAGAGGGAATTAGGTACTGAACCAGGAAAAGCATTCCTCTCAGTGGATCTTAAAGGGAATAACTGTTCTGGTTCTTTCTTTCTCTCTCTCTCTCTCTCTCTCTCTCTCTCTCTCTCTCTCTCTCTCTCTCTCTCTCTCCCCTTTCCTCTCTCCCTGTCTGCTCTTCCTTTCAGGACTCTTTGAGTATCTTCCTGTGAGTAGCAGGAAGGTACAAACCTTTGCTTACTCTCCCTGGTCACTCTGAGCACATAAAAGTTAAAGTTAATATGTTAGATTAGGTAAACATGAGACTAGATCAAAAAGCCTTAATTGTCTTTTCTGCTTTGTGTTTCTTTCCTGAACACGGAAGACTGAGAAGTGACCCTAAGATGGATGTTTCTAAGCTCAGAGGCAAAAGTTGAATGGGATGGGTCCTGGGTCTGCCATTAGTTCTAAACAACACAGGAAGAATCCCAGCAACTACTGCAGAACTTTTTAGAGAAGGTAACAAAAGACAAGGGGATGAGCCCAACCTAACCTTAAACCCTTAAAGACATGGACCTGAAAGGATTTGTTTGGACAGCACAAGAACCTAGGTGAATGTGAAATTCTAATTCAGTTGTCCAACAAAATATTTCATAGTTTGATGTTTTAAATATCAAACTCCTGAGAGAATAAAACAGTAGTATTTAAATATTTATTAATGCATGCTCGGGAGTCTCTAGTGTAAAGTATTTCTTTTCTGTGGAGAAAACAAATATCTGCCCTCTCTCTGATTTGCAATGCACATTGTGTACTTTTCTACCCTTTTAAGGAAGACCCTAGATATCAGTGAAACAAACAGTGATTTTCCCCCACAGCATTCTGGGGTGAGAGTTTTAAGAGCCAAAGAGTGTGAGCAGAAGAGCCTTCTTCTCCTCTATGAAGCCAGGTTCTCCCATAATGGACCCTCATCTATGTGCATCAGTCCAGAACTGAGAAGGGAGCCTTGGTGGAGAGGGAGAGGGAGAGGGTGGGCATTCCAGCTCATTTGGGTCCAGCTGCTTCTGCTGTATGTATATCATACAAATTAGCTGTCCATGCCAGAAATGGGAAAAGCATAGATATGATTATCATCATTCTCTGCAAAATATTAATATCTAAAACAATTACCATAACAAGGAAGCTTAAATAATCCAAAAATGGCTTTAGCAAACATTTGATCTTGCCAAGTGGAGAGATGTGGTAGCTAAGGGCAACTTAGAGTTAGAATACAACTAAACACTAGCAAGAGGATGGCAGAAAGTTATGAGCAGTGAAAGTAACAGGTCTAAAAAGAAAGAAAATTTGTACTGAGACTAAACTAAGACACATCATTCCAAGAGCCTTACTAGATGAAACTGGAAAGAGGACAACAGATATATAAAAAATGGAACAAATTCATCAATAAGGCTATTTTTATCATCAGGGACAAGGAAACTGTCAATTATGGCTCTGAATACATTGGTCCATTGGTATGGTGTAAAAGAAAGTTGAAATGACATTTATGAAGATGAAATCAGGAAACATACCTGGACCAGACCATGAAAATACTGACAAACAGAATTGAGAACTAACTGGCTTGATCTAGGTTCATTCCCAGGCAAATGAATTGCCTGGAACTGACCAGTACGCTTCTATCTGTATTCAGATACCCTCAGTTCTTTCTCTGGTGGTGGATAGCATTTTTTATCATGAATCCTTTGGGACTGTTTTGGATCATTATCTTCCTGAGAATAGCCAAGTCATTTACAGTTGTTCATTGTACAATATTGGTGCTACCCTGGATCGCATTCTCCTGGTTTTGCTCATTTCACTCTGCATGAGTTCATGCAAGTCGTTCTAGTTTTTTTTTTTTTCTGAAATTTTACTGCTTACCATTTATTATAGTAAAATAGCATTCCATTACAATCATATACCGCAACTTGTTCAGCCATTCCCCAATTGATGGGCATCTCCTCATCTTCCTGTACAACTGTATATTGCTTGGAACCATGTTTCAATTCTGAAACACCACAAAAAGAGCTGCTATGAATATTTTTGTTTGAATAGGACCTTTTCCCCTTTTTTGGTCTCTTTGGGATACAGTCCTGGTAGTGGCATTGCTGGGTCAAAGGGTATGCAGTTTTATAACCCTTTTGGTATAGTTCCAAATTGTAGAGCAGGAGTTCTTAGATGTTTTTGTGTAGCTAAGGTGCTGAAGTGGATAGAGTACTGGGCTTGGAGTTAGGAAGACTTGAGTTGAAACCCAGACTCAGACAATTACCAGCTCTGTGATCCTGGGAAAGTGACTTAACTTCCATTTGCTTCAGTTTCCTCAGCTGAAAATAACAGCATTTACCTTGCAGTGTTGTTGCATTTAGCATAATGCCTGGTACATAGTAGGCACTATATAAATGCTTATTTCCTTCCCCTGAATTCCTGTATTCCACTGGCAGTTTGCTCAAGCCTATGGAGCCCTTATCAGAATAATGTTTTAAAATGTATAAAATAACATCTGTAGGATTATCAAGGAAATCAGTTATATTGACATATAGTTTTCACTTAAAAAAATTCATAGTCCTGGGTTAAGAACCCTGGTTAGAGACAATAGGGATTCACCAAAGGTTTTTGACCCAGAGAATGACATAGGCCCATGCCTTAGCAAGATTATTTCGGCAACTATATCAAGAACAGGTTATAGGGGTCAGTATCTGGAAGTTGGGATACCAATTAGGAAGTTTTTACAGAAGTCTAGGCACAAGGTAATGAAAGTCTGAACCACATATTTCCAATCCCTAGCATGCTTTCTCACATGTGTTAAGCATGTTTATTAATGAGTCATGTTAGAATTGGAAGGAAGCTTGCTTGGTGATCATGTAGTGTTCCAAACCTCTTCATTGTGCAAATGAGGTCATTGCCTTTCAGAAAGTTGAATCTACTTGTTCAAATTTATACAACTAATTATGGAAGTGCCTTGGGGGGGGGGTCTTAAATAACAGATGATTCCACATTATTTCTATTCAGCATTGCAATGTATTTTATGCTTCAGAACTGTGTTGAATGTTAAGGCAAAGCAAGTCTTAGATCAAATATGTCCAAGGGTTTACCCACAAATTGGATAATTATTTATTTTTCAAAGTATAAAGGCTCTTCTAAAAGCCATAATGTGTGGAACTGGAGAATTCAACCTAAAGGTGACCTAGAGTTGGTCTTCTTCAGAGGGCAAAGGGTTTTTAACCAATGACCCATGGATTAACCTATATTCCCCTAAATTTAAAAGAAGTTTGAAAAGGGGAAGAGATGAGGATATAGCAGTGCTACTTGGGGATACTGTCTAAGGCCCTGATCCAAAATGGGAATGAATGTCTTCTTCCTGCCCGTGAAGGCCCAACTTTGCCATGAGCCATCAATTGGATAGCAGTGGCCCTCCTACCTAGGGTTAATTGCCATTTCATTTCAGTAGACTGGGTCAATTTTCTTTTAAGAATCTGTTCCATATAAGGAGAGGGAACGCTTCATATTCAGTTACCTTTTCCTTTTCAAATCCTTATGTCCTCAGGGAAGTTTAAAGACTTTTCACCTAAGCACTAAAAGTAGAAAATTGGGTATATTGCAAAAACTTTTCCAGATTTTGCCTCCAAACGCTCTGAGCTGCCAATTCATCTTAAGAAGAAACAATTTAGGGGAAACTTTGTTGCTATTTCTCTCATGAACAAGTCTCAGGGGGCATAAGCTTCACGTGGATCTCTCTCCCTATCTTATAATTTATTATTATTTTTATTATTTTTGCCTTCTGTGTCTGATGGATGGCTGAAGTTACAGAGTAAACATGCTTGTCCAAAGATGGACAGCATCAGCTGCAGCAGGAATGTGTACCGTGACGTCCTCAGAGGATTAATGGCCTGCCCTCTGATTCCATGTCTGACGGAAGGCAAGAATTCTTTCTGTATAACTGCAGATTGCTTGGGACCATGTTTCAATTTCAACCAATAGCGCAGAAAAGGTTCCCAGACTATCTATCAGTCCTTAGTATTTAAGTATACAGAGTTGTGACTTGTGGGGCAAGCTGATTTGTCTTAGTGTTTGGGGTGAGGACTGTGGGGTCTTGGGAGGTAGCCAGTGTGCCTGGCAATTTTGACCAAGTCCTAGAGAAGCTAAATCACAAAGTCCATTATTACTTTGTGAATTGGGCTGTGGGATTTGGAAATGAACATTGGAGTTAGAGTCTGCAGATGAGGAAGTCTGCTATCTTCCAGTTTCTTTTTAGAAGCTGTGTCAGTTTAGCTGTTGGTATCTCTGAAATATGCCGGTGGTTAGTTTTAAAAAAATGATTGCTAGAAAAGAGAGATTGGCAGTTATGAAAGAACATGACAGTGCCATAGTGCCATGGAAGAGATATTTAACTGGGCATAAATTTTGAGTCTTCTACTTCACTTAGGGGTGTAACCTAGGGACTTGGAGTCAGGAAGACCTCAGAGATGTACTGGCTGTGCAATCCTGGGCAAGTCACTAAACCTCTCTCTGCCTTGAGTTCCTCATGTGTAAAATGAAGTGATTGGACTCAATGTCCTCCAAGGTCCATTCCAACTTTTAATCTACAGTCCTAGGAAGGAATATATTGTAGATATAGATAGATCAGTAAGTAGATAGACAGACAGATGGATGAACAGATGGACAGACAGAGAGACAGATTCTCTGGCCCCACTCTCTCTGGGCCAGGCATATACTTTTTTTGTGGGGCAATTGGGATTAAGTGACTTGCCCAGGGTCACACAGCTAGTAAGTGTTAAGTGTCTGAGGTCAGATTTGAACTCAGATCCTCCTGAATCCCGGGCCAGTGCTCTATCCACTGTGCCACCTAGCTGCCCCAGGCATATTATTTTTAATCCTCAGTGTGTGTGTGGGGGAAGGTGTACCCTGAAAGGATTGGGGAACCTTTTTTCTGTGCTATTATCTCAAGCCCCAGTCAACTTGAGGTTTTGAGGGCCAAATGACTAACACCTCAGTTCCATTTAACCATTCAGTATTTATTTCAAATATATAGTGAGAACAAATGTACGAATGTTTTTCTTCAGTACTTTGGGCACATAATCTTCCCTATAACATCTCAGTCTTTGGGTGTATGGGCAGATTAGGCTTTCTAAATAGCAATAGACCCATCAAATTCAAGTCTAAAGTCAGACAGTGTTTTTATTGAGTGCTTACTATGTGCCAAGCATGTGCTAAGCACTGGGTGGAGATAGAAATGCAAGTAAGCAAGACAGTGAGCACTAGGTGGCACAGCAGATAGAGTGCTAGGTGTGGAATCAGGAAGACCTGACTTTGAATTTGGATTCAAAAATGACTGAACAACTATCAAGATCATGCCTGCCTTCAGGGATCTCATATTTTCATGAGAGGAAGTCAACGTAAGGAAGAGCTTGAAAGGAGAGGGAGCAATAGCAACAATATAGCTAGGAAGTGAATGGAAAAAAGCTTGCCAGTATGATCCCAGGGTAGTTACAGGGGAAAGCCCAGGGTTCCTGTGGGGAGGAGGTGGAGATATTGGTCACTAATTTCAAGTGTAGAAGGCATGGCATTGAGGTGCTCAGGGAATTCTTGAAAATCAGAAATTTTAGAACAGATCTGGAAGTGTCTGATCTTCACCTCCTATTTACTTACCTATAAAATGGGGGCATTAATGCCTATAGTACCTGCTTCAAAGTGTTGTTCTGACATATAAATGAGATTGCATATGTGAAGTGTTTTGTACAATTTAAAGCACTGCATAAATGTTAATAGTTGGCATTGCTTTTGAGTTTTGGGGACTTTCAGGACCTGACTTTTGATTGGCTGTCAGTAGGGAATTCATAATGAAGACACTTCCTGCTCCAATGCAAGTGTACACCTCTAAAACTTAGAAAGTTGTCCATGGCAACGAGAAGCCGTTACTTGTTCATGGGATAGAAAACCATTTTGTTTTAGGAGGGGGAGCCTTAATTGAGGTCCTCTAATTTTTAGAGCTCAGTTTCTATTTTGTCATGCTGACCTTCTTTAGAGTCTTCACCATCATCATTACCATCGTCATCATCATCGTTGCTGTCATCATCAATAATAGTAATTAATAATAGCAATTACTATTATTGCAGGCTTCAGAGTAAGGAAGCATTGAGTTTAATATTTGCTATTCACATATATTGGCTTTGAGACTCTGGGAAAGTCACTTCAGTTTTGGTCAGCTTTCTAATACTAGAAGTTGCAGAACAGATACCCACCTGAATTAGTTAAAGCTTTCTCACCAATGATATCATGTGTCAGGATCTTTCTTCCCCTTCCCCCTGTCAAAATTATTACTTATGTGGAAAGCCATCAGAACTCTATGTGCTGATATTATACACTTAAGGAAACCATGTCTTTTTTGTGGGGGAATGAGGGTTAAGTGACCAGCCCAGGGTCACATAGCTAGTAAGTGTCAAGTGTCTGAGGCCAGATTTGAACTCAGGTCCTCCTGAATCCAGGGCCACCTAGCTGCTCCTGAAACCATGTCTTTCTTAAGGAGACAGCATGGTTCAGTGAAAAGGGCGTTGGAATTTGTAGTCAGGAAATCTGGCTTGAATTATGCTTTGCCACTTACAACCTGTCTGGCCTTGAATAAGTCACTTAACCCTCTGGACCTCGGTTTCCATAACTGTAAAATGAGATGCCTAGAGTAAATGACCTTTAAGATTCCTTCCAACTCTAAATCTCTTCCACTTAAGCAACTTTGTGAACTCAGTCAAATCACATCTTCTCTTTGTACCTCTGTCTCTATATCTGCAAAATGAGGGGATTGGATTAAATAGTTTCTTAGGTCCTTTCTAGTGCTAAATCTAGGCTGTGAGATCTTAGTAAGGTCCCTTAACCTTGCTGGGTATAGTTTCTTCATCCATCAAAAGAGGGGATTGGGTTAGAGAGCCACTGAGGTCCTTTCCAGGTCTGGTATTTTGTGACTTCGTGAGTCTAAAACCTCAGGCCCAGGATTTAAAAAAAATTTTTTTTGGCGTAAATTATGAGTTCTGCTGTGCTGGAGTTTGTTGGGAGCATGGAGTCTACTTTCTCATGATCAGCAAGATAAATCTGTCTTCTGCAAACTCTGTTCTAGAAATTATTTTTAATAATAAGGACTGCATCTTATAAATTCTCATATGGGAAAAATATATATGGTTGCAAAAGCATTCTCAAAACTCTCCAGTGACCAAACAGTGAAGGATTTCCTAACGTAGGCAGCAAGTAGTCTCTCATAATTTTAAAAGTTAGTTAGAGAAGAAAATGTTCCTTTTCTTGTGCTTCTGAAAGCTCTTTTCTGTATCTTAGTGGTTTTCCAAGTAATTTTTCTTGGTGTGGCATAGTACCAAAAGGAGGAAAAACACAAATAAAGCAGTAAGTATAGAAGAAGAAAACAGAACACTATAGGCAAGATTTATATTTCAGGCAAATCCATATAGTAGTTACCCAAGTCCAAGTTTGTTTGGTTGTGTTTCTTTACTAATAATCGTCAACTAATATTTTGAAATTCTCTTTTATATCCAGGTGACATCTTCGATTACAAAATCTATGGTTGTCACATGGAAACAAGTTGGCATTTATTGCAAAATTTCTAGCCTTGTCATTGGATTTGGACATGGGCCATATTTCTCAACATAGCGGGATGAAGATTGATGTGCTTTGGATTACTGAGAGAAGCAAGTCAGCATTGAATACAATAGCTAAGGTATCATTTGAGCTGGGCAAGACAGGAGACTTCAGTTCAAGTAATTACCTTCTCCCCAAAACACACACATATCAGCTGTCTGAAGGTGCTTTCTTCTTAGGAAAAGCCATTTGGAATACAGAATTAGTTTCACCTTATAAGTTCAAAAAGTTTCAAAGACTAGGGAGAATTTGTTTTAGCTCTTTTGAGTAAAGAAATGAGGACCTAAAAATGCAGTCACATCATTTCCCTGCTATGGTTTCTTTCTCAAGGGTAGATTTAAACTAAAATACAAGATAGGATGATTTTTCAGGGCGGGGGGCTGTACATCATGAATGCTGATAACATAATAGAATAGCCATGTCCATTTGTAATTAGACAAACTAGAAAGACATGCCCGAATAATTATTATACATATATTAAGTGCTACTATGTGACAGGGCAGGTAGGTGGTGCAGTAGATAGAATGTTGGATCTGCAGTCAGGAAGACCTGATTTCAAATCCAGCCTCAGATACTTACTAGCTGTGTGACCCTGAGGCACTTAGCCCTACTTACCTCAGTTTCCTTATCTTTAAAATGAGCTGGAGAAGGAAATGACAAATTATTCCATTATTTTGGCCAGGAAACCTCAAATGGGGTCATGAAGAGGTGAACATGATTGAATAACCACTATTTAACAGGTACTGTCCTAGGTGCTGAGGATACAAACTGAGGATACAAAGTTTAAAACAAAAAGTCTGCTTTCAAGGAGTTTACACTCCATCAGGACAGCTAGCATGTTACAAATATATACATACATATATATTAGAAAAATATTCAAAATAAATACAGAGTAATTTTTGAAAAGTGGGCATTAGCAGCTGGGTGGGGGAAGGAGGCTCAAAGAAAGGTTTCATATAGAAGATGGAGCTTGAGTTAATTAGTAAAGGAAACTAGTTCTAAGAAGGGGAGGTATAGAATGAGTTCATTCCAGGCAAAGAAGATAGTGTTTGAAGGAAGACAGTATGGTACAATTAGAAGAATGTTGATTCTAACATCAGAGGCCCTGGGTTCAAATTTTGCCATCGACAATTACTACCTCTGTGATTGTGGGCATTTAATGTGATTTTCCTCATCCTATGACAGTAACATATAGGGGATGAAATTTTCAAACAGGGAGGGCCCATTTTCAAACCTTGCCTAAGGCACAAAGATGCTTCCTTCTGGTTCAATATACAATGTTATCCATCATTAGAACAAATGCAGAGACATACCTCCAGGGACACTACACCTTCCAGGCCCTGACTTTTTTTTTTTAAAGGTTCTGACTTTGCTTTTGAGCTTTAACTCCAAAAGTCTTTGGATGGTAGTTATGATGACCTCTGTAGTATAAGAAGATGCTTTAAAAACAATGTTTTAGCTCAGCTGGCAAACAGAGTTTGAGTAGTGTCGGTTCTGCTTCTACTTCTCCCCCCTCATCTCCAATCATTTTAAATATAGTTATTAATCTTTGGACCTGCTCTGATTTCATCAGGTATTCATCACTTACCAGTGTCCTAGTGATGACAGATTACAATGGCAGTGAGGGAGCAAGCTCCATTGTGGGTAAAAAAAAAACCTACTGCAAAAGTATAGGATTAGACAGATCTTGCATGAGAAAAAAAGGAAAGAAACAAGAATTTATTAAGTAGCTACTATGTGACTGGCAGCATGCCAAGTGCTTAATAAATATCTCACTGAACCTTGGTAAGTGGGTGTTTTATTATCCCCAATTTTACAGTTGAGGAAACTGAGGCAGCTAGTGAGTATCTGAGACTGGATTTGTATTCAGGTTTTTTGGACACTAGGCTTAGTGCTCTATCCACTGTAATAGTTCATATGCAAAAGACCAAAGAGTTGACTGAAAACTCCATAGGAACTAACAGTGTGACATGGCTATTAAAAATGTTTATGAACACTTAGACTGTCCATGGAGGTGTGTAATTTAATTCAATTAAACTAATCAAATAGAGGTATGTAGGAGGCTGAATGGATAGAGGTTAGAACTTAGAATCCAGAATTCCTGAATTCAAAGCCTGCCTCAGACACACTGGCTGTGTGACTCCTGGCAAGTCACTTAACCCCTATCTGCCTCAGTTTCCAATTTTGTAAAATTGGGATAATTATAGAACTTACCTCCAGGAGTGGTTTTGAGGATCAAATGAGATAATATTTGTAAGGTGCTTTGTAAACCTTAAAGCACTTTGCAAATGTTTGCTGTTATTATTATTATTATTATTAATTATTATTTTATTAAATGCTTACTATGGCCAAGAATTGTGCTAAGCACTAGGTGTATAAAGAATAAAACAAAATAGTCCCTGCCCTCTATTAGAGGGAGGAGCAGGGAACTAACATACATAAAGAAGCAGAGTATACATTCAGAGCCCTAAATTGAAGGGGGGGGGTCCCTGTGTGCTGGTCTGTGGCTCATCTGGGTCAGATTAGAGAGGGTGTTGGACTAGATGGACTATGAGGTTCCTTTAAACTTTAGAGCTGTGATCTTTTGTTCCCATTATCTCAATTTTGAGCATTGCATTTTAAAGGGGATATTGACAAATCAAAATACTTTCAATAGAGGGTGACACAGAATGATTGAAGAAACTACAAATATTTAGTATATAGAAAGGGAAGGTTTATGGGGATCATAAAAAGAAGGCAGTATCTGGAATCCCTGAGTTCAAATCCTCCTCAAACCCTTACTAGCTGTATGACCCTGGGCAAGTCACGTAAATGCTATCTGCCTCAGTTTCTTCCTCTATAAAATGAAGATAATAACATCTATCTCCCAGAGCTGTTGTGAGGATCAAATGAGATAATATTTGTAAGGTGCTTTGTAAACCTTAAAGTGCTATTTATTTTATATGATAGGAAAGCAGTTAAAGGATTTAACAGGCAGTTCTTAAAAGAAGTGACCCATAGCCCTATAAATTTCATAATTTTAATAATCAGAAATGAACATGAAAGAAATTCGGCAATCCCACTAAATCCTTCTCAGATCATTAAAGAAAATAAAAGACAACAAAAATTCAATGCTGGCATGACTTGGTTAAAACAGGAAAGCTATTACGTGGCTTTTTTGAGATGTGACAAGTTTACCCTTTTAGGAAAGCAATATCGAATTACATAATAAGAATTTCAAAAAGGGTGCTCCCTTTTATCCAGTATTCTAACCACTAGAGCTATTCCTAAGGGAAGATATTGAGAAGTGAAAAAAGAAAGTATTGTGATTAAAAAAAAATGTTCTGGGGCAGCTAGATGGCGCAGTGGATGGAGCATGGGCCCTGGAGTCAGGAGTACCTGAGTTCAGATCCGGCCTCAGACACTTGACACTTACTAGCTGTGTGACCCTGGGCAAGTCACTTAACCCCCATTGCCCCGCAAAAAAAAAAAAAAGTTCTTAGCAGTACTATTTGTAGTAGCAAAAAACAAAAAACAAACAAACAAAAAAACCCACCACCAACAAAAAATGGAAACCATGTAGATGTACAATGATTAGAGATTGAACAAATTATGATATATGACTATAATAAAATACTGCACCAAAAGAAGTAATGAATTTGAAAAATTTAAAGACATATGGAAAGGCTAATGTGAAGTGATGGGGAGTGAAGACAGAAGAACTGAAAGAGATATAACATAACTGTATAGTTAAGGACAATAGTAACACCAACATGTACAGGACAGATGATATAGAGGTCAGAGTGCTAGACCTGGATTCAGAAAGTTATGACCTTGAATCTGGCCTTAGACACTTGCTAGCTGAGAGACCCTGGGCAAGTCACTTAACCTCTCTTTGACTCAGTTTACTTAACTATAAAATGAGGATGATAATAGCACCTACCTCCCAGAATTGTTGTGAAGAACAAATGACATAATATTTGTAAAGTACTTTGCAAATCTTAAAGCATTATGTAAATGCTATTATTATTACAATGCTATGCAAATGTATTACTATTACAAGTTACATACACAGATAATGTCAAGAATGTGACAAAAATGAGGTCATCGTGAGTACCACTATGTTGAAATCAATAGACATCTTTTGGGATTAGGGTAGCACTGCATTAATAATGGAAGATTACAAATGCAAAGACAATCACTTATTGTTGTTGTTCAGTTGTTTTTCAGTTGTGTCTGACTCTTTGTGACCCTATTTGGCTTTTTGGTTTGTTTGTTTGTTTGTTTGTTTGTTTTTTGGCAGGGATACTGGAGTGGTTGCCATTTCCTTCTCTAGTTCATTTTGACTCTAGGCCCAGCACTCTATCTACTTCACCACCTAGCTGCCCCAGCCCCACCCCCCAATCATTTATAACCCCCTTTTTTTTTGTTTGTTTCATCTAAAATGCTTATTTAAAACTTTTTTTCATTGCCTTATGAACAGGAGTAAAAGATACCTTGAAAGACTTGTACAGTAGCAAGAAAATATCTACTAGCTTCCTGGCAAAAGTAAGGGATGATAGGTTGCCCACCAGAGTGCTTTGCTAGATCTATAGAAATGTCAGGAGAAAGCAAAGGAGATTCCTAGCATGTTGGTTGGACCCCCCTAGCTAACTGTTGAGAGGGCATGGATGACACTTTCACAGGATGGACAGGCAAGGATGGGTTGTAATTTGCATCATCAAAGGGAACACCAAATCTTTGAGACCACAGACTTATTGGAACATTTGAAATGCTTTTATTTGAATACTTGTATTTGCCAGTGGAAGTTAAAATAAAACATATAAAAGTTAAAATCAGAGTTCCTAATACTAAGTGTTTAGCTGATTGAACTAACTCACATTTAAATGGATTATTTAGTTATCACTTTGCCTTGATCTGTGTAATGTATATTTCAATTCTGTATGATTAATTAATTACATAGCAGTTTTATCTTATTGATAGGTGCCTTCAAATAAGGCAAAGGAGGTAATGTTGAGGGATTTGGTTAATATATAGGATTTTACAAGGCAGAACTAGTAGTCTCTTCCCTAAAATGTCAACTTTGGTTACAAGTAGTGGAAAGCCTGTAGGATTTAGAGTTATGGGATATGGGTTCAAATCTTGATTCTGCCACCTGTATGACCTTGGAAAATCACTCAGTAGTTTCCTTGGCTATAAAATGAAGGGATTATACTATGTGATCATTGGGGTTCCTGCTAGCTTTAAACCTTTGATCAACATACTTGAATCCCATTAGATCCATGAGTTGACTACACACTCCTATTTTTAAACTCCTATTTTGATTAGCTGGAGGGCAAGGGAGCAGATCTTGCATGTCCATCCCTTGGATTGTCAGAGGTTCTTTTCCCTGAATCTGATATACAAATTCTCTTTTTTAAAAACATCCCTGAAAAGTGAATAGGAATGAAGTCACCTTATCACTACGACCACTGATGTAAGTGATTTTGAAAGCCATTTTAGTCCGAGTGTAATCCCTAAGACTCCTGTAGTTTAGTCTTTTCCCCAAGATCACCAACTTTTGTTTTAAAATACATTAGATAAAAGTGTAAAGAAAGAATTGAGTTTCCTATTCCAGACACAAATTGATATAGAGCTGTGCATTTTCTTTACTCTTTATTCAGGAGAATTTTCCTCAATTCCCTGTAAGTCAAATATCTGCTTTTACACTATGCATGACTTCCACACCAATGCTGGGAGTTGAGAAATCTGTAATACTAACTTCATACTATGTAGTGCAGCAATGGGTGTGGCTCCCACTAAGGAATTTAGAGCCAGGCTAAAGAGAATATCTCCTTCTGCCTTTGGATCTAATATCAGCTCCCTGTACTTAACACCATGAAACACAGTTCTGGTTTATTTCTTCCTAACTATATCACTTATAAAGTCCTCAGTCCTTTCATCATGATATAGAATGAGGATTAAATCAGAGCTTCCTGGCAACAGAGACTCAACAGGATTTCAAAGCACCACCAAAACATTTATTTATTTAAAAAAACTATTTTATTCTGACAAGAAATAAAACAAGCATTTTCATACCATAAAAATGGCCTGAAAAGTAAACTAAGGAAATAGGCTTTAAGTGAAACCTTTAAACAGCTGTGGGTGGTGGACATTGTTAAGACCAGGTTTTATTTACTCTTTAAATGTTTTTATTTCCCTTTAGCCGGTTTCACCCCCAAATCTTTGGTTTTCTGGAAGGCCAGTCAGAGTTAATTACTATTTGAATTTTTAAAAAAGCATCTCATAAAGTTTAACTAGAAACTTTGAAAATGTGAGATCATTTCAGACAATGAATTTCATTTCTTGGACCCAAACCTTTTCCTCAGCGGGAGGGCCGGGGTAATGAAGTACTACCTACATCCATTTGGTCAGCTGCCAACTCCATTCATTCCCAGTAATGAAGAAAACTGAAAAAGAAAACAAAATAGGTTTCTCAATATTATTTGGAAAATCTTAATAGTTAAAAAATATATAGAGCCCACTCTTTAATGGAGTTAATGTTTCTAATTTCTTTCCTCTTACTCTTTATCCTTGAGGTGCTAATTTTAATTTATTGAAGTCTCAGCATTGAGAAACAAAATGCTTGACTTGGAAGTCAAGTCCTATCTCAGATACATACTAGCTATGTGACTATGAGCAAATCACTTAGACTTTCTGGGCCATACCCTAATGTATACAATTGGGATAACAATAGAAGCTTCCTCAGTGTCAAGTGCTTTGTGAGACCCTAACGTGCTATATAACTATCAGTCCTATTCCCAACTCAACTTGGTATTGGGATGACTCCAGTTTGTTGTTTAGTAGTTTTCAGTTGTGTCTGACACTTTGTGACCCTATTTAGGGTTTTCTTGGCAAAGATACTGAAGCGCTTTGTCATTTTCTTCTCCAGCTCATTTTATAGATCAGGAAACTGAATGAGGCAAAAAGGGTGAAATGATTTGCCCAGGGTCACATAGCTAGAAAGTGTCTGAGGACAGATTTGATCTCAGGAAAAGGAGTTTTCCTGACTCCAGACCCAGATCTATATCCACTGTGTTAACTAGCTACCACATTTAGTAGTTCATATATGCCAATTACCTCTGCCACTCTAATCGATTCTATAGTCAATTCTATTCTCTCAACTCTCTACTCCTTGTGAGCTCTTTGGTAGTCATGGTTAGCACTATAAGCAAACATCTTTCCTTAAGTCAGGTAACTTAACCTGCTAGAAAAGTTCTACTACTGGAGAGTTGGCTTTGATACCAAATGACATTTATTATCTAAGGCCAGCTGCATGACTTCTCTTCAGTGTACTGTTTGTGAGGTTTGTACATCTATAAATGGAAACACTAGCTAACCAGAAATTATCGCCAGGGCTTTCTGATAGTGTCCTGTCTGAAAACTTGAAATGTCCTGCAACATCTACCATGTAGGCACATTAAATCATTTCTGCTTGGGTTCTGAATCTCTCTCTCTCTCTCTCTCTCTCTCTCTCTCTCTCTCTCTCTCTCTCTCTCTCTCTCTCTCTCTCTCTCTCTCTCTCTCTCTCCCTCCTTCTCTCCCCCCACCCCCCTCTCCATGGATCTGGGCAATCACGAAAAAACAGATTCTAGAAACAAGAACTTAAAGGAGAAATTGATGGTAAGTCTTCTAGAGGTTTAACCAGAAAATGCTTGTAAACTTACTTTTCAAAAAGAAGGGCATGTGTTGTTATAGCTTAGAAAAGTTTATTAGCTTGCCTCTATTTCCATGTTTGTTTTTTAATTTTATTTTGTTTGATTAACCAGTGACCTTGAAGTTACTGTGAGTTCAGCGAGCTTTGTGGAAAGTAATGATGGTAGAATTATTATTGAAATTTCCACAACAAAATGTGAGCAAAACTAGTTCTGTGAAATGTTTGTCTTGATAATCTTATAATCAAAGCCCATTAAAAAAGTGAATCATTTGTTGTGTTGGCATGGTGAACTTAAATCGAGGTCTTAGAAGTTTATTTTACGTGCATATCATGATGGCATTAAATTTGAAATCCGATTTCATAGTCAGGCATCTGGGAAAAGTTGGAAACAATTCATGGAATATATATGGATATGATATTCATTTTTCAAGTTAAGGTACTTCTAGGCAAGATGTAAAGCTTATTCCCACAATGGTTATTTTCTAGATGTGATGGAATAGTCTCTCTCTCTCTCTCTCTCTCTCTCTCTCTCTCTCTCTCTCTCTCTCTCTCTCTCTCCTGAGGGCTCAGAAATGAAATGTCAAAGACTCATGACAGTCACTTGCATTGATTCCCATCTAAAATATACTGGGATTTTGAGTTGAAGTGTCTTGCAGATTACTGATGTGTTTCTTTCAACTTGTTGGTTTTATCTATAGTTTTGTGGAGAGTCCAAGGTGAGAGCTAGATTATGAACAGGGGGAACACAAATCTGAGGAAGGAGTAAATTAATAACAGGAGGCATCCATATAGTGGAATGTAAAAATATGTCCATGACAATCAGATCTTGGCTCTCTGGAATCTTTAGAAGATGAGTTTTTTTTTCTGAATAGCCAAATTGTTTTTACTAAAAGTTTTCTCCTATCGGCGTGAATGTATTTTTTACAAAGTTTGAACCATTTTGGAGAAAAATCTTTCTAAAATAAATACATTGCTTGTATCTTTAAGCATATTTACATTCAAACCCAAGAAATATTTAAAATCATAAAATTATAGATTTAGATCTGGAAGGAAACTTAGAGGTCAATCTAATCTTATCTCTTCATTTTATAGATGAGGAAAGTGTTGAGAGAGGTTAAGTGACTTACCAAAATTTACACAGAGAGAAGATTTGAATCCAGGACCTCTGACTCCAAACTTAGCATGCTTTAAGGTGCAATTCCTGCCCCCAAGAAAGTTACAGTCAATTATTGGCCATCATTAAGCCTTTTCCTAGTTGGTCATAAGCATCATAGGACCATAGATTTAGAGCTATAAGGGACCTTTAGAAGCATTTAATACAAATGCTCTCATTTTACAGATTTGAAAACTACGGACAAGAGAGGGGAATGATTTGTCTAAGGTCACACAGTCATTAGTTTGCCAGAGTGATGCTTTTAGGATCTATTGAGGTATACAGACCTGATTTTACTACAATGATCAGAAATTATTGGCTTATTTTTGTCTTCTTAGGTTTTCTTTATATTATTTTTCTGTTTCTTCCCTTAGTGTCAAGTATCAGTTTTCTTTGTCATCAGTGTACATGACTATAGTCACCTATCTATCTCCCTCTTTCTCAAGCACTGTCTTTCTTTAACTTCTATTGCAGGGAAGGAGAGTTTTCTGTGAGTTAAATTAGTCTATGGACTTTATGGCATTTATTTTGGCTTATCAGAGACACTTGACGCTTACTAGCTGTGTGACCCTGGGCAAGTCACTTAATCCTCATTGCCCTACAAAAAAAAAAAATTGGAGTCAGATGATCTGACTTCAAACCTGGCTCTGCTACTCACTATTTTGTGACTTTGGATAAGTCACTTACCTTCTCTGGGACTCAGTTTCTTCACTGTAGATTGAGGAGGTTGGATTTCCAGCTCTAGCCACAGGCATCTAAGTGATAAAATGCATGAGTGCTGGAGTCTGAGTCAGTAAGATCTGAGTTATAATCCCCTTGCAAACAGTTACTAGCTGTGTGATCCTAGGAAAGTTGTTTAGCCTTTTCCAACCTCAGTCTCCTCATCTATAAAAAGGGAATAAAAATAGCACCTACCTTGAAAGGTTATTGTAATAGTAAAACGAGATAATATATACAACTTTACAAACCTTACAATGCTATTGCTATTATTTGTAAGCCTATGATTTTTATAATATCTTAGATCTTTTCTAGCTCTAAATACTATGATATGTGATATTAAATACTTATGAAATTATATAGCAGTCTTTTATATAAATTATTACCTTAATAGTTGAACTCTAATCACTGAAGAAAATGAAATCAAGTCAAAGGAGTGCTGGCAGGATGTGAGGAATATGACTGAAGCTTCAGTGTGCTGCTGTTAATTTTGGTCATCTTCTGAGGAGTGCTGGTCACCACGGCTGCACTGATCATTCTTCTCTCTCCATCAATTACTACAATAGTTGAAATGAGCAGATCAGCTGTGCTTGTTCTATGTAGCATAAGAGAAGCAGAAATGTGCCTCTGAGAATAAAGACTTTCTAATCAAAAGTTTTACAAATTAGTACAGCTGCACAAAGGACAACTGAAAAAATAATTTGGAAGGAAATGGCATATTATCATTCATTCATCCATTCATTTTATTTATCAAACACTTTTAAAGCACCTACCATGTGTCAGGCATAGTGATAGATGTTTGGGATACCAAGGAATATAGGACATAGCTCTTCTTCTAAAGAATTTACAATCTAGTTGGAAAGAAAGGCAAATATGGCCAGTGTGTTGTGTCAGTCAACAAGCATTTATTGATTTAATTTTATTTAATCATGAAAGTGTTTTATTCTTTTCCAGTTATATGTAAAGATAGTTTTCAACATTTGTTTTCATAAGATTTTTAGTTCCAAATTTTTCTCCCACACTTTCTTCCATCCCCCCTTCCCGAGACAGAAAACAATCTGATATAGGCTATATATGTACTGTCATATTAAACACATTTCTGCATTAGTCATGTTGTGAAAGAAGAATTAGAACATAAGGGAAAATCCTCAAATAAGAGAAAAAATAACAACAAAGTAGAAACAGTATGGTTCAATCTGCATTCAGAATCCACAGTTCTTTTTTTTCTTGATGTGGAGAACATTTTCCATCATGAATTCTTTGGAATTGTTCTGGGTCATTGCATTGCTGAGAAGAGCCAAGTCTATCACAGTTTATCATCACACAATGTTGCTGTTACTGTGTACAATGTTTTCCTGGTTCTGCTCAATTCACTCAGCATCAGTCCACTTAAATCTTTCCAGTCAACAAGCATTTATTAAGTGCTTACTATGCATCTAGTCTGTGCTAAACAGTGGGAATACAAATCCAAGCCACCCCCCAAAAAAAACCCACCCACCCCAGTTCCTATCCTTAAAAAGCTTTCATTTTAATTGAGGAAAACAACATGTAAAGGGAAGCTGAAAGGGAAAGGTGGGGTTAGGAGACTTAATGGAGGAGTCAGGACCACAGCCCAGTGAGGAATGAATGGGTGTCTGGCCTAAAGGTTTTCAGAAGAGTCAGATGAAGGAAGTGCCCAAGAGATTGAGGAGTACTTCAGAAATGTAAATTGAAGGACTAAAGTAATCTTAAAGCATGAAGAGGTTGTTTTGTTTTGTTTTGATTTTTGTTTTTTTGGGTTTTTTTTTAGGAATGATAGAGGAATCCAGATTTTAGCCTTGTGAAAAATGTAGTTAAGTGAAAAGAAAAGGTCCAGGTGAAGTATTAGGAGATATTTGAAGCCAGAGAGACCTTTTTCATTTTCACTTCATTCATTCATTCATTCATTCATTCATTCATTCATTCATTCATTCATTCATTCATTCATTCAGTGAGGGAGAGGAACAGTCAGGAAAGACTTCATGCAGAAGATGGCTCCTGAATTGGTCCTTTGGAGGATAAAAAGTTTCATTGGAGACAAAGGGTCCTATTAGAGTGAGGCTCTATAGAAAGAGGACTTGGAGACAGTGTATGTAGGGTGGGAAAGGGAAGAATCAAGAGCCTGCAGGAGTAGTAGGGTGGTGCCATCAACCCAATAAAGAATTTGGTAGGAAGGACAGGTTTTGGAGGGAAGCTAATGAACTTATTGAGCTGGAGGTCTTGGTGGGCCATCCACATCTCGATGTTAGCAGGTTCACAGAATCACAGAATTTGGGAGTTGGAAGGGGCCTGAATAGCCATCTAGTCTAATCCCTTCCTAAAAGGAATTTCTACTATACAAATTGAGAGACTAGGAATGAATCAAATAAGTGACTGTCCCATTGAGAACAAAACAGTGATATCAGAAGAATTAAACAGACTGGTTATTGGGTAGAAAGGGGAATTTCAGAGTTCAGTATTTTTAGAAGTGGATTCATTTAAAAAGTGGTGAGACCTAGAGCATGATGAGCCTTTTGCTTGGCTGAAATGGAATAGAGAAAGACGTCATAGGCATTGAAGGGTTTAGGAAACTTTAAGAATGTTAGATTATCAGAAAGGTCATGAGCAAAGTAATTCAAGGGTCTGAAGATAATGGTGGAGGAAGATGCCAAAACCACAGAGGAAAGTTTGAGGGTGACCAGCTCTTAGAGAAGAGGATATGGAATGAAGGTGGCAGATTAAGAGAACGAAAGTGATCATGAAGAGAAAGGAATATGCCGATCCCTTCTCTAGGCTCTGTGAAATAGCGAATGGGAAAATGAACAAAGATTAAGAAGGTAGAAGTAGGTATCGTGTGTTTAAAAGATATATCCATAAAAATGGTTAAAATTTTTTTTTTAAATTACTCAAATGAATAAGATTAAGTTCGGTGGAACAATTGGAATTTATTAGAAATACTTCATTTTTAAATAAAATGTTACTATATAACTTCCTAGATTTTAACCAGGATAAAATAGCTTCAGAATTCAAAGAGTATTGAAATACTTAAGATTAAATATTTGAAGCAAAGTTGAGGTTCATCTAAGTAGGAGAACTTTAAAAAATCACTTTTTTATTGAAATCTTTTGTTTTCACATTTCCCAGTGTATCCCTTTTCTTTTCCTTCCCCCTTCCCCTACTCCCAGCCATCATATGGATAGCTAAAAGTTTTTTAAAAATATGTATCTATTGATAATGTTTCAACACATTATAAAAGTCCTCAAATGTGGAATTCTGATAAAGAAAAGAAAAAAGAATTTCAATCTATACCTGTGATTTAATTGCTGTAGGTAACTCCTAGTTATAAACTCTCTTACTAGTACAAAGTTGCTTTGTTCAGTTTTGTCTGATTCTTTTCAATCCCTGTCCGTGGGGTTTTGCTGACTAAGATACTGGTTTTGCATTTCCTTCTCTAGTGGATTAAGGCAAACAGTTAAGTAATTTGCTCAGGGAGTCATACAGATTATAAATGTATGAAACTGGATTTGAATTCAGATCTCTCTGAGTCCAGGTGTAGTACTTTATCCACTGAGCCATCTAGCTGCAAGCCTGCTACTGGTCTACAGCTTAGTCTAAGGAAGTTTCCTGGGTCACTGATAAATTGTGACTTACTCAGAGTCACAAAGTGAGTATCTGTCAGAGACAGAAATTTAATCATTGATGGGACTTAGTGGTCATATAGTCCAGGAGTGACAGGCATGCAAACTCCCTGCTTGCCCATACCCACAATATTTTCTAGTGTGGCCTGAAGAAGATTAAAGTATCCTTGGCAAAGAGTTAACAAAATAAATAAAAATTACATTGCATCTTTTGTGTGTGTGTGTGGGGGGGCAATGAGGATTAAGTGACTTGCCCAGGGTCACACAGCTAGTGTCAAATGTCTGAGGCTGGATTTGAACTCAGGTCCTCCTGACTCCTGGGCCAGTGCTTTATCCATTGTGCCACCTAGCTATCCCCAAGTTACATTACATTTTTTTAAATTTTTATTTATTTATTTATTTTATTTTACATATAAGGTATTTTATTTTTTCCGTTACATGTAAAGATAGTTCTCAACTTTTGTTTATACAAGCTTTACAATTTCAGATTTTTCTCCCTCCCTCCCCCCTCCCCTAGACAGCAGGTAATCTGATATAGGTTATATCTATATACATATAGATATATAGATATATCTATACACACATATATATATATATATACACACTTAATAACATTAATCCTATTTCTGCATTAGTCCTGTTATAAGAGAAAAAATCAGAGCAATGATGAAAAACCTCAAAATAGAAAAAAAAAACACAACAGCACCAAAAACAAAAGAAATAGTATGGTTCATTCAGCATCTATACTCCACAGTTCTTTTTTTTTCCCTTGGATTTGGAGATCCTCTTCTATCATGAGTTCCCTGGAACTCTTCTGTACCATTGCATTGGTGAGAAGAATATAGTCCATCACAGTAGATCAACACTCAATGTTGATGATACTGTGTACAATGTTCTCCTGGTTCTGCTCATCTCACTCATCATCAGCAAATTAGGAGAGAAAGGAATAGTCTACCTATCAGATCTTTGGAAAGGAAAACAGTTTTTGACCAAACAAGAGATAGAGTATATTATAAAATGCAAAATGGATGATTTTGATTACATTAAATTAAAATTTTTTTGTACGAACAGAAGCAATGCATCCAAAATTAGAAGGGAGGCAGAAAGCTGGGAAACAATTTTTGAGGCCAGTACTTCTGATAAAGGCCTCATTTCTAAAATATAGAGGGAACTAAATCAAATTTATAAGAATCCAAGTCATTCCCCAACTGAGAAATGGTCAAAGGATATGAACAGGCAGTTTTCTGATGAAGAAACCAAAGCTATCTATAGTCATATGAAAAAATGCTCTAAATCTCTAATGATTAGAGAGATGCAAATTAAAACAACTCTGAGGTACCACCTGACACCTATCAGATTGGCTAAAATGACAAAAAAGGAAAATAATAAATGTTGGAGAAGCTGTGGGAAAATTGGAACACTAATGCATTGTTGGTGGAGCTGTGAACCGATCCAACCATTCTGGAGAGCAATTTGGAGTTATGCCCAAAGGGCGATAAAGATGTGCATACCCTTTGACCCAGCAATACCACTTTTGGGTCTTTTCCCCAAAGAAATCATGGAAGGGGGAAAGGGACCCACATGCACAAAAATATTTGTAGCTGCTCTTTACATGGTAGCAAGGAATTGGAAGTTGAAGGGATGCCCATCATTTGGGGAATGGCTGGACAAGTTGTGGTATATGAATACAATGGAATACTATTGTGCTGTAAGAAACGATGAGCAGGAGGAGTTCAGAGAAACCTGCAGGGTCTTGCGTGGGCTGATGATGAGTTACATTACATTTTAAAGTTAAGTCAATTTGCCTCCGAAAGGGATCATTATGTGCTGATTAGTAGTCTCATTTCTATTTATTTGACACAATTGAACTAGTCTAATCCCCTCATTTTCTAGATCAGGAAAGTGAGGTACTGAGAGGTTAAGCAATTTTCCCAGGTTCACACAGGAAATACTTGAAGTGGGATTTACTTCCCAATTTCTAGTCCAATATCTGATCCACTGATGTCAGATCTGCCTGATGCTGAAAACATGTTTCTATCTGCTATGGAATAACTGCCACTATTACTCCTACTCCTACTTTTAAAAAATGGTAGAAGAATTAATATAACATGCTTCTTATTTAAAATTAAAATTACATTCCTTCTAATGAGGTTTTTTCATGAAGAGTCTCATAATATACAACACATTAATGGGAAGTAGATATAATGTTCAGTCTTAGCAAAATTCTCTAAAATGATTAAGATTGGTTCAGCCTTGCAAATAAGTAGAAAAGTTAGTTTGCAGAATTTTATGAGCGTACTGCTCACTCCTTCACCTCCTAGAAGTTAAGCAAGTAGGTCTCATATAACAAGTAATAATAATTTCATATGATACATAAAGATAAATAACAATATTAATGAGTAATAAAATAAATGACATCAAGATTCATTACTACTCACTTCAATATAAATTGTTACTCACCGGGAGTGTGTGGGTGAGTGTCTTGCATAGACTTGACAAATTTTTAGTTATTTGCTGAATTTCTTGCTCATCAGTATTTAAGGATATTTCTTTTTTAAAGGAGCTTGTGATACTGAATCATAATGCCCAGTAATACATGTTCTAAACCTTTTTACTCATGAATAGTTCCAACAAATCTGAGATCTCATCCATGCAGGTGCTACCTTTAAAACTGAGGACAAAAATTCTTTTTAGCTCTAACTCCACTGCTACCCTATACCTCAGTTTGTTAATATCTTTCCTAAAATATGACACCCAGGACAGAATTCTGATCTCTATATATGATTTGAACAGTACATCCTTATTCTTCTCTTTCACTTCTTCTTCCTTTTTATTGGTACCATATTTCTATTAATATAATAAAATTCAATATAGATACTTCCTAGCTGTGTGACCCTGGGCAAGTCATATAACCCTGTTTGTCTAAATTTCCTTATCTCTAAAATGAGTTGGAGAAGAAAATGGCAAACTACTCCAGTATCTCTGCCAAGAAAACCCCAAATGGGGTCATGAAGAATCAGACATGATTAAACCAATTGAACAACAACAATTCAATCCAATTTAACAAACATATTAAGGCCAAATATATAAAAAGAACTATTCGAAGACACTAGGAGCAAAATGACTTCTAGGAACTTAAATTCCAGACTTTATTTGTTGTCCAAACACATTAACAATTCCCCCGATTTCATATCCTCTCTAAATTTAATAAATATGCCATCTATGTCTTAAGTGAAATCAATGAAAAAAAAATTAGATAGAATGCCAAGAACAGAGCTTTGGGGCATTTCATTAGCTCTCATGACACTCTCAGTTCTTTCTTTCTCTGAAAAAAAGTCTGTTCTTTTTTCATAGGAACTCCTATATTGCCATGCTGCCTTTTCCCTTCATCTTATAATCATGCAATTGATTTTGTGAACCCCAAGGGAGGCCTTTACATTTATCCCTATCATGCTGAATCTCATTAAATATACTCCACATGCTTCCTACTTTGTTTCCCTTCCCCTGCTTCCCAGCATACTCTGAACATAGTGAGTACTCAATTAATAGTTGCTTAATTGAATTTTCTCCTTACCTGTCGATTTGTAACATATTTTTAGCTATGGGATTTTAAAGGGAAGTTTCCTTTGTTTTTCTAGTAAGCCTGGCCATTTCCAAGCCTCCAGCCCAATGAAAAGAAAATTAGGAGAATGTTATGGTCTTTGCCTGTGACATGACAGCACAATCAGTGTTTTGTTGCTTCCTGTTCACATCATGGGTAGCTTTTCTTGGCGTTAGCTTAGAAACTTATTAAAGTGCATAATGCAAAGACTTGCTTACCTGAGGGGGGTTGAGCTGTATGGAATGCATAATGCAGTAGTGTCATGACCTCAGCATTTAATTTTGGGCAGAGTGTGACTTAGGTCTGCTTAAATTTGGTCATGGGAACTTGAGAGATTTCTCAGTTCTTGCCAACCCCCAGGGATAATTGCACTGAAATAAAATTATCTTGCTGGAAAACCAAAGAAGCTATTCAAATGCAATTCAAGAAATGCAGAGGCAGCTAGGTGGCAAGGCAGATAGAACACTGGGCCAGGAGTCAGGAAGACCTGAGTTCAAAGTTGACCTTAGATACGAAGAGGCTATGTGACCCTGGGCAAGTCACTTAACCTTTGTTTGCCTCAGTTTTCTCAATGCTATAATGGGGATAATAACAGTACTTATGTACCAGGGTTGTTGTGAGGATCCTGTGCTTAGCACAGTGACTGGTGCATAATAGGTGCTATATCAATGCATAGTCCCTTCTCTATTCTCATTTTTTTTTTGGCAGGGCAATGAGGGTTAAGTGACTTGCCTAGGGTCATACAGCTACTTAAGTGTCTGAGGCTAGATTTGAACTCAGGTCCTCCTGAATCCAAGGCCAGTGCTTTATCCACTGCACCACCTTGCTGCCCTCTATTCTCATTTATTAAGCTCTATAGATATGAAGAGAAAATGGGCTCTGACCTCAAGGAATTGACATTCTTCTTCACACAAGTGCACTGTATGCATTTGTGCATTAGAATATGTACACAAATTAGGAAATATGAAGTATCACACAAAGTAAATATAGCTCATTTATATAATAGCTAGTATTCACATAGACTTAAGGTTTGCAAAATGTTTTATACATATTATCTCATTTGTTCCTCACAACAGCCCTTGAGGGGTAGTGATGAAATATCTCTCCAAAATACCCTCTTCTCTCCTTTGATACTCCTACTATCTGGAAGTAGGTCCTCAACACCTCACAACTGGACTATTGAAATAGACTGCTTGCCTCAAATTTCTCACCACTCCAATCCATCTTCCATCAGAGTGATTTTCCTAAAGTACAAGTCCAATCACTTAAAACCCCTCCCTGCCACACCCCCATTCAATAAATTCCAGTGGCTCTCTCTAGCCTCCAAAATTGAATAAAAAAATCTTCTGTTTGGTTTTCAAAACCTTCATAACCTAGTCTTCTTACACCTTAATTCTCCACACATCCTTTATGATCCAGTGACATTGGCCTCCTGACTGTTCTATGTACAAGACACTCTTAACTTCAGGTACTTTCTCTGGTTGTCCCTTATGATTGGAATTTTCTCCCTTCTCACCTCTGTGTGGCTTCCATAGTGTCTCTCATTGTATACCAAGATAAGGTCAAACACATAAAGGTTGATACCATAAGCAAATTAGGAGAGCATGGAATAGTTTATTTCCCAGATCTATGGATAAGGGAAGAATTTAGGACCAAACACATTATAGAGTGTATTGCAAAATGTAAAATAGATACTTTTGATTATATAAAATTAAAAAGGTTTTGCACAAACAACACCTATACAACAAAAATTAGAATGGAAAGTAGAAAACTGGGAAAAAAATTTTGCAGCAAGTGTCTTTGATAAAATATCATCTCCTAAAGAAAAACTTTCCAACCCTTCTTAATTCCAGTGCTCTCCCTCTTTTATTTCCAATCTATTCATTATATAGCTTGTTTGTACATAGTTGTTTGTTTATTGTCTTCCCATTAGATTATGAGTTCCTTTAAAGGTGAGGACTGTCTTTTACTTTTTTTGGGGGGGGGGTTATCCCCAGGGCTTAGCACAGTTCTAGACACATAGTAGGTACTTTTTTGATTGATTGACGGTAGCATAGCTAGGAAATGTTTGGTGGCACAGTGGATAGAGCACTGGCCCTGGAGTCAGGGGGACCTGAGTTCAAATCTGGATTCAGACACTTGACACTTACTAGCTGTGTGACCCTGGGCAAGTCACTTAACCCCAATTGCTTCACCCCAAACCAAAAACCAAAATATTTCAGGTAGGATTTGAACTAAAAGGGATTAAGGGAAGTTCTCATGTAAGCAACGGTACCTGAACAGAGATTTGAGGGAAACTTTAAGAGGGGAGTAAATCATAGCAGAAGATAACTCTTCTACCTGCTGAGACCAACTCTTTTACAAGTACCCTTAATCTAGGAGTGTGCTGAAACCAGCTCATACTGGCCTGCAAGTGATGATTGTTAAATTTTCGATGTGAACATTAACACTTCAGAAATAGGCAAATACAACAAATCAGGACTTGATTTATTATCTTGTTGATTGACTAGACTTAAGAAAGTGATGGAGAAAATATTTATAGTCCAGATTAAACCCCAAAGTATATCCTGTGTACATATTTTTTTCAGAGAGCTGGTTGTTAAACATTTACCAGCATACTACTATGTAAGAAGCAGATGCTGTTTATTTTTAGATTGAGTGAAGGGTATGAATTTACCAAGGCACTAGATATTTTAAAAATGTTTTATGTGTCCCATTTGTTTATCTGAATATAATGACTCATAAGGATGTCATATTTTTACAGAACTCTTACGTTTCAGAAGGAAAGACCTCACCTAAATATATAAAGTATGATGGATGGTTGGTTCCAGGAGCTATCCCCAGTAATCTATACAATACTTAGTATGCAGCAAAACCAGGTTAGGAAGAGCAAAGATAGTCTGGGGAGAAGTTGGAGGTTCTTTATTTCCCTTTTCTAATGCCATTTATAAAGCTAACCAGGCATAGTGGAGCTGTAGCCCCTGGATCAGAGCATGCTACATGAAAGAATGCTAAATTTGGAGTCAGATGACCTTGATCTCTGTGTAACCTCAGACAAGTCCTTTAACCTCTACAAGGCCTTTGTTTCCCTTATTTGTAAAATTAGTCAAGTGGACTTTGCTTATTATAGTGCTTTTCAGCTCTCAATTGATAAGCCTATAAGTTTGTAGACAGGTGAGAGTGGTTAAATAAACACCAAGGACAACTTTGATCAATCGAACTGATGGTATAAAGAGGTAGAATGGTGATGACTTTTGGGGAGTGGAGGAAATAGCTACTAAGGGCAACGAGGTATCACAAAAGAGTAACAGTAGCTTGAGGAGGGGCAGGTAGGTGGCACAGTGAATAAACTGCTGGGCCTGGAGTCAAGAAGACTCATCTTCATGAGTTCAAATCTGATTTCAGACACTTACTAGCTGTGTGACCTTGGGTAAGTCACTTAACCCTGTTTGCCTCAGTTTCCTCATCTGTAAAATGACCCGGAGAAGGAAATGGCAAACTACTTCAGTATCTTTGCCAAGAAAACCCCAAACGGGGTCACAAATTAACAGACACAGCTGAAAAAAGCAACAACAATGGAACATCTGAGCTTGGTGGGTTTGTGAAAGGAAGGGAGATACTGACAGGGGACCAAATTTCTGTATCCATCAGCAACAGCTTCCATATCCTGAGGACACAGTATTCCTATGGTGATGAGGATGTTGTTTTGACAGTGTTTCCAGTTTTCCTATAGTGACCTCAGGTCAGTACCATGGTAGAATCAAAACTTTCCATCTCCATGTGTGTTGAGAATTGACAGAGTGGCCCTGGCTGTTAGGAGTGCCTATTTCCTCTAAAGGAATTTCCTTTAACTTTAATAAATGCTGTAGTTTTTTTTTTAATGTCACAACAGTGCTATTTTAAGTAATTTGTTCTTGTTCTTTACTGTGGAAATAAAGAGAAAGGAGACAAATGATGATATAGATCTGAATTAAAATCTTGTCTCACATACCTACTAGCCTTATGACTATGGGCAGATCATTTAATTTTCCTGTGCCTCAGTTTCCTTATTTGTAAAATGAAGAAGTTGGACTATGGCTTCTAAGTTCCCATTGACCTCAAAATAACTTATGAATGTGTAGAATTGTATTTTACTTGCAGCATTATTGATTCCCAGATGGGTTACTTATTAGCTGGCTAACCTTGGGCAAATCACTTAACTTCTCTAGGTCTCATTTTGTACAGTTGTGCAGTGGGGATATAGGAATAGAAAGCTGAACACCACAGAATTGATACTTTTGAGTTGTTATGCTGGAAGAGATTTTTGAGAGTCCCTTGGATGGCAAGGAGATCAAACCAGTCAATATTAAAAGAAATTAATTTGGACTATTTTTTGGAAGGACAAATACTAAAGCTAAAATACTTTGGTCACATAATGAAATAGCAGGACTAATTGGAAAAGACTGATGTTGGGAATTATTGAAGGCAAAAGGAGAAGGAAATAACAGAGGATGAGATAGACAGAGAGTGTCATGAAAGCAATGAACACAAGCTTGGCCAGACTTTGGGAAATAATGGAGGATAGAAGGGCCTGAAGTGTCATGGTCCATGGGATCATGAAGATTTGGATGTGACCGACTGAATGAACAAGAAAACTGCTAAGGCTCCTATCCTAGGTCTGGTGCCTGCTGAATTCCTTTGATACCAAGCACTGCCTGTTTATGTAAAATCTAAGTGCTGACATTTTCCATTATGTTTTGTTTTGTTTTGTGGGGCAATGGGGGTTAAGTGACTTGCCTGGGGTCACACAGCTGGTAAGTGTCAAGTGTCTGAGGCTGGATTTGAACTCAGGTACTCCTGAATCCAGGGCCGGTGCTTTATCCACTGTGCTACCTAGCTGCCCCCCCCATTATGTTTTGCTGATGACTATATTAAAAATGTCCTTGCCTTTCCAGGCAAAATGTGATAGAACCTTCTAGTTTTATAATTGAGAATTACACTGCATTCTTTCTGTTTTACAGTAAGACAACAAAGGCCCTGTAATGGGAACAACGGTGAACATTTAAGTGGAGATGTACAAAGTAATGAGCAACACTCCCTGCTGTAGAAACCATGTTCCTATCAGGGCCTATGCTGGCATGATTTCCTAGTTCTTTGGAAAGAACTGAATTACAGTAAAATATATTGTGACAATTGCAACTTGGATTTTTTAGAAGACTTGATGATTTTCCATATTCAAAGGACTAAAAATTAAGGACATAGACATAAAGTCAATCCAATTTAAGCCAAGTAAGGTTACTAAGTACCCAGTTTGTAGACATACAGCTACAAAATATAAAGATTCTGTCTCTATCTTTTTATATCTGTATGTCTCTATTTGTCTGTCTGCCTATCATCTATGTATCTATGTACCCATGAATCTATGTATCTATATATCTCTCTAGCTAATCTATCTATCTATCATCTATATCATCTATCTATCTACCATCACTTTCCTGGTGGGGGTAATTCATAACCATGAAAGTAGTTACCCCAGGGTAGGGCTTATCACTGTATTGCAGAGGAGCAGACCCCTGTGATTTTACCACAGGAGAGAGACATATGTAAAGAAAACCAAGCCAAATTCAAAGCCAAGAAGATCAGGGTTCTAGCATCACTTCTGATATATTCAGATTTTTAAAAAATTCAGATTATGATCAGGGAAAAGTTATTTAATTCCTCAATGCTTTGGGCACCTCTCTAAGCCTGTAAATTTTAGAAAAGATGCTGACTTGCATTAATAGAAGGCATTTACCCACTTTGGAGTGCCCTATACCAATGAAATCAAGGTTTAGCCTTTATGCTATATTATGTAGTTGAGAGGTAGTGTGGCACATTGCATAACTTGTTGGACTTGGAGTCTAGATTACCTGAGTTCACATCTTGTTTCAGACACTTCCTAGTTTTGTAAAATTGGAGGAGACACATAATATCTCCAAGCCTCAGTTTTCTTATCTGTAAAATGAAGGGGGATGGAGAACTGATGGCTCTAAGGTACATAACAACTCTAAATCTTCCTTCCTTCCTTCCTTCCTTCCTTCCTTCCTTCCTTCCTTCCTTCCTTCCTTCCTTCCTTCCTTCCTTCCTTCCTTCCTTCCTTCCTTCCTCCCTTACGTTCTCTTTCTTTCTCTTCTTCATTCATTCATTATTTATTATTGAGACCTGGGAAAGACCTTAGCTTCAAAAGACCAAGGTCTCCCACTGCATCTGGTGCAATCTCCAGTCATCCTGATATATGTCTTGCCACTGGACCCAGATGGCTCTGGAGGAGAGAGTGAGGTTGGTGACTTTGCACAGCCCTCCCTCACTTAGATCCAACTCAGTGCAAGTCATGACATTACCTCCCCAAATCATGGTCAAAGGACAAACAACAACAATGATGCAGCTCTAAATAATATTAATTCTCTCATGAATTTTTCTTAATTCATGATTTCCTCCATCACGGGATACCTAGACCTATGAGAGTTCTCCAGATCTCTTTACCCCTTCCTTATCTTCACACCCTCTACTTCACTGTGATTCTATAGCAGAGTTGATGGGGCTGCCCATCTGGAGTGCAATGGATAAACCCCACCCTGGGGAAACCACTTTTGTGATTATGAATCACCCCTACCATGTAAGTGATAGTAGATAGATAGACAGACAGAAAGACAGACAGACATAAATATAGAGACACAGACAGAATCTTTATATTTTGTCTATGTTTAAATTGCTAAAAAATAAAACCAACCAAATAAAAATCTTCCATCTTTCCCTCCCTTCTCCTAACCTTCCTTTGAATAAAATGAGGTCTCTGAATAAATTAAAAGAACTCTGTGGAAAGGACCAAAGGAAAGGAAGGTGAGGAATTGTCCTGATTTCTTCACTGGAATGTGAATCTCATTCCTAAAACTGTACCGGCATTTAAAAAAGCATTGGCAATTAAAGAAGCATCTGTTGATGGTGTGTTTGAGAGATGCACTTTGTCTGAATCGATTATTTGACAGATCCCTGTGTGATGGTGAATCCTGGGAGGGGAGATGGATTGTGGTCTTTAGGCAGAACTGTGCTTTCACAAACGACATTTATAATGACACTGTGTTTGGGTGGGAAAATATTCTCTTTGTTCTCACAGTAGGAATTACTATGGCTTGTAAACTGCCAGGTATTCTGTCTAAAGTACAGCATCCTCTGGGGGACTGGTAAAATAGATTGTTATGTTACCAATGGAATTACTGTGGGAAGTCAGGGGCTGTACTTTTCTTCATGGCCTTCATAAAAAAGGAGGTTATTTACAAAATGTTTAGAGTTTATATGTACTTTAATTATCAGCCTGTATTTTTATAGCCTGGAGCATTCCAAATGGTAGTTTTGTTTTCTTCCCTAAACCTCTCACCCATTCCATGGAAATTTCATCTTAACACACAGGTTTTATCCTACTTGTTTTCTGAAATAGGTCTAAGTGACCTTGTATATGTCAGAAAGGGGAGACTCAATGACTACTTAATGTTATGAAGGACTGATGAGTCTATATAGCACACTCTTATGAAGAGATTTTGGAAACAGTTTTCTTGTTTACCACAACATAAGATACTTTAAAAATAAAGAGAGACTATAAGCATAAATTACTGTAATTAACATTCAGCAGCTTGTGGAAATGTCTTTCAATTACAGAGAAAAAACCCTTATTCATTCCCATCTTGTAACTCCCATAGGGGTTAGTTTTTAATCTGGGAATTTCTGTATGTTTTTAGCTTTCAATCTGCCTCTTGCCTCTACCCCCTTCTCTCCAACCATTTCTTCTTTCCTATTTCTTTTCTTTTTCTCCTTTCCTCTCCCTTCCCTCCACTGATCTATAAGTCATATTTGAGGATTTCTGAGATATAAATGCTAATATTGAAATATTAGCTAATATTAATAATCTCTCAGGAGTGGTCCAGCTGACTCCAGCAAGCTTCCTGCCCCCCCCCCCCCCAACAACTCTTCCTTCATTTCCACCATTGAGATTTAACACAGGGGCTCCCTCATGATCGAATCCTTCTCTCTTCCTTAATTGTTAATGAACTTTCCTTTCGCAAGTTACCTTATTTTTTACTCACCTGTATGTATGTTACATCACTATAGGAAAAAAATAAGCTTCTTGAGGGCAGGAATTGTTTCTTTTTGTTTTTGTTGCTTGATTTTGGTCTTTAATTTCTTGGTTGTCACAATGCCTTGCATATGAAAGGTGCTTAACAATGGTTTATGGAATTGAATTTGGTATCTTATTAAATTCAAAGATGTTATTTTAGTATCTTTTTGCATAAATTTATAAAACCTACACAGTTTATAAATTTGCTTGCTAGCCCTAGCCTTTTTTCCCCTCTTATTGATCTTACTTTGGAGAGCAGTGATGATCACAATTGACTTTGTACCTGGGGAAGCCTTCATCTTTTGCTAGGGATAAGTGCATATTGATCTTTCTGGATCAAGATCCTGGCATAAAAATCCAAGTTTCAAGCCAGAAGGGGGAGAGTGCTTACCTTTCTATTTGAACTATTATGTCCAGAATGAGAGAGGTGATAGTAGGATTGCACTATGCCTATGGGGTGCTGGGCCTGAAATCCAGAAGACTCATCTTCCTGAGTTCAAATCTGGCCTCAAACACCTACTAGTTATGTAACCCATTTTGTTTCAGTTTCCTCATCTGTAAAATGAGCTGGAGAAGAAAATGGCCAACTATTTCAGTATTTTTGCCAAAAAAACTTAAATGGGATCATGAAGAGACAGACATGACTGAAAAATGATTGAACAACAAAGATACTATGATTTGGTTAAAATACATGCAGAATATTCAATTCTGAGCATCTTTTTATTAATTTAAAATTTCTTTTGTTTTTATATTGCCTTAATGACCAAGTATATTCCTCCCACCCAGCGGGACACCCATTATAATAAAAAAAAGAAAAAATAGCTAACATTAATATAATACCCATTATGCTTTAGGCACTGTGCTAAGCAATTTACAATTATTATCTCATTTAATCCTTGCAACAACCTTGGGAGGTAGGTACTATTATTTCCCCAAGAAACTGAGTCAAACAGACCTTGAATGACTTTGCTAGGGTCCCACAACTAGTAAGTATCTGAAGCTACATTTGAGGATAGGTGTCCCTGACCCAAAGCTCAGCATTATTATTTTTTTGGGGGGGGGCAGGGCAATGAGGATTAAGTGACTTGCCCAGGGTCATACAGCTAGTAAGTGTCAAATGTCCGAGGCCAGATTTGAACTCACGTCCTCTTGAATCCAGGGCTGGTGCTCTATCCATTGCGCCACCTAGTTGCCCCAAAAGTCCAGCATTCTATCCATTGCACCACCTAGCTGCCTCTAAGCAGAAAAGAGAAAGGAGGAAAAGAAAGTGTACCAAACTAATCAATACTTTGATGAAATCTGATGGAATTAGCTAAGAACTGTGGAAAAGAAACTGATTTATTCAAAGCTAAATGTAGAACATTAAATCTTATTGAGCAAAGAGCTGGATGGGCTTATCTGCTTTGATCAGAGAGCCAACCTGAAGAATTTTGCAGTTGTCTGACTGAAGGGAACTTCTTGTAATTGAGTAAGTGCAATATTATATCCATAAATACATACACAAACATGTGAATATATACATACATACCTGCATGCATATAATCTCCCCCACCCCCCCCAAAAAGAACATAATACTTTTTCATTGCCCTGTTAGGGAAGGCTATAAGCTAAAAGAGCCTTCCATTGCCTCATCAGCTTGAAAGCAGAAGAGAAGTGGTTTTGTCTAGCAAGAGAGCATTAAGGATCAGAGGAGAAACAATTAACAGAGAAAACTTCATGTGGTGCAGATTGTTCCTGGAGAGACAAAGGACATCAGGGCCTGAAACCCAGAGTTATAGGTTGCCCCATACTCATAGGTTTCTCCACTCATATGCTTGCTAGCTAGATTTCTATAAGTGTGTATTCACTCTTCTTCAAGGACACTGCATGCATGGTTGGTAGAGTGTGACCCAGGTTTATAAGTAGACTGTGATACTTTGATTATTCTTGTTTTTGCCTTCTATTGAATAAAAGTTATGGTCATTCCTTTTTTTGTGTGTGTTTTGTTTTCTATTAGTTAAATATGTTTATTTCTGGTTTTGCCTTATCATTTAGTAAATATTTAAGGTTTAATAGTGTCATGGTGACTAATCCTGTAAGAAATACCCCAGAGGGGTCTTGGAAGGTACAGCAGTGAGTAGTAGGAATGAATAGTCCCCTAAAGGAGATTTACCACTGGGACCTTAAAAGAGAGAATAGTGAAGCAGAGCCACGTGATCATGGCCATAGGCAGCCCTTTCACTAAAAAAATGTTGAGGTTGAATGAGCTAGTCTAAAGAGAGAGTAAAGGGTGTAGGTGCCTTGTTGGTTATCACGTTATAGGCTATACTGCTTGAATGGGTAGGATCAATGCCACACCCAGGTTATATTAGGATATGGAAGGAAATTTAATGAGTCAGGTTTTTTTTTTCTTTCAAATAAGTAGAATAGTTAAAGAATGGAAGAACAGGCCACTGAGAATTCTAAAGAATAACTATATTTTACTTCGTCAGGTGTCAAAGTATGATAAGTATGTGGGAAGAACAGAGAAAATGGGAAGAAGCTAGTGATCCTGGGAGCTCATCACTTTGTTTGTCCTGCTTTTATTACCACCTGCAATCAGGCACACCAACAGGGTTTTAATAAATGTAGAGGAAAAAAATCTAGGACATCATCCTTGCTTGAAGTACTTATGTGAAGTTCTATTTTTAACATCAAGCCAAGAATCTAGTTTATAATATCTAGGCTAATATCTATTTTATAATATGCTGTACTTTTTAATAAGTTGAATACTTTTGAACAACAGTTTATCTCTCTCCAGCTTATTGTGATTTCCTCCACACTTTGACTACATGTTTATTGTGTGTTTGCTTTTATACACCTCTTCCCAGTCCTCCATCCACCCCTCTGCACCACAATGAAATCAGAAATCCAGTGTAGATTGAGTTTAGGACCTAGAATCTGGAAGGTTTGAGTTCAAATCTGAACTCAGATACCTGCTAGCTGTGTGTTTCTAGGAAAATCATTTAACCTCTATTTCATTTTCCTCATCTGTAAAATGGGAAGTAGAAAATTGTTGTAAGGATAAGAAAGTATCATATTTGTAATGGGTTTGTTAGTTTTTTTTCAGGGCAATGAGGGTTAAGTGACTTGCTCAGGGTCACACAGCTAGTAAGTGTCAAGTGTCTGAGGCTGGATTTGAACTCAGGTCCTCCTGAATCCAGGGCTGGTTCTTTATCTACTGTGCCACCTAGCTGCCCCTTGTAATGTGTTTTTTAAACCACAAAGTACTATGTTAAATGCTAGCCATCATTATAACTTTCCTTCTTTTGGAATAGACATGATTTTATTGATGTAGGAAACATTAGATGAGGAATTATTTTTTAACCAATGCAGATCAGCAACTGCTGGTGGCCTGAGGCTATTAAATGACTTGCCCAGTGTCACTTAGGGTCAAACTAAGGTTTTCCTGGTTCTGAGCCCCTAGACCATGTTCTGATTCAATAATCTAAATGCTTTCCTCAAGGGTCCTTTATCACTCTTTGGCAGTGAAAACACCAAATTCAGCATATTTACTGAATGGGAATCAAATAACAGTACTAAAAACTATGGGTAATATCTTTGCTCGTTTTCTTCTAAATTCACTCAACCGTCCATGAAAAACAACTTTCTTTTAAGCAGAGAAATACATTTTGGTAACTTATGTTGACTTTCTATTTGGAAGCAGTTGAAGTGTATCCAGCTGATAATTTTCACATCACTTAAAAAGAACAGTCTTGTCAAAACCTCTGATATTTTTAAGCTATATTTACTGTCTGATGGTTGTCACATGACCTTAGAAGCAAAAGCAGAAGCAATGGAGAGAGGCAATTGGGTTTAATTTTACTTTGACGAATGCTAAATTTTAATCTTCAGATTTTACTAAGTGTGACAGCTCAGGTGACTAATCTAGTATTAAGAAACTTCTCTGAAATATGAATGAAATCCCCTCTCTTACCCCTAACTTCCAGACTAAATTTGAGTAAATGAGTAAAAGAATAATGCCTTAAAGAACATTTATTAACATGGACAAATCTGTAACTACTGACATGGATTATAAAATGGTTTTGGGGTGCTCATAAAAAACACATGGGGGGAAACATCCTTGAAGGAATAGAATGTCCATTTTTGGAATATTCTGTATTTTCAATATTAAAGAAGCCTGGCAAAAGAGATGGGTAAAAAAGATGTGCTGTTTATAGTTTGTTTTTCAAATGTGATACTATCAAAATAGTTCTCCTGTCAATCATGTAATCGAACAGGTCTATGTTTCCAAGGATTCTTTGACCTGAAGTCTCTATGTCATCTACTTAACCTTGTCTGCAAGGAGAAGAGAAACAGTTTAACTTGTGGACGGGATCCATATGTAGAAAGATAAGAAGAAGTATATGTTTTATGGCTTTCAAAATATTTTTAAAAAAGTCTTTTTCCTTGATGAAATGTTTAATCCATCTTTACTACAAGCAGGATTCCTGAAAAATGCAGATTTGCTTTATTCATTAAAGTGTTTCTATCCTGATAAATCATTACAAGTTCCATTTAACCATTCATTAGATGTTCTACCAAAGAGTAGATCTTTAGTGAGTATGATGTGAGAAATCCTCTGCTGCTTCATTAGAACTCCTCTACAAGTTATTATGCCTTTGAAGGAAAACTTAGGTGGCTCCAGCTACTTTGAAGTTTAATGTAATTGAGAAGTTTAAAAAAAATATGTGCAGCAAATTTCCTTCCCAGTTGAGGTTGTGGTGGTGGGGAAATGTAGCATAGCGTAACAAATACATTCATACTAGAGGACTTTGAGGGCAGCTAGGTGGCTCAGCAAATCCAGTGCCAGGCATGGAGTCAGTAAGACTCATCTTTCTGGGTTCAAATCTGATCTCAGACACTTACTAGCTGTGTTGATTCTGGGCAAGTCACCTTACACTTTTTGCTTCAGTTTCTCATATGTAAAATGAGCTAGAGAAGGAAATGGCAAACCACTCCAGTATATCTTTTTTTTTTTTTTTTTTTTTTTTTTTTTTTTTTTTGCGGGGCAATTGGGGTTAAGTGACTTGCCCAGGGTCACACAACTAGTAAGTGTTAAGTGTCTGAGGCTGGATTTGAACTCAGGTACTTCTGAATCCAGGGCTGGTGCTCTCTCCACTGCGCCACCTAGCTGCCCCTCCAGTATATCTTTGCCAAAAAAACAACAAAAAAACCAAAACAGCTCCAAATTAGGTCATGGAGAGTCAGACACAACTGAAAAGCGACTGAGAGAATTTTAACATACATAATGATATTTCCTCATGTATCCTAGCTTTATAATTCTTCAATTTATCAATTTCCCAGCACCTATTCCTCCAACCTACCACAGCTACACACAGAGACAGTCATCTTGATCAGTCAAATTACGTTTATTAAGTACTTACTATATAGCAGGCACCATACTAAGTGATGGGGGAAACAAAGGCAAAAAATATGGTTCATATTTTAATGAGTTGGACAAACTGCAAAAAACCTATATGTGTATGAGATATGTACAGTAGTCAGTTCAGTTGTTTTGGAGTTGTGTCTGACTCTTTGTGACCCTATTTGGAGTTTTCTTGGCAAAGACACTGGAGTGGTTTGCCATTTCCTTCTCCAGATCATTTTTATAGATGAGGAAACTAAAGCAAACAGGGTTAAGACTTGCTCAAGGTCATGCAAGTGACTGAGGCCAGATTTGAACTCAGGAAGATGATTCTTCCTGACTCCAGTCCCAGGCTCTCTATCCACCTACCTGCTTTATATACAGTGTAAATTGGAGGTCATCTTAGATTGAAAGTAGGAGCAATGTGCAATGTGGGGTGGGAGGAAAGGTCTCAGAAGGTGGGATTTGAGCTGTCTTGAAAGAAGTCAAGGAAAGAAGCCAGGATGTAGTAGTGACAAGAGAGAGAACATTCCAGGTATGGGGAAAAGCCAATGAAAAAGCACAGCATCCACAGATGGGGTGTCCTGTGTGAGTAATAGCAAGAAAGTTATAGTCACTGGAACATGAGGAGGAGATGAAATAAAAGAAGACTGGAAAGCCCCAAAGGGGCCAGATTGTGAAGGCTTTAAAAGCCAAAAAGAGTGTTTTGTATTTGAAATGATGCTAGATTAAGACTCAGGATTAAAACTCTACCCTGACAGTTACTGGCTATGTGTCCATGGGCAGATCACTTAACTCTACCACAGTGTATGCTATTCACCATGCCATACTGTAAGCAGTGTACACAAGCAGTATATCACTTCTCTAATCTTTTTTGTTTTGTTTTGTTTGTGGGGCAATGAGGGTTAAGTGACTTGCCCAGGGTCACACAGCTAGTAAGTGTCAAGTGTCTGAGGTCAGATTTGAACTCAGGTCCTCCTGAATCCAGGGCCGGTGCTTTATCCACTGTACCACTTGGCTGCCCACTTCTCTAATCTTTATAGAAAAGTCTTATTTCCACTAATTGACAAAAACCCACATAGAAGGCATATGTGGCTTCATTTTGTTTTTCCACGTAGCTTTATGGGAAATTTGTTTAAAAAGTATCACTGTGTGATGACATTTTATGAACTTTAAATCCCTCTGCTCTGAAAATCATGCTGGGAGCTGCCATTTAAAAACAAACAAACAAAAATAAAACAATTCAAAGAGAATAAATACATTGCCTTTTAAAGAGAAGCATCTCATTGAAATATGGTAATAGTTCATCTGACTTTAAGTATTAGAGATTGCCAACCTAAATGAATTGTATTTGGTATAGTGTGAGGGTGGGTGATTGCCCTCTCTCCATCCTCTTTGATTTTATGACAGCATTGATTACTAGAGGAAAAGAAAATGAACATTGAAGTTGTGTGAATTCTGAAGCTAAAGCAATTTCCCCCCAGTATGTATCTTTCCCATGTTGTTGTTGTTCAGTCATTTTTCAGTTGTGTCTGACTCTTTGTGATCCCATTTGGAGATTTTCTTGGCAAAGATACTAGAGTGGTTTGCCATTTCTTCCTCCAGTTCTTTTTATACATGAAGAACTGAGGCAAATAGGGTTAAGTGACTTGTCCAAGGTCACAAAGCTAGTTAGTGTCTGAGGCCAGAGTGGAACTCAAGAAGATGAATCTTTCTGACTCCAGGTGCATCTCTCTATCCACTTTGTTACCTGACTGACACCCTTTTCCACAATCCCAGTTTCAAATGAGCAACAAAGTGCTTGCTTGGCTTCATAGGACAAAATCACATTGACTTTAGTGAAACATACAAAAGGGTCACTAATGTTGATTTATCTCAGTGAGTGAGGTATTAGATGGAAATAGGAAAACTTTTTTATTCCTGCCTTCATATCTGTCAATCTCTCTCAATTCCCCATTTTTCCTTACTAAAGTGTTGACAAAGGTGGGGGTTGTGTGAAGATTATATGAAAATGGAAATCACTTTGCAAACAGCAAATGTATTTGTACACTGTGGGTGATGTTCCGTTGCTTACTGAACTCTTTGGCTATGCTAAAATGTTAGATATCTTTAGCCCAAAGCCAGGCAACAACTCTAGAATGCTTTCAGTCACTCCTTGCTCACTAGAGAATTTAAAAATAAGACAGTCCCAACCGAGCAACTAGTAACCCTAGTTATGCAAAGGACTTTCAATCAGCCCTAAAAGAGGAGTTAGCAGCTAGACAGTTAGTAGCCATGCTGACTTCAATGTTGGGAAGTGGTGTGGTTGACTGAAATACTTTAAATCTTTGAGCCCAAACAGTTTAGTTATCTACTCATATTCCCTCTTTTTACAGATGAGGAAACTGAAGTTCTTTAAAAAGGTTAAGTGAATCACTTAAAATCACACAGCTTGGTTGATTGGGTATAGCTTAGGAACTTCAGGAGGTAAACTTCTTTGCTCTGTGACTATTCCTGAAATTCATATATTGACTCAGAGGCAGAGGAATAGTTTCAACAGGGATGGGCTTTTTCTGGAGGAGGCAATGTAAGGATTATCCAACATATTTTGACTCCAGCTCAACTACTGTACCTTTAGCTCAATGACTATCTATTTTTTAAAAATTAAAAAAAAATTTATTATTTTTTAATGACTATCTATTTTTTATTTAGTGAGGCAACTGGGGTTAAATGACTTGCCCAGGGTCACACAGCTATAGTAAGTGTTAAGTGTCTGAGGTCAGATTTGAACTCAAGTACTCCTGATTCCAGGGCCAGTGCTCTATCCACTGTGCCACCTAGCTGCCCCATGACTATCTATTTTTAAGAGCCATCACCTTGGTAAAAAAAATGGCACCTGTTTATTAGTGATTTGGACACTTGATTATTTAGTAACACAATATTTATATCTTCAACTTAATAAGATCATCTTCATAGTAAATATGAAATAAAAGCAAATCTCTTACATATCTCTTTCTTACAAATTTCTTACATACTTCTGTTTCTATAACAAGTTCTTTGCATCTCTAGTCTAGTTCAGTGTCCCAGGTTCTGATTTGCCTTGTAATTCAAGTTATTCCCAAACTCCTCCTTGCAAACTTCCTAGGCTGCTTTCCTTCTGCCAGCCCCTGGGCATTCTGACACAGTGAAGACCTGCCAATGGAAGTCATAAATATAATTTGCCTTAATGTCTTCCAATCATTGGAGGTTTTCCTTGTACTTTGCTTTCCAGGAGAGTAGTAATGCCACACTCATGTTTTCTTCCTAGCTTCTTTTTGTGTGTTCAGTGACTAAGTTTGCCTTTTTACAGCTATATGGATAGTTTCTGCAGCAACTGCACTCAAGATTCAGAAAGAAGGATGCCCTCCCCCCACTCTTACTATTGGTCTCATCAGTAGGTTTAGTTGAGGATTCAGACTATACATGAAAAAGAGATGCTTATGAGTTTTCCTAAATTATAACCAGAGTGCGAAGGAATTTTCCACAGGTGTCAAGAATGGCAAAATTGGCTGGTATAGTCAGGAACCAGATAAAAATGTAATGGGGGGGGGGGCAGCTAGGTGGTGCAGTGGATTAAAGAACTGGCCTTGGATTCAGGAGTACCTGAGTTCAAATCCAGCCTTAGACACTTGACACTTACTAGCTGTGCGACCCTGGTCAAGTCACTTAATCCTCATTGCCCTGCAAAACAAAACAAAAAACAAAAAAAAATGTAATTGGGATTTTTTTTAAGAAAATAAAAATATAATACAACATAGATTGCCTGGAAGTTTATAGCAGTTCTTATCAATCAAATAATGACAAAGAAAAGAGAAACACAAAAAGGGGCTAAGAGAAAGTTGTATAGATCCTTTTGTATGCAAATTTAATTCCAACTCCATTATCTGTCTCCTGGCTCTGAAGTCAAACAGAAAATTCTTCATTAACATACATCACCAGGCCCTCAGGCACTTATGGTCTAAAGAAAGCTCATCAAGTCTCCACATCTCAGATTGGCAGCTACCAGGGAATGTGGGCATGTCCTAAGAACTAGGCCCTCTTTGGTCACTCTCCCTATTACACACACACACACACACACACACAAATTAAAACACAGCCATTGCCACATGATGTTTATCATTTAGTAGGGAAATCACATTCTATGGGCAATGGCATGCTTTGCCCATATTTTGGGCCACCCCTGTTAGTCTTGATGAATAAAACAAATGAGAAATTAAATTGTTGAGATTGAATAGAAAGTGTAATCTTTTTGAGGGCAGAGACTATTTTTCTGCTTTATCTTGTGCCTTGTACTTAGTAGGAGCTAAACCCTGGCTTTGTGAATTAGACAGAGGCCTATAAATAGTGTAATGATTGGAATGACGCCACCTGCTGGAGACTTACTGTAGAAGAGTTCCGCCCATGAAATGAAGGTCTTTGAGGGCAAGACCAAGAGTCTTTTCTTTGGCATCAGGAAGTGACGTTGGGTAGTGGGAGGAAGAAGGAAGAGACTAGCGCTCTGTCTGGCTCTTTCCTTGGGACTCTGGTGGAGAGCGGAGCTAGAAATGTGCTCTCCCTTTAATAGATAGGAATCTAGGCCTTTCTCTCTCTTTACCAAATTCTTATTCTCCTTAATAAATGCTTAAAAGTCTAACTCTTGCTAAAGCTTATAATTTATTGGTGACCACTCATTAGATATTTTAGACAGACTAGCTAGAATTTTAGTCCTTAACAATAGAGAGCTTTGAACAATCGCGAGAGAAAGTCAAACTCTACCCATAGGTAGTGAAGAGCCTAGAGAGAATCTTGACCTGGGAAATATGTTGCAAATTGAAGAAGTCTATTCAAAACTAGAGCTTTTGAAGAAGCTTATTCTAAAAATAGTGGTTAAGATTAATTGGAAGGGGGGCAGCTAGATGGCGCAGTGGATAGAGCACCCGCCCTGGAGTCAGGAGTACCTGAGTTCAAATCCGGCCTCAGACACTTAACACTTACTAGCTGTGTGACCCTGGGCAAGTCACTTAACCCCAATTGCCTCACTAAAAAAAAAAAAAAAAAGATTAATTGGAAGGAAAAGAGAATAAGGCAGCACAACCAAATAAACCTGTGCAGTTGGACTGACAAATGGGACTAGTAGGAATTCTACTCTCAGGTATACTTCTGACTTTCCAAACTTTGCTAGCTGCCTTCTCAAACTGGAACTTCACTCCATCTCTCTAGCCCTTCTCTCATTGATGGTTCCCTCCCAGAAACTCTATTTTTAATAAGGCCCAGGCCAGCCATCCTACATTAGTTCTGCTTCTGACTTACTGTACTTCCCAACTATGCCCCTGTGATTACCTCCTTAAGATCCTTTTTTGGGGCAATGAGGGTTAAGTGACTTGCCCAGGGTCACACAGTTAGTAAATGTCAAGTGTCTGAGGCTGGCTTAAGATCCTTTTTGTAGGTGTCTTTCACCATTAGAATATAAGCACCTTGAGGGCAGGACCTGTAATATTTTTATGTATCTGTTTGTATTTGTATCCTTAGTGCTTGGCACAGTGCCTAACAGAGTAAATACTTAATAAATGCTTGTAAGTTAGATATGTTAGACATTGTGGATGAGAAAATGACTGCTCTTAAATTATTCTACTCTATTCTATATGTATGATCTCTTTGAAACTTTCTGCTGTAAATGATCCTGTACAGGAATAGTTTTTCTGCTTCTCCTTTGCTAGAAGAGGGAAATTAAGGTTTCTTTCCTTTTTGAAAGGGGGTAGCTTGTGCTATCACTAAGATTTCTCTTGCTAAATGCAGAGCCATCAGTGTACAAGGAAGAGTAAACAGTCTGGTCATTTTATGTATTTAGTCCTTAGCTTTGACAAATGTGTCAATTACCTTGGTCTTTGGGTGCTGGTTCAAGAATTAAAAGGCACAATCAATTTTGAGAACTGCCACAGCAGTTTCAAGAGTGAATGAAGACTGAATGCCAAGCAGCTCCTTACTCAGAATCTCCCAGAACAGTCAGCTCCAGACATTGATCCACTGTGCTTTGTTGAGAGGTGTGGAAATCTCCACTCTCTTTCTATAGAAATCCAGTTGGGTTCTCAGGGACAAATCATAAAGCTGTCCTTTGGCTACTTGGGTCTTCTGTTATTAAAACATGCATAGTTAGGCTTAGTACAAAGGATCCCCATTTAAGATGTCAGCTAGATTTAGTCAACACTTAGTCAATGCCTTCTATCAGCAAAGTTAGAGAAAATTTTTCACTGGATCATAGATTTAGAGTTGGAAGTGTTCTTGTTCTTGTTATTCAGTTGTGTCTGATTCTTTGTGACCCCATTTGGGGTTTTCTTGGCAATTATCCTGGAGTAGTTTGCCATTTCCGTCTCCAGCTCATTTTACAGATGAGGAAACTGAGGAAAACATGGTTAAGTGACTTGCCCAGGCTCATTCAGCCAGTAAGTGTCTAAATCCACATTTGAACCCAGTTCTTCCTGACTGCAGTCCTGGCAGTCTATCTACTGTAACACTTAACTTCTCTGGAAGTGATCTTAGAAGTCATCTAGTTATGTCCCCTCATTTTATAAGTGAGAAAATAAAGGTCCATGATGGTTAAATGACTTGGCCAAGGCCAAACAATTATCAAGTGGCAGGGCTGGGATTTCAATGATAGTCCATAGGGGATTAGCATAAGAATAGGGAGAATGGGTTAAGAATCCTAGTGGACTCTCTAGCATCCCAGGTAACTGTCATAGATAATATTACAGAAGAATCACAGATGTCCATTCAAAGAGGGAATTACCAAATGCATGAAATCAGAGTTCTGTACTCTCTTCTCCAACTTGCACCTGTCCCTCTTTCAAAAAAGTCCCCTAGGTCCCAGCTTATTTTTTTCTTTTTAAAATTTTTATTAAAAAATTTTTTGGCCCAGCTTCTTAAACTGTGGATCATGACCCCCACTGGGGTTGTGCAACTGACTGTGGTGGGGGTCTCAAAAAATTTGGCAACATCAAAAGGTTATGTATACCTATTTTATATACCTATATACCAGGGGTCGCATAAAGATTTCTTAGGTGAAAAGGGTTGGGAGAGGAAAAAGTTTAAGAAACCCTGTGCTAGGTATTGTGCTGGGTCCACAAGGCGAAAAGCAAATAGTTCCAGGCTTTAAAAGGAGCTGAAATGCTTGAAGTTACCTATCACTTGCTGTTGACTGATTAGTTGGCTGGAGGCAAGATTTTCGAATTCTTCCAGAGAAAAACGACAGCAGGTAGATGCTAAATCCTTTAGTTCATTTATATTTTAAGTATCAAGCTTTTAAAGTTATGTAGATAATTCCATTAATGAGCTGTTTATTGGAAAGAAACATCCTGGGAAGGGGCTGACCTATTTTAAAGAGGACACTAAGGGACTAAGAATCCTTATTAAAAACAGAGCAGGAAAATAACAACAACAACAAACTTTATCTGGTTTGGTTAGGTGCCTTCCCTTTCCTTCAAGACTTTTACTTGACTAAGAGGAGACATTACATTTAATACAGAGCCTGCAGAGGGGTGGAAGGTGGGTTATGGGGGGATGTTGTGGAATTATACAAGGTGTATGTCAAGTAGAACGATCTAGTGTTGTTTTTTTTTTCTAAAAATTGTTTTGGAAACATAAGTATTTTCAAAACTTATTTTGAATGTTATTTTTGGATTCATTTTCAATTGTCAAATTATATTTCCCTCTCAGGGATTTCATTAGGGAAGAGGAGGTTGGGGAGCTGGTATTTGACCGAACTGAACTTTCAATAGCTTTCGAAGTTAACCAGTGAGTGGCAAGAAATATAGATTTGAATTTCCTATGAATCATCCTTACCTACTTAGTTATGCAGATATGATTGCCAGGGGTGGTAAGAGAATAAATACTAAAAAAGAGAAATACCCATATATCTGGCAGAGAACCTGCCAACCTTGCATTGCTTTTAAGGTCAGGCATGTGGCAGGCAGGCCCTAGGCGAAACTTTAAAGTAGGCATCAGCTGGTACTCCCGGTCTATCTAGCCTGTCTCTGCTTCCCCGTTTTGTTCTCACTTGGTGCTTTCATTTTTCTCCTCTAGCCAAAGCTTTCTGTCTCCTTCCTCTACTGTCCCTTGCCTCTAAACCTACTCTCAGTGAATTAATAGGCTCCTTTGCCCTAAGGTGTAAATTACAGGTGAACTTTAGTAGGGCTAGTCATATTTTAACAGAAGACAAAGCTTTAAAACCAAAGAAATGGCTCTCTAATTGTATGATTCAGGAATTAGCAGGAAAATTCTAGCCCCCTCTCACCCCTAATCACACCTTTGTTAGGCACTCATCTATTCTTCCTTTTTCTGAAGATCGCTTTACTTAAAAGATGGGCTGAATTGGGCTAGTTTGACAACCAAGAAGAAAAGGGATGGCAACTTGTTTATAGTTAGGAAGTATTTTCCCTTAAGATGAAAACAAAAACAAACAAGCAAACAAACAAAAACTATGCTGTCCAACCTTTATTTGATCAGTATTTTCTCATGCAGTTGTAGTATTTGGAAAAACAGTAATAAAACACTTCCAAATGTCAGAATGGAATTGGATATGGGAAGTCTTGCCATGAAAGTTTTAAATGACAAAATGTGTGGGTTTCTAGGATGGTTTCTCTCTAGCTATAATTTCAGGTCCTTCTAGAAGTGATATGACAGCTGGTTATCAGCATGCTTCTGTCATTGTCACAGTATGGATGTTGCTGTGGATGTATATTATTTGGGTATTTTTAGATTCTTCTATATGTCCTAGATAAAACAAATGCTGAAATTATTCTTCAACTACTTAGAACATAGTTGCTCTAAAAATATATTCTAATTGTATCCTCTTCTAATTTTCCACCTAAAATATGCATTTCCAGGCCCAACTCTTCAGTGCATCTCCACCAACTTGCTCAGGCTAAGATCTTTCTTGATTTGAAAAGCCGGTCCTTCAAATGGGTTTGGTGAAATGCTCATCAATTATATTTAAATGCCCTTATGTAGGATATTGACCAAAGGAAGCTAAAAATTGAATCCCTGCTAAAATCCTACCTTCAAAAAGAAGCCTCCCCTGATCCCCCTTATTCCCTCCATTGATTATTTCTGATTTACATTGCATATAGCTTGTTCATACATAGTTGTGAAATTTAATTGGTTTGGTCCTATAACTGTGTAAGTAATGGTTTTTTTTTTGCCTCTGAACTTAGGTCAGAAATTTAGTTGGTCTGTAGTTAGTAGTTTAGAAATTCAGTTCTTTTGCTAATCACTGTTCTAATCTTGCCTCATTGAAATCTGTTGTCCTTGAGGATATGGGCAAACATTGGAGAGTATCGCCCAGTATCTATACATCACCAAGGTATCCCTTCAGGATATTTGGTCCACTTTCTCTGACCTTGCAGATGGACTCAAAGAATAAACATTTCTTAGTCACAGGAGGAAAGGAGGGGGTTGTTGCTAGCCTCTCATTCCCAACTTCCAATGAATCATATTGTTTCCCATGTTGTCCTCAACCTGTAATGTTACTGACCCTATAACCAATTGTATTTCCTCACCTATCCTGCTCTGTTCTTTGTTCTAATTTATAAAAAGGAGTTGAGGGGGCAGCTAGGTGGCACAGTGGATAAAGCACTGGCCCTGGATTCAGGAGGATCTGAGTTCAAATTCAGCCTCAAACACTTGACACTTACTAGCTGTGTGACCCTGGGCAAGTCACTTAACTCCCATTGCCCTGAAAAAAAAAGAAAAAAAAGGAGTTGACTTTCCATCTTGGAATCTTTAGCTAAACTGAAGCATCCATTGACCCATTCTATTAGCAGGAAGCAATCACCCTGGTTAATGAAATGTTATCTTGCTTGGAGAAAACATGCCTCAGTCTACCTTTGTTGAATTTTAGTCTCAACATATTGTCTCTTTGATTCTGAGGTCCTTGAGAGCTGGAACGGTGTTTTTACCTTTCTTTATTTCCCAAGTGCTTAGCACAGTGCCTAGAACATAGTAGAGGTGTTCCAAATGTTTATTGTCTGACTTATTAATGTGATCCTGGTCCTCTAGGACTTTACAATATATGGTAGAGAGGATGTTCTCATTCAAGAATGTAGCTTTACGATAATAAGATATACTATGCCATTATGCCATTTATTAAGAGGCAGTCTGATGTGTTCATTGGGCTAGAACCAGGGCTAGGAAAACCTCTAGGTTCAAGTCCTTTGACATATTCTGGCTCTGTGTCCTTGGGAAAGTTACTTGGTCCTTCTCAGTCATAGGTAGCTTCTTTTTTCCCCCACAGGTAGCTTCTTAAATTATAGATGGTTACCTGATTTCGTTGAATTTAAACTCTTCCTGGAAAATAAGTTGAACGCTTACCCACTGTTGCAAAGGGCCACTTTTCTTGGAGATAGTCCTGTGAAGCCCAGGGATCTGTTTCATTTGTCCTCCAAATAACTGGAAGAGTAAACAGCCCACTAGGCGCAATCAAGACAAACTTTACCAGAATATGCTATTTAATGTGTGTTGACTTGTAGCTTAGTAAAAGAATCCTGGATTTAGTCAGAGGAACTGGGTTCTAATTCTGGGCAAATCACTCCAGGCAAATCCTGGGCTTCAGTTTTTTCATCTGAAAAAATGAAAGGGTTGGAAAAGATGACTTTTCAGGTTTCCATTTCTAAATCTATGATCCTACTCTTACCAAGCTTTCAGAAGTTCGAGATTCCACTCTGCCATTATTGTGGAGACAAAGAAAAAGAAAAAAATACAGTCCCATTTCCTTCTCAAATATTGGGATTGGGAGAGGGAGAAATATGGTAAAAAAAATTTTTTTTGACAAATTATAATTATACAAGACTGCATGTAAAGAAAGTGATTTAAAGCTCTATTTTGAGTTAATGCACATACTTAATCCGTAGTGGTTTTCTAAAGTCCTTCTTACCATTTCCTTTTATTGAAAGTAGTGATATGGTTGAGGATGGATGGTCCTGTGTGAAATCCCAGCTGCCCAAGCGTAACTTCAAACAGCAGGGGCTGTGGGAGGAAGACAAATGGGCCAGGAAATTTTTTTTGCTCATTTTGACAGTAAATTAATAATATGGGAAATCATATTCAAAATAATATGCAAATTACATGTGCTATTCTGAGTCAAGGGCATAGGCAGATATTGTAATATTTTTTCTAATCTTCTACCTTTCAAAGCCTGGTGTGGGAATAGTGGGCAGCAATGGTATAGTCAGCAGAATGGATGTAGTTCCAGTTGCCTGGAAATATTCCTTTTCTTCTTTGTTGTGAAATTGTTCTCCTTCAACTCAAACCCCAGACTTGCACAATGTTAAAGTGTAAAGTTGAAAAGTTGAAAAGAAGCATGGCATAGTGGATGGCCTGACCTTGGAGGCAGGAAGACCTGGGTTCAAGTTCCACTTTTGGGGATATGGTTCAATATTCAAGGCAATGGTAAGTTATGGATTACTTGTCTACTAACCCTGGGAGATCACTACATGGGAAAAATCCCAGATCCGGATTCAACTCCCCCCTCCCGCAATAAATGATAGCATTAATTTGGAGCACAATAGAGTAGTGGATAGAGTGCTGGCCTTTGAGTTGGTCTTTATTTGATCTGGTGTCAACTTCAGCATTTTGCTAGAGTACATATGTATAAGTTGGGTGGCCTGCCTCTTCTTCAGGCAGCCATTTTGGTAGGAAGTCCCTGGCTTTGGAATTGGGAGTCATGGAGTTGTGAGTTCAAGTCTTGCCTTCAACACCTACTGGTTGTGTGGCCTTGGGCAAGTCAAAATAAAATGAGATAATATTTGTAAAGCCCTTAGCACAGTGTCCGACTAATAGTAGACACTTAAAAATGATCATTTTTAAAAAGTCTCTTAAACCTTTAGTGGCCCAGTTGACTATCTAAGGTTATATAGTCCCATTGAGTTCCCTACCTCTACCATTGAAATCACAGGCCTAGTAAAAGTAGATAAATAAATGAAATCCATGACTATAGTCTGGGCATTCCCCAAAGAGAATTATCTGGATCGAACCTCCTTATAAAGTTGCAATTTGTTGTTGTTTAGTTGTTTCATTCAAGCCTGACTCTTCATGACTCCATTTGTTTTTGTTTTTGTTTTTGTTTTTTTTGGCAAAAATACTGGAGTGGTTTGACATTTCCTTTTTCAGTTTATTTTACAGATGAGGAAACTAAGGCAAACAGGGTGAAGTGACTTGCCCAGGTTCACATAGCTCCTAAGTGTCTGAGGCCAGATTTGAACTCAGGAAGATGAATTTATGAGTATAGGCACCTACTTACAGATTCTTTTTGTTGTTCATCCCTCATTCTCAAAGAGGACCAGTGACATTAGGAGGGTGATGTCTTGACTTCTAAGTGAATTGGATTTGAGTAAGGCAGGGCTGTGCAAAGTCATCAGCCTCACTCTCTCCTCCAGAGTCATCTGGCTTCAGTGGCAAGACATAAGTTGAGATGACTGGAATTGCCCCATACTTCAGACCCAGCATTTTATCCACTGTGCCACCTAGCTGGCCAAAATTGCAAGTACTGTTATATTTATAAAACTGGCTTCAAGAAATCAAAATAAAACAATAATGCTAAAGTGTAGAAAACACAGCACATCTTATATCAGTATACTTAGCAGATTGTTTTTTCCCCTTTCTGATGGGCAGTTTGAAAGGGTTATCCTTGGTGTGAGAAAGATCTGGATTCAAATCCTGCCTCATGCCTTCTGGCTAGATGACTCAAATTACTGAATCTCTCAGTGCTCCAGAAAACTCTCCGAGACTCTAAATTGTAGACAAGATGCTGACCTACATTGGTGAAGGGAGTTTTCTGATTTGGGAGTTCCCTTTAGTCATAAAATCACTAGGCAGGTAAAAAAAAGTCCATATGGTGGGTAGCATCCTTTTTTTTTTAATTAGGGAAAATATTCCATGTCATTTTAGAGGTTTCACTGTAAAATGGAAACTGAAAATTTATTCTGGAGCTGACAGAAATTAAATGGCAGTTATATGAAATGAACAATACAACAACATCATTAGGCTGTTTGTGGCATGTCTCTAATAACCTCAATGTCTTATCCTGCTTAGGACCCATGACTCTGTTCAGAATTAAAAGCTTCTCAGAAGAAGAAAAACATCCCTCTTCTTTTCATCTCAGCCCAGAAGGGAACGTTGCCTCTGCCGAAGGCCTCATCTTGATGCTGATGGGAGCTGCCTAGCTAAAATCTTCCCTGGTGGTCTGAAAAGAGGCCACAGTGGTTACTATCCTTTTCAAAAAAACAAAACCAAAATAAACAACAACAACAAACAACTCTCTTTCCTTGTAGATGGATTCCTTCCTTATCAGCTGGCTTGCAAGGATTCTACCTCCCACAGTGAGTCACGTAGAAGAGTTTAGTATTTCCCAGCAAGCAGGCCAGAGTCCAAGTTCTGAAGCTATTCTTAGCTGTTCCACACCCTGTGTCCAAATGGAGGGAAGATAGGGGATGAGCCTGCTGGGGACACACTGGGGCTTGATGACAAACAGGATAGATTGTGTCAAGTTGAGCTTTTGAGTCTCTGTTTTCAAAGTTAAAATAAGGCTTCAAAAGATTGATTGGTTGGCTGGGAGGTTTAGCATCATAGCCCAAAGGACCACTGTTTAAAACAGGGCAGAGAAACAACACTCAAGGCAACTGACTTTCTGATTGGCACTTTCCTTTTTTGTCCCCCCTTTTCTATCTCCAGTGGGCTAAATTAAGGCTACAATAGCAGCTGTGATTTATACTTTTTTCCCTCACAAATGTATCTTTTTATATGTTTGAAGTTTAAATAAATATATCACACATTTAAATAGCGACATAAGCATCATTTGTGGTTTTCATTTTAATCAATTATATATTTCCCTTTTGAGTATTTTTTGATGACAGTCAGTCAATAAACATTTATTAAATGCCTACTATGCACCAGATACTGGATATAATATTTCAGTACTGACAGAATCTTCTCCCACACTCATCATATATAGAGTTTTTCTCCTGATTGGACTTTTGTGTGGATCTTTTTTTTTTTTTTTTTTTTTTGCGGAACAATTGGGGTTAAGTGACTTGCCCAGGGTCACACAGCTAGTAAGTGTTAAGTGTCTGAGGCCGGATTTGAACTCAAGTCCTCCTGAATCCAGGGCCAGTACTCTATCCACTGCACCACCTCGCTGCCCTGTGTGAATCTTCATGGATGATCTCTGAATGAAACTTGTCAAAGATAAAAAGCTGATGGAACACTGAGCCACAATTATTACTACAATCTGATATTAATACAGAATATTATAGGTTTCAAAGCACATTACATACATTATCTCATTTCATCTTTACAACCTTGAAAGGATAGTTTTACAGATTTTTTTGGGAGCAGGAGATGGACTTGTTTAGTTCATTGATATAGGGAACTCCCAGGGAAGAAAATCCCTCTCCCAGTGCTACTTGGCATCTGTTTGTGACATAGTCTTAGAAGTTTGCCTGGGGGCACTGAGAGGTTAAATGACTTGCTCAGGGTCACATAGTCAATATGCACTAGTATGTGAAACCAGATCTTCCTGATGTGAAAGCTCCCTTGCTATCCACTCACTATACTAGGCTGCTTCTCTGTTATGGATAGTATGCCCATTTTGCAGATGAGGAAATTGCAGATTGAGGAAATTCAGAGAGGGGACTTAAGTGACATACCCAATTACATAGCTCAAATCCAGCTTTTGATCTAGTACTTTCTGTGTGAAAGAACTTACTGCAACATAAAACAATTTTGATTTTAGATAATTAAAATTGTTAGAAAGTTCTTTTAAATACACTGGGCTGAAATCCACCTTCTTGCAACTTCTGTCTTGATTTTTTCCCTTCTGGGTCAACATAGAATAAGTTTCATCATTATTCGACATATTAACCCTTCAAATATTAAAGACAAACTACTAACCCCCTCCCCTGCTCTTCTTTTCTCCATACTATATGTCCCTAGTTTTCTAGCCCATCTCTCTAATACTAGTAGGATAAGTATTGAAAATTACTACTAGATACTAATTTTCATAATTTTTGGGTTTTGTAGCTTATGATCTAGTACAGTACTTGGCATATTTTATGCATTTAATAAATTCTTATTGAATAAATGGTCTCTTAATACCTTAATATCCCAGGTGCTTTTTTTCTGCATGTGGTTCTAGAAGTAGCTTAAAAGTTCTTTTCCAGGGGCAGCTAGGTGGCACAGTGGATAAAGCACCAGCCCTGGATTCAGGAGGACCTGAGTTCAAATCCAGCCTCAGACACTTGACACTTACTAGCTGTGGGACCTTGGGCATGTCACTTAACCCTCATTGCTCCGCCCCCTTCCCCCAAAAATTTTTATTCCAGGATAGGGAAGAATACTCCAGTTAGGGCCTGAATATCACAATCTAACAAAACAACAAACTCCCTTTATCTGGCCATTATTATTATTATTATGTAAGATTTCATGAAAACTAAGGGTGGCATGGTAGATATACAGCTGGTCTCAGAGTTAGGAAGCTCTGTATTCAACCCCCACTTTTGACTTTGTTGTGCCTGGGTAAGGCACAACCTCTATGGGCCCTTGACAATTCTCTTAGATTATACATTTCAGACTAATATCTGTCTTGGTATAGGTTTCACTCACTGAGAATTCCCTACAGTGTAGGCCTGCACCAATTAAGCCACAGATTGGAAGTCTTCCTAACTCTTTCCTCCTTCCTGAAATGTACTATAATCCAGGTCACCTGAATTTTAGCTCAGTCTTCTTTCCCTTGAGCCATCAAACCATTGAAAAGAGCTCTCAGACCTGAGCTTTGTGGCTCATGACTTCAGTCTCTGCTACTGGGAAGGTGGAAGCTGGTTGATCACTTAAGCTGGCAACAAAAGCAGGACTTGAGCAAATTTGGTGTCAGCACTAAGGTACTAAGATGGTAAACCATATGAGTGAAGAGCCACTAGGAAATCTAAAGAAGGGAAAACAGGCCCATGTTGCAAAAAAGAGAGAAAGTTAAAGCCTCCTTGGCAAAGAGTATCAAGCCCCTGAGTGAATATTGCACTTCTAAGTTGGGACAGATAAGGAAAAGAAAAAGAGAAATAAAGAAAGAAAAAAGATAGGAAATAAGGAAGGAAGGAAGAAAAGAAAGAAGAAAAGAAGAAAGGGAGAGAGGGAAAAAGGTAGGAGAGAGAGAGATAGAGGAAGGAAAGAAAGAAGGGAGAGGGAAGAGAAAGGAATTAAGTTAGTCAATCAGCTTTTCAGTTATCAGAAACATTGACATTGAAGGTGATAAAAGGTATTTGTAGCTAATCTAAAATTAAAAGGAATTTTCTAAAGTGAATAAGACATTAAAAATTGCTAGCTACAAAATAAAGCATCAGGGAAGACATTTATGAACAATTATCTATAATGGAAGAGGTCCTTTTGAAATGTCCAGATAGAGACAGATAATTTTAAGGTGTAGCTAGTTGAAAGTTAGCCCTTGATGATTGTCTGTTAAATAGAATTAAAGAATATTTCCACTCCTAAGGCCACAACCCCATTTGGAATGCTGCTTTATCACCATTTAGATACTTGAAAATGGCATTAAATGGAATATGGGAATTTTCTATAAATTTCTTTAGTCACTGGGATAACGTTTTATATATATATATATATACATATATATATGTATATATATATATATATATATATATATATATATATATATATATATATGGACTATGCACATGATAAGGTATTTGAGTGGGTGAGTCAAATAGTTTGCTTTAAGGATTGCAAGGTCCAGGATGAAGGCTGGCAAATTATAGCTTACAGTCTATTGAGGGAATGCAGAAGACCTTTACAAGCTGTTCAGGGTATGGAGATAAAAGAGTGAGAGACAAAATGTTCAATGAATATATTTAGCATGAGAGGAAATGTGATTTGCAACAATAGACCATTTTTACTGACATTTTCCCTGAAAGTTTTGCTCTAAAATTGTGTTGGGGGAAGGAAACAGATAATGCAAACATTTTGGCTTAGAGCAAAAATGACTAAGCTGAGCATGAGGGTGTCAGTGTGTGCAAAACTATTTCTTGGAGGAAAGCTAGAGAGGAAGGTAGGGAAAGAAAAGGAAGTTATCTAAAGGTGGTGCCTATTCAGTTAGTTGCAATGATCAGTCTTAACTCTGGGGAATAGATGGACAAACACATTTTCCTTCCCTTGCTCAGGGGTAAGGGTGGAGGGGGATGCATGATGAGGGACTACAGGTGTGACATGCTAAATACACTGTTAGTCATTTTGTCAGTTGCTTTTCTTAAGTGTTAGAAGGAAGAGCTGTGGTGTGAGGAGGCAATAACAAGTGGTAATGTAAAAAAAACAAAAGAAACTAATAACTCTTTTTTTATAAAGCTAGTGTTAACGTTTTGGTTTTCCTTTTTCATAAGTTTCAGGTTCAAAATTTAAGCATTTTTGGTCTATTGAAAAAAGGAGACGATAGTTTTAACTTTAGCTCACTTCTCCAGCTTCTCCCCACCAAAACAAACAAACAAACAAACAAACAGACAAACAAAAACCCTGTTCAGTGGTAGTTCCCATAGTTCACAGTCAGCTAAATTTGGAGTCAATAAAACAGGGGTGAGGAGGGGGACATTTATGACAAAGGAGAAGCAGGTCGAAGATGAGGCCACAAGTTTGAGGGACTAGGATGAAGATGAAGTCAAAGAAGAGAAGGAAGATGAGGAGGAAAAGAAAGAGGAAGAAAGAAATCTGGATGTAGAAGAGTTCTGTTTATTTTCTCTTTCTCACATTTCAGTTAGTTGTAAGCACTGATTTTCCTTTAATTGTTTGACTTACTTTTTGCAAAAAGTGTTGCCTGATGAAATAATTGAGTAATACTGAAAAATGTTATGCAAACTCTTTAAGTAAGGACTACAGATAATTTCTCTAGAAACGGATATCCTTAAGTTTCCCAAGTATATCCAATGGCTGTGGTTTCAATTTTTTTTTTTGGGGGGGGAGAGTAGAGACAGTGGCAAAAATGATGGTAGTGTCAGAACTACAAAAATTTTTTTCTCTTTAAAATTAGGAAAAGATATTATGTGGCAAAGGAAGATAATCCACAAACAACTATAATGTGAATGAAACTTTAGCTACAACTCTTAGTTGATGCACTTGGAGATAGCATGTATGGTACAATGGAAAGATTGAAGCTCTGGAGTCTAATGACCTGGGTTCAAATCCTGCTTGTCACCTATGTCACCCTGTGCAAGTCACTTAATCTCTCTGAGTCTCAGTTTCCTTACATGTAAAATGAGTTGAATTAGATGGTCTATGAGGTCTCTCCTAATTCTAAACCATATTATTTTTTCATGTGGAAAAAGATAGTGGCATGTCAAAAGAGTAGGAAAGAGGCAAAAATGTCTAAGTCTGGACTTATTGCCTTTTAATTTACTTTCTGAATGTGTCATCATTATAACAATCATTATTAATATTATATGTTATATTATTAATTATATAATCATCATTACTGTATGTTATATAATCATTATGATAAAACTGACATTTCTCTGTGGTACTTTAACAGTTGCAAAGTGCTTTTCATTTGGTTTTCATGTAAACTTTCTCAAACTCTGAGATATAAGGACTGAATTTGCTCCTTTAGGTTAATTTTTCCAGTGGTTGCTTTCCTGTATACCTTTCGTAATATTTCAGTCTTGATTGAAGCAGTATGATGTAGTGGGTAGAATGTTGTACTTGGTCAGCAAGATATGCATTTTAAATAATCTCCTCCCTCAACTTACTACCTTTGTGAACTTGGGCAAATCACTTGATCTCTTTTTTTTTAAATTAATTAATTAATTATTATTATTATTATTTTTTAGTGAGGCAATTGGGGTTAAGTGACTTGCCCAGGGTCACACAGCTAGTAAGTATTAAGTGTCTGAGGCTGGATTTGAACTCAGGTACTCCTGACTCCAGGGCCGGTGCTCTATCCACTGCACCACCTAGCTGCCCCCAAACAATTTTAATATCCATTTTTTTTTGGGGGGGGTGAGGCAATTAGGGTTAAGTGACTTGCCCAGGGTCACACAGCTAGTACTTGTTAAGGGTCTGAGACTGGATTTGAACTCAGGTCCTTCTGAGTCCAGGGCCGGTGCTCTATTCACTGTGCCACCTAGCTGCCCCACACTTGATCTCTTTTAAGCCTTGGTTTTCTCAGCAGTAAAGTGAGAGGTTTGGCATTGATGACCTACATCCCCTTTCAGTTCTAGAATTATCCTATGATCAAAGATAAAGGTCTATCTCATTTTTTAAGAGCATTATCTCTGGGCTAATTGTGCATAGATTAAAAGGGGAAGGGAACTGGAAAGGAATAAGCATTTATACTGCTTGCCTCAGTTTCTTCATAAAATGAGGTGGAGAATGGAAATAGCAAATCACTCCAACATCTTTGCCAAGAGAATCCTCAAGAATTGCTGTCTGTAAGGTGGCTAAGATTCTAGCTAGGTTGTCTAAAAATCTAATGAGTGGTTGCCAATAAATTAGAAGCTTTCACAAGAGTTTAGACTTTTAAGCATTTATTAAGGAGTATAAGAATTTGGTGAGGAGAGAAAAAGAGGCCTAGATTCACCTATCTCAGGGAGCCAGCATTTCTGCTCCACAAGGTCCTGGGGGTGGGGGGGGGGGAGAGAAAGAGAAAGAGAGAGAGAGAGAGAGAGATCCTGATCCTGGTAGCTTTGATCGACAGTACCCATGAGCAAACGTCACTTCCTGACGCCAAGGAAGTGACCTTCCAAGATACATGGCTTGCTCTCAGACGCCTTCTCCTCATGGTGGAGCTTTCCTACAGTATTTCTCCAGCAGAGGGTATCACTCCAATTCTCACAATCCCAAATAAGGTCATGAAGAGGAAGACATGACTGAAACCACCACCACCAGTAACAGCAAAAGCAACAACAGCAACAAGAACAGGGAGGGGGAAAGGAAGGGATATCTGGGATAACAACAAGGACAGCAGAATCAGCGGCAATTAACATTTGTATAGAGTCTATTATGTGCCAGTTACTGTCCTGAGTGTTTTTTCTCCAATATTTCATTTGATTATCACAGTAGCACTGACAGGTAGGTGCTATTTATCTCCACTTTACAACTGAAGACATTGAGGCAAGCAGATGTTAAGTGATTTGGCCAGGGTCACTCTGCTAGTAAACAGCAACATTGTTTAGATAGAATATTGAAAATCTTTCTATGAAATACACACAAACACACACACACACACACCCTGTACACAAATACACAGAGGCACACGTGCATACACACACATATCGTGTGTTTTTGAAACTCTTAGTTGTTAAAGCAGGGAAAGAATCATGAAAGATTTACAGCCAACCATGTGACTCGAAATCATATAGTCTCAACACACACACAAACACACACACACACATACACACACACGCACACATATTTCCTAATAAAATGCAGATACCTACCAGGATTACTTGAGGTTATAGTTAACTACTCCATGTTTCTAAGATGACAATAAGAGTGTCTTAAATTAATATAGTATTTGGCAAAATTCTGAAATGTTTCATGCATAAGTGACATAATTACACATTAGAGCAATTTCAACAGTACCCTTCAGCATCTCTGCTAAGAGATAAGAGGAATCTTGGGCTGACAGCAATTTACCTGTGTTGCGATTTGGCCAGCACATCAATGATAATACTGATTTTTTCCCATAGTTCTAACAAAGTACCCAAGGACTGAATATCAAAAAAGAGACTGAACTGGGTGGAAATCAGCCTTAGCTCCATTGTTAGGGATGAGAGTGGAGGTCAGGCTTGTTAAAGCTGACTCTGCCTAAGTCCTATGTCAACCCTCTGTCCCTAGCTATACTGCTTGCCTTCCTGTCTCCTCACTGATCCATGTATAAAAGAATGTAAAGTGTATTTAACATTGAATCAAATTATATTTGGAAAAATACTTGATCTACATATTAATAGCATTATAAGCATGGAGAATCTCCTATTAAGGATCATGAAATTAAAGATCACATCTATAAGAATTATAGCCTGGACACCCTTCAAACATGGTTTCTTTATGCCTGCATAAGGTTCAAGGTATGCCTTAGGTGAGCATTGATTCAAAACACAGATCATAAGCCTCCTTTTTTCTTTTTCTTTTACCAGACTGAATCAGAGAACACATTGGTTCAAAGGAAAAAGCATTATATTAAGAGAATGGTAATGTAAATAATGAGGAAAATCCTCCCATACACACAAGAACATACACTTCTGTAGATCCTTATTGGCCATGTGGAGGGAACATGTATAGTTATGGAATATGTGGAAGTGAGAACACATGTAATTTGTCTCAGTCGGAACACCTCCCTGCCTCTAAATCTCACTTGCCACTTTCCCATGGAGCTGTTGATGACTGTTGAAGCCATTTGATAGGTTACTATCTTCCCAGAGCTATGATTTGCTGGTGTCATTGGCTGGTGTTTTTGCCTCTTCTGGCACTTGCTGTAAGTACTGATATAGATACAGGATTAAATTAGGAAAAACTCCATTTTTAACAACAACTTGTTCTCTGTTGAATTGTAGCAGCCATGTGGAATCTTTCCCACCAAGAATCAAATCTTAGATGGGAGGTCTATGTGTATCTATCTGTAACCTCAGGGTTATGTTAACTTTCTTTTGAGGCAGATCCAGAGGCAGACCCAGTACCCAACAGGAGCTATTTAGTAATGTCTGTCTTTTTTTTTGTGGGGCAATGAGGGTTAAGTGATTTGCCCAGGGTCACACAGATAGTAAGTGTCAAATGTCTGAGGCTGGATTTGAACTCAGGTCCTCCTGAATCCAGTGCCTCCTAGTTGCCCCCAAGGTCTGTCTTTTGAGCTGAGCTGCTGCTGCTTCAGTGACCATTCCCCTAGTCCTATTTACTGGGACAGCTAGGTGGCACAATGGATAAAGCACTGCCCCTGGAGTCAGGATGACCTGAGTTCAAATCTCACTTCACTTACTAGCTGCATGACCCTGGGCAAGTCATTTAACCCCAATTGCCTTAAACATCCGGGACGATCTCCAGTCTTCCTTATATATCTTTGTTGTTGTTGTTGTTTTTGTTTTTTAGTGAGGCAATTGGGGTTAAGTGACTTGCCCAGGGCCACACAGCTAGTAAGTGTTAAGTGTCTGAGGCTGGATTTGAACTCAGGTACTCCTGACTCCAGGGCCGGTGCTCTATCCACTGTGCCACCTAGCTGTCCCCCTTCCTTATATATCTTGCCATTGGACCCAGATGGTTCTGGAGGAGAATGAAGTTGGTGACCTTGCACAGCCCTTGCTCACTTAAATCCAGTTCACTGCAAGTCATGACATCACCTGATGTCATGGTCTTCTTTGAGAATGAAATACAAACATACATACATACGGTCCTATTTACTAATTGGATCAGACTAGGAAAATTACTTTCAACTCTCACTATCCCTATGGACACTACCTCTGAGTCTATGCACATTTCCTTGGAGCATCACTTAGCAAGCCTGGAGGGCAAGGGGCTTTGTATTTAAGGCATTACTTCACTCCAATTTAACTTCCTAGGCTTATTTTACCTTACTTCCCTTCATATACTCATTGTTCCAGACAAACTGGCCTCCTTGCTGTTTCTAACACATACCATTCTATTTTCCAATTCTGTGTCCTTGCACAGGCTCATGCTAGGAATGCACTCCCTCCTTAATTCTACCTCACAGAATCTCTTACTTCCTTCAAAGTTTAACCCAAATGTCACTTCCTACATAAGGTCTTTCCAGATTCCTCCCTCCCTCAAGTTCCTAGTGCTTCCATCTACCAAATCCTCTCATATTCATTTTATATATACTTACAGTGGTGTGTGAATTTCTTGGGAAAAGTAATCATTTGACATGGTTTCATTTGTGATGGCAATGCTCATGTATGTAGACTTCTATTAACACTAGACTGACTTAGAACATTCAAACTCGACCAGATGAAAATGGATTGACCTACTTTCCCGGCTTTTAATTAGCTCTCTACCTTTTGAGACCTGTCTTTTTGTGTCATACACATGTTCCATTATTCTACTTTGTTGTGTTTTTAATTCTCCGATTTTTAAGAATGGATATTTCTCCAAGAAAACATGAAAAAGCTGTAGCTCTTACAGGAGGATACTTCAATGACTATTACATGTTGTTTTTGCCTTTTGTGTTTGAAGAGGACCAAAATGACATAATAACGTCAGGGGCAATGTATAGTGTATCTGGCTATGGCTGATCATACTGATAATGAACTAAGAAGGCTTTAACCACAGGTCTGGCACAAATAGTCCAGATGACTATTTGGGAAGGAGATGTCTCTAAATGTGCACATCTCATGTTTTTGAGCTACTGCAATTCTGTTTTGCTCATAGAGCACAGTGCTTTCTTTGATGTGGGCACGCCATGTTGGATGATCCTGTGGCAGTATCTCCCATGTCTCATGACCGATACCAACGTTCTTCAGAGAGACATTACAAATATAATTATCGTTAATGGTATGGCAGAAATCAAATGTTCCAACGATAATCCATTCAGGTCCACAGTAAAACAGGTTGCAGTGAAGGACTAAGGAAACTGTGATAAAAAACAAATAAACAAAATGCCAAGGGTCATAAGCTATTTCTGTAAAATACCCAAATTAATTCACAGAAAACAAAGCTCTCTAGAAGGACCTAGAAGTTTGAGGACTTCTTATTGATCCCTATACAGGATGATATGACTTCTTGAAGTTGGAAGAAAATGAGGTGTTTTTTTCTTGTTTCTTTGTTTATGCTTCTACACATTTCTCTGAAGGGGGAAAACACTTGTCAGGGGTAAGATAATGTAAATACCCAAGTACTAAAGATTTTAAAAAGGTTTTTTTTTTTTTTACTTTGAAACCTACTTTTTCATTCAATTCTATATAAAAACCATAGTCAAAAATCAAAGTGCCTTTAAGATCTGGGTATTTTTAACTTTCACTGAGCCTGGAAATCTTGTGCTCATTGAAGAAATGATGAGTTCAGATAAATTTATTGTTACTCAATTTTTAACACCTCCCCGATTTATTGTAGGTTGCTCCTCAGGCTGGACCACAAGACTGACCAAAAGCTTTTGCCCACTAGACAAATAATTAATGGATGTAAACAAGTAGTTATCAAAAAAAGTCTCTAGGCCAAAATTATTTTTAGTAGCACTTTTTATAAAATAAAAACAAAAAACAAAGTAGATACCCTTTGATTGAAAGGTAGCTAAACAAATTGTGGTCCATGGATATAATAGAATATTACTGTGATGTAAGAAACATGAATAGAGAGAAGCACAGAAAGACTTGCACGAACTGATATAAAATGAAATAAGCGGAGCAAGGAAAACAATATACACAAAATCTATAATAATATAATGGAAACAACAACAAAACAACTGAATGGTGCAAAATTATGAAGAATGAACTTGGCCTCAAAGAAGAGACATGAAATGATACACTCTTCAATTTCTCTGAAGAGGCAGAGTGTCCAGAGATGTGGAACATTACATATAGTGTCATATTTTTAAGGTACTGATTGATTTTGGTGGAGTTTAATCATTTTTCCCTCCATCTAAAAATCTTTGTTATTAGCAATGGCACTCTGAGAGGAGGGCTGGAAAGGGGATTTGGAGGAAATCTAGGATATATGAAAAAAGATATTAATAAAAATATAAAAGACTGCCCTCCTATCAAAGTCATTATATATCCTTCCTTCCAATAAAATGTGTCCTTTCTGACTTAAAGTTTCATAGAAAAAGCACTGGAATGTCAGTCAGAAGAGGAAAGGGAAAGAAGGAAGGGAAGAAAATAAGCATCCACTGGATGCCAGGCACTATGCTACGACTCCCTCCACTAATGTAGATAGAAACTCCATCTGTGACTTGATGCTAAGTCTTATAGAGTCGCCCAATGCACATAGAAGTAAAGTAACTTACCTATGGTCACATAGTAAGTGTCACAGATGGGATTTGCATCCAGGTCTTTCTGACTTAAAGTTCAGGATTTTCTCCTCTGTGCCATACTTTATGCCTCTTTTTATTTTATCTTTTTAGTTACCCAGGTTTGGAGACCCATTTCATGGTTCTTTCTCACTACCCACCAAATATCTTATCTGTCAATTCTTTCTTTACAGGTCCCTCACAACCATTTCCCCCCCTTTTCCTTCCACTGTCAACACCACAGGTCCAGACCCTCATCAACTGTTGCCTGTACACTTGCAGTAACCTGGTCACTTTGCCACTATGCTCTCCCCAATCGAATTTGTTCTGACCACTGAGTTTGTCATATCTCTATAGCTACCTATTGGACATTTCAAACTAGATGTCCCATAGATACATCAAACCCAATGTCCCCAAAATAGAACTTGTTATTTTCACTCTCCCCCTTTAGCCCACTCTTTTGAACTTCCTTAATTCTGTCCAGGTCACCACCATCCTGCCAGATTCAGAAACTCAGTGTTATCTGTAACTCCTCATTCTCCCTTACTTCACTTATCTAATCAGTGTGTTCTACACATTTCTCATCCCCTTCTCTCTTCACATCACACCACCTTAGTTTAAAAACCTCTTATCAGCTGTTACATAGATTCTTTTTTTTCTTTTGGTGAGGAAATTGGGGTTAAGTGACTTGCCCAGGGTCACACAGCTAGTAAGTGCCAAGTGTCTGAGGCCGGATTTGAACTCAGGTCCTCCTGACTCCAGGGCCAGTGCTCTATCTATTGCACCACCTAGCTGCCCCTGTTACATAGATTCTTATATTAAACCTCTAATTGGCCTTTTTGCCTCAAATCTCCCTCTACTTGATTCTTTCCTCCCCATAACAGCTAAAATGATTTTCTTAAAGCACAGGTCTGACTTTGTCACTCATCAACTCAATAAACTCCAGTGCCTCCCTAGTGTCTCAAAGAACAAATATACACTCTTCTTTTTGTCTTTAAAAGTCCTTCAAAATCTGGCTGTCATCTACCTCTCTATCCTTATTAGATATTACTTTATGTGGAATCCACATTTCATGTACTCTACAATTAACCTATGGAGGCTTTTTCCTTTTCCTCATACACAACATTCTATTTCAGAATTTTGAACATCCCCCCCAAACCTGGAATGTGCTCTTTCCTCATCTCTACGTCTCAGAATATTATTCTTACTTTAAAACTCAATTCAGGGGGCAGGTAGGTGCCATAGTGGATAAAGTATCAGCACTGGATTCAGGACGACTTGAGTTCAAATCTGGCCTCAGATGCTTGACACATACTAGCTGTGTGACCCTGGGCAAGTCACTTAACCCTCACTGCCCCACCACCCTCCACCCAAAAAGCCAAAAAAAACCCCAAACCCAAAATCAACTCAAGCACCACCTTCTACATGATGCTTTTTCTTTCTTTTTCTTTTTTTTTTTTGTGTGAGGCAATTGGGGTTAAGTGACTTGCCCAAGTTCACACAGCCAGTAAGTGTTAAGTGTCTGAGGCCGGATTTGAACTCAGGTACTCCTGACTCCAGGGCCAGTGCTCTATCCACTGTGCCATCTAGCTGCCCCCATGATGCTTTTTCTAATTTCTCCATCTCTCTGTTCACCTTCCCCATCCAATTACCTTGGATTTATTTTGTATGTTGTTTACCCCAATAGAATATAAACTCCTTGAAAGCAAGGAATATTTCATTTTTATCATTGTATTCCCAGAGTATAGTGGTTGACACATATCAAGTACTTAATGAATGTTTAATGATTAATCAATTCATGTGTGACCTTGAAAAATAATTTAACTTCCCTGGCTCTTGCTTTTCTCATCTGCAAAATGAGAGGTTTGGACTAGATGTGAAATAAGCTTCCTTTCATTTCTTTTTCTTTTCTTTTCTTTTTTTTTTTGGTGGGGCAATGGGGGTCAATTGACTTGCTCAGGGTCACACAGCTACTAAGTGTCAAGTGTCTGAGGTCGGATTTGAACTCAGGTCCTCCTGAATCCAGGGCTGGTGCTTTATCCATTGTGCCACCTAGCTGCACCCCCCTTTCATTTCTAAATATCCATATGATCTTGTTAATATACTACTATCTCTAGCTGCTATTGCCTCCTTTCTACCCCTTCTGCTATCACCTTTATATAGGAGAGCAATATTACCAGCCTGACCTATTGCAACATTATCCTATAACATCTTTTTGTTTTCACTTTCTATTGCTTCTAGTTCATACTTGATACTGTTGAAAGATTAATGACCTTTAGGCATATCAGTATTCTGCTCAAAAATCTTGAGTGGCTTTTTATTACTTATTGAGTCAAATTTAATTCCATGTCTTTTCTGACTTAACCTATGATCTTTCTACCACACATACTCCAATGTGTCTGTTATCAGTTATGTGTTATATCTATTTGAATATGTGCCGTATTATTCTATTACACCATAAAGTCAATGTGGGTATGGGTCATGGTATAACTAAACTGTGTAACTCTTTCAGTACAATGTTTTACATACAGTAGGTCTATGATAAATGCTGGTCAAAGTGAATTTAGTTCCCTTATATTTCTTGGTTCAGTGTTAGAATTAGGATGAGTTAAGGATTAAACTGTCCAGATGTTTTTCCCTTATTTCCTTTTCTGCCTACTTTCTACCTCATTTCCCTCTCTCCTTATGTAAGAATGGAACTGGACTTGGGGTGTGTGTGTGTGTGTGTGTGTGTGTGTGAGAGAGAGAAAGAGAGAGAGAGAGAGAGAGAGAGAGAGAGAGAGAGAGAGAGAGAGAGAGAGAGAGAGAGAGAGAGATTCTTTTACTTTTTAGATCTAATTGAAAAAAAAAAAGGGAAATAGTCCTATTTTAACCTCACTTAGTTTGCAGTGATTAGGGAACAGTTTATAAACAATAAAGGTGATAAAGCTATAAGGTACTGTCCTTTTTTATGTAGACATTTTATTTGCTGAAAGGGTCAGGAAAAGGACATTTGTGTGAGGAAAACACATAGAACGACAGTTTGAAGAAACACAGTTCTGAGGACCTGAGATAAACTAGCATTTCAGATAAAAAGTATTGAGAAAATCTGTCTGAAAAGCAGATCTGAGGCAAAACAGCCTGACTAATGGGAGAGAGAGTTTTTTGTCCCCCAGTAGCCAATTTGAATTTTACTGTTTTTAGGATTTTGGAATTTATTGCTGATACATTTTGTATCAAAGAAAGTTTGGACCTATCAATACTTTCTATATTAGAAATTAAGTGAGATAACTTTAAAACATGCACTTATTAATTTGTTAAATAAATAACAAAACCCATTACATATTAACATATTTTTAAATGAGAAATAACCATTTTCCCCAAAACAAAACGTTAGTGAGAATAGCACCATTTTACATATTTCCCCAAATCTCTTTGATGTCTAGTTTAAGAGAAGACAACTGGATTAGCATTTCTTTTGTTTTGTTTTGTTTTTGTGAAGTAATTGGGTTAAGTGACTTGCCCAGGGTCACACAGCTAGTAAGTGTCAAGTGTCTGAGGCTAGATTTGAACTCAGGTCCTCTTGAATCCAGGGCTGGTTGCTTTATCCACTGCACCACCTAGCTGCCCCTAGATTAGCATTTCTGCTTTGGCATTCAATCTGTTATTCTGGTTGTAATATATAAAGAAAATCCAGTTTTACACAGACATGTAGTTGAACAAGGAAGTAGCATTTTTATAGGAACATAACATTTTAGTATTATTTCAAAAATCGTTTGGACCTTACACAGCCTTTGAAATAGTCTTTGGGAGCCCTAGGGGTTGGTGGACCACACTTTGAGAATGATTGCCTTAGAGGCTTGAATACATTTCCCTCTACTCCCTCTTCTTTGGCTAGAGAGAGAGAAACTTCATACCTCAAAGTCCAGGCCTCCATAGTTTGTAGATTCTAGGCTTGTCAATGAAAGAATGTAATGTTAATCTTTTGCTAAATGAGCTTAATACTACTTTTGAGTCCTGAGACTAGCAGAGAAGCAGCTTTCTCCAAAAGGAGAAGGAAGAGTCTTAGAAGAGGAAAGTTCTTTCCTGGAAGTTTACATAAGGTATAGATTATTCTCTAAAGTGATCAAGGTCATCAAAACCTGTAGTCCAGAGTCATAAACTACCCTGGGTATGTGGGTTTCCCTACTCATATACCTCTCAGATAGGTTTCTGTAAGTTTGTACTCCTTTTTTTTCCATTATGGACTACATATTGTGGGGAGAGTATGACCTAGATTTACGGCTAAATTGTTATATTTTCACTTTTTTTGTTCTTGCTGTCTATTGACTAAATATTATGTTATGATTGTTCTTTTGTCTTGGTTAGTAAATGCTTAATATTCAAGAGTCAATGGTGTTGTTGTGACTGATTTTGTAGGTGAGAAACGTGCTAGTAGGGAATCAAGATTTGCAGTAGCAAGCAGGGGCAATGCATGCCCCACACCAGTGCTATCCCTGGGTCTTTAAGAGTTTAGGAGTGAGTTGTAGCTGCATGATGGCTGTGGCCTTGTTCTCCCTTCCCCTAACCCCTGGAAAATCTCTCCCTAAATCTAGCATCATGCATGCAGATTGGGGCAAGTGAGCCAGCTGAGAGAGAGGGAGAGAGAGAGAGAGAGAGAGAGAGAGAGAGAGAGAGAGAGAGAGAGAGAGAGAGAGAGAGAAAGGAGCATGGGTTTCATTTCATAAGGAAATACTCCTCTATATATGCTAAATACTTTTATAATATTTGACATATCTAAAAATGTTGTACTATTTCATGGGTTGCCATGTTGGTTGTCTTACCTAGCTAGGTTGCAGTATGTTGCCAAGAGACTGGCATAGAGAAATGGCATGAAAGCTATAATAAAGTACATATATAATGAACAAATGAATGAACTTTTTCACGTGGTAAGAATGAGAGACAAGATATATACATCCTGATGCAATGTTGGTACTCTCAGTATGTTTGTAGTATAAGGTATCACTTTGGAACATTAGAGAACTCACACTATCGGTGGAAGTGTGGCTTCAATGGACTTAGTCTTCCAAGGGAAAGTCTTAGGGTTATCCATAAAACTAACATGACAGGGAGGCCTTTCTACCTCCCATGCCAGAAACGAAGGGTCCTGGTACAGATAGTGTGTGAACAAAATAAACAAAAACTCCTCAGGCTTCTCTGTTAGGGCATACTTTGATCTTAAGCAACAACTTGTCTGCAGACAAATGGAACAAATGTTTTCATTTATAAACACTAGTCAGGGTTACAGATAATCATCAGCCAAGGGATTAGAACAATAAGACAAATGTCATCTCTTCCTAAATGGAGGGAAGAGACTTGGGAAAAAGAAATGAGGCCCCTCAACTGCATGGTTTCTAAGCCAAAGGGGAGGAAATGGAGAGTAGATGAATTTACCAGGTCGAAGAAGCACCCCAAGGCCAACAAATAAAGGCAAGCAACAAATTCCTTACAGAAAAATTATGCTTTTCATGGATTAGTGAGACAGAAAAGGCTCTTACAGCACATTATTATATTTAATTTGGGGTAGAGGTGCCCTTAACTTGTTGGTGAGCAACCACTCCTGGGTTCTTCTCCTGTCTAAGGAATTGAAAAGTTCTTGGGCTTCTCCATCCCTAATAGCTTCCATCACCCATGATTCCTCAGTTCCTCTTGCTAGCAGAAGAAACTACACTTCATAGTAGTCCTTGATGTTGGCACAGAGTTATATGTTGAAGAATTCAGAAACTCACCAGAATTTCTGTGAATCATCTGCTAAAAATTTATGGAAAGACATACTTGGATGAGAAAGTATGGAGTGGTAAAAAATCTGCATTAGTTACATTTTTGAGGTAGAACATTGACAAAGTTGAGAATTTACAGAGGAGAACAACCAGGGTGATTAAAGGCCTTAAGATCATGTCATATGAGGATCAGCTAAGGGAATTGGAAATGTGGATCCTGGAACAGAGAAGACTTGGAGATAGAGGATAGATGATAGCTGCCTTCCTTTATTTGAAGGTCTATCACATAGAAGAAGGATTGTACTTGCTCTATGTGTCCCCATGGGACACAGAGGATGTTTGGAAGGGGTATATTTAGGTTTAATGTCAGGAAACATTTCCTACCTATTAGAGCTATTCAGAGAACTAGAACAGGGAGGGGTAGTCAGTTCCTCTTTATTTGAGGTCTTTTAGTAAAGACTGGCTGTCCACTTGTCTTGCTGAATTACAAAACATGTCAACATTCTTAGTTCACTGCTAGAAACCTTTACTTGGTAGATAAAGAAAATTCAAAGTAACAGGGTCATCCTATGTTTTCCAAGAAAGCGGAGGGAGGTAATTTCATAATTTTAGTATAATTTTAAGTAGATGATAAACCCCATCTATTTTTTTTTTTTTTTTGGTTTTTGGTTTTTGGGTTTTTTGCGGGGCTATGGGGGTTAAGTGACTTGCCCAGGGTCACACAGCTAGTAAGTGTCAAGTGTCTGAAGCCAAATCCGAACTCAGGTACTCCTGAATCCAGGGCCAGTGCTTTATGTACTGTGCCACCTAGCTACCCCCAACACCATCTATGTTTGATAAATTCCATCTAGGATAAAAGATATCTAACTATAAAGGGCTCAAACTATAGAAGGTAAGACAGATGAAATGTAAAGAAATATGTACTGTCTCCAGAATTGCCTATAGATCATCTCAAACTAGATGTCCCATAGACCTCTTTTTTTTCCTTTAATTAAAAAATATTTATTTATTTTTAAAAGCATTCTTTTCAAATTTTGAGTTCCAAAGTCTGGCCATACCCTCCACCCTTCCCATATTTTTTAAAAGCAAGAAAAAGAAAGTGAGAAAATTATGTTTTAATTTGAACTGAATTCATCAGTCCTCTTTAGAGGTGGACAGTATATATATATATATATATATATATAAAATTTTTTTTTTTGCTATGAGTTCTTTGGAATTCTCTTGGATCATTTTATTGATCAGAGTAGCCAAGTCTTTCATAGTTGATTATCCTCACAACATTGTTGTTACTGTGCACAGTGATCTCCCAGTTCTTCTCACTTTGCATAAGTTCATATAGATCTTGGCATGCTTTCCTGAAATACCCCACCCCCATCATTTCTTCTAGCACTATAATACTTTATCACAATCATATGCCACAGCTTCTTCAGCCTTTACCTAATTGATGATCATTCCATCCCAATGTCCATTTCTTTGCTATCAAATAAAGAGCTGTTAGAAATATTTTTTAACATATCCTCTTCCTTTTTCTTTGACCTCTTTGGGACACAGAACTAGTAGTGCTATTGCTTTGTCAAAGGGTATGCACAGTTTTACAGTCCTTTGGGCATGGCTTTAAATTGTTCTCTAGAATGGTTGGACCTGTTAACTACTCCACCAACAGTTCATCAGTGTACCTATTTACCCCTCATCTTCTATAGCATTTATCATTTCTGATAGGTATGAGGTGGTACGTCAGAGTTGTTTCAATTTTGCCTTTCTCTAATCAATAATGATTTAGAGCATTTTTCAGGTGACTATAGATAGCTTTGATTTCTTCTGAAAATTTTTTATTTATATCTTTTTATACCATTTATCAATTAGGGAATGACTTTTATTTTTATACATTTGACTCAGTTTTATACTTGGCATATATTTGAGAAATTAGGTCTTAATAAAGACTGCTAATAAGAGAAACTTCATTGTCTATGGTACCTTTTAATGTAATGTAGTTCTCTTTTAATTAGGTCTATTTTTACTTTAGCTTTGTCTGATATCATGAGTTCTATTCCTGCATTTTTTAACTTCATTTGAAGCATATTAGATTTTGCTCTAGCCCTATATTTGAACTCTGTGTGTATCTTTCTGTTTTAAGTGTGTCTCTTGTAAACAATATACCATTGGATTCAGATTTCTAATCCATTCTGCTATCTGCTTCTATTTCATGGGTGAGTTTATCCCATTCACATTCACAGTTATGATTACTCACTGTGCATTTCCCTCCATCTCATTTTCTCTGTTTCTTCTTTCTCTCCTTTTATCCTGGTCCTCTTCAAAAGTCCATTTTGCTTCTAACCACTGCCTTTCTTAATCCACCTTCCCTTCTATCATCCCCAACTCCCATTCTCTTATCCTCTTCTCCTCTTATTTTCCTATTGGTTAAGATAAATTTTTATACACAATTGAGAGGATATATACATATACATATGTGTGTGTATATTCTTCCCTCTTTGAAACAATTCCAATGAGAGTGAGGTTCAAGTGTGTCCACCTTGCCATTTACTCATCCATTGAAAATGCTCTTGCTTGTGTGCCTCTTTTATGTGAGAAAATTTGTCCCATTATACCTCTCTCACCCCCTTCCCTCTTTCTCACTCCTTCATTTTTGGGAGATCATTCCAACAAAATATATTCATACCCATGCTTTCTATCTGTGTAAACTCCTTTTACCTGCCCTAATAATGATAAAACTTTTAGAAGTTACTCTTGGTTATTCTTTCATGTTTACCGTTTTAAGCTTCTCTTGAGTATTGTGTTTGAATATCAAATTTTCTATTTAGCTTTAGTATTTCTATCAGGAATGCTTGAAAACCCCCTATTTCATTAAATATCCATTTTCTGCCTCTGGAGGATTGTACTTGGTTTTTCTGTGTAGGTTATTCTTGGTTGTTATTCTAACTCATTTGCCTTTCAGAAAATCATATTCTAACCCTTTGTTTCCTTACTGTTGTTTGCTCATTTTCCAGACTATTTTTTTTTTTTTACTTTGAAGTTTATATGAAAGCTGGGCTCTGCTGCCGTGAGGGTGTCAAAGCACTGTCCCAGGCTTTGGGCTTTTTCTTGCTGCTGTTTTCACATCTAGTTCTGGGGGTCTGCAAGTTTTTGGTGTTTCCAAGTTTATGTGATCCTTGGAGAGATGTGGTCACTACTCTCTTTAGTTTTCACCCTGGTCAAAGGAGTTGTCAAATCAATGCCAGTTGTACCCAACACCAGCAAAGGGTCCTTTGAAATCTATTTCTGACCAGTTCCATCCTTTTACTATCTCTGGGCTGAAATCCCCTTCAGCTATTGCTGCTGCAGTCTCTTTTTCCCTTGCTCTGTGTGTGTGGGGTCCTCATAAACTTCTCTTGCCAATACCTTAAGCTTTCTTAAGCCAGAAAAATGTCTCAACTTGACCTTTTGTTAGCTCTTCAGCTCCAAAATTTGACTTGAAGCATTATTTTAAAACTGTTTGGAGCAGAATATTGGGAGAGTTCACCTGAGAAACTGCCACTAATCTGCCATCTTGGCTTCACTCTCCCATGAACTTCTGAAATTCAACATGTCCAAAACTGAACTTATTATCTTCATTCTATCCCAAACTTTCCTCTCTTCCTAACTTCCCTATTATTGTTGAGCGCACTATCAGCCTCCCAGTCATCAGGCTCACAATCCAGGTGTCATTTTTGACACTCACTCTTTTACACTACCTTTCCAATAACTTGTCAAGTACTGTTGTTTCTAACTTCATATTATCTCTCACAAAATCCCCCCTTCTCTCTTTTGACATTGCCACCACCCTGGCACAAACTCTCATCACCTCACACCCATACTGTTGCAATAGCTTGCTGGTTGGTGTCCCTGCCTCAAGTGTCTTCTCATTCCAATCCATTCTCCACTTAGCTATCAAATTATTGGTAAACCTCTTGCTAAAGAGAAGTTCTGACCATGTCATCCCCCTATTTAATCAACTCCAGTGAAGATAAAATACAAAATCCTCCTCTGGCTTTTAGAACCCTTCTTATCTTTTCAATCTTCTTATGTCTTACTCTCCTTCATGTACTCTTTGATACAGTGACATTGGACTCCTTGTTATTTTTCTTTTATATGACACTCCATTTCTGGATTCTCAGCATTTTTGCTATGTTTTGCCTTTTCATTTCTACCTACTAACCTTTTTGGCTTCCTTCCAGTCTCAGCTAAAGTCTTACCTCCTGCTTTTTCCAATAAGCAAGAGAGAGAGAGGGCAGAGTGAAGTATAAAATGGATAATTTTGATTACATTAAAAGGGTTTGTACAAATAAAACAAAAGTAGCTTAAATCAGAAGGAAAACAGAAAATCAGGGAAAACTTTGACAGTTTCTCAGATAAATGTCTCCTTTCTCAAATATATAAAGAACATTGTGGCAGCTAGGTGGCGCAGTGGATAGAGAACTAGCCCTGGAGTCAGGAGTACCTGAGTTCAAATCTGGCCTCAGACACTTGCCACTTACTTACTAGCTGTGTGACCTTGGGCAAGTCACTTGACCTTCATTTCCCCACCAAAAAAAATGTGTTTCCCTTGGTAGAAAGGGGGATATATTTAGAAATGGTATGTGAAAATGAAATTTATTAATAACAACTAAAATATTCATTGTTGTTTTTTAATAGTTTTAGTCATTTCAATTCTGTCCAACTCTCTGTGACCCCATTTGGGGGTTTTCTTGGCAAAGAGCTTGCTACTTTCTTCTCCAGCTCATTTCATAGATGAGAAAACTAAGGCAAACAGGGTTAAGTGACTTGTGCAGGGTCACAAAGCTAGTAAGTGTAAGAGGCCAGATTTGAATTCAGGGAGATGAGTCTTCTTGATTCCAGGCCCAGTGCTCTCTCTATCCACTGTGCCATCCAGCTGCCCTCCAAACATTCATATATACATATTCATATGTATGCATGTTTTGGTACACAAATATGAACACGCAGATACACAGACACAGAGACACATATATGTATATGTAGAAGAGATCCATGTGTGTGAAATTTTTCAGGTTGGGTGAGTTCACATGCAAAATTTCCAAATAGGTGAAGTTTATCTTTCATTCCTTTCTATGTCCTTTTCTGAATTATCTCCCCAGACCCCAAGGAACTTAGTGCTGTTATGAAAACCTACTTTAACATCCTACTTAGGCCTATTCTTCATCTACCGTGCTTTATTTTTGGCCTAAAGTTTATGATAAGGCTATTATTACAATCTTTTGATTTCCTTTTCAATGTTATGATTTTAAGTGAAATATCTTAATTTTATTGGGGCATCACTTTTGGTAAGACTAATAACTAAATATAGGTTAATATACACAGCAGAGAAAAAACAATGAGCATTTCTATTTACACTTTCATCTCCAGGATAATTATACACTTCATTTTCCAAGGCTAATTATTTGGACTTTTCTACCTTAATCATATTTATCAATATATGAAAGTATTTGCTGAGACTTTGGAAATTCAAGCACTTGCATTTAGTAATGGCTATAATCAAGGCATAAAGCTTAATTAAAAATTAGCTTTAGTGATAGGAATATAAACAGAAACAACATTCATAAATTTGCTCTGTTCTTCTCTGCTTTAGACCTCAGCCTACAATCAGTTTCTAGTTATGAATCTAAGATTAATTCAATGTACTAGAATTCTTTTTTAAACTCTTTTAGTCCAGTTCATTTTAATTCAACATAGAACAAATTGGTTTTAAGGCTCACTGTTTGAATGGTTGAATCATATCATTCAGTGACTAACTGGTCAATGAAACACAAGGTTACTGCATAAATATGACAAGTAGAGAAATCTGGAATTGGCACTTTATTTATTTCTTGTACTTTTAGGGCAATATTCCTACCTAACTTTTGGCCAGTTTTTGCAAAAGCCTCAAGGTAACAAACAGTTATTTGAAAATAGACAAAAATGTTCTCAAGTTTTCAGACATACTCTGGGAAATGAAAGAAATTAGAATGAAGGACTAGATAGGTCTGATCTGTTCATTTCAGCTTTATGCAGTTATACATAAAGAGTATTTCTTTCAGTGTAATGGCAGAATTCACCACTCTTTTTTCAAACAGCACTTTAAAATACTTTTTTGGTCTGAAGGACCAAAGGGCTGAAATCATAGGATTAGAGATTTAAAGTTAAAAGGGACCTCCAAGGTCATTTGATCCAACTTACTCATTTTACAAATGAAGAAAATGAGTTCTAGGGGGATTAAATAACTTGCCCAGTGTCACACAGATATTAAACATCAGACCTGGGATTTGAACCTCTTACTCCAAAGCTAATGAATGACCTTTCTACTATGCCTCATTACTTCTGCTTCCTCATTCCTCTATAAACTATTCAATTCTTATATTGCAGGAAAGTCAATACCACTTTGGCTACATGCCTTGTACAAACTGCATTTGTCCTTCTCTCCCACCCCAAGGTTCTTTTTTCTATAGTCAATTGGTTCACTTCTAGCAAGAAGAACTTCTTTATTATTATTATTATTTTATTGTTGCAGGGCAATGAGGGTTAAAGTGACTTGCCCAAGGTCACACAACTAGTAAGTGTCAAGTGTCTGAGGCCGGATTTGAACTCAGGTCCTCCTGAATCCAGGGCTGGTGCTTTATCCACTGCACCACCTAGCTGCCCCCTCTTTATTATTTTAAAATCTTAAATCATGCCTATAATCTTCTCAGAATTCATCAGGACATTAAGGAAGACTATACCATCTTCCACTCTCCTGTCTCCAATCACCAATCCATCTATTCTTAATAGTGTAGTGGAAAAGGGTGCTAGATTTGGAGTTAGAAAACTGGGATTCAAATTCTGGTTCTACCATTTCTTACTTCTATGACCTTGGGCAAGTCATTTACTCTGGATCTCAGTTTACTCATTTGGAAAATGAAGGGTAGTTGGCCTTTGATAAGTGTGTTGTGTTCTTCTTATGGGAAAGTGAAGAAATAACAGTCTAGATAAAAGCTTAGTTAGAGTGTAAACTGGATGAATGGTCAGAAATAGAGAGTAGTCATTAATTACTGTTGTCAACTAGGAAGGAAAGTCTCAAGTAGAGTGCTCCAGGGATCTGGTCATTTGACATTTTGATCAGTGACTCAGATGGGATTTTTCAGAAGTACCGAGGGATAGCTAACACACTGGTTGAAATAATCAGGATCTGAAAAGATGTTGAAAGGCTACAGCATTGGGCCAAATCTAGAAACATGAAGTTTAATATGATAAATGTAAAATTCTTTATACTTGGGTTAAGTATTATCCTAGGTATAAGATATGGAAGGAATGGGGGGTGGGGGCAGCCAGGTAGTGCAGTGGATAAAGCACCTGCCCTGGATTCAGGAGGACCTGCGTTCAAATCTGGATTCTGACACTTGACACTTACTAGCTGTGTGACCTTGGGCAAGTCACTTAACCCTCATTGCCCTGCCTAAAAAAAAGATATGGAAGGAGTGGTCAGACTTTAGTTAGCCTAAAATAATAGGTGCTTTAGTAGATTGAAATTTCAATATGGTTCAACAGTGTTACGTGTCATCCCTCAAACTTACTGAAATATTGGGCTACATTAATAAAAGGATAATGTCCAGAATAAGGAAGGTGATTCCACAACTAGTATATTTTTGTTTTTCTTTGTTTTTTTTCTTTCTTTATTTTACTTTTAATTTATGGAATAAATCAAGCATTTTCATATCATAGTATAAGAAAAAAGTGATTGAACATGAAACTTCAAATCTACTATATAAAACTTGCTATTCCTTTTAAGTATATAGTAATCATGTACATTTCTTTTCCCCCTTCCCCCAAGTAGAAGTATGTATAGAATGATTTTACACACACACACACACACACGCTTATATACATGTGTGTATGTACGTGTATACATACATGTGTATACACACATACATATTTGTGTCTAACAGTACACAGCTAGTATATTGTATTAAGTTTTGGGCACCACATTTTAGGAAGGACATTGATTAGCAGGAGACAATTTGATATCAACCCAGATAATGAAAGGCTTTTTACCTTATGCCACATGAAGACTGGTTGAAGGGACTAGGAATATAGCCTAGAGAAAAGAAGATTTAGATCTGGGTGAGAGTGGTTTGCCATTTCCTTCTCCAACTCATTTTCCAGACAAGGAAACTAAGGCAGACAGGATTAAATGACTTGCCCAGGGTCACACAGCTAGTAGGTATCTGAGGCTAGATTTGAACTCAGGAAGAAGAGTCTTCCTGGCTCCAGGCCTGGCATTCTATCTACTACAACCATCCAGAAGTGGAAGTCTTCACATTATAGATAACCACTTGTTGAGTATGATGTTTAAGGGAGTGTTGTTAAGATAGGTTAAGGTCACGTGGTTTTCTGCTATTATTTTAGGCCTAAATCCAACCAAGTCCATGTACTTAAGAATTCAAGTTGAAACTATAACTTCTCAAACCAGGTGCCACGGTGTCTGTATGTCAGGTTTATTTAAGGCCTGGCCTGCCTTCAATGAATTCCTGAAACAGAGGAGTTAAACAGTCTAGGGATCTCGGGAGTAATGCTGAGCTGACTGGGAGTCATTAGGCCAGGCCTGATGGGCTTAGAGAAAACTAGCAAGGCAATTAACTTCTCTATGGGTAGGGAAGGCCTCTTCACAGAGCATCAGCAGGGAGCATAGGCTTATAGATGGAGAGCTGGAAGAGACCTCAGAGGCCATAATCCAACCTTCTCATTTAACAGATGAGAAAATCGAAGCTGGGGGAAGTGAAGTGACTTGCTCAATACTACACAGTAGGAATCATTACAGCTAAGCCTGCCCATTGGATTCCCCTTTATTTCTGGACCAGGCCCTAGAGCTTTCCGGAAAGCTCCAGTCTAAAAATAACTTCTCTAGCTAACCCTGAGTGTAGGAGATCTCCTTTCTGCCACCTTCAAGTTCATCTTAACTCTTCGTTGACCGTTTTCGCTCCCTAGGATGTATATATGATACAAGTACTTAAAGGAAACTTGAGTCACTGAAATTTTTTCCAACAATAATTGGAGGTGACTAATTATACAGCTTTGAAGGAAAGGATCTTTTGGCTTCCTAGGAGTTCTTAGGAATCCCTGGCATTTTTTTTTTTTTAGAAAAAATTTGTAAAACAAAACAAGTAAACTATAGCTGCTTTTCTTAAAATTCCATGGATTTCATTTTATCCCATTATTCTTGGCTCTAGGGTTCACAGGAATAAGCATAGCTTGGGAGGAGGATGAATGTGTGGGATTGGATAAAACCCTAGTGGAACAAATGAAAGTTTGGTGAGAATTGATCTTTGACTTCTAGAGCTTAAGAATTCCTTCTATGTGTACCTTTAAACTCAGCAGACTTTTAAAAATAGTTAGGGTGGTCTTCGAACTTAATCATCTTGGAACACTTAGTGTCTTCAAGTTCCACTGGACTGATCTCCCTGATCAGGGTCACTATCATTGAGATTATGATGTTATCAGAGAACTAAAATGAAACGGAACTGAACAATGCTATATACAGGGAAGTGCTTCACAAGTGTTGGATCTTGGCAAAGGAAGTTACTTACTTTCTACTTTGAAACTAGTGACCCTGCAGAGGAGAGACATTTTCCAGAGCTGTGATTTCCACCTCCTGAAATACATCTAGGAATTATAAAAAATATGCTTGTTTAAAAAACTTTTACTTTTTGCTATTCCCTCATTAGAGGGAATGCTCACATTGAATAAATGGGACATCCAAATAATCCATCAATAAACATTTTTAAAAGCACCTACTATGTGCCTGGTGTTGTACTTAAGGCTGGGGATACAAAAAGGGACAAAAGATAATACCTGCCCTCGTGATTTTAAAATCTAATGGGAGAGACAACATGTAAGCAAATATATACAAAGCAAGTTATATACAGGATAAACAGGAAATAAGTAACAGAATGAAGGAACTAGAATTAATAGGGGCTGAGGAAGGATTCCTTTAAAAGATGGGATTTTAGGGGCAGCTAGGTGGTACAGTAGATAGAGCACTGGCCCTGGATTCAGGAGGACCTGAGTTCGAATTTGGCCTCAGACCCTTGACACTTACTAGTTGTATGACCCTGGGCAAGTCACTTAACCCCAATTGCCTCACAAAAAAATTAAATAAAAAAGATGGGATTTTAGTTGAGACTTAAAAGAAGCCAGTGAGATGAGGAGGTGGAGTAGAGGGGGGAGAGCAGTTCTAAGCATGGGGACTCCATTCACTGGAGTGCTGGGGACTACATTTCTACATTCTATTTCAAGATGGACAGTTAAACCATGAAATGACCACAAGTTGTATATCTATTCCCTTTTCTACTCCAATGGATCTATAATCTCATTAGGATAGGTAGTCCCTTCAGTGATGCAGATTGTGACCCATCCACATCTGCACATCTGAAGTAACTGTTGTCAATACCCTTCCCTAGATTTTCTTCAGGGGATCCACCCAATGTCCTAGGCATCTTTCCTATGTTAGCAGATTATGTTAGCAGAGCACAAAAGTTGCCTATGGGTCATCCTTTGCTCTTTCTATGTGACCATCCCATCTACTTTTTCTCATATTTCTTTGATGATATTCTTTACTCTTTCTTAATTCCCTGTTTTTATTGCCTTATTGCCTACACAATTCTACCTTGCACCTTCACATTGTCCTCTTAGTGATTCTCATTTTTAATTCTATTTTTTAATGGCTTATAGTCATACAACAACAATAGTAGAATTGTTATTAATCAGTCATTTAAGACTCTTTGTAACCTCATTTAAGGTTTTCTTGGCAAGGATACTAGAGTGGTTTGACATTTCCTTCTCCAATTCATTTTACAGATGAGGAAACAGAGATGAACAGGGTCAAGTGACTTGCCCAAGGTCACACAGCTAGTAAACGTCTGAAGCCAGATTTTTTGAACTCAGGAAGATAAATCTTCTTGACTCCAGTCCCACTGCTTTATCCACTGTGCCATCTAGTTGCCCAATGGTAGAATACTAATGTTAAAAGAAATGGGTCTTTGTCTCACTGAGGAGGTTGACGTGACACAAGAACTTTGGAACTTCCTGGAAACATTCTATTCTTCTTTCTTCCTATTTAATTCTGGCCCCAAATTATTGCACATACACACTTTCTGTTCAAGACAAATACACAGATGGACAAGCACTACAGGCTGTCTATTTAAAGGCATTTCATAATCTTAACAATACACATTCATCCACTCTTTTGATTGCTCATGAGTCTCACCTAGGAAGCTCTATCCCTAGGGGTCAGTCAACTGTACCCTGAGGGCCAAATTGGGTCAAGCCAGTTTTTAAATTTTTATCTTAATTTTTTTGGTATAATCCCTGGCTAAGAATAGATTTTACATTTTAAGATTTAAAAATTCATTTAAAAAAATTTAAAATGCCAAAGGGGCTGGCAGAATTTGGCTCAAGTGTAGTAGTTTGTCAAGCCCTGTTCCAGGATTTGATGTAAACAGCACAGTGTTATCCAAGCAGGAACATCTGGAAGAATTCACCATCCATAGATTATTCTTTTTCTACTTGGATTCTGCACTGTATCTCCTCCATGACAGTGGTGATGTCTTTGGCAAGTGTGTATCTCTCTTATATTTGTGACTGACCCCAGACAAGTCACTTCACTTTGCTAGACCCTGGGCAATCATCTAACACTATAAGTAATCAAGCAGGTGCCATTCTTTTTTTGATAATAAACATTTTTATTTATAGTTTTGGGTTCCAATTTTTATCACTCTTTTCCTCCCTCCTCTGCCCCCTCCCCAGGAGGCAAACAATCAGATTTAGCTTATACATATATGATTATGTAAAACATTAAGCAGGTGTCATTCTTCATTAATATTGGGAAGTTCCCCACTTTCAAGGGGTCAAGGAATGCCTTAGGTAATTGTAGGTTTAGTGACATAATAAAGGGGGGGGCAGCTAGGTGGCTCAGTGGATAAAGCACTGGCCCTGGATTCAGGTGGACCTGAATTCAAATCCAGCCTCAGACACTTGACACTTACTAGCTGTGTGATCCTGAGCAAGTCACTGAACCCTCATTACCCAGCAAAAAGAAAAAAAGAAAAGAAAAAAAAAAGAAATAATAAAGGCAAATAGGTGGCATAGTGATAAGAATGCTTGGCCTAGAGTCAAGAAGATATGAGTTCAAATATGACCTTAGATACTACTTGTGTGACCCAAAGCAAGTCAATTAATCTCTGTTTACCTCAGTTTCCTTCACTATAAAATGGGAATAATAGTAACACCTATCTCCCATGGTTTTTGTGAGGATGAGGATCAAATGAAATATTTGTAAAGTGTTTAGTGGAACATAGTAGATGTTATATAAATGCTTATTCCTTTCCCCTTACCTGATGATGATGATGATACCAATAATAACGATAATATCCCCACCCCCACCCCCCAGCTTCATTATATTTCACTTATCCCATTTGGTAGGACTGCAGTGAGTAAGTACTTTCTCTTTTGGGTGTACTCAAGCATTACCAGTAGGCATCCTACATACCTGCTTATGACTGCTTTATTATTGTGCCAAACAACAGAGATCCACTTTTGTTCATCTCATATTATTTATCAGCCTCACTGGCTCGTTCTTCATCATTTATGTTCTTCTTTTGATTATTCTCAGTTATTTAGTATCCTGCTGTGATTTGCACAGCTTGATACGTCAGATTTTCCATTTCTTTCTTTCCCCACCCCCACCTCCCAGTTGATAGCCTGGAGAAATTTTAAGTGCTGGAATAGAGTACTTTAGGCACAGGTTCACTACTAATTTAATAGCCCAAGAGACCTCCCTGCTATAGCTGCTTCATGGTTTCCAGAGCTTTGGTTTGTGAAATGTGACTCAAGAATTACTTTGGCTATTTCACATCCTAGACTATTTTGGCTCCTAGATATAATAACAGCCAGCAATTTACATAGTGTATAAAGTTTGCAAAGTGTTTTAATGATAATATCTCACTTAATAACATTAATAATATCTGAATTTTTAAATAACTTTTTAAGTTGCAAAGTACTTGATTATCAAGCTCATCATTTCTTATAGCACTATTTGCCTTTCCATTTCCCTCTATTTGATGTTCATCTTTAGTTCTTTGGAGCCAGTGCTGTTCCAGGTATCACTGCCATACCTAAATACTAGTAAAATACTTGTATTGAAAAGATAGAACTTTGCTGTTATGGGAAGCCTGGGGTCATGAAAAAATGTTTTGCAGTTTCTGAAAGCAACCTAGCCTACGATAGGTGCTGAGAATACAAATATGAAGGAAATAATCCTTAGTCTCAGGGAACTTAAATTCTAATAAATCACCAATCTTGAAGAGTGAATATCATCTTTTCTTGGGAAATAGTAGTTTTAGGAAATCTGTCAAAGAAACAGACATCCAAACCTGGTGAATGAGGGTGAATTATCAGACTGGGTAACACCATTTTTAAAAAGGAAAATCTGCTAAGTATAAAACAACAAAAGAGGTTATCTCTTTTGGCTTTTAGCTGGCTTTGAACATAGTTTCCAAAGATGAGTTATAGAAATGTTCCATTGTCAGCTCTAGCCACACCAGATGCCTCAATGAAGGCAAATTTAGGCTGGATATAAGCAAAAGATCCCCTACAATTAGATTTGTCTAAGAATGGAGTGGATTTCCACAGCATGTAGGTCCCTCATTGGAGGTTTTTAAGCATAGGTTGTATGAACACTTGTTTGATATATTGTAGGGCAATTTTTTTTCCTGGGTATGGGTTGGATTAGTTATTCAAGTTTTTTCCAACTCTGTGATTCTGCAATTCTATAGCATAGTTTAATAGATGGAGAGTTACCTTGTAGTCAGGAAACTTAGGTTAAAATCCACCTCTGACGTGTTCTTTGTGACTCTAGGCAAATCACACAGTGCGTGGTGCATGGTAAGGGCTTATTAAATGCTTGTTCACTGACTGATTGAGGTCTTTCAGAAAGCAACTCTAAATTTCGGAGGACTCATTTGTTTTGTTTTGTTTTTGTTTTGTGGGGCAATGAGGGTTAAGTGACTTGCCCAGGGTCACACAGCTAGTGTCAAGTGTCCGAGGCTGGATTTGAACTCAGGTCCTCCTGAATCCAAGGCCAGTGTTTTATCCACTGAACCACCTAGCTGCCCCTCGGAGGACTCATTTGAGAGTTCCCTATATCAGTCCAGTTCCTATGTAGATTACTACTCTGTTGCTCCAATTATACCATTTAGGCCCCTGCCTTTTCCACCTATTCACTTGTCATGATTGTAACTTTATTTAGTCCAATGTCACATTTAGTTTGAAGCATTCTTGCAAATTTTGTGGATCGGCCCAAGAATAAAAATTTCCTTCTCTGCTCTCATGTCCATCTTTCCTATAGCTGCCAAAATAACTTCTATAATGTCCAGGGCCAATCATGTCGTTTTCCTGCTCTAAACTCTTCATTGGATCTCTAGTGCTAAGAAGATAAAATGAAAACTTCTTAGCTCAGCATTGAAGGCTCTCTATAATTACTTGCTGGCCATCCTTTGCAGCCTTATTTTATATCACTCTTTTTCACACAGTCTCTGTTCTAACTAAATTAGATTCCTAACCAATCATCAGTCTTGTTTACATCCATTCAGACAAACCTTCCCTTTATGGCTGGATTGCAGCTTTGCCAGTAGGAAATCCCTTTTCTACCTTCATGATCTAGCCCAGGTGCTGCCTCTTATCTGAAGCCTGCCCTGATGCCCTCACCTAAAAATACTGTCAAATTTCCTTAGTGTGTATCTCTCCATCCTTTGCCACATCCTGGCTGTATCATACTCATTTGCCTATATGCAAATGAATCCTTTTCCATCTTTGTCTTCTCAGTGTCTAACATAGTTCTCATCTTCATAGAGCTTACCTCCAATTTTTTTGGGGGGTGTAGGATGGTGGGGAATTCAACATGTACACAAATGCACAAATACAGGATAATTTGAGTTAGGAGAGAACACCTTGGGTGGAATCAGCAAAGTCTTCAATAGAAGATGACACCAGAGCTAAGCCTTGAAAGAAGATGAAAGTTCATGTGATATAGAAGTAAAGGGAATGCTTTCCCAGACATGAGGATGAGCTTGTGCAAAAGCATGAAGACAAGAAATAGAGGCCTGGATTTGAGGAGTATCTAGAAAACCAGTGTGGATGGAAAACAGAATACATAAAGGGGAACTAATGTGAAGAAGTGAGTCTGAAAATCAAGCAATTAATCAACAAACATTTATTTTTTTTTTAATTTTTAATTTTTTTTTGGTAGGGCAATGAGGTTTAAGTGACTTGCCCAGGGTCACACAGCTAGTAAGTGTCAAGTGTCTTGAGGCTGGATTTGAACTCGGGTCCTCCCGAATCCAGGGCCAGTGCTTTATCCACTTCGTCACCTAGCTGCCCCTAGCAAACATTTATAAAGCACCTACTATATGCCAAGCAGTGTAAGCCCTGGAAATAGAAAAAGAGGAAAAAGACAGTCCCAGTCCTCAAGGAGTTTACAATCTAGGCTTGTTGTCGACAAATTGTGAAGGGTATTGATGCCAGATTAAAGCATTTATACTTATTATTATTGTTTTTTTTTATCATAGTGGCGATAGGAAGCTGCTGGAGATTTTTAAGCAGAGTAATTAGCATGTTGAGGTTTAGGACAGTTATGTTGGTGGTTGTGTGGAGGATTAATTGGAGAGGGAGGAGATTAAAAACAGGGAGGCCAATTAGGAAGTTAGATATTATAGTAGTCCAGCTAAGAGACAATGAAGACTTGAATTGGGGTAATTGCTGAGTGATTTTAGAGTAGGGATTGTGGAAGAAGAATAGATAAGACCTGACAACTGATTAGATATAGTGAGTGAAGGAGAGGGAAGAATAAGAATGACTCTAAGGAAGGATGGAAGTATCTTTGACAGGAAAAAAAAAGGAAGTTTGGATAAGGGGTACATTTAGCAGGGAATATATTGACTTTTGTTTTCAACATATTGAGTTTGAGATACATTCAGGAGACATCCAACAGGCAGGCAATTGGTGATGTGAGACGGTTGCGCAGGAGAGAAAATTAGATTTGGGAGACATCTGTATACAGAAGATATCTGAATTCATGGAACCTGATGAGATCTCCAAGGGAGAGAATGGTGGGAGAGAAGAAAGCACAAGACAAAACCTTATCGGGAATAAGAGAGGGGTATCATTTCCTGGATCTAGGATTCTTTTCCAGTCCCAGCAACCATGGCCCTGCTTTTACTGCTCCCCCCCCCCCCACCAAGTAACCATACAAAGGAAGAAGAGGGAAGGCAAAAGGGGATAGGAAGAAGGGAGAGGAAGAGAGGAAGGAAGGGAGAGAGGTTAGAAAAAGAAGAAAGATAAAGAGGAAAGAAAGGGAAGAAGGGTGAGGGGAGGAGGGAGAGAGAGCATTGGAGTTTTGGAGGATGGCTATTTTACATTTTGATATGCCATGTTGGTGCTTTGAACATCATTGTCTCATAAAAACAGTTCTAAAGGGTACTTAAGGTATTTTGTAGTAATATAATTATACAATCTAATTCAGGCCTCATAGCCTTTTGTGGTCTGACTTGAAAACCTAGTTGTCTGGCGTAATATTGTTTCTGGGAGAAAATGCATCCTGGGCTCTAAAAAATTGACTTTCATAGATTAACTTTTAGAGCACAAGTCACTGGGGACCAGTTGGGTATTGTCTTTATTTCACATCCACTTCTAGCATATTTCTTTCTGTTCATTCCAAGTGTAGATGTTTCATAAACAGTCTTTGCAATCCAGGTCACAGAATTGTCAGACCATGAGGCCCAAGGGAAACAAAAGATGTGAAACTTGTTACTCTCTGATAGCCTAGCATAATCCTGGCTCAGTACTTTCACAGGGCAATGTGAAATCCAAGCAGCCCTACCACAAAAGGGAGAATTTAAAGGAGAGACGATGGGAAGAGGCTGACATTTTCTCTATTGCTTTTCTAATTTTATTTTATTATTTTATTCACTTAATTATTAAAAGTTTGCACTATAGTAGGTCACTTGAAATTATTACTGGGTATTCTTCCCTGCCCTCCTCACCCCATACCCCTTGCTGGGAATGTGCTCCTTCCTCACTGCTGCCTCATAAAATGTCTAGTTTCTTTCAAAACTCAACTTAAATGCCATGTCTTACATGGGACCTTTCCTAATTACCCCAGCTGTTAGTCTACCTCCTCCCCAAATGATTTTGTATTCATTTTGTATATGTTGAATATTGTATATATTGTATTTTAAACCTTTTAGGCATATGCTGTTGTGGTTCTAGGCCCTCTTGGAAATTCATAAGTTTCTTTGTCCCATCATATATTGCTTAATTTTCCATTTTATTGCAATATTTATGCAGAAATACTTTGATTGGTTTAGCTGGCCTTACGACCACATTCTCTTCTTTTATTAATATCCTCCCTCTTGGTCTATTTGTTTATAATTAAGGTATCTAACTGAGATTACTTCCTTAGGATATCTTTGGAAATTTCATTCTCCTTCCCCCCCACCCAAATTTTCCCTTATTGCTCACTTTCTGACTACTTCCCCTTTGATTATGGTTTCCCTGGGGGACAGACTTCAAATTCATCTCCACCCCTTCTCACACTGGACAATTCATATTTTACCAGCCTTCAGCTCTCCTGCAAGTGACTTCTTGGGGGAAAGAATTATTCTTTTTATTCTGACTCTGGGCTCTTTTTCCATTGGTTTGGTGGAGGGCTACACAGCCACATACACTGCCTTAAATTCTGTTCTGTTCCTCATTTCTCAGAATTCATAGTCCACGTACACATACACACATATACATATATATTAAGGTTCTTTGTGTCATAGAATATGGAGACAATTTAATTTGCTTTATCTCTTACTCATAGTGCCTATTTTGGAGAAGGTTGAAAAGTCATGAGAACCAGAGGAAATACTTAGTCCTTTATCTTGTTGGTCACATATATCATCTATATATTTATATGTACATGTTTTCTTTCCTGATAACACATAAAATTCTTGAGAGCAGGTTGTGTCGTCGTACCCCTGGCAGTGCCTGTCACATAATAGGTGCTTAATAAATGATTAGTTGATTATGGGATTATGGAATGAGAACCCCCTGATGCTTTTGGGGAAGGGACCTCAGAAGACATTCAGTCCAACCCATGAAAGAATTATTATTACTATTACTATTATTATTATTATTATTATTATTAAACAGTTGGGGAGCCTAATCAGTGCCAAATAAAATTTATTTATTTTTATCTTATTTCTTTTCTGTCTCTCCCTTTTCCCTTTTGAGGCAAACTTGTTGTGGGTTATTTTATTATTTTTTTTGACTACTAAAAACACAACTAAATTTCAACCAAGTTTGTTGTCTTTTCTAGTTTGAAGTTAGTAGCTTTTTTTGGGAGGCACTATTCATAAACGGTTCCCAGTATGTGCCTGGTGCAATAGGTGGGAAAATGTAATTGATTTTTATAATGTAGTAGAATTCTCAGCCCTGGGACTGCTACTATTCTCTCATATACTTTACAGATGTGTGAATTGAATTGGAATGAAATGATTTTGCACTAATCACCATGATTTTGAAGCTTGGTTTTAGAGGTAAATGGACATAGGATTACTTTCTGTTCTTGAGGAAAAAGAAATCAAAGCAATATCACAATTTTATTTTCTGTTAGCCCTTACATTCTATCTAAACACAAATACCTCTGGAGTTCCATGCGAGTATCTTGACCTGGTATGTATTGGCCATTTTGAAAAACATAGATTAACAAGCTATCTACCTTGGACACAGGGAATTTGGATACCAATGAAAAAACTCGAGGCTTACATTAATTTATTAGCAAATATGCCTATCTTTCCCTTTTCAACTTCTGAACTCTTAGGGTACTCATACAGAGTGAATTAGTTATAGGGATGGTACTTTTAAACTTCTGAATTAAAATAAATGACTTTTTGGATTTCAACACCATGCTTCAACCACCCTGGAACATCCCTCAGTGCTCTCTTTGCCCTGGAACGTCCATCTGTCATGGTGGCCCATTTCTCCAGTTATTTCGTTTCTCCTAGGGAGGGACTCAGGTCAGCCAACTTCAATCCCCTACCAGATGTAATGTCCTCCTCTTTAGTTCCTTTTTTTTCCCTATGTGTGTGTTGTCTTCCCTCGTTAGATTGTAAACTCCTTGAGGGCAGAGACTATTTTTCTTTTAATTTGTGTCTGGTACCTAGTAATCACTTAAAGAATGCTAGTTACTTTGTTTCTTGAATTTGAAATGTAGACTATTCTAACTCCTTCACAATAAGAAAGCATATTTCCATGTACCATGATTGTTGAGTCATTGCCCAATAGATAGACACCTACTTTGTTTTGAGTTCTTTGTTACCACAAAAAATACTGCTATAAACATTTTGGTATTTATGAGTAATTTCTTTTTATCATTTACCTCCCTGGAGTATATGCAAGGCTATACTAGTAAATGTTGAACAACTGGCTCTTCTAAAACACACCACATTTTTTTTCTTTTGTGGGGCAATGAGGGTTAAGTGATTTGCCCAGGGTCACACAGCTAATAAGTATCAAATGTCTAAGGCTGGATTTGAATTCAGGTCCTCCTGAATCCAGAGCCAGTGCTTTATCCACTGTACCACCTAGCTGCCCCCCAAACACCACACTTTTAAGTTCAATCTGTATTATTAACATTTTATCCATGATTTCTTAAATCTAGACAATCAACAAAACAATAAATCAAGCCCCAATTTCTGATATTTGTCAATTTTCAAGGTATAAATGTTCATACTGAAAATTTAGCACTTTGCTGGTTTGAGCTGGCTCTAGCAAATTCTTGTACAATACACTTCAAACACAGGAAGGTTTAGCTATTAGAAAAGCCTTAAACTGGAAGAATGAGAACAAAGACAATAGATTCAAGATTGACCTCTTTACTGAAAAGTTTAATTCTGAAGGCTACAAATAGTATAACTTTATCTGACTTGATGTTATCTGGCAAATTGTTGTTTGTTCCTCTTCTTGAAGAGGACCAATGACATCAAGAAGGTGATGTCTTGACTTCCAAATGAATTGGATATAAGTGAGGTAGGGCTATGCAAAGTCACCAACCTCACTCTCTCTTCCAGAGCCACCTGGGTCCAGTGGCAAGACATAGATCAGGATGATTGGAGATTGCCCCAGATGCAGCGGGAGACCTTGGCTTTTTTAAGCTAAGGTCTTTTCCACATTTCAGTTTGTCTGAGGCAACACCCATTCAGTGATTAAGGCAAATAGAAAGAGAGGGAGTATAGGGAGATAGGTACATAGTAAGTGGACAGAAGATCTTGTGGCTATCTAACATTGCCAGCAATTATAGGGTGGGTCATAGGGTGGGTATTGGCAGGAATGTCATCTATAATTAAGCACTTGATCACAAATGCAAACACAGATCTGCTAAACAATAACAACAATCCCCCTTTTCTGTTGAGAAGAAGCATAAGTTGAGGACTTTCCTCTTCTCCTTCAAATGTCAAAAGTAAAACACTTAGGGGAAGCTAGATGGCACAGTGGATAAGTGCTGGCCCTGGATTCAGGAGTACCTGAGTTCAAAATCCAGTCTCAGACACTTACTAGCTGTGTGACCCTGGGCAAGTCACTTAACCCCAATTGCCTCACAAAAAAAAAAGTAAAAAAAAAAAAAAGTAAAACACTTAAACCTTGGCACACTACTTTTTTTTTCTTTTTCTTTTTCTTTTGAAGGGCAATGAGGGTTAAGTGACTTGCCCAAGGGTCACACAGCTAGTAAGTGTCAAGTGTCTGACCCCAGATTTGAATGCAGTTCCTCCTGAATCCAGGGCCAGTTCTTTATCCACTGTACCATGTAGCTACCCCCAGGCACACTACTTTTCAAAAGTTTCCAACATTAGGTTTAGATGGGAAAGTTTTTTAGTGAACTCTAAAAATAGGGTCCAAGTTACACACCTTTGTACATCCTTTTCCATTTGGCCAATTTGACTTTTCAAGCTCTTGACCTTTTTTTCATTACCTTCCTGCATCTCTCTCATTCCTCTTTTCATTTTTCCCTCTACTTTTCTTACTTTATCTTCAAAGTCCTTTTTGAGTGCTTCTATGGCCTGAAACCAATTCATATTTTTCTTGGAAGCTTTGGATGTAGGAGTCTTGATGTTGCTATCTTCTTCTGAGGGTACACAGAAATCTTCCTTATCACTAAAGAAACTTTCTATGGTCCTCACCTTTCTCTGTCTTTTACTTGAATTTTAGCTCCTTAAAGTGGGAGACTGTTTCCAGGCTTCACTGTCCCAAGTTTTAGGGGGTCCCAGGTGGTATGATTTAAGGAGGGGCAGGTTCTTCACTTGCCTGGCCTGTTCCCTGGTCTGTAAATAACCCCAGGCCAACTTGATAATTAGCCAGACAGCAAAACTTTGTATGCTGTGGTTGTTAGTTCCAATGAGCCTGCACCCCTTCCCCACCTGGTCCACTGCTACTCAAGGCTACTTCCTGGTTCCCAGCAGGGGTGAAAAACCTGAGTTCAGCTTCAGCACCAGAAGATACCCCTGTAATCTTGCCCCTGCCGACCACTCAGCCCTCTCACCAGATTGTGAGCTTAGTTCCCAATGACACTGGCACTTCAGCTGATTCAAAAGCTCTGGGGGTCTCTTTCCCTGGCTTGGCTTGCCTGGGACTTGATCTGTGTCAATGCTACTGTGGGGTTGGACTCCACTTCTACCCTAGCACAGCAACCCCCTCCTGCTGACCTTCTAAGCCATCTTTGGTTGGAAAATGATCTCAGCATGCTCTTTGGTGGGTTTTGCTGCTCCAGGAATTGTCCTTTGGCATTATTTGGAGGTTTTTTGTAGTGATTGTGTCATGAATTCCAAGAGATTACTACCTTTCCTCTGCCATTTTGGCTCTGTCCTGGAAATCTGAGTTACACAAATTTGACAAGCCCAGTTTGAGAAATGGAAAGAATGCTAACTAGAGTTGGGTTCAAATCCTGCCTCTGATGCTTACTGCCTGTTTCTTGGCACGTTAACCTCTTTGACTTTCCATTCTGTTTTTGGCAAAATGATGGGGTTGGACTAGATTGCCAGCTCTAGATATAGGACCATATAATTCCTTCTGTATTGCCTGCCCTGAGCTTTTAAAGATAGATTTTCCTATAGTGCCATGGAGACCCTGCCTAGATCACAGCAAGGACAATTCCATTTATTACACTCCTTAAAAAACACACAAAAATTCTCTGTTTACAGACTTCCATGGCATGGACTTGAGAGCTACAAGCAAAAGAACATCAACTACTTATTATGACTGGCTGATATTTTAGTTATCAGGCTTGTTTTAGGCCAATGATTCCTTTGCTCTTTCTGCCTAGGGCTAGAACTTTAATTTGAACAAACCCAAGCCAGCTATTTCCTCATCTCTTGCCAAGTGAATGATTGTTTACTAGACCTTTAACCCATTAGAAGTGATGGAGAGGTGAGGACTCCAAGTATGCTGCATGCCTCTTTTATTTTTCGTCTAACAAAAGTCAAATTGACAAATATGTATTAAGCAGCTATGCTTAGTGCTTAGCACAGCATATTACTGATATGTCATCAGGCATTGTGCTAAGTACCATACAAATATTATGTCATTTGATCCTCACAACAACTTTATGAGGTAGGTTTAACTATTATCCCCATTTTACAGCTGAGGAAACTAAGGCAGGCAGTGGTTAAATGTCTTGCCCAAGGTCACAGAACAGATTTGAATGCATGTCTTCCTGACTACAAGCAGGACACTCTATCCACTATGGCATTTAGTTGTTTAAGCACTAGGGACACAAAGACAAAAAACAAAACCAAAAATGGTTCTTGACTTCAAGGAGCAAGTACCTCTCCTCTCCTCTCCTCTCCTCTCCTCCCCTCCCCTCCCCTCCTCTCCCCAAATTTTTGTGCCAAATTGAGTTGATTGGTAGGTGAGATTTTAGAACAAAGTTGTTAGGCATGCAGTGTGTGGGCCACATAGGTTTCACAATACTCTCGAATATAGCAGGAACCAGTTTAAAATGCAACTGGAAAATATTTAATAAAGTGAATAAAATACAATAAAACATAGATAATGATAATATATGATTCTATAAATCAATATACAGCCCACAGGGATCCTTATATATGGTTGAGAATACTTGGTTTCTATTTTAATTTGACATCACTGCTTTAGGACTCCACTCCATGAAAAGGAGACAAAGACATCAAGAAACTTTGGGGGTCAAGACTACAAGATACAATGAGGTCAGGCTCGGGAGGACCTTGCCTGTGGTATGGTCAATGAGTGGCAGTGGTAGACCATCTGCTAGCTTTCCATCTTAATTAATTTCTCTTGATAACTAGTTACTTTTCCTATCCTGCTAAAGCATCATAGAATCATAGATTTAGAGCTAGAAGGGCCTTATAGACTATCGAATTCAATTTTCATTTTATATTACAAGAAACTGAGGCAGAGTGGCTAAGTGACTTCATCAGGGTCATACAGCCACATAGTGTCTGAGGTAAGGCTTTGGGTTTGGTTACCTAGTGACCTCTGGTTTGACTGGACACTTCATTCTACTTACCCTCACATCTCTACTTGGACCATGGGGAACCAAAGGGGTTGTCTTCTGTTAACTGTCTACCTTGTCCTTCCTTCCCCCATCTTCACAGGTGGGTATTGACATAGGGGGCTCTACTTCCATCTCCCTCTCTCACTATGCAAAAGCTAAATTAGTAGTAATGCTGCATTTGTTTGTATTTTCATTAGTTAAGTCTACTATTGCCTCTAGATATATTCAAGGGTGGTGGTGCAGTGGATAGAGTACTAGGATTAAAGTCATGAAGACTCATTTTCCTGAGTTAGAATCTGGCCTCAGACACTTATCAGCCATGTGATTCTGGGTTGTCACTTAATACTGTTTGCCTCAGTTTCCTCATCTGTAAAAATGAGCTAGAGAAGGAAATGGCAAACCACTTCAGTATCTTTGCCAAGAAAACCCCATATGGGATCACAAAGACTAGACTAGACATGACTAAACAATATTTGAGGGGGATCCTCCAAGTACTTTTTGGGGGAGATCTAGGCAACTAAGTGGTACTGAGTTTTCAGAAGTGGCCTAGATTCAAGAAGACATGAGTTCAATTTTGGCTTCAGATACCAACTAGCTGTGTGATCCTGGACAAGACATTTAACTGTTGTCTACCTCAGTTTCCTCATTTGTAATATGAGGATAATAATAGCACCTACCTCCCAGGGTTGTTGCAAGGATCCAATGAGATAATAAATGTAAAGCACTTAGCATAGTATTTGACACTTAATAGGCACTCATAAGTCATAAGAAATAGCAGGGATATAATAGAGATCTGACCTGGGAGTTAAAATGAGTTTAAGTCCTATCTCTGACACATATTGTCTGTGTGACCCTGGACAACTCACTCAGCCTCTAAGTACCCCAAAGCAACTCTGAGTGTAAATTGCAGAACAGGTGCCAATCTACACCAGTAAGAGAGAATTTATGCACGGAAATTTCCCCAGCCCAAGGGTTCAAAAAATCCCAGATCTGACCCAAAAATAACAAAAAGGAGATTTCCTAACCACCATTACAAGAACAACAGCAAGCAGTTTTTCTGCCTGCCTTAACTTTTGGCAAACACTGATTTGAGACCATTAAACTAGCTGGGTGACACATAAAACAGAGACAGTTTTATTAGAGCCATAAGATTTTGAATGATACCATATGTTATTAGGGGTGGTCTGGCCTGAGGGAGATCTCAGGAGCACATCCATCTCTGGGATTCTACTTAAAACTCTCCCCAGATACTTTCAATGGGGTCTATTGAGCCTCAGCCACAATTAGCTAGGAGCAATATTCATCAACAGGAAAAGGTGATGGCCAAAAATAAGTCCACATTGAAGAATCAGCTTTCCTGAGATTTCCCAAATAATGAACCAAGGGATTTGTCAATCCAGAATTTATAAATGGTGGTCCAAGGGACCATCTAGAAAGTTTAGCACAATTGTTGTCATCATTACCATCATCATCACCATCCATTTATATAGTGTATATTTTGTGCCAGGCACTGAACTAAGTACTTTACATGCATTATCTCATTTGATCCTCACAACACCCTGGGAGTTAAGTGCTATTATTATCCCCATTTTACAATTGAAGAAACTAAGGCAAAAGTGACTTGCCCAGCGAAACACAGCTAGTCTTACTGTGTGTCAGAGTCAAGATTTGAACTCAGTCTTTCTGACTCTAGGCTCTGGAGCTTTATCCACTGAGCCACCTAGCTGTAACAAGATTAGAAATCAGCAAATATTTTAAAAAGTAAATGGATAAATCACACAAAAAAGGCACTTTCTCCCATTATATGGCTCAGCACACACACACACACATATATATATATGTATGTATACACACATACATTACATATGTGTATATACATACATATATGTATATACATACATACATACATACATATACATACATACATATATACAGGTAAGCTAGGTGGAACAGTAGATAGAGCACTGGGCTTGGAGTCAGGGAGACACATCTTCTTGAGTTCAAATCTGATCTCAGACACTTCCTAGCTCTGTGACCCTGAGCAAGTCACTTAACCCTATTTGCCTCAGTTTCCTCATCTGTAAAGTGAGCTAGAGAAGGGAATGGTAAACCACTCCAGCATCTTTGCCAAGAAAACCCCAAGTGGGGTTACAAAGAGATAGACGCATAACTGTAAAAAGACTCAATAACTCCATCAACAAGTTACATGTATACATATGCATACATATATACACATGTATAGATATGTCTATATACAGAAAGCACTATAGTCAAGTTATTTAAACTACTATAGAGAAATATGAAGCATTTTTCTATTGATAAGAAAACCCACATACACATACATACATACATACATAGCTATGGTCCAGATAGTCATCATTTTCACTGAGCAATTAAATAGAAAAAAAATCAGTATAACTACCTGAGCAGATTGCTCATCCATTTTGGATAAAATTTTGTAAGTGGCTTTGCTTATTTTTCCTGAGTTGTACTTGGAATTGTGCTGGGATTTTCAGAGCTCTCTCCTATTAGTTAGGTCCCATAGGTCAAAAGGAAAGATCCAGAGTTATGGCCTCCCCCATTTGAGGAACCAGAAACAGGGCAAGAAATTCTAGTCAAATCTATTGGAAAGAAAGTTTGTAGGATCAAATCTGGAAGGGAATTTAGATGTTATCTCTTCCAACTGCTTATTCTACAGATGAGGAAACTGAGGCCCTGAGAAGTCTAATGTCACATAGGCAGTGTTAGAGCTAGGATTTGAACTGGGCTCCTATGACTCCAAGTTGAGAACTTCATGTTTACCATTCTCTCCATTGCCCTTTTTCATACTGTTCTCTATAATTTGGTTTTATGAATATAGTAACAACTACAGTACCATTTGCATATAAAGAAGACACCCCCTCCATACCCATTGTTCTCCTGCTTGTTAGGGTGATGCACCAAATGAGTTTCTAGGTGGAAAATCCTAGTCTCTATTACCAGGTGTTTCACTTTTGAATCATAGAGGAGGGTAAACTAAGCCAGCACCCTGAGATAGGTAATTCTAGTTCATGACATCACCATCACTCATTCTTACTATTCTGATGTAAACCGATTGTCCTCAGTTGTGAAATATTAATAATAAGTATTTGTGTAACACCTTAAAGTTTGCAAAGATTTTTAAATAATATAGTAGATAGAGTGACTTGGAGTCATAAAGACCCTGGGTAATTCAGTTACTTACTGTGTAACCCTAAACAAGTTATTTAACCTTCAAGATCAGCTCATTTCTTCATCTATAAAATCCAAATAATAATAGTACTTTCCTCACAGGGTTGTTGTGGGGATCAAATGAAATAATCTATATAAAAAACATTTTGCACACTTTAAAGCCATATGGAAATTAGTTGTAATTATGGAAGCTGATTTGGGCTTCTCAATAACTCTGTGAAGTAGGTATTAAGATACAATTATTGGGGGGCAGCTAGGTAGCCCAGTGGATAAGGCACTGGCCCAGGATTCAGGAGGATCTGAGTTCAAATCTAGCCTGAGACACTTGACACTTACTAGTTGTGTGACCTTGGACAAGTCACTTAACCCTTATTGCCCCACAAAAAAAGATAGTATTATAAGATAGTATTTATTTTTAAATGAGGAAGCTGAAATTCAGAGAGCTGACTGACTTGGCAAGGGTTACTCAACCTATATGCATTGAAGGGAGGGTGGAATTTGAACTCAGGTCTTGTTGATTAGTTATTTTATTCACTTCACTGTTAAAGTTTTTCCCCCTCAAACTTTAAGGTGTTCCATAAATAGTTGCTGTTGCTTTTTTAAAATAATAAACATTTTTATTTTTAGTTTTGTGTTCCAACTGTTGTTTTTAAATATCTGAGGAATAATATACCTCAAAAGAAGGAGAATGAGTGATCCTGTCTCTTGTTTTGAAGTGGCACAATGGTGTGAATATAGATGAACAGAGGCATTATACACCCATGGAAGTAGGGGCAGGAGAAACCCAGGAGCCCCAATACTTTGGGTACAAAGCTACATCCTCCCTCCCAGACTCAGAGCAATAAATGAAAGAAAAAAGTACTTATTAAATGTCTGCTATATGCTAAGCACTGTACTAAGCTCTGATGACACTGATACAAAATCAAAGGTTGTCCTCAGGGAATGTATATTCTAATTGGGGGAATACAAAATATACATATAGAAGAGTGGTTACCAGGGAAGGATATTTTGGTTTGGAAAATTACAGAGTTGGTGATTGGACACTCCCCAGAATCCACAGAGCTCTCCCAAGAAAGAGGATTCTTAACCAGGGGTCTTGGACCCCTTAAGTATTCTGGTGAAAGCAACAGACCCCTTTTCAGAATAGTATTTTTAAATGTATAAAATAAAATAATATGAAAAGAAAAAAATTATATTGAAATATGGATATAAAACAATGACAATCACTTCTTCAGTACATGTATTGCGTGGTTCCCATGGGCTCTCTCCTGCTTTCCAGTTTCTCTAGGCTATTTTTTTTTCTAAAACTAGGCAATGAGGGTTAAGTGACTTGCCTAGGGTCACACAGCTAGTAAGTGTCAAGTGTCTGAGATCAAATTTGAACTCAGGTCCTCCTGAATCCAGGGCCGGTGCTTCATCCATTGTGCCACGTAGCTGCCCTCTAGGCTATTTTTTATTTCTGACAGGTTTCATTCAACTCTCATGGGGAAAAGGAGCCCTAGCTTTTGTCTATATCTTATGGGAGTTTGGCATTTTCCTGTATTTTGCCAGAGGTGGCCTCATGTAGTGACTGCTCAAGCATTTTAGAATCAGAAACAAAATACTTTAAAACCACATGATCACTTGCTGCACAAATGTAATTGATTAATCAGTCAAAATATTTGGCAGAAGCCTGCTATGCACCAGACACTATTGGAGATGCCAGAGAAACAAAAGATAAAGGCAAATGATTCCTTGCCTTCAAGAAGTTTGCTTTCTCAGGCAGTGAGGGTGGATGAGAAGGGAATATCCAAAACAATAAAATAATAATAGCTAGTCTTTTTGTTTTTGTTTTTGTATTTTTTAGTGAGGCAACTGGGGTTAAGTGACTTGCCCAGGGTCACACAGCTAGTAAGTGTTAAGTGTCTGAGGCCGGATTTGAACTCAGGTACTCCTGACTCCAGGGCCGGTGCTCTATCCATTGTGCCATCTAGCTGCCCTGATAGCTAGTTTTTTATATCACTTTAAAGTTTGCAAAGTGTCTTATATATCTTGTCTCATTTGATCCTCACAACAGTCGGATGGTTAGGAAAGGTCTCCTGAAGGAGGTAGCACTTTGTCTGAACTTTGAAGTAGGCTGGATATTACAGGTGGAGGTGAGGAGGGATTGCATTCCACACCTGAGTGAGAGCCTATGAAAAAGCATGTTGAGAGGAAATGGAATGTCATGTGGGATGGATAGAGAGTTGATTTGTTTGGCTGGAATGTCAAGTGTGTAAGGGAACAAAGTGATATAAATATGGACAGGCAGGCTGGAATCAGAAGATATAGGAATTTAAAGACCAAATGGAGGAGTTTGTATTTTGTCCCAGAGGAGGATCAAATATGGGAGCTGTTGGAGATCCCTGAGTGGGAGAGTGACAGGGTCCCAACTTGTGCTTTGGCAGCTGTGTGCAGGATGGATTGAAGGAGAAAAAGAATGCAGGCAGGAAGACCAAATCAGAGCCTATTGCAATAGACCAGGTGAGAGGGGATGAAGCTTGAGTTAGGGTGGTGGATAAAACATCTTATTCTATAAGCCTCTTGCAAGATCCTTCCATAAGTCTTTGACAAGGCTTCTCCCCAATATCCTGGGGATGTTCCTTCAGGTCTTTTAATGTTTTTCTGACTCTAGTGCATCACTTGGACTATGTCTATTATCCTTGCTCTTCTGAAATATTATTGGCCCACTTCTCTTTCCAATTATACATTTCCTTAATGTCATCCTCACATCCCTTTTAGGTGCAAATCCTCCTTAGCAATATGTCCTTTTCTTTTCCTTTTTTGGGAGGCAGTCAGGGTTAAGTGCCTTGTCTAGGGTCACAGAGCTAGTAAGTGCCTGAGGCCAGATTTGAACTCATGTTCTCCTGACTCCAGGACTGATGCTCTGTCCACTGAACTACCTAGCTTCCTCCATCATTGGTAATATCCTACAGACTACTTACTCCCACACTACCCTGGCATTACCTGCAATTCTGAATTTTCTAAGGTGTGTGGTATTCTGTGATTTGTAGTTAGAAAGTCTCACCAAGAGATTATTGGTGTTAAAGAGATGGCTTTTTGTGTCAGGAAGCACTTAAAGATTGTTGAAAGAGTTGAACAAAGCTAATCCTGTCTGCCTTGTGTTTAATTATGGGTCTCAGCTCATTGCCTATTTAGGGTGTGCGAAGAGCTTTCCACTCCTCTGCATGTCATGAAATTCATGAATTGAAGCTGAAACTTTCATATACTTGACTTTTCTTGTCTGGATGTTGAGCTGATCTTTTTTTCAATGGCTGTGGAGCTAGTTAAATAGCCCTAGTAAGTTTTGCCTACTGGGAGAGAGATGGTATAGCCTAGTGGATAGAAAGCTAGTCCTGGATCCAAGAAGACTTGGCTTCAAGTCTTGTGTCTGATACATACTCATGGTAAGGTATGATCTCCTCCTCAAGTCTCTTGGTTTCCCAGGCAACTCAGAATTTACAGAGAAGATGTTGACCTGCATGGGCAGAGAGAGTTTCCTCACCTGGGAGTTCCTTATTCTAATGAAATCATAGGTAGAGTACCTAGACCCTATGTACCGTAGGACTTGATACAAACAGAAGATTATGAAGGAACCATCTATAGGGAATCCATCTTCTACTTGGATTCTGTGTAGTATCCCTTCAATCATAGTGGAGGGATTCTTTAGCATGCATGTCTGTTTTGTACTTTGCTATTGATTTGATATTGATATTGTGCTTTGCCATTTGATATTGATAAGCAAGCACAGCTAGGTGGTGCCGTGGAAAGAGCATTGGGCCTGGAGTTCAAATCTGACCTCAGATACTTCCTAGCTTTGTGCCCCAGTACAAGTCATTTAACCCTGTTAGCCTCAGTTTCCTCATCTGTAAAATTAGCTGGAAAAGGAAATGGCAAATCACTCCAGTATCTCTGCCAAGAAAACCCCAAATGGGGTCACAGAGCGTGGCACATGACTGAAAAATGACAGAACAACAGCATTGATAAGCAGAGGCTTATCACTATATCATAGATTTAGAATTGGAAGGGAACTTAAAGATTGAGTTTTTACTCATACCCCTAATTTTACAGATGAAGAAACTAAGCAGGGAAGTGACTTGCCCAAGGTCTCACAGCTAGTATGGATTGAGGCAAGATTTGAACCCAAGTCTTCCTGACTTAAATCCCATAACTTTATCTACTATATTGTTCTGTCTTTGTATTGAGTCAATACTCGTGTGTTATTTTAATGTATGATCTCACCACCCTTACACCATTGATTCAGAAATGACTTCCATGTCATTAACCAATCTTATTTATGTTAAAAGAAAATTAATTTTTGTGTATATATAATATTTGCCACATTTCACACCTTCCACTCTTTATTTGGAACATTTTAATGATATAGCAATATGAACCTTCTTAGTAGTGCATATGACTTTGACCTCTTTAATACTCTCGAAATTGGGGATATGCCCTATTTGCATGTGGGTTCCTAGCAAGACACGCTAGCCTATATCCAAAATATTATGTGGGTCTACACTTCCTAAAAATCACCTTAGCTTATGAGGCTTAATTCAGTGTGTTTACTTTTACCACTTGACCAGAGGACACAATTAATTCATAGCAAAGACATTCAATGAAACAATTTTATCATAAGAAGAGAAGCAATAGGATATTTCTTACGTAAACTTAGAATATAGTTCCTCACATCATCTGTGGTAAGAGTAGATTCACTTGGAGAACATGTGTGGAGGACCACAGGTATAATTAAAATATGTCAGTAGAGAGAACCAGAGAGCAGCCAGGGCATGTATCTACATGGGGCTACTCATGCTTCTGATGCTAAAGGAGACACTGATGTCTGCTGTTGATATGACTCCACTGCTCCAGCTGGGCTTATTCCCCACTGGCCTCAAGTGCATGTCATTTTTGGTATGTGTGTGGACAAGGCATGTACTATAGTCTCTTCCAAGTGCTGATACAAAATTGTCTCACATGGTCATTGCCATGTTCTGTTGGGCACTTGCTTGGAGAACTTCTCTCTATTTCTAACTTCTTACTTCATCTGGAGCACTCACCTGGCATACTAGCTTTTCCCTAAAGGTAAGTGTTCTTAAGTTTTTTCAAGTCATGTTCACCTTTGGCAATATGGTAGATCCTCTGGAACCCCTTTCATAATAATGTTCTTAAATGCATAGAATAGAATACATAGGATTACAAAGGAAACTGATTAAATAAAAAAAAAACAGTTATAACAAAATAAAGTTCATCAACCCCAGTTTAAGAACACTTGCCATAGAGGAAGCATTGACTTTATCCTTTCTCTTTTACCTTTGATCCTAGAGGCATAAGCTTCAGATATTTCAGGGAAGCTGATCCTTTATATACCCAGTATTAAACTAAAGATAATACCCTTTGCTGCCCTTTTCCCTGTGAAAAGAATCTGTTCTCAGAGCCTTGGCTGTGATAGTCTTTTCCTCTTTAGAAGGAGAACTCTCACCTTTTGGATCTCTTTTGGAACACAAACCAGTCAGTCAGTTCAGTAGAACTTGCAGGTATTAAAACTGTCTTTTAACCATATTTCTACCCATTGCAGGCAAGGTATTGACCTTCAATCAAACTTCTATTTGACTCAAAGTTAGAAAATCTTTGTAATTCCCAATATTTTTTGATTGCCAAACTATACCCCTTTGGAATAATTTCAGGAAATGCTGCTTATTTAACAGATTGACAAAGACTATCTGATTCTGAACCTATCCCCATATCACTTCCTTTATATATATATTTTTTCCCATGATTATTTTTGGTGCCTCCTACAAATGAACTGGGGGAGTTAGGGAGGAAGAACAATGACCTTTAGGTGGCGCTACTTGGAAGCACTATCCTTTGCCTCCATTCTTTGTTCCTAATTCCTACCTTTTGCATGTACATGTGGCTAGCCGCAAACTTGGGGCTCAACTACATCCTTGCTGGGGAAGAATTTGCAGTCTCTACAAATTATATGTCGACTACTGTAACAATTGAAATGACTCCACCTGCTGGAGAGCTACTGTAGGAAAGCTCCGCCATGAGAAGAAGGCGTCTGAGGGCAAGCCATGCGGTTTTCCTTGGCATCAGGAAGTGACATTTGCTCATGGGTACTGTCTATAAAGAGGTGAGGCTTGCTCTCTTGGTCTCTTTCTGGAGGACCTCAGGGGGGAGAAGAAATGAAGACATTGGCTCCCTGAGATAGACTCCTGAATCTAGGCCTTTCTCTCTCTCTTCACCAAATTCTTATTCTCCTTAAAAAATGCTTAAAAGTCTAATTCTTGCTAAAGTTTATAATTTATTGGTGACCACTCATTAGATATTTTAGACAGTCTAGCTAGAATTTTAGTCCCTTACACTACCAAAAGATTTGTGAATATATAGAAGAGTGTACAGAACTTGGCATGCAATGCAATGAATATAGTTACTGGTAGCCATAGTCTCATACACATACAAGTATCTAATGCATGGCATTTACATTAGAATTGCACGAAGCAAGCAATATTTCGTGCAATAAACATATCACATGTGATTAGGACATAGAATATGACATACTATAATATGATAATATTACATATATGATCAAGTATACCATTTTCAAGCAACATGTGACACATGCACATATAGCAGAATTGTATGCAGTAATCAAATATACAATTCATATGCAGGAATACAATGCATGCACATATATTAATACTATACATGTAACACTGCATATTAGCATATAAATCAGCAACACTATCAGTGAAGGATAAGATAATGACAATAGCACATTGCATAATGAAACAAAATTATTTATAACATGTAACATGTTCTAATTGTTCATATGTTCCAAACAGATAATATCATATCAACAGGCACTTTGGTAATGCATGCATTTTGGTTACCTGAGTAATCATTTTATCCCATTTTAGCTGAAACACTATAAGCAAGCTTGGTCACTAAATAATCAGCTTGGCATATCCACTGGGACTCTTGGGTGTGTGAATGGTCCAGGCTGACTGTCCTGGTCTAACTATTCACAAATCCTGAAGTTTTAAGCCCGAGCTCATGAATGGGCTGGACTGAGAATCAGCATCCACAGACATCCTGGACTTCAGTCCCAATCCTGATTTTGTGAACAGCTCAGACTGCTTATCACAGCCTCCAGGCTCTGGGCTCTAGGGTTCCAAGGGCTTCACTGAAATCCTTTATTCAAAAGCTTGGACCTTATTATGTATATTTGGTTGGCAACAATCCTTTGATTACCCTCCATCTCCAAATCATATTTTCCAACTTTTTTTTCCTGTGCTTACCTTTGTATCGCAGCATGGAATATGAAGGTGTTGGAGTCTTTCCACTCATGCTGAGTGTTCTGGTATCCCTTTCCTACTCTCCTTTGCCTTTATATGCTTCTTCCTACCCTCTTCCCTTTTGAAGGCTATCTTTTGAGAAGTCAAGTGTATGTGTGTGCATGTGTGTGTGTGTGTGTGCGCGCGCGCGTGCGCGCGTGTGTGTTTGTGTGTGTGCATGTGTTTCTCTCTTGGGGGAAAGGTTGCATTAGGAACTTGAACATAGTTGAATTCCCTGATGCTCACCATGAGTTCCAGAATACCCATAGGGGCTATGTACTCCAACTTTAACTTTCATTTGATCTTGTTCTCTGATTTACCCAACTAAGTTTCCATTGATTCTCTCTCTTCTCACCTTCCACCCCCCTACATGGACTTACTACTCTTGTTCCTCACCCACACACAACACTGCTCTAAAGCTCCTTTGCCTCCTTCAAAATGACTTTGATTATCATACTGCTGTTATTCCCCTAACACTTCTGTTGAGCTCAATCCACCATTCTTTTCTTAACCCTCAGGCTAGCTTCTACCACAACACCTCTCTCAGAACACCAGGGAAGATAGAACCTTCTGACACTTCTTAAAAAAGCACAGGAACGAATCAGCAGATGTGTATCTCTTGCATGCCCATATGCGCTCCTTTTGCTGGCATTCTCAGACACTAGTACAAGGCATATGTTGATTTGGTTTGTAGGATCTTGTCAAGATCTTCACAGAATCCTTTTACTCCTTCATCCTCTGCAACAGATGTTGGCACCTAAACCAGAATTATCTTCATGGTGGCCTTTTTGCTTAAGCTAATGATGAACAATGCAAGATAGGATGACAAAGCATCCCATGAAATCCTTTTTCTTGTTTTGGGGAACACAATGAAACTAAGTCTACCTACTCCTTTAATCACCTTTAAAGAAAACCTGTGGACCATTCTTCCATATAATTGTGACTTCCTTATGTCTTTCAGTTTCATTTCTAGAGATGCTTTCAATATTTATGTGGCTCAGTTCCTCTAGCAGTTTCTTACATGAGAGGGAACTTAGACACCATCTAAGCCTAGCTTCTTATTTAACAAATGAGGAATCTGAGGCCCGGTGAGGTTATGCAAATTGCTAGGCCTCCTTGGTCATTGGGCAAAGATATTACATTTTAAGCACATATGGCTTAATTAACATTTATAGATAGACACAAAATAGGTTTAGTCAGTAACTAATGTCCCTCTTTTTGTCACTTGGCCATCTTGCCTGCAGATGCAGAAGGACCCACAGAGAATAGGGGCCACTTTGTCTTTTTTGTTTTGTTTCCTGGGTTGTCATGGCCAAAAAATTTATCTCTTACTGTCCAACCTGCTGCCAATGAGCCTTTCTCCACTTGGCTAGCTGGTCCTTTTCTGGTAAGCACAGACTGTAGTCAAGACCATGTAAAACCCTTTCAAACTGCTATAGGACCTGCCAGAGCTAACCTAGGAGGACCCAGGGTCATCTCCATATGACAATAATTCACCAGAGTAAGATTTTTTTATGGCAGCAATCAGGAAGTAGAGGCAGAAACATTTAGTATCTTAATCTAAAATGTAAAGGGGAGAGTTGGAATAAAAACAAAAAAATTAAAACCCCAGAAAAAACTGTGCTAAGGTTTAATAACATCTGGATCCTGCCCTCATTGAGTTTAAAGTCTAGAAAGATGATGTGATACACATATGACCATGATATAGCATGAAGGATTTAGTGCTGAGGACATTTTAAGAGAAGTGTTCAGGATCATACAGCTATTAACTCAGCTGTTATTCAAATGCAGGTCTTCTTGACCCCAAGTCCAACACTTTATCTGCTGCCCTAAGCTGTGTGTGTGTGTGTGTGTGTGTGTGTGTGTGTGTGTGTGTATGTTTTGGTGAGGCAATTGGGGTTAAGTGACTTGCCCAGGGTCACACAGCTAGTAAGGGTTAAGTGTCTGAGGCTGGATTTGAACTCAGGTCCTCCTGACTCCAGGGCTGGTACTCTATCCACTGCACCACCTAGCTGCCCCAAGCTGTTTATTTTTAGTGACATACATGCACATGGGATTCAATGGTGTCTCTTATTGCTTTTCTTTGAAACTGTAGCCTTTGAGACTGCAAACAATTTTTTCCCCCTGAACTGAGGTTCTTTTTTTTTTTTTTTGGTATGGCAATTGGGGTTAAGTAACTTGCCCAAGGTCACACAGCTACTTAAGTGTCAAGTGTCTAAGGCTGGATTTGAACTCAAGCCCTCCTAAATCCAGGGCCGGTGCTCTATCCACTGTGCCACATAACTGCCCCCCTGAATTGAGGTTCCAATTGAGGTTATACTCCCTTGATGAAGCCTGCTTTCTCCATATCCACCCCCATGTGTACATGATACCTTCTTCCTCCATTTTACCATATACTTTGTGGTAATGCAGCCTTAGAACTTATATCACTCTTCCTTTTATCTTAGTTTTGTGTTTCTCCTATTAGTCCCAAAGTTCCCCAAAGAAGTAAAGAACCGGGGGCAGCTAGGTGGCGCAGTGGATAGAGTGCTGGGCCTGGAGTCAGGAGTACCTGAGTTCAAATCCAGCCTCAGACACTTAATACTTACTAGCTGTGTGACCCTGGGCAAGTCACTTAACCCCAATTGCCTCACTGAAAAAAAAAAAAAAGAAAAAAAAAAGAAGTAAAGAACCAAGCATTTATTATCCATCTCTACAAATAGTATTTTTTTTGGTCCTCACAACAACCCTGGGAGGTAAGTGCTATTATCATTGCTATTTTACAATTGAGGAAACTGATTTACCTAGGTCATATAGATACTAAGTGCCTGAAGTAAAATTTGAACTCAGGTCTTCTTTACTCTAAGAGTATTATCCACTGCATCACATGCATATGTACATGGTTTCAAATGCACACACACATATGTATATATGTGTGTTTTTACATATATGTTGTTGTTGTTGTTTAGTTGTTTCAGTTGTGTCTGACTATTCGTGACCCCATTTAGTGTTTTCTTGGCAAAGATACTGGAGTGGTTCATTATATCCTTCTCTAGCTCATTTTATAGATCAGGAAACTGAGGCAAACAGGGCTAAGTGCCTTGCCCTGGGTAACACAGCTAGAATTATGCAAGGCCAGATTTGAATTCAGGAAGATGAATTTTCCTGACTCCGGGTCACATATTCTATCTACTATCCACCTATTTGCCTGCTGTTTACATATATTACAAAAATGCTTACATATATTACATATATGTGTGTCTATATATATCCCCAGGCCCTAAAACAGTGCTTTACACACAGTTGGATAAATGAAGGTTTGAGTGAATATTAGTATAAATTTGAGATTTTCCCAGTTTCTCAAAATTACTGTATTTCTGATAGTTGCCACCCATTCCTATGCTATTTTTAAGAATGAAATACAGGGAAATTGTATATTTGTAACCCCATCAGATTTATACCCTTTAAAAATGGCTTAAATGAGGGTTCCCCTCAATTGGCATCCACTGAGTTTCTATTAGAATACTGCTAAGGTCGAGATAGGTTAATATATTCAGATGGGATTGAAATAACAGATGCATTGCTATTTACAGTCTAGACTTGGTGGAGAAGCCGGCAGAAAGGAGGGCATGATTTGTACAATGCATTGTCATCTCTGCAGCTCATCAGTATCAAGAGCTGACATAGGCAAGTGTTTGTCAATGAGTCTTGCTGGCTGACGTTTGACCTTGTCGTGACAGCTACTGCTTTTCTGACATCTGTTAGCCTGACATGTGGCACTGGACTCTGTTTGCAGCTGGTCTCTTGGGATTGATGTACTGTGAGTTCTGATGTGTTGTTAGTACAATTCTTATGGTCATGTTATTATGCCATGCCATTTGACATTAATGTTAGCTGGCTACTGCCTTTGCTGGACTGTCTTGCTTGATAATACATTGGTTATGTTTCAGTTGGAATGGCTCTTTGTAATGGTAGCAGACAGTAGGGGTTTAATAGTTAGATGTGGGCTGATGTCAGCACTGAAATACCTTCAGGAGAAGTTGATCTATATTCTATAACTTCAGATCACTAGAAATAGTTCAAGTTGTTGAAGGAGGGGGTGGGTGAGTGTCTGTGAATTTTAAAAGATGTTTAATTGTGAATCTTTATACGAACTTACTTCTTGGAGACAAAAATAGAGCCTTCTAAATAAATACAAATGGAGAAGCAATTTGGTACCATTGGAATGTATTGTGGTTTAGAAGATTTGAATCTTAAAATTTACTTTGAAAGTTTAATTCTGGCATTTCCTGAACCCTCTACCCTAAGGATTGGAATAAATTCCTAAGCATATTGGGAATGAGGAATGTTGTTTTCTTACCTTTCCTTCTATGCATTCTTTTCCTTCCTTTTTCCTTTCTATTTCTTCCTTTTCCTGCTTCTTCACCACCTACATCTCATCCATCCTATTGTAAATCCCCAGTTATCCTCTATCCTTGTTTAGTAAATATTCAGAAAACCTTAACCTCTGAACTAGAGTCCCATTTCTTGGTAACTCATGACCTGGATTGAGGCACAATACTTATGTTATACATGTCCACAGATACACATAAACACAAAAACCCAAAACCAAAACAAAACTTTCAGTAAATGCTTGGTATGACAGGATTGGTTTTGAGATGGTAGGTATTCTCCCCACCTCTTGCCCCCAAGAGGTTTCAGTGTATTGGCAGTATCTCATGGGTGAGCTGAGCTCTGTTATAATGTTATTTTCTGTAATGGACACCAAGACTAGGGGGACAGAACAACTGGTGAATGAATGAATAATACCTTTGATGTTGACTCACCAGGGAGTGTTCCTGCAGCTTGTAGTTGAGAGGAATTGCTTCTGCTTCAAAGCTCACATTACAAAGATGTAAGTGAAATGTGACAGAAAGAAGAGGACTTTATCCTATCTGCTGATGAATACCTTCCAGAGGATTTTTTTTTACCCCATCAGCTCTCAGCAGCATATGTGTATATAAAGGCCAGTATACAGCAAAGGTTTCATATAAGTATGCGTGTGTATGTGTGTGTGTGTGTGTGTGCGCGCGCGCGCGCGCATGTGGAAATACATGTTTGTTCCACAGAGAGGAATCTTTGGTTAATATTAAAGTAAAACTAATCATTGTTTTAATTTTTTCTTTTAAATATTTATTGGCGGGGCAGCTAGGTGGCTCAGTGGATAGAGCACTGGTCCTGAATTCAGGAGTACCTGAGTTCAAATCCCACCTCAGACACTTAACACTTACTAGCTGTGTGACCCCGGGCAAGTCACTTAACACCAATTGCCTCACAAAAACAAAAACAAAAACAAAAACAAAAAATATTTATTGGCATCTTTTATACTTAACATCATCCTTTCCCAATATATGTCCCTCTCTCCTACTTTCAGAGACTTATAAGAAAAAATGAAAATGAGGATAAAAACTCAAAACAATTCAGCCATATTAACCAAGTGTTAATACTAACCATTTCAGCAACCTATCTTCATACTACTACTACTAGCAATAATAAGAGTCATTTACATAGCACTTTAAGGTTTGCAAAGTGCTTTATATATAATACCTGCTTTGATCAGGAGCACCAACCTAGTTCCCCATCTATAGTTTTCCACTTATGCAAAGAAAGGCAGGACTTCTCATTTATTTTCAAGTATGGCTATTTTTTCCCCCAACTTCAAATTTGCAAATAGGGCAAACTAGGACAATTTAATTCTTTATTCAGCTTACTCCCTAGGAAAGAATTTTTTTTTATCTTATTGGAGAATAGCTTCAATGTCTGAGGTTTTATATATTTTTTCCAAGTCTTTTCTTTGCAAGTCAAGAGAACAAATGAATAGTGACCTAGAGCACCAGCAATTTCAACCACAAGAAGTTTGGAAAAAAATTTCTTTCTACCATTTCTTATTTTTAGAAAAAAATGTTTTTTTCTTAAAAAAATGAAGTGTCAGAGATTTAAAGGCCCCTTCCATATATCCCCTGGTGCCCCAAGCTACTCTAAAAATGTGCTTAGAATCTGTAGATAGACAACCCAGCTACTCAAACAGGGAAGAGTAGCCTGAGTCAAGCTGATTTTCAAATATACTATATTGACATTACATAGTGTTATTCCTCTAGGTGGGATTTCCAAACTGAACCCATGCTTAATGGAGAAAGGCCCCTTGGAGGCAGAAGTTCCCTGTATATAGAGAAGTGGCAGGTGGCAATCTTATTAGAACCAAAAGAAAGTAGGTCTGTGGTGTACAGGTGTGTAACTTTGTTGTTGTTCAGTTCTGTCTGACTCTTCATGACCTCATTTAGGGTTTTGTTGGCAAAGATACTGGAGATTTCTTTCTCTACCTCATTTTACATATGGGGAAACTGAGGCAAATGAGGCTAAGTGATTTTCCCAGGGTCACATTGCTAGTATGTGCCTGAGGCCAGATTTGTACTCAGGATGAGTCTTCCTGAATTCAGACCCAGCACTATATCCAGTGTAACACCTAACTGCCCAGATGTGTAACTAGCTTTGGGGAATTCATATATCAGTAGGTAGCAGATCTTAGAGCTAAAGGGAAGAAATCGAAGAATCACGGAATTTTAGAGTTGGAAGGAAACCCAGGAATCACTGAGTCCAATCTTAATAACCTGTACATAAATGTCTTCTCAAGGGGTTTGATTAGATAGTTTCTTGGAACACTTCTAGCTCTGGACCTATGCTCATATGAGTTGTCCCCAAACTGTATCATGTAGGCTCTTCTTGAATAGTTCCAGTGATGGGAGACTCATTACTTCACAAAGCATTTCCCTACTATAAATGAACCCTAGTGGCTTAAATGTTCTTCCCAATTCGGGGTTAGGATGAGGCACCAAAAGGTGCCTCTTTTGCAACTTCTAACCACTTCTTGTTCTCTTTAGTGTATAATAAAATTCTCCCTCTCTCTCAATAATACATATATAGATACACATATGTACAAATTGTATATATGTGCACATGCATATTTATACATGAATACATGTATATAAACACATACACACATACATACGGTTTGTTGGACTGGGGTATCTCTGACTCTTTGCTGAGGAGCATGTGCCCTTATGGAGAGGATGAAAGGACACCTGATTAGTCTCCTGTGATTGGAGCTGTCAGGGATCTCTATGTCATCCCAGAAAAGTGCAAGATTCCCTAAGTAAGGAGCCAAAGTCAATATCTAGTTCCATGGGATATGTACCAGTCCAGCAAATCAGAGGTAACTCCTATCAAGCTTTTCATTTTTGTAGCCTTTATGATGTTCTGTGGTTCCTTATCCGAATGGCAACTCCCACAGATAAGTTGTGTTCCCCAAGAGAGGCTGGTCACATTTCCCTCTCAGGGTTGTAGGGGTACTCAAGAAAGGTTGTGGGCTTTTTCTAATGCTATTGGCTCTAGTCCCATTCTGGTATATTCTCCACATAATACCCCACTTATAATTAGTATGTTCTTCATATCATTCATTAACTTAGTCATTAACACCCAATACCATTTAGCTAATTACTTTCAATTGGCATTTACAAAGGGATATTTGCTGAAAAGATATTGTGTAACCCAGGCTGGTCTGGGCATGCCTAATTCAAGTATCATAGAAGTCTGCATCTCCTACTGCATAGATGGGGGTAGCCTCCTTTGATTGGTTACCTGCTTCTTTAAAACTGGTGAGAGACTCAGCAGATTGTTCTTCTCCTTTTCTGGTTGCACTCTTTTCTGTTGCATTCTTTTTGTCAACTCTTATCTGCTTTGCTCAGCATGTATACACTAAGCCAGGATCTTCACAGCAGATGAGTGGTCAAAAGGGAGTGGCCAAAAAGAGCAGCTGCAAAAGGTCATTAGCTCAATCTTACCAGTTTTTTTTTTAAATTAAATTTTTTTTTGGTGGGGCAATGGGGGTTAAGTGACTTGCCCAGGGTCACACAGCCAGCAAGTATCAAGTGTCCAAGGCCGGATTCGAACTCAGGAGCTCCTGAATCCAGAGCCAGTGCCTTATCCACTGTGCCACCTAGCTGCCCCAATCTTACCAGTTTTAAAGGCAGGCAGCCAATCAAAAGTGGCTACCTACCCATGAGAACACAAACCTCCCTATTACCCAGACTAGGCATGGCCAAATCAGCCTGAGTTACAGTAAAAATGGAAGTTACAATGTATTTACTTCAAACCCCAGAGGGCACACTTTCTCCTAAAAATTACTTGTTTTCATGAGGAGAGTGGGCTCAAACTTAATGCAAATAGCTACAGAATACCTTCCTACTGCTAAGATCATGTCTGAATTCAGCATAGCCAATGGATGTGTTTTTCTCTTGATTGATCGTGATGTCCTGGTTCATAGCAGACCACCCCTCATTGGGTCTGGCTTCTAGCAAATTCTGTCATGGACTCCCATCACTAAACCTATGGTTCTCTGGCCTCTTGAATTTCATAAAGTAATCCTGTCTCTGATACTCCTTCAACTAAGACTAGAATAAGGGACAAGCACACCAGGACAAATTCCACCTAGGTGTGATCTGGCTACATAATGCCCTACTGGAGGAGGAGGCTCCCCACTCAGAAGCTTAGAGAATTTTGTCCTTTTAACTTGAATGCAGTTAGGAAACCTAGAGGGTGATATGACTCATTACTGCATTCTGTATTGACATTCCATTTCAGCTCAGCAGCAAATCAAAAGACTCTTCTTAGCTGTACAGTAAGCAAATAAGAAATGGTTTCCATTTTTTGCACTTTCTCTAAAGTTTACGTGAGGGATCGAATCAGGTAGAGCATGGTGAGTATGCTCCTAAAGACTGGGTTCTCATTGGCAAATTCTCCATTATACACATTTTATACACATTATATATATTTATCAGAGAAATTGGATACTGACAGGATATGGACAAGATCATCAGATGGACAGTTGGATGAGCCAGTAGGTGTAAAGGGCCTGAGGGGTAAAGCATGGTATGTGAAAGATGGCAGCAACATAAGTCTATCTTAGCAGTTTTTTTTCCCTGGAAGACTTGTTCCACTCTGAGAAATCTACTACTTTCCACAAGAAAAGCTGCTCCCTTGAGCATGTTATCATGTAGCTGCTTATTTCTGTTGGCAAGCATTCAAGCTTCCTATGTTTATAGGTATTGAAGCTATTTGTGCCAACCCAGTCTACTCTCTCTGATAGATTGTGACCTAGTTGAGAAAGGTGAATGGCAGAGCTAATGGCTGAAAAGGTTTTCAGGCTGAGGTTTCTCAGTCTGCCTTCTATATTAGTGTTGGAATTACTCTGATGAGGAGCATCTGGTCTACTATTCTTTACAGCTACCAAGGGATTGGAGTGGTGGGACATATATGCTAACAAATACTTTGTTTTTGGAGAGAGAAGAGCAGCAAACAGAATAGGAATCAAAAGAAGAGATCAATGTAGCAAAGCAATGTGACAATTGGTGAGGCAGCTGTCATGAAATGAACTGAATTCTAATATCACTCTTATGTTAGGGGGAGTGATAATAAGCAGATTCTAGATGGAGTGCTTTTGAGGGCACTGGTAAGGTCCCCTGCTGAACAAAAATACTTCTCCCTTGTTCATTGATGTATGAAATTCTGGAGTAGATTAATAGCTTTGTCTTTTGTTAAAAATACAAATAACTCTGGTGGGGGAAACAATAAAGTCTTTATAAATTTTATTTATATCTTATGGCTTTGTTTCACCTCCATTTCCAAATATATCCCTTCCCCTTCTTGTACCTAGGGAGCTATTCCTTGCTACAAAGAATAAAAATGAAAAATAAAATAGAAGCAGTTCTGGAAAACTCACACATCGGTTAAGTCCATGATATAGGCAATGTTCTATACTCATGTTCCTCCACCTCTGCAAAGAAGGGAGGGAGGTGTTTTCTTATCTCTCTTTGGGGTTAAACTTGGTTATTATAGTTATGTAGCATTTAGTTTCCTTTTTTGCCCTTTCCAGTTAAAATTATCATTATTATATATGCAAATATACACATATGTATAATTTTCTAGTTCTGCTTATTTTACTTTGCATCAGTTCATCTAAATTTTCCCATACCTATCTGTATTTTTCATATTCATCTTTTCATATGGTACTGTAATATCTTGTTATACCAAAATGCCATGATTTGTTTAGCCATTCCCCAATCAATAGACATTTCCTATGTTTCTATTTTTTCTTTTGCTTCTATATAAAGTGCATATATCAAAGTGCTATATTAAGTCTTAGAAGTAATTTACATGTCAATGTGGAGGAAATAGTCCTGGGAGGGACCTTAGAGGTTTTCTGGTAAAGAGCTGTAACGTAGGAAAAAATGACCAAGGTTTTTCCCTAAATCACCAAAATTTGGGGGTCATAGACAGCATTTACTCTCTTCTTTGACAATATAAGATTAGCACTTAATTACCAACAATAATTAAAATAGGAAACCAAGATGGTAAGTGCTTTCTTCCTCTGTCTACAGCATTGACATCTTTGGGGAACGTCCATGCATTAGAGATATTTTGCTAGATCCCAGGGCTATGTAATCCCCCATCCCCAATTTAATTTGACTTTAAAAGCTGATTTAAGGTTGTTTCATTACTTTTTCTTTGGGCACAGAGACACAAACACACATACATAGAAGTGTGAAAATACATGTTAGTTATGACTGTGTTTTGGACCAACTTTTATCTGAAGAATGTATTACTTCTGTACAACAACTTCAACAAGCAGTGATCCAACCCCAGAAGATCCAATTTTTAGAGCAGGTTTTAATAAAAGAAAAAGGGAAAGAACATCACCAAATACTTACTGCCCTGGGGGAGGAGCTCCCTGAAGAGAAAAAAGTCTTAGAAAAGGGATATTGGGACCAAGCACTTGCCTACATCCATATTTTGTTCTTTCATATATATCTACACTTTTCTTGTTGGCAAACATACATCCAATCAGTGAAAATCCAGAAGATTGTCTTAAGATATGTCTGAAACAAAACAATAGGGAACTCAATTTCTCTTTGGTTAGCACACATAGATTATTCACGATGATAACATCTCACAAACATAGGTATTCCCTTATGTTTACAAATCACTTGCCTTACAAAATCCTGGGGAGGAGTGCAAGTATTGGTATTTCTGCTTTACAAAGAAGGAAATTGAGGCTTAACAAGATTGTGTCTTGTCCATAGTAATAAGATCATAGTATTTTAGTACTGGGAAGGATCTGGGGGATTATAGTCCAACCATTTCTTCAAACAACAAGCAGTCAACCATTTTTTAAGACAGGTGCTGGGCATACAGAGTAATAATGAAATAGCCTCTCAAGGAGCTTATAAACTATCATTTAAAATTTTTATAGATAAGGAAATAGATGCTCAGAGAGGTGAATTGATTTTGCCCATGGCTACATAGCTACTAGGAGGCAGCATGGAATGGTGAAAAGAGAGAAATCCTATAACTCCAGTATACCTGGTTTCAGATCCTGCCTCTGATTCACATTGGCCTTGTAACACAGCTGGCCTACATGTGTCCCACAACACTTCCCAGTGCAGAGGAACCATATTAAAATGTAATTGGCAAGGGGAAGCTAGATGGTGCAGTGGATAGAGCACCGGCCCTGGATTCAGGAGAACCTGAGTTCAAATACAGCCTCAGACACTTAACACTAACTAGCTGTGTGACCCTGGGCAAGTCACTTAACCCTAGTTGCTTTACCAAAAAAACAAAAAAAACAAACAAAAAATTAATTGGCAAAAGATTAACAAAATAAATAAAAATGCGATAAAACATAGATAAGATTGCATTTTAAAACTAAGTAAATATGCAGCCTGTAGGGGTCTTTATATATTATTTGATGATCTCCATTTCTTTTTGAGTTTGACACTACTACTCAAGATGATTCTCTAAGACTATAAATTTCAAATAAGGTGACACTTGCCTATACTAATGAAATCACAGTTCCAAATCCTATCTACAAAGCTACTATAATAAATGGCTAGGTCAGGATTCAAACCCACATCTTCTGGTTCCAAATCCAGGGCTTTTCCACTACATAACAGCTGAAAACAACTTATATTTGCTTCTTATCTATATCTGAAAGGTCCATAGCATGTTTGTGTCAGGTTGGTAAATTGAAGAATTTGCATGTATACCCTTGGGATGTTGATTACTAGCCCACTGGACAAAGTAATAGACTGAGAGCCTTTAGATTGGAATTAGGAATATCAGTCTTCAAAGGCCACCTTGGGCACTTCCTAGCTATGTACTCTAGGAAGATCACTTAACCTCACTGGGCCTTAGTTTCCTCATTTGTAAAAGGAGGGGGGTTGAACTACATGAACTCTAAGGACCCTTGCAATTCTCAATTTCCGATCTCAATTCAATGACCCAGGGGTGAAGAGGAAGGAGTAAAGAATCATAAGAAAAAAGAAAAGGTAGATTTTGGAGGGAGAAGGAGATAAGAAAGATGAGCTAAAGAGGAAGACTGAGCAAATAAGAGAATAAGCAAGATTGAAGAAGTCATGTGACTTCAGAAAGCTGCTACCTGCCTGTAAATATTTTCTTTGAGTTTGACACTTTCCATTTCTTAAAAGAGGAGGTTATGGAGTTAGGAAGATTCATCTATGTTCCTGAATTCAAATCTGGCCTCAGACACTTATTAGCTGTGTGACCCAGGGCAAGTCACTTAACCCCGTTTGCCTCAATTTTCTCTTTGCAAAATGAGCTGGAGAAGGAATTGTCAAACCACTCCAGTATCTTTGCCAATAAAATCCCAAAATGGCATCATGAAGAGTTAAAAAAAAGAGAAGGTTATATGGGCCTAGAATTGGGGGGTAGGAAAGAAAGGAGAGAGAATAAGATATCTTTACCATAGTCTGGTTAAGTAAGAAGCATGGACCCACATGTGTTTTCTTATAAAACCATCACCCTTTTTCAACAAAATGAGAGCTGATTTGTCCTAGATAGTGTTTCATACATAGGCTGTTATGTGAGGGGGGGAGTAGGGGGGATACAAGCTTAATTTCAGAACTACTTATGGGAAAAATAACTTTTGGGGACTGTTCTAGCTTATGAATTCCTTGCCCTTTGCCTCAAGTTTCAAATTTGCTAAAGTGCAGCCAGATTTTTCTGTTAAGTAGAGCCTGGAGCCCCACTTAGAGAGTATGTCTAAAGGGAGAACATCTGGGTGGGCTGAACTTATTTTCTTTTTATTTAATTCAATCGATTCAACCAAGCAGCTCTCACAGGGATGCTGAAGCCAGAACCAAGGCATTATTTTTTATTTGAGCTCTTGTACCAAAGAGCAAATCTGCATGTTTCTTCTGCTAATGTGCTTTCCAGATGCTACACATTTTGCTCAGGCAGGATGTCCCTGTAATTGAGATAGTAACGATAATAATAATTTTAATTTTTATTCTTAATTAAAGTTGTGATCACTTGGGTTTTCTGAAAGTGAGAAACCTCTGACAAATCAGCAGAGTGCCAAAGTTCTTGAGCAAGCCAAATGTCATGTGTGGGGAGGAAGGAGGAGGGTTGGGTGGTGGTGGGGTGGGCAAAGGACTAGGGAGGGGAAGATGAAGACATCCACCTGAGGCCAGGAATTAAGCTAATGAGGGAATATTGATATTTTTCTTCCCTGACCCCTGGCCCTGTTGAAGGGATATCAAATCTGATACTTAACACAGGGCTTGAACTGTGACTGTGGCATTATCAGGTCCTGTGCTACGGACTGAATCTTTTTTTGTTTGTTTGTTTTTTGTTTTTGTTTTTGTGGGGCAATGAGGGTTAAGTGACTTGCCCAGGGTCACACAGCTAGTAAGTGTCAAGTGTCTGAGGCTGGATTTGAACACAGGTCCTCCTGAATTCAGGGCCAGTGCTTTATCCACTGTGCCACCTAGCTGCCCCCTGCCCCCCCTCCCCCGGCCGACTGTATCTTATAATGTGGAATCCATACCTTTGTCCTCCACTTTCTCCTCAGCACAATTTCCCCACATTGTAGGTGCATCAAAATGTTGCCTCTTGAATCATACTATCCTGGCTGTAGATATGTTAGTGGACAAAGAGTTAAAGACTCCCTACTGTTTATTAAATCTTTGTAGGTATTGTTTTCTGGGGTGGGTAGCATTTGAAGGGACATTGCAGACCTATGATTTCATCAGTGTAGGGAACTAACTCCTTGTGAGGAAATTCCCTTCACCTATGCAGATGAGCAAAGGTTAAGCAACTTAAAATTTTCCCAGGACATTCAGAGGTTAAGTGACTTTCCCAGGATTATACAGCCAGTATGCATCAGAGGCAAGATGATTCCAGGTCTTACTGAATCTAAGCCCAGCTTAGGCATACTGCCTCTTAAGGGTATTAGCTATCATTGGGCATCACCTAAGGGTATCTTCCCAAGATTGAAATTCATTGAGCCATGTCATGTCGGGAGCACTCAGTTATCTCAAATTGTCCCCCCCAAATTTCCCTGGGCAAATGTCGAAGTGATCAAAGCTTGCCTTTTTTTTGTGTGCACCATCCTTCTACTCAGGCATCTAGTGGTATCTCTGTGTTGTGCCCTAGAAATCCAGGAGCTCCCATTTGATCAATAAGATCCCGGTTCTGGATGAGGCTGTAGGACAACAAGAAAAGAAGGAATTCAATAATAAGTAGGTTAGCACAGCAGGTAGGAACACTAGAATCTGGAAAATCCAAGTTCAAATCCTGCTTTAGACACTTAATTTGCTATGTGACCTTGAACAAGTCTATTCCCTTTAATCTCTCTCAGACTCAGTTTCCTCATCTGTATAATGGGAGTAACAAGGCTCATATGAAATAACATACATACAGAGTCTTGTAAACCTTAAGGTGCACATACATTGTTATCTAGTAATTTTTTGGTTATATCCAACTCTTCAGGATCCCATTTGAAGTTTTCTTGGAAAAGATACTGGAGAGGTTTGCTATCACCTTCACCACCACAAATGAGGAAACTGAGGCAAACAGGATTAAATGACTTGCCCAGGTATCACATAGCTAGCAAGTGTCTGAGGACAGATTTTAACTCAGGAACCCAAGTCTTCCTGACTGCAGGCCTAGCACTCTATTCACTGAACCACCCAGCTGCCATATAAATGCTAGTAGCAGTTGAAATGTTAAGGCTAAAAAGTGATCACTTACAGAGAAAATGGAGTCCTAGTAGCACACATAATCTTTTGTTCTAACCATGAACTCCTTCCCTTCTGAACAAAGTAAGTGAACACATGTCTTGGACGCTTTTCTTTTCACTTAGGGACTAGTTTTTCAATGGGAACTTTAGAAGAATTAATAAGATCCAATTTGATAGGGGAATCAAAAGACACACATTCATCTGGAACATCAGAAACTTTTTGGATCAGTGGACAAATATAACTTTAATTATCAGGAGAGAAGTTTGTTTCCTAGTTTTTTGTTTTTTGGGTTTTTTTGGTGAGGCAATTGGGGTTAAGTAACTTGCCTAGGGTCACACAGCTAGTAAGTGTTAAGTGTCTGAGGCCAGATTTGAACTCAGGTCCTCCTACATCCAGGACCAGTGCTCTTTCCACTGCACCACCTAGCTGCCCCCTGTTTCCTAGTATTTTGACAGAGCTGAAAACACCTACTTTTAAGATGGAAATGCCATTGGGACTTTTCTGATCTGTTTTTATTTGGAGCAGCACTTGGTTTTATAATACCGGATTCATTTTTCTTGCAATGGGCAGTGGGTAATTTACTTTCAAGACGTAAGGTTATACTTAAACAAATATTAAATGAAACACAGACTCAGACAATGTTTGTTTCCCATAATTGACTAGAGTCATGGTATCTCTCTTCAGGGCCTAAGGTCATTTCAGGCTCTTTCACAGGTTAGAGCCAAGTCTTGGCCTTGCTGGTAGAAGAGGAGAGTTTCCACTTTGAGTGGAAAAAGAGTAGAGAGAAGTGAAGAAGAAAAGAGTGAAGACTCCTCTTGTACCAGCAAGCCCAGGATTTAGCTCATCATAGTTTCTGGCTCTTACCATCTCCCTTCTTGGTCCAGATCTTCTTTAGACTCTTTCACTTTCCTCTGTTCTGACAACCCCTCCCTGTACCCATTCTAGGCTTTTAAAAGGAGTTTTACAACAATGCACTAACAGGAAAAAACATAGTAGGAGAAAGGGAGATTCAGAATCTGAACCAGAGAGTGTTTTAACATTATAGAAGTTATAGCACTAATAATAATAGCTAGCATTTAAGGCTAGGTCCTGACTAGTTCAAATAATGAAACCCCCAAAGTGGTTGCATGTACTTAAGTTGGAACTATTGGAAGTTATTATTATGTAAAATGTGGTCATTGCTTCTATCTCAGTGGAAATATACAGTATGAATTTTAATAACACTGCTACTTCAGGGAATTAGTTATTCTCACTAATCTAGACCTAACTGTATATAGTACATTAAGGTTTACAAGCCATCATAATGGGATACAATTTATAATACAATGAATTCGAACAAAAAAACCAAAACAGAACCTTTGTGAAGTAGGTAGTAAAAGTATTGGGAGTGGGGGAAGGAGATAGGAGCGATCAGATTGTAATGTCATTACATTGGGAACTTGCTATAAGGAAACTCTTACTGATGAGACAGGTGACACAGTGTCTATATAAAGTATTGGGCTTTGAATCAGGAAGACTTGAATTCAAATCGGGCCTCAGACACTTACTAACTGTGTGAGCTAGGGCAAGTCACATCCTCTGTGTGTCTTAGTTTCCTTATCTGTAACACAGAGAGAATAATGGCACTTACCTCCCAGGGTTGTCGTGAAGATCAAATAAAACAATAATTATAAAGCACTTACCACAGTGCCTGACACATTCTAAGTGCTATATAAATGTTAGCTATCATTAGCTATCAACCCTGATTGATACTTGCTACTGTATTTTTATCCCTATTTAATAGCTATGGAAACTGAAGTCCACGGAAATTAAGTGACTTGCCCAAGGGTGTATAGTAGAAAGACTCAGAGACAGGATTGGAACACAGATCTTTGCCTCTAAGTCAAGTCTAGTGCTCTTTCTAATAATTATTTTTCCCCCAAATAATTTATTACATACCTTTTATTCTATTTAGGACTCTAGGAATATAAAGATTAAAAAACCCCAACAAACACACAATCACTGCCCTCAAGGATGAAAAAAGCATTTGAGAGGGGACCTGGATTCAAGTTGTGCCTCAGAGGCTTACTAGCTGTGTCTCTTTGGGCAAATCCTTTAACCTCAGGGACTCAGGTACCTTGTGTAAAATGAAAGAATTGGACTACATGTTCTCTAGGGTTTCTTTCAGCTTTACATATATGATCACATGAAGTTATGACAACTTTATGCAGATAATAAATAGAATGAGAAAGATGCAGAAAAAGGCCAAGAAAATCCAATGAAGGGGACAATCATGTTCTGTTCCCATGATCATTTGTTGTATTGTTTGTCCTTCGTTCTTGAAGAGGACCATGGAAGATACCATGACTTGCAGTGAATTGGATTTAAGTGAGGGAGGGCTATGCAAGGTCACCAGCCTCACTCCTCCAGATCCATCTGGGTCCAGTATATCAGGGCAACTCGAGATAACCTTGAATGTTTTAAGGCAATTGGGGATAAGTGACTTGCCCAAGGTCACACAACTAGCAAATGTCTGAAGTGAGATTTGAACTCAGGTTCTCCCAACTTCAGGGCCAGTGCTCTATCCACTATGTCACCTAGCTGTCCTATTTCCATGATCAAGACATGATCCATAGAGGGGCAGGCACAAGAACTGAACTTTAAAGACAGAAAAAGATTTCCACAGGCAGAGATAAAGAGGAAGTGCATTATAAGTGTGTAGAGAAGCTTGTACATATCCCTGGAGCTGGGAGAAATCAGGACAGAATTTAGGGATAGCTATTAGTCTTCCTTTCAGAAAGAGAAAAGGTGTGAAGGTAGAAGGGGAACGACATAAAATGGGACAGAAAGGAAGGCTGGAAGATGGAGGAGTTGGTATTTTATCCTGTCTGCAATTTGTTCAGTAGTTTCAGTTGTTCAGTTGAATCTTAGAGACCCCAATTGGGGTTTTCTTGGCAAAGATATCAGAGTAGTTTGTCATTTCCTTCTCTAGCTCATTTTACAGATGAAGAAAGTGAGGCAAACAGGGTTAAGGGACTTGCCCAGGGTCACACAGCTAGTAAATGTCTGAGGCTGGATTTAAACTCAGGTCTTCTTTACTCCAGGCCTGGGGCTCTGTGCCACCTAGATGTCCTGCTATAGGGAGCAGTTAAATGCTTTTGAGCAGAAGTGACATGTTCAGACCTGGGCATTAGAAATACTTCATAGGCTGATCCCTTTCCACCTTTCCAAATCCTTTTATACTTTCCTCCCCATCCATGTACTCTATGATCTAGTTATATTGACTTGCTGTTCCTTTCCCATGTCCCTCCATGTTCAGTATCTATGAATTTGTTCTGGCTATCTGACTAGCATGGAATACTTCTCTTCTTCACTTGTACCTCACAGAATAGGCCCTGGCTTCCTTTAGGACTTGTCTCTCTATCACATCAGGAGAATTTCCTCCCCTTCCCATTGATAGATTTCAGGTGGGCCCTTTTCTTAACCTGATTTCTTGGAGAATAAAAATGGCTTGCCTCTTTGCTTGTCCTGAAGTCAGGCTGTCCTTCTAACACTTTCTTTATGTGTGTGAAGTGATTTCTGTGCTCTCTTGTCCGGATGATCTGTTCTTATTTTTTTTTAAGTTTCTTTTGTCTTTTTTTTCTTTTTGCTACAGGGCAATGAGGGTTAAGTGACTTGCCCAAGGTCACACAGCTAGTGTCAAGTGTCTGAGGCTGGATTTGAACTCAGGTCCTCCTGAATCCAGGGCCAGTGCTTTATCCACTGTGCCACCTAGCTGCCCCTGTCTATTATTCTTGAATAACCTCTGACTTTCTTCTCTCAGTAGTGGTAGAAGAATCCTTCTAACATCCTCTTTGTCCATCTCCTCCAACCAATCTACCTCACCTCTCTTGCCAGCAAACCTCCTCCCAGCCCATTATATGATCTAAGCAGGCACATGCCCTTTGAGTTTATTCCTTATGCTGGCCACCATGTCAGCAAGCCAAACAAATCATTTCTGCTTTCTCTTTGAAACCACAACCCTCTAGTGATCCACTCAGCTACCTGTTCATTCATAGAGCTTAGACAATTGGCCACACCCTATAATCAGTCATGTTTATATAGTATTAAAAAGCATTATATTTTTTAAAGTTTATTCATGTACCTTTCTTTCTTTCTTTTTTTTTTTTTTGTGGGGCAATGGGGGTTAAGTGACTTGCCCAGGGTCACAAAGCTAGTAAGTGTAAAGTGTCTGAGGTCGGATTTGAACTCAGGTACTCCTGAATCCAGGGCCTGTGCTTTATCCACTGCGCCACCTAGCTGCCCCTTGTACCTTTCTTTCTTATTATATTATTGTCAATTCCCACAAACTCTCCCCTCCCAATAGAACCCTCTTTTGTTATTACTAAGTACAGCTGAATAAAACAAATTGACAAATTGTCCATATCTGAAAAAGTATGCCTCGTTCATCATTTCTAATTTAGCAACTCAATTCCCAGAGACAGGGTTTCATTTCACCATCAATCCTATTAGATCATTGTAGGTTAGTACATTAGTTAGAATCTGAATGTCTTTCACTGTTGTTTTCCTTTACAGTATTGTGGTCATCATGCAAACTTGTTCTATTAGTTCTGTTTACTTAATCCTGTATTATTTCTTATAAGTCTTCCCAAGTTTCTCTGAATTCTTCATATTCATCATTTTTATGTAGTCAGATGATTTATGTTCAAATCCTGTTTCTTCCCTTTACTACTTGTGGTCTTAGGCAAATTACTTAGCCTTAGTGGCTTTTAGGGAGGTCCATTTGTAAAATGAAGAGATTTTACTGCTTGACTGTTGGAGTCCCTTCCACTTCCCTGGTTACTATGCATCATGCCTTCCTAACTTGAACTATCACCTCCACCTGTCTCTACTTGAACCTAGGCTTCACTGCTGGGTCCATTTTGCTTCAGGGCAGGCCACCAGGCAAACAATCTCTCTTGCCTTTTTTTGTTGTTGTTGCTGAGTCTTTTCCAGTCATGTCTGACTCTTCATAAGCAAATTTGAGTAACTAATGGTAACTAATGGTAAACTACTGGAGTAGTTTAGCATTTCCTTTTCCCATTCATTTTACAGATAAGGAAACAGAGGAAAGCAGGGTTAAGTGACTTGTCCACAGTCTAAGGCTAGATTTTCACTCTGGAAGATGAGTCTTCCTGACTCTGCAGCTGCACTCTATGCACTGAACCACCTAGCTTCCCTTTGCCTTTTCTATCTCTTGCTTATTGAGTCTTCCCTCATTAGAATGTAACTTCCTTGAAAGCAGGGATTATATTGACCCTTGATTGAATTTGTATCCTCTAACCCTAGCACAATGCCTTGAACAAATGCTTTATCTATCTGTTGGTCATTACATTCAGTTTTGGTTCATTCATTCTTCAATCGATGACCACCCATTTTTCTGTAGGATAGTACAAAGTTGCCAGGTGAACACTGAATACCTTTCTGGGTCAGATTCTCACTGATAGAGAATAACTGGATGCTATAGAGTGGATATGATGGGACCCTTGGGGAGAAGTGACTACTTCCTCCTAGGTTCATGATACAGGAGAGAAAAGTCAGTCACAATCTGACATGCACCTATATTTTGAGAGAATAGATTTCAAAGAGTTCAGAGAAACACTAAATAGGCTCCCAAGGATTAAAATTCTACAAGGGAAGTCAGCCAGTAGGGATGGGCAACTCTAAAGAATGAAATTCTGAAGATACAAAAGAAAGCAATTTCAGTGAGGAGGAAAAACTTGAGTCATCTGAATAGACTGATGTGTATGTTCAGGAAACTAACAACTAATGCAGATTAAAGAAAAAAAGAGGATACAGAAGCAAGGACATCTAACAAGTCAAAGATAACAGCATGGTTTAGGCCTGTAAAATAATGTCGGGAATGTTAAAGCTCAGAACAAGCTGAGGCAGGCGGAGAAAACCAAGGGCAACAAAAACTCCCCACACCCTCTCAATTGTTTTTAGAAGGGAAAGGACCATTGCTTTAGGAGGAAAGGACAATGACAATTAACAAAAGAGGGAAAGCAGAGCTGCTCAATTCTGATTTTACTTATGTTTTCTCTGTTAAGTAGAATGGCTTCTGTGGAGAATGACTTCTGTGCTGAAAAGGAGACCAAAAAGGACTAACGGGGAGTTTTTAGCCAAGTGTGTAAAGAAAAAATTGAGATGACCTAGCTGCCCTTTATGATTTCAAGTCATCTGGCCTAGAAGAACTGAGTTCTTAGATATGGAAAGAATTGATGAATTCCATCATTGAGCTATTATTTGTAATCTTTGAAAGATCATGGAGAACAGCAGAGGTCGCATAGCACCAGAGAAGGGCAAGTATTTTTCTAATTTTGGAGGGAAAAAAGAGAGAAGAATAGCATCTACAACTCATAAACCAGTGATTTTGACTTTAATTCCTGAGAAAATTCTAGAGTGGAAAGAGATGTTAGTGAATAGTTAAGGAAGGAGGTCATGATTACCATGAGCCAGAATGGCTTCTCTAAGAACAAGAAATGCCAAACTAGCCTTATTTTCTGTTTCAATAGGGTTACAACACTAATAGCTTAGGGTAGTACTGTAGACATAGTAATGTTAATTTTAATAAAGTACTTTGGTGGAAATGATGGACAGATGTGTGAAAGGTGATAATATGGAATTGGTTGAAAGACTGGACCCAGAGAACAATTGTTACTAGGCCAGTGTCAGTGGGAAAAGGTCTCTAGTTGAATGGCCTGGGGAGTTATTCTTAACCTTATGGTACTTCGTATTTTATCAAGTAATTGGATAAAGATGTGCATATGTATATCAAATTTGCAGATGGCACAACACTGGTAGGAATAGATAGCACATTGATTGAAAGAATCTGGTTGGGCTAAAAGATGTCTTACATCATTTCTGACTCTAAAACCTATGATTTCTATGAGCTGCTCCAGGTTCCTGAAAACAAAATTGATATGTAGGACTATAACAAGAAGAAATTCAATAAGGAAAAGCATAAAATCTTACATTTTGATGAAAAATTTCTTTCCTAAAGGAATGGCACAAAAATTGTCCAAGTATTTATTGATAAGTACCGCTTCCATGCACATATTGCCAGAACTAGCTTAGTGTTTGAAAGGCTCCTAAGAAAAGTGTGGGAGACAAAAGGTATTAGGCTGCCTACCAAACTGAAGTCTACAGAGCTGTTGTTATGACCTCATTGTTGTAGGTAGCAATGCCATGCCAAGAAACTGAATGGTTTCCATTTGAATTGTCTTAGGAACATTCTGAAGATTACCTGGCAAGATAAGGTACCCTTTCTGGAGCTAAACAGCCACGTATTCAAACTCTACATCAGAGAGCTTAACTCTGATGGGCTGGCCATGTTGTTTGAATGTCAAATGTATGTTTGTCTAAAATACTATTTTAAAGAGAACTCACATGAGGCAGGTTCTTGCATGGTAGTCAGAAGAACTCTGATATAAGGACACTCTGAAGATCTCTCTGAGAAACTTTGGAATAAATTGAGTAATTTGGGAGATACTGGCAAAGGACTGCCCAGCATGGCATGTCTGCATCAAAGAAGGCATTGTGCTCTATGAGTGAAGCAGAATTGCAGTAGCTCCAAAGAAATGTGAGATGCACAAATTTAGAAACATGTCTACTCTAAATGTTCATATGGACTATTTGTGTCTGACCTGTGGTAGAGCCTTCTAAGCTTATATTGGTCTGATTGGCCACAATCAGACACATGGTACATTGACCTGACATTGATGTTAGGTCAGTGATGTAATTTTGGCCCTCTTTGAGAATGAAGTACGATAACCAACCAACGGCTGCCAATCATACTTATAAATACAGAGACATTTTAATAACTATTTTTTTAATATCCTCAGAACATGGACCCATGGTATAAAAAAAAAAAAAACAACAAAACCAGTGGGCCATGAGCATCCTTTACAGCAACTTTTTTTTTTTTTTTTTGTGAGCCAACTGGGGTTGTGATTGCCCAGGGTCACATAGCTAGTAAGTGTTAAGTGTCAGAGACTAGATTTGAACTCAGGTCCTTCTGAATCCAGGGCTGTTGCTCTATCCACTGCGCCACCTAGTGGTCCACAGCAACGTTTTATCGATGGTAGTTACAAGGCAGGATGGATATAATAAAATTTTACAGAATGTAGGAAGGGGGAAGTAAAAATTTATACATCAAGGAACAGTTAGAAGAAGGGGAAGACCTATATTATGTAAAATAATAAACAAGTCAGTAAACACTAAGGATAAAGCTGAAATCTGCAGACTACCTATTAATACTAGAGCCATATCCAGCTTCTTAACATGCTTATCTTAAGCAAATAGAGGTAATAACGCTGAGTCAGACATTCTCTTAATTAATAACAATCACTGGAGCTAAAGTTTGATGTCAGCTAAATTCTATGTGCTCTAGCTAGTGGTGTGACTTGCTATCTCAAGCAGATTGTGGCAGTACTAAACCTCTTATTACAGAGAGAAATTGCCAAGTATAATGGATAATAATAATAACAACAACAACAATAATAATACTTCTGTGACTGCTACTACTAAAAATAATAATAACTAAGATTTATCTAACATTTACTAGGTTCCAGATACAGTGCTAAATGTTTTACAATTATGATCTCATTTGATTCTCACAACAACCATGTGAGGCAGGTGTTATTATTATTTGTAATTGGCTATGTTTAGATCTAATCTTCTTTATTGTTTTCAATTCTGGAAGACATAATTTAAAGACACTTGCAGAGATATATAATTTAAGAACACTGTTGGACAGCTTCCAGAGGAGTTGTATTAGGGTGGGGAAGAGCTTTGAATCCATGACATATGAAAATCAACTGAAGGAACTGGGCTATGTTGGAAAAGAGAAGACTCTTATCATTCAGTTATTTTCAGTTGTGTCCCACTCTTTGTGACCCCATTTGGGGTTTTCTTGGCAAGAGATACTGGAGCGGTTTGCCGTTTCCTTCTCCAGCTTGTTTTACAGATGAAGAAACTGAGCAAGCAGGATTAAGTGTCTTCTCTATGGTCACACAGCTTGTAAATGTCTGAGGCCAAATTTGAATTCAAGTCTTCTTGACTCCAGGTCCAGTCCAGTCCAGTCTACTGAGCCACCCAGCTGGCCTAAGAGAAGACTTAAGGAACATAATAGAAGTCCTCAAGTATATAAAAAGCTGTCATGCTAAAGAAGAATTATCCTTGTTCTGTTTAATCTTGTTCTGTTTGGCTTTAGTGGGTAGAACTAGAATGCGTGGGTGGAATCTACAAAGAGGAAAATTGAAGCTTCAGGTAGGGTCAGGCTTCCGAATAATTTAAGTTGTCCAGAGTAGACTGGGCTACTTTGGGAGATAATGGATTCCTCTTCACCAGAAGTCTTTAAACAGAGGCTGGAAGGCTACTTGGTGGATATGGCATATAGGATTTCTTTTCTGGCATAAAGTTGGACTAGATGACTGCTGAGACCCCTTCCAGCTCTGAAATTCTCTGATCCCTAGCTCTGTTCTTGCTTTAATTTCTAATCCTCAGGTCACAGGAAAGAATGACTTTCTCAATTCAGGTATTCACAATGAAAAAACACAATGTGCATTATATCAATATAACATTGTGTTCCTGCCCTGACAGTATTGAGGCCAGGGTGTATCATTATAGGTTACACATCGAGGGTCTCATTTCCAGCATTGTCTCATTTCTGGAAGGTGCTATAGTCAGGAGATATAATTCTAATTGTGACACTTCCTCTTATACTCTGTTGCTTTTCCAGGAATAGAACAGGGAAGAGTTTGTAGTTCAGCATAAATAATTCACTTTGAACCAGGGCATTGAACCCTGGCCCCTTGAACTAAAATGAACAGGACTACATCAAAATGGTCTCTGAACCAAATCCAAATTGCCCCAATATTGAATTTGTTTCAAATCTTTTCTCCTCTGAACTGCCTGTCAATCCTTGCTTCAAGAAGCATCCCTGCCTATAGAATCATCTTTGTACACTTACCACTACAATTAATTCCTGTCTTCCTTCATTAATCATTATTATTAGCAGTACCATTTTAACAAAATGCTCCAATACTAATCTTGACAGTCAAACATGATGCTGGGAATAAAGATCTGGCCTTGGAGTCAGGTGGGCCAAGTTTAAGTCTTGTCACTGACACATACAGATTGGGTGACCCTGGGTGAATCAATTAACTCCTAAGTGCCTGAGGCAACTCTCTAATTGACTAGCAGTTGCTGTTCTTCATTAATAGAGGGAGTTTGCTCATCAGGAATTTCTCACATTCATGAAATCACAGGTCCATTATCTTCCCTCACTGCTCAATGCCAAATCTTAAAATTTCTTTTTCAAAGAAATAAAATTGAATTTTGAGTGAGCTTATTTTTTTATTCTTATTTTCCTTACTTGTTCTAAAGTAAGTATTAAAGGGTAGATGAAAAGTGGTTCAGGCAATCCCTTAACAGAAGGTTTCCCAGCTGGTATTGCTGCTGCCCCGGGGGATAACTTTCTCTTGCCACTACTCAGGAGACTAAATAATTCTCCTTCTGAAATTATGCCCTTGAGTCCTCTTCTAAAGGCCTCCCATAGCATGGCTAATGCACTGTGCCCACTCCAGTGTAAGAGACTCATTCAGCTCCCGAATGTACACAGATTACTTTCAAATATTACCATTTCTATTTGTGCCTATGGGTTTAATGATTGTATCTCTCAAGATGAGTCCCAGATTCATACATCTTGTTCCAAGGTCTAGCCCCATATCTCCAAATGCCTACTGCACATTTCCAACCAGATGTTCCATAGTCATCTTGATTGCCATCCTCTGGAAATTCATAGTAGAAAGGTAATAACTATGGGTGACATTAAACAGGGATGATGTCTTAGTGAAGGCAAATTTTAAGCCAGGTATCAAAGGAAGAGGAAGGCCACATGGGAAGTCTTGTGTGATGAGTGACAAAGAGATGTATCTGGCTAGATTTCAGAGGAAATGGAAGACTATGTAGTAGTACAATGCAAGTGTTGTTTCAGAGATGACAAGGAGATGAATTTGGCTAGATTTCAGATGAAATGGAAGGCCATTAAATAGAAATATGTAAATCTTGTGCTGGAGATGGCAAGATCATTTTGATTGCAATGAAGGATAATAAAAAGAAGGAAGTCATCAAGAATAAGTAGGGAGAGAAAGTAGCTTATAAAACATTTTGGAGACAAGCCCAATGATTATGGAGTTAGTATGACCGACAGTAGGATTTCTCCCATTCTTATGGCTTTAGTTACTTCAGCTGTAAAATGAATGGTTTGGACAAGATGCTATCTTAGATCTCTCTGGACTCTAAAATCTAAGACCTTTAGGAGCAACTTTAGCTTTCTGAGTCCAAGATTGACATAAAAATGATTGGGGAAGATTATTTTGGTTATTGAGGATAGGATGGAATGGAAGCCAAGAAACATTAGATTTATAAGAGTCTTGTTACGTGACTTTTAAGTGATCTAGAAATAAAGATCTGAACTAAAGTGATGGCTCTGGAGGCAAAAATACAAGGCTGGCTCTTAGGGTGAGGTGACACAATAATAACTGACATTTAATTAGTACTTTAAAGTTTATATAAAGACTCAACATATATCAACTCATGTAAGGCAGACAACAACTCTATCAGGTAGGGACTATGATTATTTGCACCATTTTATAGATAAGAAAACCCAGGTCTGAGGAGATTACATTACTTGTCCATGGCCATGCAATTTGTAAGAGTCGTAGGTAGGATTTCACTATTTTCTGATCCCAGATTCAGCATCCCCCTACCACTAATAATAGCTAATAAGGTTTGTAAAACTCTTAACATACATTATTTCATTTGATCCTCACAAAAACCTTGTAAAGTATATGGTCCAGGTATTATTACCTCCATTTTTTTTTTCAGGAGAGTAAAGAAGCAATTTAAAAAAAATTAACAATTTATTTTTTCCAATTACATGTAAAGAAACTTTTCAAACTTCATTTCTGAAAGATTTTCAGTTCCAAATTTTTCTCCCTCCCTCCTTCTCCTTTCTTTTCCCCAGTCTGATGTTATACATGCTTAATCATGTAAAACATATTTCCACATTAGTCATATTGTGAAAGAAGAAACAGAACAAAAGGAACATTGCCCCCATCCCAAGTAAAAATAGTATGCTTTGATTTGCATTTATATTCGATCAGTTCTTTCTCTAGATGTAAATAGCACTTTCCATCATGAGTCTTTTGGAATTGTCTTGGATCATTGTATTGCTTAGAAGAGCTAAGTCAACCATAGTTGACCATCATACAATGTTGCTGTTACTATGTACAATGTTCCTCTGGCCGTTAATGTTTGTCATGTTTTTCTAAAATCCACCGAAGCATAAATATTTAATGATTAGATTTGATATTTGGGGCAAAGAGAAAGTAAAATTGACTCTAAGATTGTGTAAATGATAGCCAACATAACGGGAAGTCTCTAGGACATTCTAGCCCTTCCCATCACTACTTGGAAGAGCCCACCATACAAAAAATGACCAAGAACATTTGTGTACCGCCAAGGATGCTGTCTACTGTTTCAGGGCCTAGACAATGGCTTGATTCAGCAGTCCTGTGGTCCATGTCATAACTCAGGGTTATGACTCAGGGTCATGGTGATAGAAAGACCACATGGTAAAGAGGGTAGAATGATGGAGTTGCAATTGGGAAGACCTGGGTTTGAATCAAGCTTAAGACACATAATAACTGTATGGCTAAGAACAACTCACTTGACCTCTTTGTGTCTCTGTTCCCTCCTCTATAAAATAAGGAAAAATAATAGCACCTATCTCTCAAAGTTGTTGATCAAATGAGATGTGTCTAAGTGCTTTCAAGACCTTAGGGCAATTTAAATGGGAATTAATATCATTATCTTTTAAAATTACTTTAAAGGGGGCAGCTAGGTGGCGCAGTGGATAAAGCACCGGCCCTGGAGCCAGGAGTACCTGAGTTCAAATCCGGCCTCAGACACTTGACACTTACTAGCTGTGTGACCATGGGCAAGTCACTTAACCCCAATTGCCCAGCAAAAAAAAAAAAAGAGCACTAAAATTACTTTAAAACTTAGTAAAAAGTTTGTAAGAATGCTAATGGTGCTTTGCATTGAACATTTTAAAATATAATATCAGTGTCCTGATGCATGCGACGTTATTTTTGAAGACTTCTGTTTCTATAGTTTAATTATTTTTTAAATTAATCAAAATAACACTGGATTATAGCAGGCTTCTGAATGCTATACTAGGAAAAAGCATTCAGAAGGGAAATTTCAGGGGAATGAAGCACTAGCAATTTGTCAACCTGACTACTTTTTGTAATATGACTTGACTAAAATCTGGCACTAAGTACCCGAGAAAGGATTAAAAATAGAATGAGTCTCAGTTTCAGAAAGTGAATTCCTGAAGTGTCTCCCCTGTCCTCTTCATTCAATTAATCAGTTCCGCTGTCATTTTTGAAATGGAGGTGCTATTTACACCCAGGCTACCAGACTGAATTGGAATGGAAAATCGTGTTTCCACTGGGTCATACTGCCCCAAGGGCCAGTGATTGGCCATTTCAATGTAAATCAAAGCTCACTGTCCCAGAAACAGCCTGGCCTGAGTCCTGGGAAGGGAACTAAAAGATTTAGTTCTCACTTTTCACACCATTAACAGCTAGATGAATGCTGAAATGGCCCCATGTATAAGGATTGTTTGTTCCAATTGGCATCTGGTAGTCCTACTTTGAAATCTTGAGAGTAGCATATGAAGTACACAAACTTTACAATTGTGGTTCACCAGTGTAGTATATTTCATTTCATTTATCAGTTTATAGGATTTAGCATTAGAAGTGTCTTAGGAATAATCTAATGATCTAAATGTTAGCCATTATCTTACCCAGGGTCACACAGCTAGTATCTGAGGCAGGATAGGAACCCAGGGATTCCTAACTCTAAATTTGATGCTCTTCCTTTGTAGGTAACAGTCCCTTGTACTGTAATTATGTGTGGGCTAATCTTTCCCTGACCAACTGTAGTTTAGTGACTAGAGAGCTAGTCTTAGACTAGGAAGATCTGGGTTTAGGTCCCAGCTCTCACACGTCTAGGCTGTGTGATTCTGAGCAAGCCACTTAATGTCATAGTTCCCAGGCTACTTCCTAAGACATCAGATCAAAAGAAGATGTTGACCTGAGTGTTCCTTCTACCAGTTAAATTTTAAGTCTGCTTTTAAAAAAAAAAGTTCTCCTTCTTGAGATCAGAGTTTTGTTGTATCTATTTGAGTTATGCTTAATGCTCCATGCCCCCCATATACCTTATTTGTGAATTGTATCAAGTTAGGCAACTAGATGGCATAGTAGATAGAATTTTGGACTTGGAGTTAGAAAGGTCTGGGTTCAAATTTGACCTCAGATACTTATTAGCTGTGTGAGCATGGGCAAGTCACTTAACCTCCACTGGTCAGTTTTTTCAGCTATAAAATGGGGATAAAATAGCATCTACCTCTTAGGATTGTTATTTGGATAAAATTGGATAATATTGGTAAAGTGTTTTGCAGATCTTGGTGTTATATAAATGTTTATTATTATTATTTGCTTAATAAATGCTTATTGCATTTTGAGTGAGTGAGTGAATAAAAGGACTAAAATGATTTAGTGATGATGATACTCTCGATGCTTTTCACTTGAATATGGGCTTTGAATTATTTTTCTAGCAGTGGATATTGGGTTCCAACAATCCCAAATTTCTCCCTGAAAAACAAATACAAAATAAAACCCTTTTTTGGTCACATCAGTATTCTTCCAGTAATGTTATATAGCTGTGAATTCTAAAATTCCACAGTCTATGAGGAATCAGAATGGTGGGTGGACACAAAGGATGACTGAGAGCTACACCTTGGGTGTAAATAGTTTGCAGCTTCTTTTAGAATCACTCTATTTATTTATTTGTTTGTTTGTTTGTTTATTTATTGGTGGGGCAATGAGGGAACACCCATTTTGATGAGGTTACAAATCTACTGAAGAACTTGAGTAAGATGCTGGGATAGGCAAGGTACATTGAAGCAGCTAAATAGCAAAGGGACATTTATACAACACCTATTATGTGTCCAACTCTGTGTTAAGTGCTTTGTACCTATTGTCTCATGTTATCTTCATAACAACTTTATGAGGTGGGTGCTATTATTATTGTGATTTTACAGTTGAGAAAACAGAGGCAAACAGAGATTTGCTTAATCTTTGTAAAGCACCTTGAAAACCTTAGAACACTGAAGTTCTATGCAAATGCTAATTCTTCTTCTCCTCCTCCTCCTCCTCTTCCTCTTTCTCTTTCTCTCCTTTCTCCTCCTTTTTGTTCTTCTGTCTGGCACACAGTAGGCATTAAATAAATGTTTGCTTACCAAAATTATGAGTTCTTGATGTTGCTTTTGTAATTATCATTATCAGTAAATGTCTATCAATCAGCTCTGATTATGGAGCACTCTTCTACCTTCTGGGAATACCAAGAGATATGAAACACAATTCCTGCTCATTCCTATTTGGACTCAAAAAATGTTAAGTCTGGAAAGGAAAGGCCTCTAGAGCTAATGTAATCCAATTCATGAATACTTCCCTCTTTTACCCACTTTGTATAGAGAACTAAGCTACTAGTGTACAAAGAGATCATCTAACTTTCTCCAGAGCCTAGGTCTCATTAAGGGCACAGACAGGTCTAGAATCCAAGACTTAGGGCTTCTATCTATCTATCTATCTATCTATCTATCTATCTATCTATCTATCTATCTATCTATCTATTTATTATTTATTCATTCATTTATTCATTCATTCATTTATTTTTTACTTACATACTTATTTATTCACTTACTTATTTACTTATTCATTTATTTATTTATCTATTTACTTATTTATTTATTCATCCATCCATTCATCCATCCATCCATCCATCCATCCATCCATCCATCCATCCATCCATCCATCCATCCATCCATCCATCCATCCATCCATCCATCCATCTATCTATCTATCTATCTATCTATCTATCTATCTATCTATCTATCTATCTATCTATCTATCTATCTATCTATCTCTGTTTTGTGGGGCAATGAGTATTAAGTGACTTGTGCCCAGGGTCACATAACTAGTAAGTGGCAAGTGTCTAAGGCCAGATTTGAACTCAGGTCCTCCTGAAGCCAGGGCCAGTGCTTTATCCACTATGCCACCTAGCTGTCCCCAGGACTCTTATTTTAACATCATTCCCACTACACCAACCCTGGGGTTAAGACCTTCAAGACAAGGCAGCTTTAATTAGTTTAGTGATTATTTTCTTGGAATCAGTAGAGAGGATCATAGTCAATCTTCCTGACTCAAATTTAGAGAAAATGATTTGCTTCCTAACCGTAAATACTTGTGCTGACTTAGATAATTTGGCAAACATTTCTTAAGCACCTGCTGAGTATAAGGTACTGTGTTAGTGTTTGGGATACAAACTAAGAAATAAAATGGTCCTTTCCCTTAAGAAGCTTATATTCCCTTGGGGGGGGGGACTATGGGGTGTTCATGGAGCACTAGCACCTCTGGTGTGAGGGCTTGTCAAACCCTTTTCAGAGGTGCTCATCCCCCTTTGGTGTCCACCTGTCATCCAACTCTCACCTGTGCTCCAAGAAGCTATAGCACGTACAGTGGCCACACCTTGTTAAAACTATCTCAGTAGATGGGCTAAACCAGGTAACTGACAGACCTCAAACCCATCAGTGAGTTAGGGGGATGTCTACTTCCAGCATGTGAAGACTTTTTCCATTGGAATGGGGAGATGGGAATAATTTGTTTCAGTGGCCATACAGGTGGCTTAAAGCAGGCACTGTGGAGAACTTAGAGTTCCGTCAGACATTGAAGACACCAAGGTCATTTACTGCTTCCCAGGTCATCAGTAGTCATTTTGGTTTTGTCTTGCGACTGGCCTTTGATGATTCTGAAAGAGAGAGTGAGATTGGCAACTTTGTGCAACTTTGCCTTACTTAAACCCAATTCACATTCAGGTCAAGACATCACCCCATGATGTCACTGGTCCTCTTTGAAAATGAAGGCTGAACAATGATGATTCTAACTGGGGCATGGGGGGGTGGGATACAAAAAATATATAAAATGTACAAAAAACAACAAAGATAATTAGCACATATATTGTGCTTTAAGGTTTGCAAAACATTTTACAAATATTATCTTATTTGATCCTCACATAACCATTTGGAAGTCAGTTCTATTATTATCCCCATTTTACAGATGGAGAAACTGAGTCATGCACAGGTTAAGTTACTTGCTTAGGGTCACACAGCTAGTAGATGTCTAAGGCTAGATTTGAAATTTTGTCTCCCTGACTACAGGTATATAACTCTATCCTCCCTGCCACCTATCTGCCTAGTAAAGATAAAAACTAATTTAATGAGGAAGAGAGTGATAATAACTGGGGGTAAGAAAAATCAATATCACTTCTCACCAATGCTGCCCATGTTCTTTTTTACCCACCCATCAAGGTTGGCTCTTATATCCATGCACATTTGTCATTGTGCTGCCACACAATTCACTGGAAGGATGATTAGATTTGGAGACAAAGGATCCATTGATGATACCCTGACTTCTTATTTTAGTTCATGATTCTCGTCAACTATGTCTTAAGCCCAAGCAACCAATTGATCAAAAACATTCATTAAATGCCTACCATGTGTCAGGTTTGGTATTAAACAATACAAATACAAAGACTGAAGTAAAGCAGTTCCTGCTCTCCAGGAGCTTACCTTCTTCTAGAGAAGACAACAAGTACCTGTAGAAGAAAGTACGTAACGTGTAAAAAGTTAATAAAAGATGCTTGGGGAAAGGTGGGCATTGACAGCCTGGGTGGGGATAGAGGGTCAGATATTGCTCCATGAAGAAGATGGCCCTTGATCTGAGTCTTAAAGGAAATCAGGGATTCTAAAAGGTGGAAATGGAGAGGGTATTCATTATAGACATGCCAGGCTATAAAAGAATGGAGACCAGAGACAGAGCATCAAGTATGTGGAACAACAAGTAGGCTGATTTGTCTCGACCAGTGAGTATATGGAAGAGATTAATGTGTAAGGGTTTTGGAAAAGTGGGACAGGGTTAAGCTATGAAAACTTTTAAATGCTCGATAGCAGAATTTACATTTGGTCTTAAAGGCAAAAGGGAGACACTAGAGTTTATTATGAATATTTATTATGAGTAAAAGGGTGACAGAATCAAATCTGAGCTTTAGGAAAATCACTTTGATGGCTGGGTGGAGGATGGATTAGAGCAGGGGACAATCTTGAAGTAGGGAGACCAAATGGGAAGCTATCACAATTACCTAGGTAAGAAGCAAGGAGCATCTCTTTTTTTGGGGGGGGAGTGGCGGAGCAATGAGGGTTAAGTGACTTGCTCAAAGTCACAAAGCTAGTAAGTGTCAAGTGTCTAAGACAGGACCTGAACTCAAGTCTTCCTGAATCCAGGGCCAGTGCTTTATCCACTGCACCACCTAGCTGTCCCCAAGGAGCATCTCAATGAGCATGATGACAATATAGTGGAGAAAAATATTGTGAAGATAGAAATGACAAGATCCAGTCTTATTGTATATGCAGGATATCAGATGAGTGAAGTGTCAAGGATGACTCCAAAGTTTCATACTAGAGTAACTGGAAGGGTAATGGTGCCTTTGACAGAAATAGGGAAGTGTGGAAGATAGGCAAGCTTGGGAGGAAGGATCACACATTCTGTTTTGGACATGTTGGTTTGAGATGTTCGTGGAACACCCAGTTTGAAACAGTATCTAATAAGCAGTTGGAGGTATGTGACTATAGCTGGAGATACTATGGCTGGTTTGGGGGTCACCTGCATAGAGGGGATAAATGAACCTATGGGAGATGATGAAGTAATGAAATGAAGAATATAAAGAAAAAAAGGAAGACCTGGAACAGAACTACACAGTTAGTGGGCATGATATGGATGCTGAAATAATGAAGAAGACTGAAGAGTGGTCAGATAGGTAGAAGGGAAGCCATAAGATAACAGGGCCAAAGAACCCCAGATAAGAGAGACTATCTGGGGAAAGAATGGAGTTGGATAGTGTCAGGTGATATAGAAAGAGTACTGATCTAAATGGTAACCGGAGAGAGGGCAGCTTCAATTTTTTTCTATGCTACCCAAGACCTGCAAGTACTGTTAGAACTTGCTAAATGTTGGCACCCTGGGAAAACTCTAGTTGCCCTTCCCTAATTCCAACTTTACCACTTATGGGAAGCTTATGCCTAAGGAAAGCCATACTCACCTACCCTTCAGATGTTCTCTTCTATGCTGGACAACTGTGTGAAAAATATTCTTTTACTAGTCATTAGATAGTATAGAATGAGATCCTTTTTTTTCAAATGACATTCAAATACCTTCATATGTATGCCATTCTATTGAGGAACTTCAAGGAAAGGATGATGGAACCCTTCAAGGAGGATGGTAGAAGTGTGTTGGTGGACATCTGTTGGCTTCATCTGGTCCAATTTACTATTGAATAATATAGCCAAAATATTGGGAAAGAGATGTCCCTTGTTTAATGTATTTCATTTCTATATTAAAATAACAGAGGAATCTCCTCAGGGCATTTAGAGATTTTAGTCATGCCTATGGAAGTTCAACAGATGTAAGTCCCCTTTGCCATTGAGTATACCATAAGTGTATTCTAAGCCAAATGACATCCAGTCAGAAACTATGCATCTGTTTCTTTTCTGTAACAATTTCCCAAATAAGATTTGTTTCTCCTTTAAAAAGAGGTTTCCCTGGCAACTAGGCCATGTGCACATGATCAGAGCAGTTTGTCACTTTTGAAGTTTGACTTTCTGACAAGGCCATCAGGCTCAGTGAGTTGAAGAAAACAACACACAAACAAATGTATTACTGAAGGTACACAAGTCGGGAATTACAAATGGAAGCTACATTCTGGGTGATTGCCTATGGACATAGTAGAAACAAACTTGATGGGTTCACTGATCTCCCCCATTTCCTGGTTCCCCACCAGCATCACCCTCCCAAGTCAGTAATATGTATAAATGGATTATGTGAAAGAAAACAGATGTGAAATATTCTTAAAGTGGCTGAATTACCATAAAATGTATTCTGGGAAATGGGGTAGGAGGATATACAGAGAATGGGAGGCAGCCAACCACCCCAACTATATTAGGCTTTGACATTAAAAATTATATTTTCTATTTTTTATATTTTCTGGGGTTAATTTAAATAAATGTTTTATTGATGGTCTTTTTTTTTTTACATCATTGTTACTTCTCAATGAAACCTCTCTTCTTCCTCCCATCCTCCTCTCCAATTGACCCCCTCCCTTATAGGGATTTTTTGAATAACAAATTAAAAAATTGTCATGTTTAACAATGTATATATTTGGTTTTTTTCTCTCCAAAATTTAGTAATTAAAAAATAAAAAAACAAAACATTCATTCTTGGAGTCAGAGACCCTGGGTTCAAATCCCAACTTTGATACTTATTATCTGTATAGCCTTAGAATGGTCACTTAATCTCTCTGGGTCTAACTTTTCTCATCTGTAAAATGAAGGGATTGGGCTACATGATCTCTGAGGCCCCTTCTAGGCTCTCCATAACCCTATTATCTAGTGTCTCTTGCCTAATTTCCAGATTGGCTTTTCTAGCTCCAACTGCCCCCTCTGCTACTTTGCTCTGTGTCCTGGCTAGCAAACTCTCAGTCTCCAGAATTTCTCCATTCTAGTCGGTTTCCCAGAATGTATTTTCTTCTTAGTTCCTATCTCAGGTCAAGTGAAGGCAGGGAATAAGTGAGGGAAGGGGTCAAGGGAACAAGGAAGAAGTTATTTTTATTTTTCAGGAAGACTACAAACTTCATTTTTCTCTGTATCACCATGTCCTAGCATAATGCAGTGACTGACTGCAAGTGCTAAGGAAACGTGAATTGATTGATTGATTGATCGGTTATTATTATCTCCAAGCCTTTCCTCCCCCAGAAGAGGGGAGTGAGTCATTACCTTGTAAATAGTAGGTGCATAATAAATGATGAATTCAAATGTGATAGAATGAGCTCTCCAAGGAAGGGAGAAAAGCATTTATTTACCACTTACTATGTGTGATAATAACATTTATATAGTGCTTACTATGCACCAGGTACTGTGCTAAGCACTCTCCAGTTATTTTATTTGATCCTCTTGATAACCCTGGGAGCCAGATGCCATTATAATCCTTATTTTGTAGTTGTGGAAACTGAAGCAGGCAGAGATAAAGTGACTTGCCCAAGGTCACTTGGCTTGTGTTTGAGGACAGATTTGAACTCAAGTTTTCCTGAATCCAGACCCAGCAATTTATCTACTATGCCACCTAGTTGCCTCTATAGCCCAATTTACATCAGAGATCTTTAAAAAACATACCTGACATAGGCCTTGCTATAGAACAGGAAGGAAGAAGGGAAATAGGGAAAATGTACACAGGAAAAAATTCTAATCACAATGAGTTTGTTTTCTCAGTCTAATGGGATAAGGTCAGTTTCCTAAGACAGAGCCATTTGCCAAAGAGCACAATGTACTTGTACATCAAATACTAATGATAAACTTTCTTCTACTTAAACCCTACTTCAGAGAAAGTATTTGCAGAGTGCTTGGATGTGGTTGGTATAGTAGGAGCTATTATATGGTAAAAGAGACTTGGTATTTTCATTCAAAGAACTTATACTTTAAATAGTTTTGATGAGAAGAAAATTGGCTTTATATAATACTTCAGCATAGTAATAAAGGTCTCGTTTTTGTCCGTGTTTACTGGAAGAGAGCATGAGTAGATATGTCATAGGACTTTTCCACTCTTTACATTCCTTAGATCCATCTGCATTCCTTAGGTCAGGAGAGATCCTGGTATGCTGGAGGACGGGTGGGGTAATGGAAGAAACACTGTGCTAGGAAGCCAAAAAATCTCGATTTTCAAGTGGTGGCTCTATCAGAATGCTGCAGTAGAAAGAACACTGGGCCTGGCTTTGAATCCCAGCCCTGACCTTTGCTAGTGGTGTGACCTTAGGCAAGGCTCTGGGCCCCAGATTCCCCATCTGTACAATGAAGTGGATGGAATAGATGATTTCTAAGGTTCTCTCCACCCCTGAGTCCTTTGATCTTAGCTGGGTGACTGGTCAAATTATTTAGCCCCTCTGAATCTCAGTTTGCTTATCTGTAAGATGATGCCAGACCATGTAACCTCAAGATCCTTCCCAATTCTAACATTGTACATTACTTTTCTACATTAATTCTACATAAAAACTAATCTAACATTAGACTCTGATTGATTATAGCAATTACTTTTGATTAGGTCAGAGTCAGTGACTTCCCTAGTGTAGTCAGTATCAGATAACTATTGTTCTCCATGAATCCTAATGTATTGGGGGATTCTGGCTTAGTTTGAGCCATACCTTAGTAAAATGCATTATGATGTAGTGGAAAGTCTGGTCATGGAGTCCAAAGGGATAGATTTGAATAAAGGGTTTGCTAGTAAATGCTTAACAAACCAGTTCTCTGAGAAAAAACAAACAAATTTTGGCAGGCTATACTTTTAAATCTAATTTGCATTGTCACCATTTTCCCTATTGCTTTCTTATGTCTAGAGTAAGCAATCAAAAAAAGAATAAGTCAAGCCCTAATTTTTAGCATTTGTCAAGTTTTGAGGTATAAATACTCACACTGAAAAACTGAACAATCAGCTCAGTTTGGAGTTGGCTCTAGCATACTACTGTTTGGAGTCCTGGCCTTGATGTTTACTAGCTATATAACTGAACAAGTTATATAGGCAACTTGCCTAGGGAAAGGAACACCGATTTTAAACCTCTGCTGTCTTGCGGCTATACTCATATATTGGAAAGGCTTCAGGAGTTAACCCCGAGGAAAAATCAGGAGTTGGAGTCCCTTAGGCAGTTGGATGTTGGACATCCCATCCCTCTGGCAACTCCTGCGGCGGCACTGGTCCCAAACTGTACTGGCTCTGCCTCTCCTTTGGATCCACCAATGTTAAGGAGAGGGAAAACCTGCTGCATGGGCAATAGCTTGTTTTCCATATTGATCCGCCCAGGCCAGTGCCCTGGAGAGGACACTCCAGCACAGCCACACTGTGGCCTGTAGCTCTTCAAGGCACTGATCCATGGTTGTCCGTGACTGACGGAGGCCTACTACTACTACTAACTGGACAAGTAAGCTCACCTCTTTGAACATCAGTTTCCTCATGTGAAAAAAGGGGAGCATTATAGCTGGAGTGGCTACTTCACTGTGCTGTTGTAAGGAAAGCAATGTGTAAATCTGGAAGTGGTATAAAATTCTGTGTAATTTTTATCCATTTTTTTTGTTAGAGTGGTTATGATTGGTTATGTACACAGAAGCTTTCAACTCTTTCAATTTTGCCCCTACTATTTTAAATGTGGTCCTTACATTTTTTCAAACAAACTTTATTTCTCTCTCTTTTTTTTTTTTTTAGTGAGGCAATTGGGGTTAAGTGACTTGCCCAGGGTCACATAGCTAGTAAGTGTTAAGTGTCTGAGGCCGAATTTGAACTCAGGTCCTCCTAACTCCAGGGCCGGTGCTCTATCCACTGCGCCATAAACTTTATTTCTACCTACTGTTTTTATATCACAATTTTCTGCAAAAACTCTGCACCTCCCCAGAACTCTATTAACAAAAGAAAACAATCAGGAAAAAAGAAAAAGCCCAGTAAGTAAGTAGCTGTATTGAACACCATTCTACTCTAATAGTCCTCTACCTCTTGGAGGTTTTCCTCACCATTTCTTCTCTGGGCCCATTACTGGTCTTTTAAGTACTCATAGTTCAGCTGGGAGAAAATTCTTACCTAAACAAGGGATGGAGATAATCATCAAAGATAAAATGGACAATTTTGATTGCACAAAATTGAAAAGCTTCTGTGTAGGCAAATTAAATGTATTTAGAATTAGGAGAACAATTAATTGGGAAAAATTTCCATGTAAATTTTCTCTGATAAAGATCATTAATATTCAAGATATATTAAGCATTGATACAAACATATCAGAACAAGAGCCATTCATCAATACTTGAGTAGCTAAAGGATATGAATGTGTGGTTCTCCAATGAAGAAAGGCAAGTTATCAACAACCATATGAAAAAATTCTCAAAATCACTATTAGCTAGAGAAATGCAAATTATCATAACTCTTAGGTTCCACTTCCTACCCCATCAGATTTGCAAAGATAACAAAAGAGAAAAATAGTAATTATTAAAGGGGCTGTGGAAGGATAGATATGCTAATCCACTGTTGATAGAACTGAAATTTGTATGAACACCTTTCCCCTTATTTCTTGTAGCAAAATAAATACTTGTTGTCTGCCTGCCTGACAATAGTATCATTTTATATTACTACAACAATTGTCCAGCCATTCTCCAATTGATGGGTACCCACTTAGTTTCTACTTCTTACATGATTTCAAATTTATATCCAGAATGGTAGGACTAATTCACAATTCTGCCAACAACATATTCATATTTGTCTTCCCATAGCAATTTCAACATGAACTGACCTTTTTTTTTGGTCATCTTTTCTAATTTCTGAAATATAAAATATAGCTACAGTTGTTTTAATTTGCACTTTACTATTAGTGATTTTGAACATACTTATGATATATATGATCACTTATTTGCAGCTCTTTTGAAAATCATGATTGCCCAAATCTTTCAAGCATGAATCTATTGGAGAAGGGTCCTAGGCTTATACTTGTGCATTATTTTTGAAATATTTTTGTCTCCCTATCATTGTTTTAGTAATTTACTCTTATTAATATAATTCACACATAAAAGAAAAAGGACTCTTGGTTTTTCTAAACCTTGATAATGAATGATAAAGTGCATAGATCTGATTTCTATCCTCTCAAGCCCTTCAACATATGAGGACTGAAAGCAAAAGGGAGGCATCTGGATGTTTCTGTATCTATTTATTTATATGAGATATTACATAGTTTTCATGTAGAATGGGAAATTTATAAACCATCTTTCCTTATCTGCCTAATTACCAAAAACAGAGAGGAGTAAAAAGGGACAGATGGGGAGATAAAAACAAAAGGAATAGTGGTCTGAAGAGTCAATGTATTCCTGAAACCTAGATGTTTACTTGATATATCAATTGTGCACATATATTTCACTTGTTTTCATTTCTCCCCATTCCCTTTCCTTATTTCTGAAGACCAGTAGCTTCCCTATTTGTTGGGTAATGACATTGAAAATCTAATTATGTCACTTCTATCTAATAAAGAAGTATAAGATGGTGCCCAGCTCCTCATAGTTGGGGCCTGAAAGGGCAGAAATCAGAGCTTTCCATTTTATCATTCATTATTATTATTATTATTTGCAGGGCAATGAGGGTTAAGTGACTTGCTCAGGGTCACATGGCTACTAAGTGTCTAGCGTCTGAGGCCAGATTAGAACTCAGGCCCTCCTGAATCCAGGGCTGGTGCTTTATCCATTATGCACCTAGCTGCCCCATCATTCATTATTAAAGAAACAGAAGGAAACAGAAGCAACAGAAGGCTGAGGCACATTTCAAGAGAAAAATAGGGTTTGGTGATGAAAAAGAGAAATGAGCAAAAAGTTATTAAGTTTGAATCTATATGATTTTAATATTGGTGAAAATTTTGACTAAGTGAGAGGGAAGTTGGAGTGATATCGGGCAACTGTTTTGGGTGGAAATTTGGATCTGCTGAATATGAGGTGAAACATTGAAGTCCAAGAGATGTCCAAGAAGCAATTGGATAGGAACACCTGTGACTCAAAAAAGAGGAAAAGACTTGGAAACCATTAGAATAGAGGTGATCACTGAAAGTATGAGCCTAGATTGGATCTCTGAATTTTGAAAATGAAGGTCAGAGGGCAAAGGGCTGAACCTGTAGAGATAGATACTCATTGTTAAAGCAAGGGGAAGGTAGGAAAAGGAGCCAAGGAGGCAAGAAAGAGTGTCTAGACTAGTTGGGGGGGACCAAAATGATTTAATGTTACAGAAACCAAGGAAGGAGACTTTCAAGAAAAGGAATGACCAAGACCATCTAATTCAATGGAGAAATCAAGGGGAAGAAAACATATTTGGATTTGGTGATTAGGATATCACCAGTCAGCTTTAATAGAGTAGCTTCAGTGGAGTCAAAGAATGAACAGTAGAAGATTGAAGGTTAAGAAAGTGGAGAAGGAATTAATTTAATTCAATAAGCATTTATTAAGTAGGCTGTTTGTGTCATGGGCCATGCTAGGCTTTTTTGCATAAAGACAAAAATGAAATAGTTTATGCCCTTAAGGAACTTACATTCTTTTTTTTGGCTTTAGGCAGTTTATTTATTTTATTTTTTCTAATAATAAATATTTTTATTTATAGTTTTGAGTTCCAAATTCTATCCCTCCTTCTACCCCTCTCCTAACCCCTTCCTGAGGTGGCAAGCAATCAGATTTGGGTTATACATGTGCAATTATGTAAAACATTACCATATTATTCATTTTGTACAAGAAAACTTGAATAAAAAATGAAAGAAAGTGAAAAATAGCATGCTTCAGTCCATGTTCAATCAATATCAGTTCTGTCTTTGGAGGTGGATAGTATGCTTCATCATCGGTCCTTTGGGATTGTCTTGGATTATTGTATTGCTGGGAATAGTTGTCATTCACAGTTCTTCATCAAACAATATTGTTGTCTCTGTGCACAAAATTCTCTTGGTTCTGCTCACTTCACTATACATCAGTTCATACAATTCTTTCCAGGCCTTTCTGAAATCATCCTGCTTGTCATTTCTTATAGCACAGTAACATTCCATCACCATCATTTACCACAGCCTGTTTAGCCATTTCCCAGTTGATGGACATTCCTTTGATTTCCAATTCTTAGCCACCACAAAAAGAGCTGCTGTAATTATTTTTGTACAAATAAGTCTTCTTCTCTTTTTTTTGGGATGTCTTTGGGATATAAACCTAGCAGTGGTATTGGGGGATCAAAGGGTATGCACAGTCTTACATCTCTTTGGGCACAGGAACTTATATTCTACTGGGAGAAACAACATATGTACAGATAAGTAAACAAAGTATATATTAAAAGTAAGTACATGGGGGCAGCTGGGTGGCACAATGGATAAAGTACTGGCCCTGGATTCAGGAGGACCTGAGTTCAAATCTGGCTTCAGACCCTTGACACTCACTAGCTGTGTGACCCTGGGCAAGTCACTTAACCCTCATTGCCCTGAGGGGGGAAAAAGTAAGTACAATGATTTAATCGTGAATGGAGTGCTAACAACTGGAGGAATCAGAACAGGCTCTTGTAGAATGCAGCATTTGAGCTGAGACTTGAAGAGTTAGTGGCTCCAAGAGCAGTAAGAAGTGATGAGGGGCTTGTATTCCAGATATGAGGCACATGCAAAACCAATTAAGCATTTAAAAGGATCATAGGTATGGAGCTGGAAAAGACCTCAGAGGTCATAGACTTCAGTCTCTCCAGTTAAATGGAGAGAAAAAAAATGAAACTCCTTGAAACTAGATGACTTGTTTGGGTCTCACAGGTGAGCATCAGAGGCAATATTTAAACCTAGGCCTCATGACTCCGGAGTCAGTGGTCGATCAGTCAGTCAGTCAGTCAGTCAGTCAGTCAGTCAGTCAGTCAGTCAGTCAGTCAGTCAGTCAGCATTTATTAAGCAACTCCTTTGTGCCAGGTACTGTGTTTAGCACTGAGGATGCAAAGAAAGGTAAAAGACAGTCCCTACCCTCAAGTAGCTCACAGTCTATTGGGTATTGGGGGGAGATAATATGAAAGAAAAGTATGTATAAATATGCAATATACAGGATAAATTGGAGATAATATAAGGCACTAAAATTAAAGAAAATCAGGATGGGCTTCCTGTAGAGGGTGAGAATTTAGCTAGGACTTGGGAGGCCAGAAGGCAGAGATGAGGAGGGAGAATGCTCCAACCATGGAAAACAGTCAGTGACACTGCCTAGAGCGGAGAGTGAAGAACAGTAAGGAGGCTAGTGGATTATAGAGTTCAGGGGAGAGGTCAGGGGAGATAAGGTGTTAAGACTAGAAAGGTAAGAGAGGGAAGGTTGTGAAAGACTTTGAATGTCAAACAGAGGAGTATATGTTCTTCTGTATCACACCTTTCTAATTGTCAGTGATGAGAAATGAAATCATCTTAAAAAATAACAAATTGGCAAAAATTCAGACTTTATGTTGTGTGATACAATCTCCCCCAGGATAGTTTGCATGAGATTAATTAATCACATGTGAAGTGGGCTTCACAAAATCCCATCCCATCTACTGCATAAATTGGCTGGAAAAGGAATTTGACCATGACCACCTGTTTCTGTCCTTGTAGATCATCAAGGACACAGAACTATTATGATTTTTCAATAGCATCAGTGAAACCTGACTTCCTAAAGGGAGAGAGAACCTGCTGTACTTTTTTATGGGTAAGCTGATTGAAGAAATTGGAATTGTACAGTTTTGAGCTTCAGTAAATGTCTCCCATAAGAAAGAGAGCTTTTCATCTTCCTCTAGTTCCATCTTTGTAAGCTATGCACTTGAACAATGATTCCTTGTGTTTGGAATTCTTTTAGGCCCACACAGACTACTGAGCTGAATGTCATTAGAACCTCTAGAACGTGCATACTTTTCAGTGCCCTCTTTCTCCTACACAGTCACATGCTGACTTTAAAAACATCAGCACACTTATATAGTAGCATTCTCTACAGCATGGATAGCATATCAGAGCCCAAGACACCCAGATGACCTATCTGCGGGGCTTTCTTAACACATAACAGGTAATGAGATTCATTATGTTGGTGGGGAATACGCTTTGAAAAGGTTGCAAGGTTATTTTTGAAATGTTTCCATTGGAAATTTTCTTTTTCAGGCTTTTGTGTTGATGAATTAAATAGTACTGTACTCTTTAGAATCCAAAGACTCTGAATAGTATTTAATGAAGGTGACCTATATTTAGAACACAATATTGATTAGAGGAAAAGGTAGCCCAGAAGGGGACAGACAAGTTTGTCTATTACATATGGCCTTGTTGATCAGTAAAATTCATACCAAAGATTGATAATTGACAAGATAAAAAGTCACAAGTTTAAAGGCAGGAAAAATCTTAGGCTATATAATACATGGATATGTGAAGGATCTGTGATTTCATTCCATCTGGGAAACTCTGTGTGGTAATTTTCTCCAATAACGTTGATCTCAACTGGTGTATAACTTAGTGACTAAATTCTAAGGAGTTTCCTGAGACATATAGATTTTTGAGGGGGTGGGGCAATGAGGGTTAAGTGACTTGCCCAGGGTCACACAGCTAGTAAGTGTCTGAGAATGGATTTGGACTCAGATCCTCCTGGATCCAGAGCTGGTACTTTATCCACTGTACCACCTAGCAGCCCCCAGAGGCAAATAGAGTTCAAAATTTTTTTTTGGCATATAGAGTTTTAATGACTTCAGCATCGAATAGCTATTATTAGAAAATAATTGCTTTTCTTACATGAGAAAATTATTGTTGTTGGTCAGTCGTTTTCAGTATTGTCCACCTCTTTGTGACCCCGTTTGAGATTTTCTTGGTAAAGATACTGGAATGATTTGCCATTTCCTTCTCCAGCTTATTTCACAGTTGAGGAAACTGAGACAAATGGGGTTAAGTGAATTGTCCAGGGTTATATAACTAGTAAGTGTCTGAAGCCAGATTTGAGCTTAAAAACATGGATCTTCCTGACTTAGGTCTGGTATTCTACCCATCATACTACCTAGCTGCCCAAAGGACAAAATTCTTTGGTTTAAAAAATATTGATAACTATCCTCCTTATTTTTTTAAAATAAGATACCAATACTTCTATATATTATGGGAAAAGTGGATAGACTGGGAGTTGGAAAGACTTGGGCTAATATCCCAACTCTGTCACTGACAAGCTGCTATTAAATGGACGAATCACTTAACCTCTCTGAACCTTGCTTTGCTTAATTGTAAAATGAAAATAATACTAGCTATAATACTTACCGCATGTACATAAAACTGTAGATCTTTAAAGTGAAATATAATAACAGTTTCTATTATTTCTATTGCTATTGTGGTACTGAATGCTATTTTTGTTTCTTTAAATACTCTGAATATTTTAAAAATCCTAACTTATTTTGGAAAAAAATAGTTTTACACTGGAGAATTGGAGAATATTAAAACTTTATGAAATGGAGATAGGCCTTAATTTTTAATAACTACTCTACTTAAATCTTTTTCTTGGGAAAGAGTCTGAATTGTGGTTTCATAGGTGTAGGGAAGTCTTAGTGAAGAAACTCCCTCCACAGATGCAGATAAAGATTATGTGCCTTGCCCAGAATCACACATTCATTAAGTGTTTGAGGTGATACTCTTCCAACTCTTCCAGACTCAGGCTAGTCCCTCTAGCTAGTAGGGGATATTGCCTTTCAAAATTAAATCTATATCTACCTTGAACTAGGTCAGGAAAGAGATCCTAAGAACTTTTTTCAGGTATCCTGGTTCCTCTTTTAAATTTTCACTTTGTCTTTTAAAAAACTTTACTAAATGAGGTTAATTTAATATATTAATTGTATAGTTTTTTGCCCTCATGTATTTAGACCCCTCTCCCCATACATACCACTGTCAGGAGAAAATAGGGAAAAATATTTTCTTTGAATGATTTTCTATCCACCTTTTAAATATTTCCCACTAGGAAACAGGAAACCTAGCTGACTTCAGAAACTTCAACAAGTATAATTTTCTTGGTCCCTGCAAAAGACTGGTAGGATCAGAGAAATAGGTGAAAGTTGCAGAGAGGCAGATAGACAGGATGTGAAAAGCTTCCTAATAGAACTCTTTTGAATATGAACAGGATACTTCTGTTTCTATTTTAGCTTCTGCCTCTAGAATATACGGGCAATTTTCCCTCACAATCTCTTGGAGGATGGTGTCTAAGCTCTTGTTTTGGTCATGGTTTTCAGGTAGTCCAATGATTTTCAAATTATCTCTCCTAGATTTATTTTCTAGGTCAGCTGTTTTTCTAAGGAGATATTTCACATTGCCCTCTATTTTTTCATTCAATTGGATTTGCTTTACTGTGTCTTGGTTTCTCATAAGGTCACTAGCTTCCATTTGTTCAATCCTAATTCTTAGGCAATTATTTTCAGCAGACAGTTTTTTAATCTCCTTTTCCATTTGGCTTTTCAAACTGTTGACTTTTTTCTCATGACTCTCCTGCATTGCTCTCATTTCTCTTTCCATTCCTTCCTCTCTTTCTCTACATCTTTGTTCTCTCTCTCCTACTTTCTCTTCAAAGTCCCTTTTGAGAGCTTCCATGGCCTGAGACCAGTTCATATTTTTCTTGGAAGCTTTGGATGTTGGAGCTTTGGCCCTATTATTATCTTTTTCTTCTGAGGATGTATTGTGGTCTACCTTTCCCCCAAAGAAGTTTTCAATGGTCTTCTGCTTTCTCTGCCTACTCATCCTGTCTTACTATTTCTTGACTTTTTACTCCTTCTAAAAGTTTAGCGCTGCTTCCAGGACACACTGTTCTCACTATAGCACTACACCCAGGGGGTGATTGGGCTTTTTCTCAGCTTTCCTGGCTTGTGAGTAATCACAGTCGCTTTCTCTTTGACCCGGAAACAGAAGTCTGATTGAACTCTGATTCTCTATGGTCGGAAGCTTGGCGTGCTTTTACCCCTCCCCCACTGGGCCACCACCACTCGATTCAGCCCACTGGTTCAGACCCAGGGTGCTTTGCCCCAACTCCAATAGATACGGCCTCCACTTCACCCTGGCCTACTGCCGGTCGCCCTCACCAGTCCATGATCGGAGCCTCAGAAGCTGCTGGTGCTGAAGACAATGACATGTGCTGGAAGCAGTGTCCTTGGCTGAGTCTGGACCGCTCACTGAGCTGTTCAGCCTGATCTGTAGGTGATCAGAATTGCCCTCTTTTTCAGAGAAATAGTCTCACTCTATTCTTATGTGCATTAGGCTGTTCTGGGTTTTTATTTTTACCGCATTATTTGGGCATGAATGGACGGGTTTATTTGGAGCTTGTGGGAGTCACAGCCTCTCCTCCGCCATCTTGGCTCCGCCCCCGAACAGGATGCTTCTGGATGTTGTGGGCTCCCTTTCCTTGGAGGTCTTCCACCATAAGTTAAATGGACACTTGTCAGGAATGTTGAATTTTTTTTGTTTTGTTTTGTTTTTTGTTTTTGTTAAGATACAGGTTGGACTACATGCCTATTGAAGTCTGTTACAACTCAGAGAGTCTATAAAGACATAGGGCAAATATAAAGCATTGTTAACTACTACCATTTGGAATGGGGAGGAAGTTAGCACTCATTGTTCTATCCTTTTGCACTTCTCCTTTCCCTGTCTTCTTACAAAATCTACCTCTTTTCCTATTTGTTCTGGGATAAGTGTTCCAGGTTATTGGTCTTTCCAGTGTATTTCTAGCCCTATACATAGGGAAGGGAGCCTCAAGTACTTATCTGGAAAAGTACTTGAACCCCACACCTGATACTCAAAAGGAAATGGTACAGGTAAATTCCCCTTTTCAATCACTTGCGACTCTCCTCTCTCAATACCACTTTCACAAATATGCATGCAGCCTTACTTAAAGCAATTTTCTCTCAGCTGTGGGGAGCTGCTGAAAAGGGAGGAAATGGTAGCTCTCAGTTTTAATTAACTTTGCCACTGACTACTGACTGTGTAACTATGGGTAGAATCAGTGTTCTTTATAAAATGGAAGTGAGACTCTCAAAGATTAATGAAGGTCACTGAGGAACCAGATGCCAGCCTATAGACCGGGGCCCTAATGCTTTTAAAACTGACCTTATGCTATCAATTTAATGTGAAAATATTTTGTGGCAGGGGAGGGGTAGAGAAAATAGTGACTTCAATGATAATGTGGAGGAGGTAGCTTATTAATTTTGCTGTTGTCTTTTGTGGTTAATAGTGCTTATGAAATTCTTTGAGATATTTAAAGATAGCAACCATTTTTATCCTCAATTTTGATTCTTCTGAGGTTGCAGTGTTCCATGATGCATAACATCACCAGGAAAATGGGGATAGTGACTAGACTTGTGATTTCATTCATTTGGAAACTCCCAGGTGAGGAAACTTCTTCTGTCAATGCAGGTCAGCACCTTCTTTGCAGCTTAGAGAGTTGCCTAGAGGTTAATTGACTTGCCCAGGGTCATACAACTAGTAAATATTTGAGGCCAGACTTGAACTCAGGTCTTCCTGATTCTAGGCCCCCAGCATTCTTGTGACTGTACCACCTCAAGATGTAGGAACATGGTCAAGAATTGCGTGGGTTGAGAAAGTGTGAATGGGTTGAAATCTCTAGCAGATGAATGAATATCTCTCTTCCTCACCCCACACTATTAAAGATTCATGAATAAAAAAATTACCTAATTCAATAAATATTTATTAAGTGATTTATATACAAGCCATTGTGGTAAGTCTATAAACATTTACTGTTATGAACAAAATAATTCTATTCTTTTTTATTTCACATTCCTTTGTGGTCCTTGTTCCATAAGATAACAGTTCTTTTGTTTTAGTGCTAGTCATTGCACAGGAAGGAAAAAAAATCTATAGTTAAAAATAACTCCTTTCTGACTGGGAAAGGTTGAGGAGTGTGTGTGTATAATTCTTATGGAAATGAATGCTGGATGGACACAAGAATCTCTGGGTAATATTGTGTCTTTTTTTCTACTTAAGAACCACACTACAACCACAATGCTGATTGACTAAATTGAAAAAAGTCTTTTTAGTACTGCCTAGATTATCCTGCTCTATTCACCTAGAGCAATTGATTTTGGAATTACTGGTTTCTGATCTCTTTTCTGCGTATCCTTTCTTAGAGAAACCTCAAAAGAATAAATTAGTTTGTTGATTGGATGATAGTCTGGGGCAGCCAACTGATTGGTAAGAGGTGGAAGGGATTACAGTAAAACCTGAATGGAGTGCAATCTTTGTCATCAATCCACTTATGGTCTGATTTCCCTCCCAAAGCCTCCTTTCTACCTTAATATTCCCCCTAGCATTTAGAATCTCTCACTAGACACTTAGTATATACTATATGTATTGTGATCCTTTTTTTTTTTTTTTTTTGTCTAAGATGGAACTTTTGTTTGGCTTCCTGTAGAATCAGTTCCAAAACCAGATATATTCTGCCTCTCTCAAACAGAAGATTCTTAATGGTCCTGTCATTTTTCTAATCATTACTAGACTTTTCCTAAATATTATACTAGGTACCCAGATTCATTCTATAACAGATTTCACATTAGTCTCTTCCTTCCTCATGGACTCAATCCCATGTATATGGGTATTTAGAAGGAAGAATATATTTAATTTTGAGTAAGAATTGGTCTGTTCTTCTTTCAGGCTACTCTGCTTTTGTCAATAGATAGTTCAGAAGGAGAGTGGTTCAGGCCAAAGGTGGTAAGAGTAGGTTTTACATCATAGTTCAACTCTGTAAATTATGCTAGAGCTATGCATTTTGTATCAGGATATATGAAAATCCAATAATCAACCTCTTTAGAAAGTTTCTTCAATCAATGCTCCTGGGATGGTTGGTTTGATTTGTTTGTGCCAAGTTTTTCATGGGCTTTTTTTTTAATCCCTTTACTGCTTCTTCCCTGCCTTGTTTAATGAAGTGATACTAATTGTCATCTTTTGACATCCTTCTTTGTAATATTTGCAAATGGGCTTGTACTTTAAATTGGTATTGCTCTTGGCTGCTATGTTTTTTTGAGGGTGAAGAGGTCAAGTGCTTGCTGTCTGTGGAAGTTTGAGGACTCTTTTGACCTCCTCATTGTGGCCATTATGTTGCATTAGCTAAGCTTCTCTAAGAAATGATAATAATTAGATTCAATGGCATTACTTATTTCTTAGAGTTAACAGTACTTTTAAATAATTTAAATTTGACTAGAACACATAATTGTGTCCAGTGCCTTCTTTGTCCTCCTCCCCCCAGCCAATTTGGGATTAATTTTGATCTTTGACCTAACCATTAATTATACATAGCTCATTTTGAGACAACCAAGTTTGCAACCAGTTGTTTTCTGCATGTTAGAGGAAATTTCTTTTATTTTTCTTTTTTGGGTGATGATATTTGGTGTAACTTAAAAATATTCAGGATATAGAGGAATGATGTTTCTGGGTAATCTATAATATTTGGTTTCTTTAGTTTCTTAGTATCCAAACAATATTTTTCAAACTACTTTCTATTACTTTCCTTGTCCTCACTTTTGCATTGAAGTCACTATATGCCAAAGAATGATTGGACTTAATTTGTAAGATCTTGTCAAGCCCTTTGAAGGATTTCTTCATCTTCTGCAATGACTACTGGCACCTAAGCCGCAATCATCTTTATGGGTGACTCTGTTTTTCCTTCTCCTGAGCAAAGCAAGGCATGCTACAATTGAAAACATTATGGATTTGAAGTCAGAGGACCTGGATTCGAATCCCAGTTTTGTTAATTACTCTGTTGCCTCAGGAAAAGTATTGCTGTGAGCTTCAGCTCTTCATCTGTAAGATGAAGGGGTTGGACTCAATGACCCTAAAGTCCCTTATAACTCAAAATCTATTATCTTCATATTTCTTACTGTTTTTGAGGTCACTATGAAACTTACTCTACCAACTCCTTTAAAACCCTTCTTGTAAGGCTTTATTTCACTGGTCAGTGGAAAAATATTTTTATATTTGGAGTAATGAATAATATTTTATGAACAACCTAAAAACTATGATCTTGGGACATTTTACCCTCATTTTCCACCCCTACCACATTCACAGTAGACACAGAAAAGGCCTACTGCTACACAGGATTGAGAGACATTTTATATTTATACCTGTTTTGTGGGTCACCATGGCCATGGAATTTATAACCTAATGGCCAGCTGATAATATAATAATAATAATTATAACCAGCTGATAACTAGCCTCTCTGTACTTTGATTGATGAGTTCTTAGGAAATATACAATATTTATTACCAAGACTGTAATTGAAGACCTGCACTCTATTAACAGGGCTTTTAGAAAGGTAAGGTCCCCTCCATTCCTTTGATAAGGCATCAGAGTAGGACTTTTGTGGACTGAATTGCCAACATTTCTCTAGTGAGCTTTTCTTATTGAATGAAGGGGTCAGCGAGGGTGGAAATTTAGGAACTCTGAAAGCCAGGAAGTGGGGAGAGGGAAAGGAATAAATGTTTATATAATACCTATTATGTACCAGGCACTTTGCTAATTCCTTTTTTTTTGGTGAGGCAATTGGAGTTAAGTGACTTTCCTAGGGTCACACAGCTAGGAAGTGTTAAGTGTCTGAGGCCGGATTTGGACTCAGGTCAGGATTTGACTCCAGGGCCGGTGCTCTATCCACTGCGCTACCTAGCTGCCTCAGTACTTTTACAAATATATTTTATCTGATCCTCACAACCACCCTGGGAAGTAGGTGCTATTATTAGCACCTATATTTTACAGTTGAGGAAATTGAGGCAAAGGTTAAGTGACTTATCCAGAGTCAGACAGCTAGTTATATAACTGAGGCTGAATTTGAACTTAGGTCTTCCTGACTCCAGGGAGAACACTCCATCTATTGTCCCAACAGCTTCTCGTACTGTGATAGAAGTGAGTATTCTATCTTAAAATGGTTTATAGAGAATAAAAAAAGATGGGTGTAAGCATACACCTTCAACTATTATAAGTGTAGCTTTTAAAATGTTCAGAGAAAGGAGCAGGAAGATCCTATAGATTAAAATTCTATAGGGAAATTTAGGCCAGGAGGAATGGAATGAAATTCTGAAAACATGAAAAAAAATAATTCTAACAAGGAAGAAAAAAGAGAGTGAAAAAGAGACCCATGAGCATATGGTGCAAGCTCAATTACAACCGTGGATTTTTTTGTTTTGTTTTGTTTTGTTTTGGTTTTTTTTTTGCAGGGCAATGAGGGTTAAGTGACTTGCCCAGGGTCACACAGCTAGTAAGTGTCAAGTGTCTGAGGCCGGATTTGAACTCAGGTACTCCTGAATCCAGGGCCAGTGCTTTACCACTGTGCCATCTAGCTGCCCCCACAACTGTGGATTTTTAACTGACATGTACATGAAGTGGGATCAAATAATGTTAACAGAGGTTCAATGTAAGAGGTATAGCATGATACTTTAATAACAATGTCAAGACTGACAAAGCTGATAAGGAAAGCTAAGGATAATGAAACCATTTTTTAATAAAAGCTAAATCGAGGGAAGGATGAAGATCACACACACACACAAAAGGACAAGAACACGATTTGGGGATGCATACAATGGTGGTAATTGCTGAGGGACAAGAATGCAAAGTTGTTTGATTACTATCCGTTTTTGTTTTCTCTGACAATGAGAATGATTTTAGGACCAGAAAGAACATGCCAAAAATGATAAGTGGAAAGATGATAACTGAGATGAGGACCGAGCTACCTTCAATGATATAGTGAAAACACTGGTGGATTTGGAGTTAGGAAACTCTACCTATGTGACCCTGGAACAGTCACTTCACTTCTCAGGGCCTCAGTTTCCTCATCTGTAAAATGGAGAAAATAACAACATCTTACAGGGTTGCTGTGATGCTCCAATGAGATAATGTATTTGAAGTATTTCATAATTCTCTGAGTGCTATTTAAATATCTTTTGTTTTTAAGGTTACTGTTGATGAGTCTACTGGACCTAGAGAGGTCCAGGTGAGCTATATATCTCAGGGTCATCAAAGAACTGAAGGATATGAATGCTGAGCCATTCAGAAATATTTGAAAGATAATGGAACAGGGGGCAGCAAGGTGGTGCAGTGGATAATGCACCGGCCCTGCATTCAGGAGGACCTGAGTTCAAATCAAGCCTCAGACACTTGACCCTTACTAGCTGTGTGACTCTGGGCAAGTCTCTTAACCCTCATTGCCCAGCAAAAAAAAAAAAAAAGAAAGAAAGAAAAAAGAAAAAGAAAGATAATAGAATAAAGAAAATAAGAAAGAATATCAGGGTCAGAGGCATGAGTATTCCTATTTTCAAAAAGGGAAAGAGAATGAAACCTGTATATTATAAACATGAATTTAACTTCAATTTCTCTCTCTCTCTCTCTCTCTCTCTCTCTCTCTCTCTCTCTCTCTCTCTCTTTTGTGGGGCAGTTGGGGTTAAGTGACTTGCCCAGGGTCACATAGCTAGTAAGTATCAAGTGTCTGAGGTTGGATTTGAACTCAGGTCCTCCTGAATCCAGGGCTGGTACTTTATTCACTGCACCACCTAGCTATCCCCTAACTTCAATTTCTAACACAATTATGAACATAGTACCAGAGATAGTAAACAATAAATGATTAATAAATGTTTGTCAAATTGAATTGAAGAATGTATGTTGCCCATATTGTGACAAGTTGTTGCATGGACAGTCCATTGGATTACTTTATCATTATATGCTATCTTGGACAGTTTTTTGTGCCCAGGGGAAGAACTAGTTCCAGCATTGTATAAATAGATGGATCTGAGTTACATTTGGGAAATTGTGTAGCACTTTTAATGATTCCAAGCTTTTCTAACATAAAATTATATCTTTTTACTCTAACATTTTCCTAGTGACACTAGATGACCGAATCACAGAACAGACCCCAAAGGTTTATGAAATAATAATAACTAGCATTTATATAACATCTTAAGACAGCTAGATGGCACAGTAGATAGAGTGATGGGCCTGGAATCAGGAAAACTCATTTTCCTGAGTTTAAATCTGGCCTCAGACACTAGCTGTGTGACCCTGGGAAAGTCACTTACTTGTTTGTCTCATTTTCCTCATTTCCAATGATTTGTAGAATGAAATGGCAAACTACCCCAGTATCTTTACCAAGAAAACCCCAAAAGGGGTTACAAAGAGTCAGACATGACTGAACAACAAAAAATATATAATTTTAATGTTTGTAAAATGATTTTTATGTTCTCTTATTTGATGCAACCACCATATTAGTTAGGTACTGTTATTACCACATTTTATAAATGAGGAAACAGAGACAGAATGTTTAGGTGACTTGCCTACAATCAAACAGCTAGTTGGTATCTGAGGCAAGATTTGAATGCAGGTCTTTTTAATTTGGGATCAGGTTGCCTAGCTGCCTTAAAAGACTCATTATACATACAAGGAGGCTGAAGCAATGACCTCCATACAAAATGTAGTTTAAAAGATATCTTCAGGTATGTGCATTATTAGAACAGGAGGTGGGACAGTCATGTAATGAGAGTGATGAATAATAGATGGACAGATTGAGTGTTGTATTGGGATCTCTCTCTCTCTCTCTCTCTCTCTGTAATAATCACACCTTCCATTATAGGGACCATTTTTATGTTTGTGAACACCTAAAGCAATAATAATTTAAACAATTTTTTCTTAATGGTTTTTATCACATTTTTTAAACTTAGTGGTATTTTCAGCTAATGTAAACTTTTTTTGGGGGGGTGGAAATGAGGATTAAGCGATTTGCCCAGTGTCACACAGCTAGTAAATGTCAAGTGTCTGAGGCTGGATTTGAACTCAAGTTCTCCTGAATCCAAGGCTGGTGCTTTATCTACTTTGCCACCTAGCTGCTCCTCAAATATTTCTTTGAGGAACCTGATAAAATATGATCTTTCTAAAAAGGTCTCTCTTTTTTTTTCAGATTCAAATTCACTGAGATTTTTAAATGTTGTGGCACCTTTTATTTAAAAAAAATATTGTAAGTGTGTATCAAACCAAAAGAGAGTTCATGTGGTATGGCAGGTGTTTGCTAACCTTTTAATGAGGAAGGAAACACTTATGGAAGATCTCAGCTGCAAGTGAGATAGAAAAGTCCCATAGTCTTTGAGGTGCAGTGGCAAAGCAGTTGTTAATGCCTCTTAATATAATTGCCATTGGCAAAATGATCCTGATTTACAATATTGATCCATTTGACAGTGACAAAGATCTTGGTGGCAGGAACTTTAATTTTGAGTCTTAGTAGCTGTGGCTGTAGCACCTCTAGGAGCAGCTGTTGGGCTGAATCTCCACAGGGTCGAGGGTGGATTTGCTTCCCAGGTTAATAGCTGAGGGCACTGGGCTGGAAGCTTTGCTATTCCAAAACAAATCATAGTGTCCTAGGAAGCTCCCTAAGACTTTGTTATGGATGAGTTGCTGATATGCCTCACTGGAGAGAGTTTCCATACAAGGAATTTCTTAGGTCTGGGAGAATTGAATTATATTGTAATGAGTAAAACTAAATATGTGGAAGACAATTTCTGTCCCAAGTGTAGGGAAAGCTAGCTAGGGTTTAATTATAAATTAGAAGCTTTAGCACCAGTCTTTGGACATTAAACATTTATTAAAGAGTAAAGAGAGAACACATGGAGTTCAGAAAGATAGAGAAACCTATCTACCCTAGAAGAGTTCAGCCTGGCCTCCTTTTTCTCCCAAGTCTTCCTCCATCACCAGGTTGTCTGAGCAATGAACTGAGAGAGAGGAAACAGCACTTCCTACGTCCCCTGAAAGAGGCAGTCCTTACACACTGCTTCAAGCTGATTGGTTAGTATCACCCAAATCCACTGGTTCACTGGACTTGAGGGTGTCATAGTCCACAGCCTCTGAGAACACTCCCTCTTGGGAGTCAGCCAGGTGTGGCTTTAATTGAATTAACTTTAAGTGGGTTAATCAGCAAAGTCACTGACTCTCAGTCAATCTAATCAGTCCAAATCAATCCAGGGCCTTTGGGAGTTTATCAAGTCCCATTATTTTCTTACAGTGTACTTCTGGTCTTATAATTTGGACCTGTCAATTGGAATTTATTGTAATTAATTGTTTTTTTGCTCTTTGGGGGGATGTAATGAAAGTACTATTCCTAAATGTAATGATAATTCAGAATCATAGGGTGCTTCACAAAGTACTTTCTTCCCAATGACCTCATAATATTATTAGAATGATGTCATTAATAATGACTTCTTTAGGTCACATGGCTCATAAGTAGAAGGCTTGAACTCAGTCTTTTTTACTCTTTATTACTAAACCACATTTTATGGCCCATTGAAAAAGAGTACACAGTTTATGATGTTTCACAGGAGCAGAAATTTAGAACTGGAAGATACTTCAGAATTTTTTTAATCAACAGGCATTTATCAAGTGACTACTATGTGCTGGGTTCTAGGAATACAAAGACAAGGAGCTTACAACCTTTGGGGACAGATTACAAATAAATGTAAGGTAATATTGGTGGGGTAGAGCATTAGCAGCTAACAGGATGAAGAAAGGAATCATTTAAAATTATAACTCCCTCATCTTGAAGATGAACAACTGAAGCCCAGAGAAGTTAAATAAATTGGCCAAGGTCACTGTGAGAAAATAATTATTAATAATGAGTTTTTTTGGGAGGACCCTTTCTTTCTTCCCCCTCACACACTTTAGAGAGGTCAATTTTTAGGAGGGAGTTCTAATCCTGTGCAGGTTGTACAGAGCGTACAATAAAAATGGAGATAGACTTTTTGTGACTAGCTCAGTGAACTGATAGGATTAAGCTGCACCTATCTACACTTTGACTTTTTGTTATCACAGTGTAGCTCATTTTCATATGGACCACCCTCAAGTCACACCAACCAATGGAATTGAATGATGCTAGCCAATTAGCTTTGATCAGTGTGTAAGGAGCCACCTCTATCTGATAGAGGAAAAAACCTCAACCAGGAGGCCAGGGCCATTCTTGGTTTGCACTCAAGGCTTAGAATACTGTCCCATTGGTGAGCATTCTCCTCACAGGCCAGTATAGGTAATGTAGAGACAGAATGCCACCGGGCCTTTTTCTGCTTGTGTTACATGCCACATGGTCAATTCTTTACTAATATTTCATATACTTTAATAATAAATACTTGCTGCCAAAATGGGTGCAATAGGCATTAATTTATAAGTAGCAATAATGCAAGATATGGGCCCAAATCTTTAGACTCCAAAGCCAGTAGGCTTCCTAATATTCCATATCACCTCCTCAGATTGTCTTGGAGTACCAGTAAAAAAACATTCACTATGGAAACCCTGGGCACGTTGCTGTAAGATGACAGGCAACTTTCTTCTGCGTACATCTGTAATATTACCTAATTAGTATGGAATTATCATGTTGAGAACCATAAGGTTGGAATTTATTCTTCTGTGTAGAATGTTGGCAATTGTGTTGCATCAAAGTCAGGACCCTGCTCAAAATAAGGTTGACTGGCTAAAACAAGATGATGAATAAAAAAATGCTTTTCAAATTTCAAAGCCTTCTGACAATAGCTGGGTGGAAGCTACCCCATTTCTCTGTGCCTCAGTTTCCTTTATCTGTAAAGTGGGCATAAAATACTTATATACTTTCCTCATGGGTTTTTTTGTGAAGTAAATATATAGTGGGGAGAGAAAAACAAACAAACCAACCCAGTCAGTGGCCCTGGGATTGAATCTTGCATATACTAGTTCTTATTTATGAGACCTTGGGAAAGTCACTTAATTTTTCTGGGCTTCTACTTCCTGGTTTATAAAATGAGATAACTGGATGAAAATATTTTGGGCAACTAGGTGGCACAGTGGATAGAGTGCCAGGCCTGGAGTCAGGAAGAATCATCTTCCAGAGTTTAAATGTGGCCTTCTACAATTGCTAGTTGTATGATGCTGGGCAAGTCATTTAACCCTATTTGACTCAGTTTTCTCATCTGTAAAATGAATTGGAGAAGGAAATGAAATGAAAATGACTTAAATCAATACATAATTCCTGCACGGAGCCAAGATGAAATGCAATAGCTTCACCCAAATCATCACTGTTTCAGAAGTGAGAGTTTGTCTAGGTAGAACAGAGGCACATGGGATTATTTTTATTGTTGTTTGGTCATTTTTCAGTCATGTCTGACTCTTTGTGACCCCATTTGGGGTTTTTCTGTCAGAGATACTGGGGCGGTTTGCCATTTCCTTCTCCAACTCATTTTCCAGATGAGGAAACTGAGGCAAATAGGGTTAAGTAACTTGCTCAGAGTCACACAGCTAGTAAGTGTCTGAGGCTGTTTGAATTTGGGAAGATGAGGCTTCTGACTCCAGACCCAGCTATCCACTCTATCCACTGCATCACCTAGGTGCCCCTGTGATTTGTAATTCAGGCAAATATCCCTCTGATGGGTTTTGGGACCCTGTGAGCTTTGTGCAAAGTTTTGTGAATGATCTTTTCTCTTTTCTTCCATGAAGACTCTTCCCTCCTACCCTGCCTCTAATGTTAGAAAACATATATGCCATCATAACATTTTCTTTTAAAAATTATTTTACTGTTATCTTTTGTCTTTTGTTTTTACATCACCTTTATTTCTCAATATATCTCCTTTCTTTTTTGGGTTTTTGTTTTTTGTTTTTTGAGATTTTTTGCAGGGCAATGAGGGTTATTAAGTGACTTGCCCAGGGTCACACAGCTAGTAAGTGTCAAGTGTCTGAGGCTGGATTTCAATTCAGGTCCTCCTGAATGCAGGGCCAGTGCTTTATCTACTGTGCCATCTAGCTTCCCCCAATATATCTCCTTTCTAATCCAAAGAGTTATCCCTTATTGCAAAAATGCTTTTTCAAAGAAGTAAAAAAAGCCATTTAGCAAAACTATCTAGCACATCAGTCAAGTTCTATGTTATGTTTAGCTTTTTGCAATCACAGTCTCCCACCTCTGTTGAAAATGGGAGAGGTCATTTTTATATCTCTTCGTTGGGATTAAGCTTTGTTGTTCAGGTCAGTAGCATCTGACTCTTCATGGCCCTGTGGACCATGCTATTCATGGGGTTTTCTTGGCAAAGATACTGGAGTAGTTTGCCATTTCCTTCTCCATTGAATTAAGGCAAAAAGAGGTTTAGTGACTTGCCCAAGGTCACGCAGCAGGTAAATGTCTGAGACCAATTTTAAACTCAGGTCTTCCTGACACCAGTCCCAGAACTTCTATCCATTGAGCCATCTAACTTGTTCAGGGAATTAAGCTAAGTCATTATAATAACATACTGTCCGTTTTTCCTTTCTATTTATATTATAGTCATTGTGTAATGTGCTTTGTATACCATTCCAGGTTCTACATAATTCATTTGTATCAGAGCTTTTACTTCTAAGAATTTCTTTTAGAGCCACTCATTTTTCAGTAATGTCTGATTACTTAACATTGTGATTTAAGTTGACTTTATTCCTCATTGCTTGGAAGGTTTGTGAGATCAAATTTGTCTATTGCAAATGTTTGATAGTGGGTTGTTCTCACCAGAGCACTTAGTGACCATATACATGATAGATCATAGAAGTAGTTTCTATTTTTTTTTTATATTGCTTATGGCTCTTAAGTGAAGAACTGTCTGCATGAATGAGGCAGTTGCCTTCTTTACCCATAGGAAAAAGTGAGCCTGATTAGAAGAGAGAGTTCTATTATACCTGAATTTCCCATAAGCATTCTCATTGGTTGTCTTTTTTTTCTCCCTTCTCTAATAAATGTCTTTGTTGTTGAGTCATTCTACTGTCAATTTCATCCTAAAGTTGAATTGTTTCTATGGCAATTGACCGAAATACTTTTCCTTCCTTCATTCGTTCGTTTCATTCATTTCTTTCTTTCTTTCATTTCATTTGTTTTGTTTCTTTCTTCCTTCCTTCCTTTGAAAATTCTTTTAAAATTTTTATTTATTTTTAAAATTAATTTTTTTTTGGTGGAGCAATGAGGGTTAAGTGACTTGCCCAGGGTCACACAGCTAGTAAGTGTCAAGTGTCTGAGGTCAGATTTGAACCCAGGTCCTCCTGAATCCAAAGCCAGTGCTTTATCCACTGTGCCACCTAGCTGCCCTGACCCGAATAATTTCTATAAAATCAGAGGAGGAGCTTAGATTAGATTATCTCTAAAAGTCCTTTTGAGTTGTAACATTCTGATAGTTTATTCTTTTATTATTATTTATTAATAACAATTTAAAATAAAATTCCAAATAATTAATTATGATTAGCAATAAAATAAGGACTGATATTTATAGAATTTTAAGTTTTATAAAGTGCTTTATATACATTTTCTCATTGGATCCCCAACACAAAACCATGAGGCAGGTATGGAAAACAGTTATTATCCCCCTTTTAGAAATGTAGAAATTAAACTTGATCCTAACCCAAGGTTACAGAGCTAATGAGTCTGTGAGGCAGAATTTGAACTCAGATCTTTCCATGTTCAAGGTGAGCTCTCTAATTCAACTCCTGTATGACATTTTTAACCTAGTGTCATGCAATTATACTTAATGATTATTGTACATTTGCTAAGTCACAGTGATAATTTAGATAATAATTATTTGCTATGGAAAAAGGAAGCAATAAGGAAATATATTATCAAGATCCTGAAGAATGTAGAAAATACTGACTCATTTATAGTTGTTTTTGGAGTCTCAAAAATTTGAGGCAGGATTTAAATGGAAAGGAATTAATAATTTGAATCTCCCCTACTTTTCCCCCAAACATTACTCATTTTAATATTATGTTCTTTGTAGGGGTCAGTCACACACACATATCCATATTCTTCATTTAAATTGTTTATTTTGTTGGCACATAATTGAGCAAAATAGTTTCTAATAACTTCCTTCATTTCTTCATTTGTTGCGCTTTCTCCTTTCTCCTTTTTAATATTTTGCCTTTATATGCTTTTATAATTTAGTTTTATTCTCTCATTTTTAAAGGTCAGACTAGCTAATGATTTGTCTATTTTTTAAAAGGTTATTTATCAATTCAATAATTACTTTCCTTTCAATTTTGACATATTTTTTGCTCTCCAGTATTTCTTTTTTGGTATATAAGGTTTATTTCTTCTATGTTTTGGTTTTTCAGTTTCTTTAGTTGTAGGGCAATCCCTCTTGTAACAGATATAAAATGGGATCAAGAACCTAAGCAACAGGAAATTGGCTCTGAATGTTCCCCTCAAGAGCTTATTTATTCTGTACCAAGATATATGCATAATTATATCCTTTTAGGCTCTCTTGTTTATAGGAAACATGTTTTTGCTTAGGGAAGATGATTGTAATTCATTTTTCTTATTCATAGGAAATCCAAACTGACTCTGTACCCTATTGGCAGTCTGTGTCTTAGCTCAAGCTGAAGCAGGGATAATATCATCTATCTCTTTAAAAGATCAAAGGATCTTCCCAAATGTCTACATGTGAGGGCTTTAAACATACAACTAGGATGTAGATGGTGCCCCGATCTATTTGCTTTAATCATATACATGGACATACATATAATGCAATGGGAGTACAGTTAGGGACTAAGTAACATAAGAAATGGCTACTTTTGCCTAGGATCCATGAGTGACAAACCTTGATCTCTCTTCGTTGGTCTTCCTCCCCTAAGAAAGGAATCAGGTGGGGCTAGGGTCAGTGGTTCTTGTAATTTCCAAGTACAGCTGCCTTCCAATAGCAGTTGGCCAGAGTGTCAAGGGCAAGAGGCCAGGGAAGTAGGTTTCTAGAAACCAGATGCGTCATTTGACCCTACCTAACAGACCTCTTGCCATGTGGCATGGGCAAGATAGATGAATTATTCTGGCTTCCCTTTTCCACAAGTCTCCAAACCAAGTTCAAAAGGATGTCGTCAAATTAGTGAACTCTGGGTCAGTCTTTGCTATTTCCAGAGTCTGATGTCTGTAACAACAGTGTGGGAGCAGTACTTTGACGTACAAGGCTTAGCTTCCCCTTTGTTCATACTCTACTACAGTCAAAATAACATACTAAACAAAATTTCAGCTCATGTCTTATGTGCCCATGACTGGAATGCATCTCCTTCTCACCTCCATCTTCTAGACACTTCAATTTGAGTGAAAGCACAACTTGTGTTTTACCTGCTTCATATGATGTCTGCCTTTCCTGAGCTTCCTAGCTGTTAGCATTTTCTCCCTCTTGAAATTATCTTGTATTATGTTTTAATACTTTATTGTTCACTTTTGTATATTTTGTATTCTCCCCGTAGAATGTAAGCTCCTTGAGAGCAGGGGAATTGTTCCTTTAAAAAAATGCTTCTTGAATTGTTAGGGTTGGGGAGAAGAAAGAAATGAATGACCCAAATGATTTCCCTCTCAAATTTGATCATGTCAAGGGCTTATTTATTATTCCAGGCTTTAGGGAGTTTGCAAAGACAGTGATATGGAGGCAAAGGAAAGAACAGCAGTAGAAATGAAACTTTAACGTGGTTTTGATCCACTCAGAATTATAGGAGAGAAGTTAAAATAATCATCTACACATTGTCCCACGTATACATAAAACCTAGAGAAAAAAGTATTTGAAAAATTACTAGTATTACCTAAACTGTTTATATTTTACTTATGATTCAGTTCATTTATTTTAGAGGTAATGAACCTCAAATCCCTTATCTGTAAAATGAGAGACTTGACTGCATGATTTCTAAGATTCTTTCCAGTTAATCTATTCTGTGATTTTAGATATCTACTATATACATACATAAATATACATATGCATATACATGAATAAATGTATATAAACACACACAATTTATTTTGTATATAGATATATAGTTAATATGTATATATGCATACATACATGTATATGTATACACTCATATATAGTGAATATTAAATATAATAGTATATGTAGTAAATAGTGACTCTATAGAGACTTGACATGGGATTTCATTAATATAGGGCTTTGGGGTGAGAAAGTTCCCTTTACCAGTAGAGGTTGGGACCATCTCTGCTACTTATAGATTTTGAAAGTTGCTTAGATCCTTTAGAAGTTAAATGATTTGTCCAATTGCCCAGGGTTATCCAGCTTGTTGTTGTTTGTACTTCGCTCTTTTTCCCCCCCTCAGGGCAATGAGGGTTAAGTGACTTGCCCAGGGTCACACAACTAGTAAGTGTTAAGTGTCTGAGGCTGGATTTGAACTCAGAGCCTCCTGAATCCAGGGCTGGGGCTTTATCCACTGACAACCTAGCTTCCCCTTGTCCTTCACTCTTGAAGAGGACCATGATACCGGGGTGCTGTCATGACTTACAGTGTATTAGATTTAAATGATGGAGGGCTATACGAAGTCACCAATCTCAGTCTCTCCTCCAGGGCCATCTGAATCCAATGGCGAGATTATCTATGTATGTATGTATGTATGTATGTATGTATGTATGTATGTATGTATCTATCTATCTATCTATCTATCTATCTATCTATCTATCTATCTATCTATCTATCTATCTATCTATCATTATCTATTATCTATCTATCCAGGAGGACTGGAGATAGCCCTGGATGTTTAAGGCAGTTAAGTGACTTGCCCAGGGTGACACAGCTAATAAATGTCTCAGGTGAGATTTGAACTCAGGTCCTCTCAACTTCAGGGCCAGTACTCTATCCACTTTACCATCTAGCTCCAGCCAGCTAGTATGTAACAGAACTCTGATCTTTCTAACTTAGAGTCAACTCTAGCTACTACTCCATGCTGCTATATATATACATATATGTATGTATGTATCTATGTATGTATCTATGTATGCATGTATGTACATGGGACCACATGATACTCCATGCTGTCACACATACATCTGAGTATGTATATATGTGCATATATGTATGTACACATGTATGGCTATAGCCATATTTGATACCTCTGATTTCATCAGTGTAGGGATCTCTATGATAATCCCTCTACTGATGCAAATCAGCAACTCATCTATAACATATATCATTTTTTTAACTTTTAACTTTTTTTTGGTGAGGCAGTTGGGGTTAAGTGACTTGCCCAGGGTCACACAGCTAGTAAACATCAGGTGTCTGAGGCTGGATTTGAACTCAGGTCCTCCTGACTCCAGGGCTGGTACTCTATCTATCCACTGCACCACCTAGCTGCCCCTATAACATTTATCTTAGAGAGTTATCTGGGCCACATAGAGGAGGTTGAGTGAATTGATCTCACAAATGGTATGTGTTATAAGGGGCCCTGAACCCAAGTCTTTCTAACTTCACACTAGCTTGGATCCTCTCAGCGAGGCTGCCTCTCTTAAGGTCATCTTGCTTAGAGACTGTGTATCAGTAAGATCAAAATCTGTTGTAGCTAACTTTTCTTCTCACACTTCAAGGAACATTTTGTGCCATTCTTTTACTCAGGATGCTTTCATGACCCACAAAAGTCTAATTTTTAAAAAAATTTTGTTTAAGGAAAAGGAATGCAAGCAATTAACACAGAATTCTGAGTGTGCTACACACCTTTGGGAGAGGAAAAGTCTGTGTTCCTGTATTTGAACTTTATTATTCTCCTCTGTATTTCTTGGTGCACATATCACCCTTGGGGCATCACATCTTTTGTTGACAAAGTACAAATATGACTATCACAGAGGTGGAGAAAATCAATACTTAGAAAATAGAAATACTGAAGCCGACTACTCCAATCAATTGAATTTGTGAAGTTTTGTTTGTCTTCATTCAGGACATTTACTGTCTTCTTGTATTTCTGGAGTAGAACTTTATTCAACTGAAGTGTTTATTACATGCCTACTGTATGCAAAGCACTATTCTAAGCTCTGCATATATATATATATATATATATATATATATATATATATATATATATATATATATATATATATATATATATATATATATATATATAACCAAAATGGACCATGACTTTAAAGAGCTTACATTCTGTTAAATAAAAACAAAATATATACAAATGAATCCAAAGTAACATCAGGTGTGGGGATTGGCTGGGGAAGGAAGTCCCCACACAGGTTTCAGCCTAGAAGGGGCCTCTAACACTTCACATGTCAATATGTTAAGACTCATAGATATGGTAAGATTCATAGATTGGGCTAGAAGGGAACTTAAAGATTATGTAAGGCAAATTCCCATTTTATAAATGAGGAAACCTAGCTAGAGAGGGAGAGACAGAGATAGAGATAGAGATAGAGATAGAGACAGAGACAGAGACAGAGAGACAGAGAGAGACAGAGACAGAGAGACACCGAGACAGAGAGACACAGAGAGAGCCAGAGAGACAAACGCACACACATACAAAGAGACAGGGACAGAGACAGAGAGACACACACAGAGAAAGAGACAGAGAAAGAGAGAGAGTGACAGCAACAAAGAGAGCCAAAGAGAGACAGAGACAGAGACAGTATATCCATGATCCTTTAATATTCATTATCAACATTTTCTCTATCACTTTCCTAATTTAAAAAATCAGCAAAATAATGAATCAGGTTCTGATTTATGGTGTTTGCTGATTTCTGAGGTATCAATGTTAATATTGCAAATTTAACAATTGGCTTGCTGGTATCCAGCAAGAACTGGTACTCCACCAAGTCCCAGAACGTGAATCTCCTGACCCAGTCTAAAGCCATCTTCTGCTGCTCCAATGCTGCCTTTGGAGACAAATGTTATGTGAGAGTGGAATGGGGAAGAGTTTTTACTGAATGAGGGAGGGGAAGATCACAGAAAGTATCTAGACAGTCAATAAGTTAGTGAAGATGCATTTTTATTAAGTATTGATTTTGGGCATGTTAAGGGCTAAAATTCTAGCTAAACTGTCTAAAATATCTAATGAGTGGTCGCCAATAAATTATAAGCTTTAGCAAGAGTTAGACTTTTAAGCATTTATTAAGGAGAATAAGAATTTGGTAAAGAGAGAGAGAAAGGCCTAGATTCCTATCTATTAAAGGGAGAGCACATTTCTAGCTCCCTTCTCCGCCAGAGTCCAGAGGAAAGAAGAGCGAGCCTGAGCGCCAGTCTCTTCCTTCCTCCTCCCACTAGTCCGCGTCACCTCCTGAAGCCTGGTCTTGCCCTCAAAGACCTTTGCTTCATGGGCAGAACTCTTCTACAGTAAGTATCCAGCAGGTGGCGTCATTCCAATCGTTACAGTCCCCCCTGTTGTTCCTCAAGAAACAAAATGTTTCCTTGACGGAACAGTAAAAACAATATAATAACTATTGCTAACTAATAATATGTGAACAACAATATAGAAAAGGAAGAGAGGAAAGTTTTGTCCAGAGGGGCGATTTTTTTTTTTTTGTCCTCATGAACCGACGCTTTGACATTGGTCTTGCAAAGGGAGGGCCTCTGCAGAGAATACATGTTACAGATGGTGTATATTATAACAGAAAGAGAAAAAAAAACAACAAAAACAAATCAAAACTGTTCATTTAAAGTCTCTGAAAGTCTTTTCTCAGATGTCCTCTAGGTGTAGTCGTGGAATGGAAGTCTTTTCAGGGGTTGAGGTATGGATGCTGGTAATCAGCCAGGAAATTTCCTACAAAATTGAGCTTAACACAACTTTAAAATAGCTTTGTCAATAATCAAATCAAACAATGAAAGTTCTCAAAAACATGCCTAAGGGAATTCAGAATCTTAGTTGTTACACATGAAACATATAATAAAACAAAAATTGAACCATTCTTTAAAATTATAATATTACTATAGTCCCCCCCTTATGGAGGGTAATTGAGAAGATAATTGCTGCGATATTAATTATTAAAAATAATTTTTTATCTTTGTTTCATCACTTTTTGCATCATCTGCCTAATTATCCTCATGCCATTATGAGAAATTAAAAAATCTAATATAATTGGTAACAGGTGTCAAGGCCAAATTCAACACTGTATTTATCATGACACCTGAGATAATTATGGGGGTTACCATAAAAGAACAGAAAAATGATGGGATATGAGCATTCCCACACTTGAGCAATATATACTGCCCATGCAGTATGCCAGGTTTAAAATAGGTGGATGGAATATATGTCCATGCCACCGAACATATTGGAGGAAACTGAGTCAGACTTAATCAGATGCATGGGATTGAGATGTCCATGGCATCAGGCATATAGGAGGGAGCATAGAAGCCAGGTGTAGAAGTGAGATGGGTGGGATGAATACTTCCAGCCATCTGTACAATATTGTGGGGAAAAAGAGAATAAAATATTAAACCAAGAGAATCCAACCTCAACATTTGTCAAAAGCCGTTCCCTCGGCCATACCTTAACTTCGTGCATGTCTCCCCTCATGTAACAGTTCAATGTCTGCTCTTTGCATGTATTCCTCTTGTGATTGGATGGCATCTTGGCCAACTGGCATCTGATAACTCAGAATAAAGGCAATTAATGTCTTAAATGATAAATTCCCATAATCCAAGTCTCATATGGATTTAAAAATTGAGGATAATAAATGATTGCAAAAAATGTGAATACATCTTGACTCAGAATATAATATATAATTATGCAACAATTTCAAATAATACCTTTTTTTTACTTAGCATACAATTACTTTTTTGAAAAATCTGAACATATTTAAATACAAGTTAAAGCACAACACAATCTCAAAGACAACTTTTACAAATGTTCCCCTCTTTTTTTTTTTTTTGGAATATGCTTATCAAAAATAATACTTCTAGAATCAATTTACACTTGCCTTGGCAACCAATTTGCCAAGGAAATGCTTTAAAGAGTTTGATCAAATAATCAGTTGAGAAAAAATAGCAAAAACAAATAACTCAGAATATGGGAGCACAATACTCCTAGAATTAACATTGTATTATGAAATCAAAACCATGTTTCAAAATTAGATAGATGAATGAATAGAAGAAAATACACGTGGAATAATAAAAGACAATGAAATTCAAACTAGGGAAATCTAAATGAATATGAACTTAATATTAATAAGAGTATTATAAAATATAAACTTGATCACATGACTATAAAAAGCTTTTACAAATATTCTCCTTGTTTTAAAAACTAAGTATAAAACACAATCTCAAAAGCATGAAAATCTCTATGAAAATAAACCCATACCATTAATTTCAAAATGTATATATAATAGCATAGAAATCCTATGTAACCTCTGAACTGACATTAATAATCTGAGTGAATTCAGAACACTCTTGATTCCGATATCTAAAATCCCCAATACTCATATCAGTACCTTGCTGCTTACTTCTACATTTCTGTACAATATATACCCTTCCATGGCAAAAGAAGCGGAGTCTTGAACTATGGTGATGATTGTCATTCTTATTCAGCTTAAGTTTTTCTTCTTTAACCCCTCTATATTGTCTGTCAGTCTTTTCACCATACAAATGCTTTATAAGATTACTAATTAAAGACAAAAGCAGGTTAGCAAAATTATGAACAAAACGAGTATATCTGGAATTTAAAGGGTTTTCTAAGGTTGTCTCAGAAGCACAGCCAGGCTGGGGAAGGGCTGAGCCTGAAGCTGCAAATGTAGTTAGAGAAAGTTGAGCATGCGCATCAGATCTCTGGACTTCCCGGGCAGGGGAAGCAATGGGCTTGGCCATGGGAGGAGTAGAGGGTGGGGTCTGGAGAGGAGGGGAGGGACCAGGGCAATTTGAATCAGACTTGATTTTGAACTCAGGCCTGGATTCCTCTTCCCCCACTTTGCCTCCAGGCACTATGGGATTAAAAGCTTCTAGAGGGTGGGTCATTGCCTCCAGGAATGCAAAATTAGAGCAACAATTAGTGTTAGAACTGGGAAAAACTGCAGGAATCTCTTCAGGTTTCTCTGAAAAAGCATGGTTGGGAGAGGGAGAGATATTTCCTTGTGTGAGTAAGTTGCTGGCTCTTTTAACAAAAAGAAAAAGAAAAATAGAAAATCCACAAAAACAAAGCATTAACATGATCTTATCTCCCATTTGTCTGGTTAAACAGACTAAACTCAAAAATAGGGTAATTAGGGAGTTTGAAAGGTCCATTTGAAAAAATTTAAAGGGAAAACACCAGGCAATTCAGCAGTACTCAAGATTTAAAGGGTTAGGGTAGGGGAAATTTCTTACCCAACCGAAAGATCAGAAGTGAGGTTCAGCTTTCCTCTTCGTGGTCAGCCATCTGTTAAGGGTTAAAATTCTAGCTAAACTGTCTAAAATATCTAATGAGTGGTCGCCAATAAATTATAAGCTTTAGCAAGAGTTAGACTTTTAAGCATTTATTAAGGAGAATAAGAATTTGGTAAAGAGAGAGAGAAAGGCCTAGATTCCTATCTATTAAAGGGAGAGCGCATTTCTAGCTCCCTTCTCCGCCAGAGTCCAGAGGAAAGAAGAGCGAGCCTGAGCGCCAGTCTCTTCCTTCCTCCTCCCACTAGTCCGCGTCACCTCCTGAAGCCTGGTCTTGCCCTCAAAGACCTTTGCTTCATGGGCAGAACTCTTCTACAGTAAGTATCCAGCAGGTGGCGTCATTCCAATCGTTACAGGCAAGATACCGCAAGGATGCAAAGAAAGGCAAAAAATTCATACCAAAACAAAGCAGTCTTTGCTCTCAAGGAGCATACATTCTAATGTATAAGAGAACATAGAAGCATTTAGTACATACAAAAGACGAGTACATAAAGGGAGACTGAAGGGGGAAGGCATTAAAGAGGTAATATTTATATAAGCAGCTAGGTGGTACAGGGGATAGAGTGTTGGGCTTGAAATCAGGAAGACTTGAGTTTGAATCCTGACTTATTCATTTACTAACCCCATGACTCTGGATGGGTCACTTAACATCTCTCATTCTCGGCTTCCTCACCTGTAAAATGGGGGTAATTATAGCACCAACCTCACAGTGTTATTGTGAGGATCAAATGAGAATAGAGTGCTTTGCCAACCTTACATCTTTATATTAAAGCGAGCTATTATTTAACTTGGGCTTTAAAGGACACATATGAACTCAACAGATGAGAAGAGGGAGTAGGAGGATATTCCAGGCATAGGGAACAGTATGAGCTAAAACACAGAGGTGGAAAAACACAAGGTATATTTTTGGGAAAGATAATTCCAGCCAGGATAGAATGGAAAGCATAGTGTCGAGGGGAATAATATGAACTAAGCCTGGCAAGATACGGTGGTTCCAAGTTGGGAATGTCCTTGAATACCAGCCAAAGGAGCATGAACTTTGCTCAGTTGGAAGTAGGGAGCCACTGAAGGTCTTTGAGCAGACTCAGTTTGTGCACAAAGAAAATGCCTGGTAAGTGTTATGAAGGATGGATGGCTTGGCTGGGTGGGGAGAGTGTGGAGGCGGGTTAAGGGAAAAAATTGATTTCATGCTCTTTTTTCATGCTATTTTTGTTAAGTGGTGAAATACTTCAGGGGATCCAGATGCTCATATGTTGCTGCCTGCTATTTAGATGCAGGGGACAGATAATATATCCCATTGGCTTCTTTTTAACCCATCACTGCATATTATTTGTCTCTTTGTTCAAACGCAAACCAATCCTTGCCTATGTTTTTTTGTCTCTCCTACCCCTAATTGCTCACTTTGAATGTTAGCAACTTATTTTTGTGATGAGATGCCCGGCAGTTACCAAAATAATCTCCTTTTCCCTCCCCAATCCTATATAGCTCTTCTTTTCATAGCATATCTATCTGTTTAAAGCACTGCTATGTAAAAGAACTATATACAAAGATGAGGAAGGCATATTTTTGCTCCTAATGACCCATTTTTATCAGCTGGGGACTTCATAGTAGGCCATTCTCTCTGTCTCTCCGTCTCTGTCTCTATCTCTCTCTGTCTCTGTTTCTTTTTCCCTTTCTCTCTCTCCATATTTATGCCTATATGTGTGCCTCTGTCTGAAACTACAATTGAGAGCTGACAAAATGCTAGCTAGCAGGGAGGGCAGTATTCCACTTACCTCTTTTTAGATTTTTTTTGGGTTGTTTTTGTAAAAGGCTTTCTTCCCACCTCAGTCATTGGTGTGCTCACTGCCTTATGTGATGCTTCCAAAGCAGTGGCTTCTGAGTGAAAACGCGAACAATGACTTCCAAGTGCACCAGGGCAGCCTAGCAGGGAGCACAAAGACCAAAGCCCAGGTAAAAGGCAGACTTTCCTAAATGTTTTAGATTTCACTGTGCGACCATCTCTTGTTGCTGTCAGGTTGCTGTGAGAATGATGCAAGAGCAGGTTAATTTGACTGGGTACCAAAAGGAAATGACAGCTGGCATCCTGAGCAAGGGTGAGCTGGTAAATAGAGACCATTTGTTAACTGGGAGAAATCAAAGGATGTGTCCTCAGGGGTGCCCTTGGTGGGGGGTAGGGCTACTGATGCTACAGCCTGTAATGTCTTCATTTAAGGGGAGGGTGAGTTCCTGTCTGAAAGTGTTTGGTATCATGGAGGAGGTGACATTTAGCTGCTTGGTGTCATGTCAGGAAGTAAGAAGAATTTTAGGGTGAGAAATGAAAGTGAGCCTTGCAAAAAAGGATAAAGCAGAGCTGAGAAGCATTTCAATGGAATGTCGGGGGAAAAAAACCAAAAACTTTTCAGATGATTTATAAGTCTGTCCAGTTGTTTTCCCAGGGAAAAGGTGCAGGGTATGACCTTGTAAGACTTTCAAGCCAAATCGGAGAAAACCTGAAATAAACTATAAGCTCTACTTGTAGAAAAGAGATTGTATCGTCTAATAGGGTTTTCTAGTTCTCATTTTGACACATAAAGTGGTTCAAACACAGTCAGGGAGCTGGAGGTTCAGGCAGCTTTGACAACTGGAAGTGTTAATTGGCATTTAACAAATGTAAAGCTATTAAAGTGTGGCTATTTCTGCTTTGTGGAAAAAAATAATTTGCCATCACCATAGCAATTCATCTCTCTGGGCCCATGGAACTTGGCTGCCTTGTGTAAAGGAATAGCAGATATCTTTTCTTTCCCCAATAAGATACTCGAAAACCTAGTTGTTAACATGTGACCCTCTCATTGGAATTCCACACGTTGGCCGGAGAAGTTCCCAAACCCACTCAGATGGAAATTCTGTGCAAATACACATCTCATGCTTTGGATGAGGAGAGAATTCAAGGGAGAAAGGATGAAAAAGAATATAGTATGCTGCCATGGCATTGGTGTCTTAGAAGTGACAAGAAGTATTGACTTCTTTTTCAATTTCTTTTCCTTCTATGGAGGAGACCTTGTTTCTTATGAGATTTTGGTTTCTCTAACAATGACCCAAGAAGAGAAGGTTTTCAGTTTTATGAGTTTTTTTTTTATAACGATTATATTGAATAACAGTTTGCTTTTTTTTTCAAATTAAAATTTGTGATGTGGTATGGCACAGTGGTTAGAGTGTTGGGCCTGAAATTAGGAAGATTCATCTTCTTGAGTTCAAATCTGGCTTCAGACACTTAGGATCTGTGTGACCCTGGGCAAGTCACTTAGCCCTGTTTGCCTCAGTTTCCTCATCTGTAAAGTGAGCTGGAGAAAGTAATGGCAAACCACTCTGGTATCTTTGCCAAGAATACCCCAAATGGGGTCATGAGGAGTCAAACATGATTGAAACTGAACAATAACAATAAAGCTGGAGGAATATAACAGAGAGGGAAGAAGCAGCTACTGGGGACTCAATATTGTGCTGCCATTGAAATAAGGGAAATCTTGACTTGCATCTGATTCATACCAACTACATGACCGTGGACACTAGGAAACTCTTCATGATTATTAGTTTTGGAGGAGTTGCCAATCTCCATTGATGGAAGAAGTTCCTACTCTGGAAGTAGTATCCTCCTGAGTTCTCTTTCCTCCCTTATTTTAGTGATACTTTCTCTCTCCTTGTTCTCTTCCTACCTGTCTGACCCCATCCTCTTAAGCCTCCTTTGCTGTCTCCTTTGTGTCTCATTCCCTATGTGTTGCTTGTTGTTTTTGTTGTGTCTAACTCTTTGTGATCCCATTTGGGGTTTTCTTGGCAAGGATATTCATGTGGTTTGCCCTTTCCTTCTCTACCTCATTTTACAGATGACGAAACTTAGGCAAACAGGGTGAAGTAACTTTCCCAGTATCACAGTGTCTGAGGCCAAATTTGAATTCAGCAATGTAAGTATTCCTGACTCCAGGCCTGGCACTCTATTTACTATGCCACCTCACTGCCCTATGTGTTGCAGTAGCCAACAACTTTGTCCTTGTCTTTCTATTTATTCTTGGTGACCTTATCATGAGGCAGCCTGGTGGTGGAGTAGATAGAGTACCCAGTCAGGAAGACCTGAGTTTCAGTATGGCCTCAGACACTTACAAGCTATGTGACACTCAAGCCACTTAACTTGTTTACCTCAGTTTCCTCAATTGTAAAAAGGGATATAATAATAGCATTGACCTTACAGGTTTGTTGTGAGGATCAAGTCAGATATTTGTAAAAAGCACCTAGCACAGTGCCTGGCACATAGTAGACACTCTATAAATGCTTATTCTTTACCCCTCTTTCATTAGTTTGGTTATCATTTCGATGTAGATAACTCTCAAATCTAAATATTCATCTTTCTAATTAGACAAATAGACATCTTTCCAAATAGACATCTCCACCTGGGTGTTCCATAGGTGCCTCAAGCTCAACATAGCCATTATTCTTTTCCGCAAAAGCCATGTCTTTTTCAAATTTCCCTTTTTCTCTTGCGAGTACTAGATCCTTCCAGTCCCACAGGCTTTCCATCTTAGAATCAACCTTCCAGTGTATGCCATCTGTGGGTATTTTTTTTTTTTTAGTGAGGCAATTGGGGTTAAGTGACTTGCCCAGGGTCACACAGCTAGTAAGTGTTAAGTATCTGAGGCTGGATTTGAACTCAGGTACTCCTGACTCCAGGGCCGGTGCTCTATCCACTGCGCCACCTAGCTGCCCCTGTATGCCATCTGTTAAGATGTCCTTTTAATTCTACCTCCTCAGCATCATTTACATCCCTCCCTCCCCCCGCCCCTCTTTCTTGCTTTAGTCTCTCCCCTCTCCAATAAAGACTTCACTCACTCACTAGACCTGGCTGTTCCATCCCCTTGCTCCAAAAGCTACCTACACTGGTTGCTTATTAACTTGAGCATCCAATGCAAATGCCTTTGTGGGACTCTTAGAAGCCTTCACAATCTGGCTCCAACTTCTTTTTCTACAGTGAAATCCTCTTCCTCTCACAAATTTACATTCCAGCTTCACTGGCCCATGCTGTTCCCCCAGTAGATGACATTCTATCTCCTTTCTCTACGCTATCATATAGGTTGTCATCCCCAAGCAGAGAATGCTTTCACTCCTAATTTTTATCCCATGAAATCCTGAGCTCTTTTCTTTTCTTTTTTTTTGGATGAGGCAATTGGGGTTAAGTGACTTGCCCAAGGTCACACAGCTAGTAAGTGTTAAGTGTCTGAGGCCGGATTTGAACTCAGGTACTCCTGAATCCAGGGCTGGTGCTGTATCCACTGCACCATCTAGCTGCCCCTCTTTTCAGGGCTCAGTTTAAGTGAGATCTCTCTCAAGGCATTCCAGAGCTTCCTATTATTAGTGCTATTCCTTATCCTCCCCTCTACCTCCCAATTACTTGGCATTAAAAAAATATTTTGTATTTACTTCACTTAATTAATAAAACAATAAACAGTGTCTGCTATATGCCAGACACTGTAGATACACATATAAAATAATGTAACAATTCCTGTTCTCAAGAAGTTTACATTCTATCAGGGGATGCAACATATATATATATACATATATGTGTGTGTGTGTGTGTGCATGTGTGTGTATATTTATATATGTGTATTTGTATATGTATACATGTAAATATACATATTTGTATTTGTATATATGTAAATATAAACTAGTTAGGGAGCAAGCTAGCAGTTATGTGTGGGGGTGGGGAATCAGGAAAGGCTTCCTCTAGAAAGAAGCAAGGAAAATGAAAATTTGTCAATGGCCTGTGATGCCAGGTGTTTAGATAAGCACTTTACAAATATTATCTCATTTAATTCTCGACAAGATAGGTGTTATTATCCCCATTTTGTAGTTGAGAAAACTGAGGCAGACAGATGTTAAGTAACTTTCCCAGGGTAAGACAGCTACTGTCTGTGGTGGGATTTGGACTCAGGTCTTTCTGATTCCAGGGCAAGGTGCTCTATCTGCTATACCACCTAAGTGCCTTTGGTGTTAGAATTATGTCTTTTTTTTTTTTTTTAGTGAGGCAATTGGGGTTAAATGACTTGCCCAGGGTCACACCACTAGTAAGTGTTAAGTGTCTGAGGCTGGATTTGAACTCAGGTACTCCTGACTCTAGGGCCGGTGCTCTATCTATTGCGCCATTGATATGGACAAATAATTATTTGTCATTCCTTTCACAATAATGTAGTTTCCTTGTTTATCCCTTTTTATTTTGTGAAGGTTTGCTTTTGCTTTGTCTGATAACATGATTGCAACTTCAGCTTCTTTGGATTCACCTGATGCATAACAAATTTATTCCAGTCCCTCATTTTTACTCTGTATATGTGTTTGGTTTTTAAAGTATATTTCTTGGAAGCAATAGTTCATGGTGTTTTGTTTTCTTATCTGATCTGTCCACCTTTTTATTTTATCAGATTTTTAAATATATTTAATACAAGTAAATTTAGTGTTAGATTTCAAAAAAAAGAATTATGTCTTAAAAGAATTGAGGTGTTCTGTTAGGGGAAAGAGAGGAGAGAGTGCATATGTGTACTTTGGGTACATGTTGTTTCCATCCAGTAGTATAAAGTATAAGTTTTTAAGGACAGGAACTCTTTTCATTTTGTCTTTTATCCCCAACACCTAGCACAATTCTGGCATATAGTAGGCACTTAATAAATGTTTTTTCATTTGAGTTACCTATGCCAATAAAATAATAGACCAGAAAAAAGACTCAACACTTTCCCAAACTTATACGAGTAAATCATGAGTATTAGTTTAGCAAATATAAGATTATTAAGGACAGACCTGGGACTGTCTGGTTATCAACATGTAATAGGGCTGATCAATTCTCCTGCAGTACAAGGTTGCAACAGAACATCATATTAAGTGGGTAATAAGTTTTCTATTCATGCTTTAGTTACTATATCATTCACCAAATGGAGATTAATGTAAAAAGGGCTAGGATTTATAAACATCATCAATGGTAAAATCTATGTGTATTTATTTAAAAGCACTAAGTAACATTTAACCTTGGAAATAAAACATCAACTCCACTAAGGGTTATTAAACACTTATGATATACAGGATATGCACACAGATAGTGCTTAGTGAATTGAATTTGAGATATTATATATGGTTTAGATTGATAATGATCACATATCATAATCATCACATATCACAATGATTACATAGTAGCACTTCACTTTTCTGTAGCAATTTTTAGAGGCAGCTAGTTAGCTTAGTGGATAGAGCATTGGGCCTGGAGTTAGGAATACCTGAGTTCAAAGCTGGCCTCTGACACTTACTAGCTGTATGATCCTGGGCAAGTCTCTTATCCTCTTTTTGCCTTAATCCACTGGAGAAGGAAATGGCAAACCATTCCAGTATCTTATCCAAGAAAACCCCATGGGGTCACTAAGAGTTGCACACAACTGAACAATAAAATAGCAATTTATGATTTACAAGTTGTTTGCCTCCTAACTCTATTGTGTATGTATTTAAAGCATTATTATTTCTATTTATGGTTGAAAAATGTGATGTGCAGAGAAATTGAATGACTTGGAGCAAGTAGGTATTGAAGTGAATAGAGCACTGGGCTTGAAGTTAAGGAAGAACTGAGTTCTAATTCAGACTCAGATTTTGTGTGATGTAGCTGTGTGATCCTGAGCAAGTCATCTAACCTGTATTGGCTTCAGTTTTTTCAACTGTAAAATGGGGATAATAACAGTATTTAACTCTCAGAGTTATTGTGAGGATCAAATGAGATCTTTGCGAAGTGCTAAGGACAGTGATTGGCACATAGCAGACACTATATAAATGCTTATTCCATGCCCCTTCATTAAGATCACTCAGTGAAATGGTGTCAAAGTTGGGACTCTAGCTCAAACCTCTTAATCCCAGTAAAAATGTAATACCAATTACACCATTCTGGCACCTAATTACCTAATAATAAAATCTTTTGAACTTGATTAACTAAAGGCATTTGAATGGGTTTCAAGGGAGACCCATATTCTATTGAATTATGTTCTATAGCTTATTTTAAAAGATCTAATGTGTCAACATTGTTTGTTAATCACAATTAATCAACAAGTATTTATTAGCCACCTACTATGTTCCCAGCACTTTGCTGTTCACTGGGAATGCAAAGACAAATGAAACAGCCTTTGTTCTTGAAGACCTTACATCATGTCAGGGAAATGATATGATGATATGAAAGTATATGTACCAAGGTAAAATGTGCCTTTTTAGAACTGAACTTTGAGGGAAGCTAGCGATTCTAAGAGGTAGAGCTAAACAGAGAGAATCTTCTACGTATTGGCACAGAGATGGGAGGTACAAGGTTGTGGAGGAAGTACAACAAGGAATTCATTTTAGCTGGACCACAGAGTATGTGAAGGAGAGTAATGAGGTTAGAAAGGAAGGTGAGAGATAGACTTTAATGAACTTTAAATGCCAAACAGGGCACTGTGACCTTAGAAGTGATAGAAAGTTTTGTGACAAGGTTTTTTTTTTTTTAATGAGAGGAAGAAGTTTTTTTTGTTAATTAAAAAATAAAATTTAGGGGCAGCTAGGTGGTACAGTGGATAGAGCACCGGCCCTGGATTCAGGAGGACCTGAGTTCAAATGTGACCTCAGTCAGACCCTTGACACTTACTAGCTGTGTGACCCTGGGCAAGTCACTTAATCCCAATTGCCTCACCAAAAAAATAATAAAAATTTAATATAAAATAAGTGATAGGAAGTACACTGCAGTTTATTGAGCAGAGGAATGACATGGTCAGACCAATGCCTTAGGACTATCACTTTGGTAACTGCATAGAGAATGAGTTAGAGAGGGGAGAGATCTCATGAGGTCTTAGAATCATTTAGGTTCTAATCAGGGAACATGTTAGTATAAAAATATACATAAAATATACACAAAACAAGGGCATTTATATGCTTTCTTTTGTGGACACTAAGGAAAGGTTTCATTTAGGTATTTGAACCAGATTTAGAACTAGAAGGGGTCTTAGAGACTGTCTCCTCATTTTACAAATAAGGAAACTAAGGTCCAAGGTGGGTTTGGTGGCACATGCTTATAATCCTGGCTATTAGGGAAACTGAGGATGGTAGATCTCTTGATTTGCAGAATTTTGAGCTACTAAAAAAGAGAGGGAGGGAAGGAAGAAAAGGTAGAGAAGGCAGGGAGAAAGAAAAGAAAGAGAAGGGGAAGATGAAGAAAGAAATTATGTAATCAATTAAGATGGTGCAGTGGATAGAGCACTGGCCCTGGAGTCAGGAGTACCTGAGTTCAAATCTGGCCTCAGACACTTAACACTTACTAGCTGTGTGACCCTGGGCAAGCCACTTAACCCCAATTGCCCCGCAAAAAAAAAAAAAAAAAAAAAAAAAAAAGAAGCTATTTTTATAGTGCAAGTGAGAGGTAATGAGGATCTGAACTAGGATAATAGCTGTATGAATACAGTGAAGGGGACAGATGTAAAAGATGTAATGAATGCAGGATCAATGAAATTTTACTATAGATTGGATGTATGGGTTGAAGGAGAATAAGAAGTTGAGAATATCTTACAGATGGGAATCTTCTTAGGGAGCTACACTCTTGATCTGAGGTAGTAGGAAATTTATATGAAAGAGAATGATTCATTCATTCATTTAACATTAAAAATAGTTATTAAAATACAAAGATTAAGAGATTGTCTCTGCCCTCCTGAAGCTTAAAGTCTATGAGGGATGGTAAAATTTGTTACACATAGTGCTGTTCTGGTAAATGTTTAACAACCACCTCTCTGAAAAAAAAATTAAAAGGTAGAAATGACATAATTCTTAATTTAATCTGAATTTTTAACATTTTTCCCATCACTTTCTTAAGTCTATATAATTAACATAACAAACCAAGGCCCAATTTGTAGCATTTGCCATTTTCATTAGATGCTGGTTAGAGCTGTCTCCAGCACACCACTGGTTCCACAAAAACAAAAACAAAACATCATCTTCCACCAAAACATAAATTAGAATATAAATTCATTCAAACTGGAGAAAGGAAGGTAGGGCATTGGACAAACTTTACCTAGGGTTGTAGTTATAGCACCAGGCCTAAATGTCATTGAAAATAACTTTGCTTCTAATTGGACACTTTCCTACCACTTAATGAGGACGTGACCAGACAATGCTCACTTCATTCCCAACTCATTCTCTTGAGTTCTTAATTTCCTCATCATCGATCTTACCCCTGTACCTATACCCTTCACCCATGTCCCCTCTCCAAGCTTTCCTTTATTTATGTATTATCTCCTCTCATTAGGAGGTTAGTTCCTTGAAGACAGGATTTTTCCTTTTTTGCTTCTATTTGCGTTCTTGGAACTTAGCAAAGTGCCTGGCAAACATGAAACACTTAAGAAATCTCTCTCTCTCTCTCTCTCTCTCTCTCTCTCTCTCTCTCTCTCTCTCTCTCATCTGGTCTAACACATTTTAAATGAATGTTCAGTGCTAGCTCAAGTTCCCAGTTGGCTTTGTACCATGCTCTGTGGAGAATAAAAGGTATGATATCTCTCTAATAAGATGTACTTCTTACATATGTTATAGGTCCTTTCTGGAGATACTGAAGCCAAACCTTTGATCTTTACATTTGTCCCGACCATACGAAGACTACCAACTCACACTCAGGTTGCTGATGCTTCTAAATACCTTGTAAAAATTGGTGAAGAAACAAGAGATAAGAGCCAAGGGACAGTAAATAGGGTAGGTTATTTTTATGCATGTCTTGAGACTCACAAAATTTGCATTAAAATGAACTCAATTGCAAAAAGTGTTTTGAATGATCATCTCTCCCCTTTAACTTTTTTTTTTCTTAAAGGTTATGAGTCCTAGGACCATTTGTGATGATTGTAGTATTTATAAAAAGAACCTATGTATTTCAAAATTTTTTATTAAAATCAAGGGTTCCCCATTTGTGACATTCCATCTTTTTTTGGGGGGGTGGGGGAATGAAGGTTAAGTGACTTGCCCAAATTCACACAGCTAGTAAGTGTCAAGTGTCTGAGCTCAGATTTGAACTCAGGCCCTCTTGAATCCAGGGCTGGTGCTTTATCTATTGTACCACCTGGCTGCCCCATAATTTTTTTTTTATCCCATAATTTTAAAACTACTAGTTTCTATACACATAAAATAACCTAAATATATATATATATATATAATATACACATATATACTCATGTACATATATATAATAAGCATATGTATGTGTGTCTATATATGTGTGTATGTATGTATGTATGTATATGTATATATTATCCCCTATATGATATAAGTGCATTGAGTGTGGGGACTATTTCAGTTTTTGTCTTAACAATGCCTCACACACAGAAGACCGTAGTTGTTGAATTTTTGAATGATAGACAAGAGACCTCATTGCAAGAGTGGAAAAAAGAATATTTATCTACTAAAATGAAATATGTTTTTATCTCCTGCAGTCTATTTCCCATGAATTCTTGGACCACCTGACTTTGAAAAGTGGATTCCGACAAGAGAGCGATATCTGGACATACAGGTGTTCTGCAGAAACTGGCCAAAAGATTTTCCAAGGGAGAGGACTTAAATTGAATCAACCAGAAACAATGCAGCAGAGTGACCTTTTCAAAGCAGAATATGTCTTTATTGTGGACTCTGAAGGGGAAGAAGAAGCCATAAGCAAAAAGGAGGACAAACAGCCCCCTGTGGGGAATGGTCATGGGTTAGAAAGACCCAGGTCCTTAGCTATAGCCCCAGGGCCTGTCACTGAACTGCAAAAACCACGTCATAGTGACTTCCAAGTTCTAGGAAGACCAGAACTTCCTCAGGATTCACCTAATCAACAAAAACAAGTACAGGTACGGCTTGCCTTCATTGCGTTCGTGCTTATCTGTCACTGGTCCTACTTGAGGTGCTACGCAGACTGAGTTCTGAGTCTCAAAGGATTTTCAGGTCAAGACAACCAACAATACCATGAACAAACATATTATTTCAGTGAAGGCAGTTATATCACAGTCAGCATTCAGGAAATAAATAGTTTAATACTTCAAAGGACCTATGATAAAAGTTATCTAGTCCAGCTCTATCATTGAAAGTAGAGTTAAGGATGAAAAAGTCCTAAATTCAAACCTTGCTTCAGAAACTTAGTAGCTGTGTGACCAAACACTTCTTTCTTAGCCTGTTTCCTCATATGTAAAATGAGGATGACATAATAAATTTGTTACAGGAGGGTTGTGAGAGTAATGTATGTAAAGTGCTCTTGCAAACCTGTAAGCCCCAAGTAAATACAGGTTAGGAAACTGAGGTTAAGTGACTTACTTGCCCAAGTTCATAAAGGTAGTAAAGACACAGAGCTCTGAATCAAACCCAAGTCATCTGACACTCATTCTACTATGTTGCCACTCATCTAGGTCAATACTCTTCTACATGTAGAGGAGAAGATTATGTGAATGAGTCAACCCCTTTCACCAATACATAAGATTGAGCTGGAAGGGACCATAGAGATAATTAAGTTCACTTCAGGTCCAGAGAGATTAACCTGCTCAGTATCACACAGATAGAATTTGAGTTTACATAGTCCAACTCCAGATCCAGTACTGTTTCCTGGGCACCATGTTTTCCTCGTGGTCATTCTTTTCATGATAATCACCTCAAAGTGACTATTAGGATGAAGGAGAGTGAGGATTCATGGATAACAATGAAGTTAAGGACACAAGAAGCTGAAGGAATGGTGGTACCTTCAATAGAAATAGGTATTTTGGCAGAGAGATAAATTTGGAAAGAAAGATAATGAGGGTTTTTTTTTTTGTTTTGTTTTAGTTTTATTTTGTTTTGGTTTGGGGTTTTTTTTGGTAGGGCAATGAGGCTTAAGTGACTTGTCTAGGGCCATGCAGCTAGTAAGTGTCAAATGTCTGAAGTGAGATTTGAACTCAGGTCCTTCTGAATCCAGGGCCGGTGCTTTAGCCATTGTGCCACCTAGCTGCCCCCATGAGTTCTGTTTTGAATATGTTGAATTTGAGATGTTTCTGGAGCATTTGGTTTCAAGTATCTATTAGACAGTTTGTGATATGGACCTGAAGCTCAGGAGGACTAGTTTCCATATATAGATCTTTGAATATGTGTAGAGATAATTATTAACCCCAGGGGAGCTTATGAGGTCACTAAGAGATAGGGTAGACAGAAAACAGAAGAGGGTCCAGGACTGAGTTTATGGAGAACATCCCTAGTGAAAAGGCAAGATGATATAGATGACATGCCAGCAAAGGAGACTGGGAAAGATGAAGACAGATAGGAGAAGAGGCAGGAAAAAGCAGTTTCTCTCTCTCTCTCTCTCTCTCTCTCTCTCTCTCTCTCTCTCTCTCTCTCACACACACACACACACACACACACATTCACACACACACACACACACACACACAAAACAAGGAAAAGAAGTATGGTCCTAATTATCAGATTCAGAAGATGGGTCAAGAAGGATGAAGACTGAGAAAAGCCCATCAGATTTTGCAATTAAGAGGTCATTGGTAACTTTGGAGAGAATGGTTTCAGTTTAGTGATTAGGTCAGGGATAAATTAGAAAGGGTTGAAAAGTGATTGTGGGGGCAGCTAGGTGGCACAGTGGATAAAGGTCCAGCCCTGGATTCCGGAGCACCAGAGTTCAAATCCAGCCTCAGACACTTGACACTTATTAGCTGTGTGACCCTGGGCAAGTCACTTAACCCCCATTGCCTCACCAAAAAAAAAAGTGATTGTGAAGGAGTGGGAAAGAAATGGAGGCAATGAGTGTAGACAGCTTCCCCCTCCCACCAGGAGTTTACAAAAGGGTAGAGAGATACAGTATAATAGCTTAAGGGCATTTTAGATTCTAGTGAAGTGAGGTTTCTCTGGATTTTGTGTGTGTGTGTGTGAGAGAGAGAGAGAGAGAGAGAGAGAGAGAGAGAGAGAGAGAGAGAGAGAGAGAGGAGAGAATGAATGAGTTTTAGGATGAGAGAAACTTTAGGATGGGACATACTTGAAGGAATCAGGGGTTAGAATAGGGAGAGGCTGAATATCAGAAAAAGAGGGAAAGAATATAAGAAGGATCAAGAAATTTAGAGATAGAAGTGATCTATCTCAGAGATCTGTTAATCCATCACCCTAATTTAAATATGTGGAAAGGAACTCAGAGAAGGAAAATATTTTGTTCACCCATACCAGTTAGTGGCAAAGTCAGTATTCCAATCTAGATTTTCTGACTCTTTGCTTTTTCCATTATACATGATATAGGTTTAATGTAAAGAAAATCACAATAATAATTAGAGCAATCTAAAGGGAAGGGGCTGCTTCAGGATATAATGAGCTTTCCTCTTTGGATGCAATATTTGTGTGACCCTGGGCTACTCACTTAATCTCTTAGCCTCAGTTTCCTCATCTGGGAAATGGGAATTATAATAGCACCTACTTCTCAGCATTGTTGTGAGGATCAAATGCCATAACATGTACAAAACTTTGCAAACCTTAAACCTTAAACCACTATATGCATGCTAGTTTTTATTGTTAGATCAGTATGGTGTATTTTCATACTCTGAGGTTTTGTGGAATGATGGGAATAGAGGATAAGCAGCAATGTCAACAATTTCATAGACAAAGGGGCTATTTTGGAAATGGTAATTATGCTAGGAAAGAGTCCTGGTGGGAGATAAAGATTATACAAAGGATTCTGGTAGTTAGAAGAGAAGGGGCAGTTAGGTGGTACAATGGATAGACTGTTGGACCTTGAGTCAGGAAGACATCTTTCTGAGTTCAAATCTGGCTTCACACACTTACTAATTGTGTGACCCTAGGCACTTAACCTCAGTTCCTCATCTGTAAAATGAGTTGGAGAAGGAAATGGCAAACTACTTCAGTATCTTTGCCAAGAAAATCCCCAAATGGGGTCATGAAGAGTTTGATATGACTGAAATAATTGACTAATAACAGCAACAAAAAGTTAGAAAGGAAGGGGGATAAGTATAGAAGGTATTATGAAATAAATAGAAGCATATGGTCAAAACCTGGATGTAGGGAATAATAACAACTTAAGAATGACACTGAAGTTTTTGTTTAGGAGGTAGGTCATACAGAAGAGTCACTGGGATGTGGACACTAGAGCAGGGGAAAGTGACTAGAGGCACAGCTGTTTTCTCCACAATTATTTTTGAATGTGTATTGATCTGTTCACTTTAAAGTGTGTTAGAAAAGCATCATACACAGACAACCCAAGTACAGCCCAAAGATTAACATTGGGACTGTATACATGCAGCAGTCTTTTATATCCTACCATCATTTTTTTCTTTTTAAATTTTTTTCTGGGGCAAAGAGGGTTAAGTGACTTGCCCAGGGTCACATAGCTAGTATGTGTCAGGTGTCTGAGGCCTGATTTGAACTCAGGTCTTCCTGAATCCAGGGCCAGTACTTTATCCACTGTGCCAACTAGCTACCCCCTACCATCTTTTCTTGAGGGTCTCTCCTACCTGTTCTTCTTTCTTGAAGCTTTACAGTGACATCATCTTCTTCTCTGGCTAGCTAATCTTATACAATTTCTTGAGTTCAAGTCATCATTAGAAATATGTAGTAACTTATTGGCACTCATCATTTATTTCCAAACCCAATATAGTGGTTGCCATGTATAAAGTGGTATAGAATTTATTTTTTATTCAATCTTACCACACCTTTCAGCCAGTAGTGTGACTGTAAAGATGTAGCCTTCAGTAGAGCATCATTTGTGGAAGCCTGCTCTTTCCATAATTTCAATGAACCTCAGTATAGATATAGATTAGTCTCAAAGATTTTTCTAAAGACACAAAAGGAGTCAGTAGTTATGTAGACTCCCTTCATATTTCTGGAATATCAATATTGTCTATGATTTTTTTCATATTATTTTGGTATCTCCCCCTCCCTGAGACTGTTCAATTCTTTTAAGACTGTGTCACCTACAGCATGAATTTCCTCTATGTGTGTTTGGTCTACTTCAGCAGCTCCTTTCACTTCATCTTCCTTAGTGCCATTTCTACTTCATCACAAAGCACATCAGGGACTGAAGTGTTAAAGTCCCAATGTGGTAGTGCCTCTGTCACTGATAATAAAATTTGACTGGTAGAGAAATGTTGACAAATTTGTTCTATTTTCTTTCTATTTGTTGTCCTCCTGCCAGTTCGATGAGAAAGCTCATCTGGGTCTTGACACACTCTTTTCTATAGACTTATTTTGACTTTCAATGCTTTTCACCATTTTAAAAGGCAAAACTGCTTATAGCTACCCACTATCTCACCTTCCTAGGGTTTTCCCTATGAGTTTAAATTCTAAGCTGGTATTGTCCTTTGTGGCTACCTCTCATTGCTTAGCAAGAAGATCAAGAGTTTTCTGATTAAGATAATATCTGGGGGGCAGCTAGGTGGCGCAGTGGATAGAGCACTGGCCCTGGAGTCAGGAGTACCTGAGTTCAAATCCAGCCTCAGACACTTAACACTTACTAGCTGTGTGACCCTGGGCAAGTCACTTAACCCCAATTGCCTCACTAAAAAAAAAAAAAAAGATAATATCTGAGGACAGCTAGGTGGTACAGTGGATAAAGCACTGGCCCTGGATTCAGGAGGGCTTGAGTTCAAATCCAGTCTCAGACACTTGATACTAGTTGTGTGACCCTGGGGAAGTCACTTAACCCTCATTGCCCTGAAAAAAAAAAAGAAAAAGAAAAAGAAAAAAAGCTAATATCCGGGCACTTTTGGTCTTTTGATTGTAGCAACTTTCTTATATTAGCTAAACCTTTGCAAAAAATAGTGACACTTAGGGTCAATATATTTATATTTTACCATGTGCCATTTTTCAGTATTAATTACTTATTTGAATAGGTCAGGTGATAGCTGGTCCTATCATTCACAGGATCTTATCTTAAAAAGCTAGGTAGCAGAGTGGATGGAGACCTGGACTTGGAATCAGGAAGTCCTCAGGTCAGTATGGTCTCACACCATAATGTGTAATGTTGGGTAAAATACTCAATTTCTCTCTGCCTCCACTTTCTTATCCACATTATGGGGATAATAATTGCACCTACCTCCTAGGGTTATTGTGAGGATAATAAGAGGTAATATTTGTAAAATGCTTTGCAAACCCTAAAGCACTATGTAAATGCCAGCTATTACTGTTTCTTTTAGTTTGATAATACTTTTGATTATTTCTATAACTAATCACTTTTCTGACTGCATACATATACAAAACTGATTCTGGTATGATTCCCATATCATTAACTGATGTGCTAAGTCATAATTAATTTGATTGTGTGTGTGTGTGTGTGTGTATGTGTGTGAGTGTGATGTTTTCAGTGCTTGCCAAATCCAGCACCTATTGTTCTGGAGGAAAAAAATTGATACACAGACAAGAAGCTTCCAATTAACTTACAAGATGTTGACTTATTTTGTTAATCAAAACTGTATGTTTTCCAACATTTTCTTTTTTCCATCTTCTTTTATGCTCACTGAAATTATAAAGTTATCTAAGGGTATGTTGATTTGTTTTGGAGATTCTCATTAACTTTCCATATACTTTTTCTTCATCTTCATTCTCTTCAACTCCTAGTGACATATCGGCATCAACTATGATTTTTCCCCCCATATATTCCTCATGAGCGTTGCAAGTTGAAGTAATCAAAAGCATCATTACATGGTGTTTCTTGTCTTTGCATACAACATGAAACCAATTCCATTGATTCCTTTGTGTGTCTCTTCGAAGAGAACTATTAGCCATCCTTCTCTTTAGCAGAATTTAGCTGTATATTGAAGTCAGTCAGGTTGTTAATGTTTAGAGATGGCTTAAAATCAATGTCACTCTTAACACCCTCTGCCCTCTTATGTACCATTTCAACACTGTCAGAACAAGGTTATTTTAGGATGCTTCATGTACTCCATGTTCTTTTGCACTCCATGTCCTTGTACTACATATTCTTGTACTTCATGTTCTTTTGTTTCATATACATCATGTACCCAAGTACTACAACAGCTGTCATCTCATAAACTTGGAGTTTCCTCCAAAATGATGCCAATTGTAATCCATCCATGCCTTTTCGTTTTGACTTTTGTCCATATTCTCCCCAAAATTCACCACAGAGACTCCCCTCAACATCTTAGGGACCATCCTCTTCCCTTTGGTCTTAAGACCAAAAACAATTTCTGGATTTAGATGTCCTTTTAATCCAAACCATCCCAGAAGAACAAACTCTTTTTACAATGTATCTGATAGAGGAGCAGCTAGGTGGTGCCCTGGATTCCGAATGACCTGAGTTCAAATCTGAACTCAGACACTTGACACTTACTAGCTGTGTGACCTTGGGGAAGTCACCTAACCTTCATTGCCCCACAAAAAAGTAAAAAAAAACACCACAACAATATATCTGATAAATGATCATCCAGCTTTTTCTTGAAGATCACCAATTATGTGATCTTCAATGAGTCAGCCCATTCTACTTTTGGATGACTCTAATTTTTAGGATTTTTTTCCTTTCATAAAACAAAAATCTGCCTTTCTTTCTAACTTTCCATTGTTCCTCGTTCTGCCCTTGGTGCCAAACTAAGTCTCCCTCTGTAGGATAGAGATTTGAATATTGGAAGAAACCTATCATCCCAATTCCCCTTATCTGGACATTCTCCAGCTTATCTCCTCCTTATTTATACTTTTCTCTCTACTTACTCTGTTTCAAAGCTTCATCTATCCCTTGCCAGGAATATTGCAATGATTTCTCAGTTGGTCTCATAGTTTTTTTTGTTTGTTTGTGTTTTTTTGCAGGGCAGTGAGGGTTGTGACTTGCCCAGGGTCACACAGCTAGTAAATGTCAAGTGTCTGATGTCACATTTGAACTCAGGTCCTCATGAGTCCAGGGCTGGTGCTTTATCTATTGTGCCACCTAGCTGCTCTGGTCACATAGTTTTAATCTCTTCTCAAAACTATCTTCCACATAACCACCAAAGTAATTTTCCTAAAACACAGCTCTGACTATGTCACTTCCCTGTTCAATAAAGTCTAGTGACTCCCTTTTACTGCTAGGATAATGCACTGACTTTCCTGACTTCTAAAGCCCTTCCCACCTTGGCTCTAACTTACTTTTATAGCTTTATTATCATTTGCATCCCTTTACACACTCTGTTCTCTGGCCTTCTCATTGCTCCTCACATAAAAATGTTCCATCTCTTGCATCGGTTTCTTGGCAGTGTCTGTCTCCCATGAATGGGATGCACTCCTTCAGTTTACCTTTTGGAATTTGTTGTTTCCCTCAAAGCTCTGGTATAGATCCACTTTTTACATAAAGGTTTTCCTGATTCCTTCCCTACAGCAGCTACTATTAGCCTTCTCCCTCTAAAAAAAATCTTGTATTCATTTTGAATGCATTATATATAATTACATATACTAACATTGTCTCCCCTAATATAATGTAAGATTGCTTCATTACTGTCTTTGCATTTACAGGAATGATCATAGCTCCTAGCTTATAGTATGTGCCTAACTAATGAATGTTGACTGGTTGATTATCACTGTGATTTATTTTTTTCTCATAAAAGTATTTTATTATTTTCCAGTTATATTTAGAGATAGTTTTCAACATTTGTTTTTATAAGATTTCTAGTTTCAAAATTTTCTCCCTTCCTCCCCCCTCCCCAAGACTGCAAGCAATCTGATATAGGTTATATATGTACAATCATATTAAACATGTTTCTGAATTAGTCATTCTGTGAAAGAAGAATCAGAGCAAAAAAGAAAAACCTCAAAAAAGAGAAACAAAAAAAAATTAGAAATAGTATGGTTCAATCTGCATCTAGATTCCATGGTTATTTTTTTTTCTGGATTTGGAGAGCTATTTCTAACTATGTTCCAAAAGAATGCTTACCTCCCCTAGTTAAGACCTTTATAACCATTTATTTGGATTATTATAATAGCATACTAATTGCTTCCAGTTTCTACCTTCTATAATTCATCCTCCAAAGAGCTGTGATGATAATCTTCCTAAGGCAGGAAAGGAAGGAAACAGACATTTATCAAGGACCTACAATATATCAGGCACTCTGCTTAGTGCTTTTCAAATAATATCACATTCAATATTCACAACAACCCTGGAAGATAAGTGCTATTATTATTCCCATTTTATAGTTAGGGAAACTGAGACATGAACAGGTTAATTGACTTGCCCAGAGTCACATATCTGATAAGTAAGTGAGGTCAGATTTGAATTCAGGTCTGCCTAATTCCAGGCCCAGGTGTTCTATTTATTGTACTACCTGGCTGCCTTTAGGGGTATGACCATGTCCCTTCTTTGCTCAAAAATCTTCAGAGAATTCTATTGCCTTCAGGATAAAAATGCAAAGTCCTCTGACTGACATCTCAAATACCCCGACAAACAGGCTTCCACCTACCCTTTTATATTTGTTTCATATTGCTTTACATTCCATCCAAGCTGGACTACTTTTTAACCAACATCCCAGCATTCCAGCTACCAACTCCATGTTTTCACAAAAGTTATTCCCCATCCCTCTTCTTTAGAATCCTTAGTTTCTTTCATATTTCAGTTTAAAGATGTCTCCCAGGCAAAGCCTAAAGTCAGGAGACTCATTTTCCTGAATTCAGATTTGGTCTGTGACCCTGGGAAAGTCACTTAACCCTGTTTACCTCAGTTTCTTCATCTGTAAAATGAACTGGAGAAGGAAATGTACAGACCACTCCAGTATCTTTGCTTAAAATTGGGTCACAAAGAGTTGGGCATGACTTAAAAATGACTGAACCATTTATTTCTCTGTTTACATATATATCTTCCATAGGATAATATAGGCTCTTTAAGAGTGGGAACTCATTTTTGCCTTTGCATCAAAATCTAGTACAATGCTTTGTACAAAGTAGGTGCTTCACAAAAGTTTGAATTGAATTGAGTGTGATCTGTGCAATTACACAATATATAGTGCAAAGTACAAACTATTAGTTCGATGGTGGTGTATATGTATGTGTGTGTGTGTGTGTGTGTGTGTGTGTGTGTGTGTGTGTGTGTGTTTGTGGTAGAAAAAAAGCAAACTGTGGATTGTGCAACCCTTAAATGTTCCAAATTTCTCATTTCTTCCAATATTCAGTTTACTCAGTCAATTGGATTGTTAGGAATAGAGAATAATTTCTATCTTCCTGTGAATAAAAGTACACCTACAGATTCCTTCCTTAATTCTACCACTTAGAATCCTTCTTGTTGTTGTTCAGTTGTGTCTGACTCTTAGTGACCTTGTGGACTAAGTTGTCCAAAGGCTTTTCTTTGCAAAGATACTGGAGTGGCTTGCAATTTCCTTCTCCAGTGGATTAAGGCAAACACAGGTAAGTCACTTGCCCAGGGTCACACAGTTATCTACTATGCCTGCCTCCTAAAATCCTTAGCTTCTTTCAAAATATAGCTTAGACAAAAATAGCTTCTTTCAAAATATAGCGTAGTACTCGATCTCTGGTCCCCTTCCCCTTATTAGACATTTCTCTTTCTTGAAATTTTTTTTTGTGTTATACTTTGTACATATTTTGTTTTTATTTGCTTGTTTATAGCTTGTTCTTTTCCAGTATAATGTGAGACTTGAGGGCTGGAACTTTTCATTTTTGTCTTTGTATTCTCAGGGTCTTACATATGGTAAATGTTTAATAAAAAGATTAAGAATTGGATTAGATTCTGAAAGAAACAACCAAACCAAACCAAAACCACTATGCCCATTGTATCCACAATGCTACCTTTATTCTGGCTTTGTTTGCAGGTGGCTATCTGTGTAGTTCATCATTAAATTAGTCTATGATTTAAGACCATTTAACCATTAAAGAAGCATTTATTAAACACCTGTTGTATGCCCAGTATGTTTTCTTTTATTTCCATATCCATAAATGAATAGCTTCTTGACAATTTTTCAAAAATCTCAGGCAAAATTCGAGTTAAGGTACCTGCTACCTTCAGAAAATGACACTCTAATATTGTTGGAAATTATAAGAATTATGTGTCCTGGGGAGGGAATTGAAAGGGGTAAAAGAGAAGCAAGATTATTGGGTTTCGTTGAGATACAATGCAACTAGATTGGAGAGAATGTATCTTTTTTCTTTTCCACTTTTTTTTTCAGAATACAATATTCCTGGCAGAATGTATTTACAGTTGTAGGTATGCATTATACTTGAATGAATTTCTTTCTCTTGTGATTTCAAAAAATTCAAAGCATTTAAAACATATTCTCATCATAAAAGTACTTATTAAATGACTGATTTGCATTGTACCATACAATGACTGAAACCTTGCCATTTGGGAGCTCATCTTTTAAGTGACCTTGAGGCATAAATGGGGGAAGGAGGAAGAGACAGGTATCATCTAGATGAGAAAAATGTAGCACAGAAAGATTGTCAATCACAAGATTGGGAATAGAATGGACCATTCCCATCTCACAGTTCAGTGCTGTCTGCTGTATACTTTGTTTACTAAAATAAATCATCTTTGGCTTTTTAGCCTTAGGGCTTTTAGAAGTCAAAGCCCTTGAAAAATGCAAGGAAGGTAAGGTTTTCCACACTGTGAGATAATATCAGAGTGCCTAGTGACAATGGTTAGCTTTGAGAGTATGGCTTGAGTGTCTCTGAAAAATGGCATGTTTATTATATTAAAAAGCTAGGAAGTAATCTGGACCATTCAGCCTGTTTTACTCTCTCCTAATACCATGCACAGGGCTACCTAGGGACATTCGAAATAAATCCAACCTGGTCCTCTGTATGTAGGTGAAAAATGGTTCAAATAAACCACTGATGATATAAGTGCCTTGAGCAGTTGGGACTGATTAAAGATTTGGGACCTATAGCTTTCCAATCTATATCCAGAATTTCTCAAATGAGTTCTTTACTTTCTTTTACATCTTATCTTACAGATTTTCTTCTCATATCTCTCTCTGTACTTTGGGGAATATGAGATTCTCTGTCATGGTAAAATGAGAGTAGATAGACTTTCCTTTATGGTTTCTCCTAAATGGTGGAAGACAGAAAGCTATTTTAATATTATAAACTCCACTATACATTTATAGGATTTTTCTTTTCTTTTGACTCAGACTTATGATTTCATCCATGTAGCAATGCACATATGCATTCCATGTGTAATTTATAATCTTACCGGGTGTTTTTCAGGTACTTAGAGATTTGCCCATGGTCACAAGCTGGTATGTGTCTAAGGCAAGACTTGAACTCAGCTCTTCCTGACTTTCCTATGCCAACATGCCTATTTGAATTTATAGGAAACCAGTCAATCAAATAAACAAGCATTTATTAAGCACTTACTATGTGCTAGCCACTGTGCTAAGTGCTAGGGTTTTTACTAAAATGAAAACAACCTCTATACTCAAGGAGTTTTAATTTACCAGATAAGTTAAAAAAATTGCAATTAATTTATCCATGTGACACCAACTTATGAATATCATTTAGCTGGTCACAGTCTGAGGGAGTATATAGAGATTTAATATGAAATAGACTAGATGCGACCTGGTTCATTAGAGTCTGAGATTTTCATATAAATGTTTTGACCATTACATGGCAGTAAGCAGTAGGATATTGGAACATATAAAGGGAAGAATGCTGTATATCTGTGTTAATTTTAGGATAAGTAAAATGGTCAGTATCTTTAGTAGAATAATTAGTAATCACAGAAAAAAGCCTTGATGATATAGAGATTAAATATGGAACTGTACCTAGGCTGGTCATTCTGATGAAGGTAATATGGAAAATGGGCTGTAGTTTTGAGACTACTGGGAATGTATTCTGAGGTCCTCAAAAATGATCTTTCCAGAATAGAATTTTGGGAATGAGCCTTTAAAGAAAGGATAGGGGGTGGTTTTCTGAGATAGACGATAGAAACAGTGTTGGGCATAGGAAAATGCCACATGGCATTTACTCACAGGGGAAAAGAGCTGATTAGGGGAAGGCAAAGAATTAGGAAATATGAGACAGGGAAACTGTTGGAGGAGATAGATTTCAGATTTGATGTGAAAGGAAATAAGACATCCATGAAAAATCAAGACTATTAAAAATGTGAGTGTAACTATGAGTATTTATTGAGGGGGGAGAGGAACAGGAAGGAAAAAGAAATATTGTAATAATTAATGCAGGAGTTAAACAAAGTACGGGCAAGGGATTTGCCAGGAAGAAGGAAAAGAGCAGTCAGATTCAGAGCTTCTGTGAAGCAAGACTTGACAGGTGCCATCGCCTTCTTTTTATTCAAATTTATTTAGGCTCAAGGGTTTTGGATCTGTTTTTAAACCAGTTACTTATATGACCTAGAAATGAGAAGAATGAAAGAAAATAGCTTAAACTTTTTTTCCAGTTAAAAAAATAAATATAGGGCTACATAAAAACAATTGTATGTTGCCGGTGGAAATTAGGATATCATGCTAAGTCTTTAAATTAGAGGTCAGTATGTAGCAAGTGTGCCTATGTAAGTAAATCTGTGTGTTCACACACCTATGCATATCTAGGTATATGAAACTAAAATGCAAGATGATAGTAACTTAGTGATTAATATAAAGATAAAACATACACATATAGGTGTATTTATAACATCAAATTTCAGATTTAATTACTTTCAATGCCTTGGAAGTATAGTGCTTTTGGCCCTAAGAAAATGAGATTGGAGAGTGCCCCCCATACATACAAGGGCCCCCAAAGGTGTTCTATGATTTGAAATTCATTCTCATTACCAATCACATTGAAGAGAGATCAGGCTGAACAAACTTCAGAGGATCATATGTCTAGGTTTGAAAAAAATATCCTTGGAGGCCATAACACAATTCTATAATTTTATATTTGAGGAAACTTGAGGCCCAGGGAGGTTAGGAGACTTGCCCAAGATTACAAAGTGTCAGAGGTGGGATTTGAACCAAAGTTCTCTGAGTCTACAAGCCATGGTCTTTAATACTATGCCACACTTGCCTCTCTTCATTTGCTTATTTGGAAAGAGTCTGAGTCATCTACTGGATAAGTAATTCATGTTTTTTCAGTTTATATTTTAAAGTAATTATTTGAATTTTCACTGACTGTCCAGAGCTGTGCTAGACACCATAGGAGGAACAAGAAAACCTGACCTTGATCAGCTTATAGTCTTGTGAAGGAGAAGGGGCTAATATGCATCACAAATTAGAGAATAAAATATGGCAGTCTCTAAGATTATTACTTTATTTCTAGGCAAAAATGTCTGAACCATATAAGCCCATTAACTCTAAGTAGATAGTATTAATTTTAAAAAATATGGTATTTTCCCATTTAGTAGTATGACTATACATGAATGCAGGTCAACAGTGGATAGAGAATTGCCATTTCTGAGTGACAGGCAAATCATGCTGCCCCATTAGTAATTCACTGATTAAAAAATATTCTCAGTCCATAATAATTAATTATGTAAAATTCCTGAGTCTTCTTTGAGGAAGTCTTCGAAAAAACTCTTATACTTGATTTAGAAAGATTAGTGATATAAATGACAACGTAGACTTGTTTTTTTTTTTTTGTTTCTGAAAAAGCAACAAAAAAATTATGTTTCAATCTGTATTCAGATACCATCACTTCTCTCTCTGTAGATGGATTACATTTTTCATAAGACCATCGGAGTTGTCTTGGATCATTGCATTGCTGAAAATAACCGAGTCTTTCACAGCAGATCATCTCGTTATTTTGTATACAGTAGATTTCACTTCGCATCAGCTCATTCAGTTCCCTCCAGGTCTTTCTGATAGTATCTTGCTCATCATTTTTTTAATACTAAACTACATTTATATAGTACTTTAGAGAGAGATTTCCTTACAATGAACCCACGAGGTTGATTATTGCAACAGTAATAGCTAACTTTTATATAGTACCTTAAACTCGACAAAGAATTTTCTTCACAATAATCCAGCAAAGTGAGTACTATACATCTTGCCATCATCATCAATCGATCATCAATCAATCTTCATAATCATCCTCAGTTAATCCTCATCATAGCCAATCAATCCTCACCTTCTTCATTCAGTCATCATCATCATCAATCAGTTCTCATCATCAATCAATCCTAATCTTCCTCCAATCATCATCAATCCATCATCATCAATCATCATACATTACTCTTGCCTCTGCTTCAAAATTTTTTTCACAATTACTATTGTTAACTGTCTCCCTCCATCCTATTCCCTTCCCATGATATTTACTCTGTTTTCTATCTTCTTTTATCCTATCCCTCCTCAAAAGTGTTTTGCTTCTGACTGCCCCCTCCCCCACTCTGCCCTCCCTTCTTTCACCCCTCCCTCCTTATCCCCTTCACCTCCTACTTTCCTGCAGGGTTAGATAGATTAATCTACCAAATTGAGTGTGTATGTTATTCCCTCTTTGAGCCAACTCTGATGAAATTAAGTTCTTTGAGCTAATTCTGATGAGTGTAAGGCTCATTCACTCCCACTTCTCCCCCATCTCTCCCCCCACTCCATAAGCCCTGTCCTGATTCTTTCATGTGAGATTTCACCCCATAACATAGACTTGTATATATATATATATATATATATATATATATATATATATATATATATGATTATAAATGTTATGTGTGTGTGCATGTGTGTGTGTGTGTGTGTGTGTGAGAGAGAGAGAGAGAGAGAGAGAGAGATTGCTTAATACAGATTTCTTAGCCTAGAAGCAAAGGGCTTCTACAGTTTGAGATCAACCTACCCATTAGATGGAAAATTCCTTGAAGATTTGGTTTATGAAGGCAGGCTTTTTTTTTTTTTTTGGTGGGGCAGTGAGGGTTAAGTGACTTGCCCAGGGTCACACAGCTAGTAAGTGTCAAGTGTCTGAGGCCAGATTTGAACTCAGGTCCTCCTGAATTCAGAGACAGTGCTTTATCCATTGTGCCACCTAGCTGCCGCTGAAGACAGGCTTTTGTTATTTAGTTATTTTCATTGATGTCTAACTCTTTGTGACCCCATTTGGGGTTTTCTTGGCAAAGATACTGGAGTGGTTTGATAATTCCTCCTCCAGATAATTTTTTTCACAGATAAGTAAACTGAAACAAACAGAGTTAAGTGATTTGCCCAGGGTCACACAGATAGTAAGTGTGTGAGGCCAGATTTGAACTCAGGAAGATGAGTCTTCCTGACTTCAGTTCCAGTGTTTTATCCACTGTACCACCAGGTTCTCAGGAAAGTAGTCTAGTTTAGTGGAAAGAAAACTGGATCTAGACTCCAAGAACCTAAATTAACATCCCATCTCTGCCACTTATTACCCATGTAGCACTGAGCAAATTACTTAACCTTTCTCTGCTTCAGTTTTCCCATCTATAAATGAGGGGGCTGGATTAATTGATCTCTATACAACCTTCCTACTCTATATAGTTATAATTCTGTGTTTTATTCTATCTTTATATTTGTAAGGGAAAGGTGGGACTAGATAATCCTTGAAGTCCCTTCTAGCTGTTATGCAGGATCCTGTGATCCTAAGGGCTGAGCATGGTGCTTATGTGTTATACTGTATTGCATTGAATTATTCACTTCACTTCACTTCACTTCACTTCAATTCCACAAAACCAAAATGTGTTAAGAATTTATTTGCCTCTGGCATAAGCCCTATGCTCCAATCATTTAGACTATATTTTTCTGTAATTCTTTTTCTACCTCTGGGCCTTTGCTTAACTGTGTTCCCTCTGCCCTTCCCACTCCCCACCCTTCAGTATCTTCACCTCTCTAACGCATTTTTCAAAACGCAAATACTCCCACTTTTATATGATACCCCTGGCTCCTTTTACTGTTTTTGTTGCTGTTTATCCTTTGTTCTAGAAGAGGACCATGTCATGACTTGTAGGGAACTGAATTTAAGTGAGATTGGGCTGTGCGAAGATGCCAGTCTCACTCTCTCCTCCAGAGCCATCTGGGTCCAGTGGCAAGATATAGATAGGGATAAATGGAGAGACCCAGGGATGTTTAAGGCAATTGCGTTAAGTGACTTGCCCAAGGTCACACAGTTAGTGTCTGAGGTGAGATTTGAACTCAGGTCCTCCCAACTTCAGGGCCAGTTCTCTATCTACTGTGCTGCCTATAGTTGTCCCTCTCCTGTTACCATTTCAAACACACACACACACACACACACACACACGCACACGAGATCAATCTCTAACCTAAAATAAAACTTCCAACCCTACATATACTTAGAGAATTTATTTTGAATATACAGAGTAAGACAGCCTGGTGCAATGGAAACCCCCCTTACCTCCCCCTCCCCCAGCTAAATTTGGGGACATATGATATGAGTTTGAATCCCAGTACTATGTTTGCCACTCAGTGTCTATGCGGCCTTGCTTAAGTCATTTAATTTTGGGGCTTCAGTTTCTTCACCTCATAAAATGAGGTTGGGCTAGATGACCCTCCAACATTTCCACAGCACTTTGGTTGTGCCTCTTTTTAGGCATATGGCCAATCTACTTTGCTTTATGCTAGGTTTTGTGGTTGTCTTATCACCCTTCCTAGATAAGGAAGGTTTTTTTGGGACAGAGACTATGTTTTAATTATCTTTGTAACCTCCACAGAACTTTGTAAATAGTAGCTGCTCTATAAATGTTTGTTTGTCAAGGTGTCATTCTATTACACATATATTTGCCAATTTCCCCACTTGGGAAGTGAATATTATATATATATTTAATCCTTAGCCTGAAAACTTGGAAGCTTATGATGAATTGTGCTTTGAAGTTTTCGTTTTGACATAAGTTCAAAACTTGAGTAAAACTAAGAATTGTCAAAAAGATGTGAATTTAGGTCAAATTGAGAAAAATTGAGGCATTTCAGGTATCCGCAATGAGAATCACTTCCCTTAAATTTAATTCTTCCTTAGTGTTCATGTCTATATTTCTGAGGATGTATTTACTGTTTCCTTGTAGCCCCAGATTTCTTTATCAAAAGCAAATGGTCATTCTCCACAATTATTTGAGAAGTCTTTCACCCAATTTGTGTTTGCAAATCATACGATCATAGCAAGAAGGGAACTGAAGGCTAATCTAATCCAACCCTCTCATTTTACAAGTTCTAGAGAGGTCAAATTACTTGCTCAATGTCATAGAAATAGTTAGTTGCAGAAACTTGATTTGAACCCAGATCCTTTATTCCAGATAGAACACACCGACCACTTTGCTTTTTTATGTCGATTTCTGTCTTAGAAAAAGGAGCTCAAAAATGATCCCTCATTATTATACCTTTACACAATACAACTTTTTATTTTTTTATTTTTAATTTAATTTTAAATTTTATTATATTTTACAACAACAGGAGTATAAATGTTACTATACTTTTCAGAAGATGATGGGTATTTCACAGTTTTCTAGACAAAGAGATCTGCATTCTGTATTCCTGACAAGATACACTCAGCAGTTTTGAGTTGTTTTACCCATTGTGTCTTCAAGCCTGACACAGCACTTTGTTATTTCCTCTCTCTACTGGGTTTGGACTTCAGTAGTGGGTGAATTGTTTCTTGTTTACTGAATTTATCAAATGTTCTGCATTCTTTAGTCTAAAAGTGGGTGTGTGACTTTTCATAGTACCCAAACAATATTTAACATTTTAAGTCAGGGAAGTAGTCAGGGAAGATGCTAAGGGTTATCTTTTTTCCTTCATTCTTAACTTTTTTCCCTTCATCTTCTCTTAAGCAATCGATTGCCTCATATTTTGCCCTTCTGTCATGTGCTTAGTGTGGGTTGAAGGCAGCTTTTTTATGTGAAGTCAGAAACAAGATAATTTTGGCTGATTGAATAAATTATATTTTATTTTCAGGATGATTATGTAAGTTCAGGAGAGTCATCTTGAGTTTTAAAAATTTATTAATTGAAATACTTTGATGATAATATTTAATGAATAATAATTTTCATGATAATATTGAGAGACATTGTGAAAGAGTGTTTAGAGGACTGGCTTGGAGTACGATGACTTCATATCCTGCCTCTTACATGTACTTACTTTGTGATTATAGGGAAATCACTTAACCAGATAAATGCTCCAAGAAATTCCCCTAGTCTATAAGTTGCATATGAGTTCAATTCAATTCAACAAGCATTTATTAAATATATACAAAGTGCCACGTATTGTGCTAGGTTCTGGGCATAAAAGCACAAAAATAAAAGTCTTTCCCCTCAAGAAGTTTGCATTATATTGGAGTTCTGATTTGTATTGGTGGATACCATTTCCACATTAGGAGTTTCTTATGCAATCACAGTTTGGGAATTTCAATAATGAAGTTATGATATTATGCCACACACTTGTTTGATACTTTATTTTAAGGGGAAACCATTTTAAGTTTTAATATAAATCATAAGGTCAGCAAATGTGAATAAGTAAAACAAAATATGCTTTTCTGGATTTAAATGAGAAGATAGCCTATGATATATTGACGAGTTATTTTCAATATAGAAAAATGTCATTACTTGAAATAAGGATATGTACACACACACACAGAGGCCTATACATGTAGGTATATATTAAGATAATGATATAAGCATTGCCATTCTAAATGATAGTGTATATAGTTTCATGCTGCATAGTTTGTCTACTTTAATCAATTTTTACATTAACAAGTTCATAGAATCATAGATTTTGAACTGAATGGTCCTAGAGAGGTCATGTAGTCAATCTTCTCATTTTACAGATGAGGAAATTGAAGCCCAGAGAGGCTAAATGTTTTACCCAAAACCACACATGTAGTAAAGAGTAAATGGGGGGGGGGCAGCTAGGTGGCACAATGGATAAAGTACCCGCCTTGGATTCAGGAGGACTTGAGTTCAAATTCGGCCTCAGACACTTGACACTTACTAGCTGTGTGACCCTGGGCAAGTCACTTAACCATCGTTGCCCAGCAAAAAACAAAAACCAACAAAACAACCCCCCCCCCCAAAAAAAGAGTAAATGGTAGTGCTAGGTTTTGAACATGAGCTCTCCACCTAGTAATTCAGCATTCTTTTCACCTGCACCATGGTTTCTTTAAGTCACGAGACCTGGCTAGTCAAAGATTAAGCTGCCACTTTTTGTTTGCACTATTGGAATAATTGTTTGCTGGATCATAGAACTGAATGGAAGACTTGTCAGTTTTACACATTCTGTCCTATTTTAACCTGTCTCTTTCTCTCTCCTCTAGTTAACTTCTCCCTCTACTACCTCTGATCAACTCTCCTGTAAATCACCTGCTCTCTTTGTTTCACCAACTAATCTGAAAGCACAGTCTGACATGGTTAGCCTGCACCAAGCCTCTCTCCTGGAAGAATTCCATACTAAGAGGGTAGATCCACGTGGGTCCATCATGCAAGAGACGTCGACATATTTTCAAGGGACCACGTACTCTTCCCCTTGTTTTGCATCAGAGGAAACCATCTCAGAGATAAAAAACACTCAAATCTTAGGTTCTAAGCAGCTAAAAGATATCCCTAGCCCAACTTTAGCTCACCAAAAGTCTGAATTAAGGTCAGAAATGTTAAGCAAGAGTCCAACTCCCCCCTCAAATCTTATCAGCTCAAGTGGAAGCCAGAGTTTCACTGCTCAGGTACCACTGTCAATTACTCCCAAGTCAGAGTCATCATCATATATACCTGTTCGCATCATCACACATTCATTATCCCCAAGTCCTAAACCATTGAATTCCACTTTCTATGGGTCCTCTTCCACTTTGTGTAGCCAAGCTTCATCTAGTGGAAATCTTGCAAAGCCAGGAATTAAGTCCCCAGTACCAACTCGACTTTCTCTTCTGACTGCTATTTTGAAGTCAAACCCTCCTCATGGGAGACCCTTTTCTCCCGCATCCTGTCCCACCTTCTCTTCCAACTCCCTGACTTCATCCACACTCACATTGGATCAAAAAGTGAAAAGAACCCCACCTACTCCTAAGAAATCTTACTCTAGTTTTTCCCTCAGGGAAGAATCTCCTGATATAGGAGAACAGCAGCCTTTGGAAGTCTCCCATCAATCTGTTCACTCTCCTTTTTCCACCAAGATTAGTCCTGCCTCTCAGGAAGCTCCCCTTTCCCGTACAAAGCCCTTAAGTGGCAGTCCACTTTCTCCTAAATTAGGGAGAGTTCCTTCTCCCCCTGTTTCTCCTAAAAGGAATATAGTCCCAACACAATTACAAAGCAAAACAGTGAACTCGTCAACCCTACCCCCTATTCCACCATTTTCTTCTGCTGCTTCCTTTAATAAAGGCAATCATGAAGCTGACTCCAAAGGTCCAGTTCCTGAAAAACCCAAGAGGTTTCATACATACTCATCCACTTCATCCTCTTCTGTCTTATGTTCTGTTTCTGACCCTGCTAGCCAAAGAAACAATCTGTCTTTTCCAAAGGAGTATTCCTTTTCAACAGCTCCCTTATATCCGACAGATCAGCCAAAAGAAGCTTCAACACAGTTATTAGCTAAGGAGAAGAATTTCATATCTGCTACTTCTCCAAGCATTTCTATTCCCATTTCTCTCTCTTATTCTAATTTTGGGTCCTCCATTACTCCTGCTGATAATATTCACTCCCAGAAGATTTCATCTCTGCACCCAAATTATCAAGTCAGTACCTTACCCACAAGACCTGTAATGTCCCCTGAAGCCATGATAACCCATACCAGATCCCCTTTTTCAAGCCCAGCACCTCCCACATCCCTAATAAGAACCAAAGGGTCAACTTCACCACAATCTTTGTCCCTGCCTTCAGACCCTGAAAGTAAGAAAACCAAGGTATATATATTTGCATAGCTATATATATTGCATGTTGCATGCTTATTTTCTAATCTGGAATGCCCATTTTTTAAAAAAAGGAACAGTGGATTTCTTTAATATTAATGCTGCTCTTAATAGTATTTTTTTTTGGTGGGACAATGAGGGTTAAGTGACTTGTCTGAGGTCACACAGCTAGTAAGTGTCAAATGTCTGAGGCTGTATTTGAACTCAGGTCCTCCTGAATCCAGGGCCAGTGCTTTATCCACTGTACCACCTAGCTGCCCCTAATGTTGCTCTTAAGAGGGAAATAAAGTAAGGGGATAGAAAAATATTGGAATATGAGGGTCAATTGTATAATGTAAAGCATTATTCCCAAGTACATTAGTACATTGCATTTATTATGAGAAAGCCTTTGGCAATAGTATAAAATTATCCACAAGCAAATATACAAAACATTTTTTTAAAAAACTTGCTCCTTACCAGGAACCAGGCTGGAAGTACTGAGGTCACTAGTTCTAATCTCACCTCTGGTCATCAGGGAAGTTTTGACATGATTTATTTTTAACTTGGGCCAGTATACCACTTCTTTTTTATTTAAAAAAATATCTTTTATGGGGCAATGAGGGTTAAGTGAGTTGTTCAGGGTCACACAGCTACTAAGTGTCAAGTGTCTGAGACTGGATTGAGCTCAGGTCTTCCTGAATCCAGGGCCAGTGCTCTATCCACTGTGCCACTTAGCTGCCCCTGAAGACATTTGATTGTTTTTAGCCTAATTGTAGCTCAGAACTCCTAAATTCAAGTAATCCATTAGCTTCAGCCTCCCTAGTAGCAAGGATTAGAGGCATGTACCACATGTTCTTTTCCAACTTTGATTGGGTGCCTTTTTGGGGGGCGGGGTGAGGCAATTGGGGTTAAGTGACTTGCCCAAGGTCACACAGCTAATAAGTGTTTAAGTGTCTGAGGCTGGCTTTGAACTCAGGTCTTCCTGACTCCAGGGCCAGTGCTATATCCACTGCACCACCTAGCTGCCCCGATTGGGTGCCTTTTAAAATTGATCTTTCTTATTCAATTGGCAACCACTGTTACTCTTCCTTATGACTCTGAAAGGGTCCTTTTGGAGTGAATTAGGAGTCTACTGGTTACCCTTATAGCAGTTAAAAATTAACTATGGAGATTTGTGGAATACTATTTATGGAGTAGAAGCATTTATCAACTTTGTGAGGTTCACAAGTTTTATGAAATTCATGAAGAAGTCCAACATGGATAGTAGTATTGAGCAATTAAAAATAACACACAAAGGTTTACTGGAAAAAAAAAAGAACGAAATGTTTCCCTCAGACACAATTCTAATCAAGTATCTTGGAGGGTTTGTATCGGCCTTGCCTATTTTCTTTTTATTTTCTTTTTTCTTTTTTTTTTTTTTTTTCTTTTTGTCCTTCCCTATTTTTTTTAAATGAGGCAATTGGGGTTAAGTGACTTGCCTAGCGTCACACAACTGGTAAGTGTCAAGTGTCTGAGGCTGGATTTGAACTTAGGTCCTCCTGAATTATGGGCTGGTGCTTTATCCACTGCGCCACCTAGCTGCCCCTCTCCTTGCCTATTTTTTTAAGGCTGCAGGTTCTATCCTTTTTAGTAAATAGTCAGCAGGGATTCAAGTAAGGAAGTTCTTGGGTCAAATTCTACCTTAACCACTGACTAGTTCTGTGACCCTTAGCAAATCACCTAACCTTTATGGGCTTTATTTCCTCATCTAGAAAATGTAAGAACTGGATTAGATGACCTCTAACATCCTTTTTAACACTAAATTTGTGATTTTTATGGTACTTCTCCCCGGCCCCCAATCCTGCATTCCCTATATCACTAGATAATTTGAGAAGGATCATCCGATTTATGTCATATCATCAGAATGGTTTTTTTGCTATGTATATGAAATATCATGCAATTAAAAAAAGAAATGAGCGGATAAGATCATTAAATTTATCCAGGGAACATTTCCTTATTTGCTTATAGAATTTATGGGAGAAAATGTGGCATAGGGGAAATGCATTGCCTGTTGGGTCAGAGGACCCATGTTTAAATATCTGATTCTCATTCATTGTGTGACTTTGGGCAAGCCACTTAATCTTCTTGGTCCTTAGTTTCTTCTTGTGAAAAATGAGGGGTTGTACTAGATTGTTGTTGAAATTCCTTCCAGCCCATGAAATATAATCCTAATTGTTTGAGATTAGGGTACATGTGATTATTTTTTCTTAAGGTATTTTGGAATGATTCCTTAAGGAATCTACTTTTTAAATTACTCTAATGCCACAATGTTGAAACTTTAAAATATATATTATATCATCTCTCTCTCTATCTTTATCTAGTGTGGAGCCTCTCATAATTTTGTATTAATGAAATTATGTCCTCCTTTTGGATCCATTATTTTAATGTTCTTATGAGAATCATCTCTCCTTCCTCTTATACCCCAAAATGCACAGACAAATATCTTCATAAACATGTCAGAATATGTCAGCACGGATTTTTGTTATACAGTTTTAGGGCTAGCCTTGAAGTAAAGAAAATTTGGGTTCAAATCCAGCTTCTAATACATATTAGCTGTGCAACTAATGGCAAATCATTTAACCTCTCAATACCACCAGGCAACTCCCAGATTTTAATTATAGACAAGTATTTAATTTACATCTGGTGGACAGAATTTACTACAATGCTGAAATTCCATGACTGGACAACAGATACGTTACAACAGAGTGTGTAAGTACACAAACAAAGATGAAACAATAAGAAAGGTACTTTTTAAACTCAAGTGAAATGGGGAAAATTACTTTTGTTTGTAATCTCTGGAACTCTCAGAAACATCTCTAGTGAATGAGAAGGTATTTTAGTTTTAAAATTTTAGTAACCTATTCAAGAGTAAGCCAGCAGAATGAATAGGCCTGGCCCTGAAGCCAAGAAAATCTGAATTCAAATCCTGTCTCTGACATATAATAGTAAATCAATTAACTTCCTATTCCCTAGGCGATTCTATAACACTGTAAGTTAAAATGAGTCACCTAATTTGCTTCCATGAAGGGATTTCCTTTTTTATATCACTGTCATGCTTCCTTCTTTCCCTTGTAACAAATCTATACATGTATCTATACATATATATATCTATACATGTATATATGCATGTATGTACTCACATACATATGTGTGTATATATATATTGTGTATATATATATATATATTAAAGCAAAATTTGGTCAGAAATATGTGGGTCATGTTTGAAAATGTATGCCTCATTCTATACTAATAGGTTACCCCGTCACTGCTTACAGTGTGAGGCATGTTTTATCTTTACTCCTCTTACATCATGAGTGAATATTGTTTTGTTGGGGGTTAGTAAGTCTTTCAGTATTGTTTTCCTATATATTCCATATTCTATACATGTAATAAGTATCTTGTATGTAATATTTCATAGAGACAATGGTCATCTGAACATTGTTCTGATCATTTACTTTGCTGAGTTCATGTGAGTCTTATTAAGTTTTTCTAACTTTTTGATACATTTGGTACAAAGACAACTACAATTCAAAATTATCATTTCTTATGGAGTAAAGATATTCCATCATATATTTTTGCATTTTATCTATTTATTTTACATTCATTTATGGCCTATTTCTTCAATTTCCCCTTCAATGATAAATGACCCCTCAGAACAAATATGCAGTCAAACAAAATAAATTTCCACATTTGCCTTGTTGAAGAACATATTCCTCATTTTGCATTTTAAATTCATCAGTTCTATGGAAAGAGGTGGGTAGCATATTCCATCTTTATTCATGTGGGATTGTATTTTATCATTGCATTGATCAGAGTTTTAAAGTTTTTCAAAGTTCTTTTTAATGTATTATTTTCATTATATAAATTGTTCTAGTTTTGCTCATTTCACTATGGATCAGTTCATAGAAACCTTTCCAGTTTCCTTGGAAATTGTCCTTTTCACTGTTTCTTATAGCGCAATATTGTTCCATTATATTAATATACTATAATTTCTTTAGCCTTTCCTTGACCTGTGAACACTTCCTTATTTGCTTGGTTTTGTCTACTGTGAAAAGAGTTGTTACAATGAGTTTTGTACAAAGAGTTTCTTTCCCTCTTTAATCTCTTTGAGGATATCAATCTAGTATTGGTATTATTTGATCAAAAGGGTATGGATAATTTAGTGATTTATGGGGGGTACAGTTGCACAATTTTTTTCTAGAATAGTTGGGCTGATTCGTGGCTTGTATGCCTGTTTTCCCACAGCCCTTCCAACATTTTCATATTTCAGTTTTGTCACCTTTGCCATTATGATAGGAAGGAGATGGAACCTTAGAGTTGCTTTAATTTGCATTTTTCTTATTAGTAGTGATTTGGACCTTTTGTTGTTAATAGTTTTTGTTTGTTTGCAGGGCAATGAGGGTTAAGTGACTTGTCCAGAGTCACACAGCTAGTGTCAAGTGTCTGAGGCTGGATTTGAACGCAGGTCCTCCTGAATCCAGGGCCAGTCCTTTATCTACTGCACCACCTAGCTGCCCTTGTTGATAGTTTTGATTTTTTCTTGGAAAATTTTGTGTTCATTTCCTTTGTTTATCTACTGGAGAATGGATATTGACAAAGATAATGGAGTGGCTTGCCATTTCATTCTTCAGTTCATTTTATAGATGAGGAAACTGAGGCAAACAGGATGAAGTGACTTACCCAGGGTCACACAACTAGTAAAAGTCTGAGGCCACATTTGAAGTCAGGTCTTCCTGACTCTGAGACTGCATTTTATCCACTTTCCCGTCTAGATATCCCCTCTGTGTGTATACACTGTAGATATGTACATATACATATATGCATATTTAGACACATATGCATATATTAATATTATTCACGTACATATTAATAAACTCTAGATAAAAATGTTTAAAGTGAAATTAATGCACAAAATATCCCTACTCAGTTGGATAATATAATATCATAGAAAACATTTAGAAAAATTGGGATCAAGATCTTTAGGTTCACACAGACCTCTCTCTGTGGGCAAGAGTCAAGATAATTCCAAGATTCTTGAATCTGGACAATTGTTATAATGATGTTAGCAGTGTCTATCATTGACATTAAAAAGTCAAGAAAATGAGCAAAATTTTAGTGGAAAATGATTTCTGTTTTAGACAACTTGAGTTTCACAACAGATGAAAATATATGACTGTAGCAAAAGAGGGAGAGCTAGATTGGAAGATAACATTATAAAGAGGATAGTTGAAGGTATATATATTTATATGTACATGTATATATGTGTATGTGTATGAATATGAAGGGAGTGGATAAGCAAACCTGAGACAGTATGCTCTAGTCTGCCGCATAATTGCTGAGATAATTGAAAATGAAGTAAATAATGTTTTTCAATTGCATTAGACATAGAAGAGTTCATGAAGGCAGTGAGTTTTCTGCTGGGCCTTGAAAAAAGTAGAAGATTCATTTTGGAGTGAGGAGAATATTCTAGGAGTTAAAAACATCATGGGAAAATTCAGGGAGGAGCAGACTCTTTGTGAAGAACAGTAAGGAGACCACCACAAGTAAGACAGAGTCATACTGAGGAAATAGAACAATAATAACTTGAATAAACAACATGGGGTATTTTGATGGAGGACTGGGCCGCAGAGTCTAATTTGATCTGATAGTCAATAGGGAGTCATCATAGGTTTTTGAGTGAGGAGTGACTTCATGAAAGCAGTGTTTGGTAAAGTTTAAATCACATTAAGAGAAACTTGTGTTTATAGGAAATGAGATTCTATTAATTCAAAGTGACAGCTCTGAGTGCTACACCACTTGACATGTCTTTGTTAATCGAGATTAAATAGCATATTAACTCGATTTAATACTTGCTACGGAGGAAATAATCAAATTATAATGAAATAACAGCCAGAATGCTCAAGTTCATGCTTAGAATGAAAAAAAAATAGTCTGGATAGATTTAATAAGCCACCAGCAGAAATGAGTAGACATTTATTTTAAAATCCTTTAGATCAAGTGTTTGTTTCATGGATTAATAGAACTTTAGAGCATAAAGGGCTCTGAAATCTCATGTAACACCCATTTTGCAGATAAGAAAACTGAGTACCAAAGAAACTATGCAGGATTTTGGATGTCATTTACCCATTTGAGCTACATATGTAAGGTTTCCTTTAGTTAAATTCACTGAATACAACACATGTCCATAAACACCCAGGTAACAGAATGAGAAGTAGAATCCAGGGTTAGAGCTCAGTCTTATGAAAGCCAGTGCTAAGCTTTCTCCATTCCAGGATGCTGCTGCTTCCATCTCTATGCATTAAATTATTGGCAAGAGACAAGACCTTTGCAATATAGTCTTCCCAAATTTAACCTAATTTTTCATAATTTGCAATTCAAATAGTTTCCCTGGATATAATGATCTTTTCTTAAATCATGATGCCATAAATGCAAAATCTTCATTACCTTGCTAGAGTATAATTTTTACTTCAGAAGCATCTCAGAAACACTTTTGAATCATTACTTTTTCCCCCTTTTTCCTTTTGTTCATTTCCAAACCAAGAGAATAAGACTATGTAAATGCATACACAAGGTTGGTGAACATGAAAATGAGGATATTGATTGTAATCTGGTCAGTAAGTGAAGATATTAAGTTTGGCATTAAAACAGGAACATTGGCAAAATTTCAATGAAGGGAAACAATTATCCATTGTAATTTTTGACAAAAATTCTGCGGATATAAAGAATGTTGGCTGATAAAAGTCTTCCTCATTTCTATTTTCTTTCTCGTTCCTCCTTGCTCCCTGCAAATATGGTTCTGGGTAAAGATCTGTCAACTCTCATGCTATATTTTTGTGCATGTATGTGTGTTGTCAGGGAGTATAACTTGACCATAAAAATCCATTCAAGTGGATTGCCAGAATAGATAAATCTTAGCTCAGGAGCATTGTCTTTTGAAAAATTTAGTTTCAATGGGCAATGTTATTTTAAAGAATTGTAGGAAGAAATAGACAAAAGCTTTTTAGTATCAAAGCATTTTTTTAAAGCTTTTATGGTCTGTTTCTTGTCTTGTTCCTTACTCTTTGGTGTTAATCCTGGCACTGAGCTCTCTTTGAAGTCAAGGAGGGCTTCAGATTTAGATCAGTTCTACTCTGGCATAGACCAGGATGTGACATGGGTCTCAGAACACAGATGGCCATCAAATTAAAACATGAACATTTGAAGGCTATTAGTTCAGAGTCCGGACCCAACCTCCTTTTGATATTAAAATAAAAAGAAACAGCTAGACTATGCTTGGCTTGATCTAGTTGCAGAGCATGTATTCATCTTCTCTTTTCAGAGATTGAATAGATTTAGGATATTAAAATGATACTCCCCCCCCCCCAAGAAATATGTGAGGATGTAGTGTTTTGATTATACATACCTTTACATAAGCCATTATTCTATATTATATATAAAGGCCCCACCCAGATAACTTTTTCTTTGTAACTAGAGCATATCTGTACGTTTTATTTTCAGGAACTTTGATCTTTGAGTCACTTATTTCCTTTCCCTGAGAAGGCTGAAAATCATAAAGCTAATCACTGGTGACTGCTGCTAGGCTCTCAACTTTTATTATTCTAGGTAGAAACATCTTCCCACTGTCCCAAAGTTCATTATGATATGATGTCAAGCCTGGGTTTCTGGGTGGCCAAGCTATCGAGGTTATTTAACCCAGTTAGTTATTAATTGAATGCATTAAAGTATCCTCCCACAATAAGGACATTGCATGTCTGCATTTTCTTCCAAAAGGGACTTGGTGACTTCTTGTCATTAAAACTATTTACAGATAGTGATTGTCTATGAAATTAATTGGGAGTTATTGAAGCATATTTGAGCCTTTGAAAAGGAACAATATAGTCTCCATGTTTAACTTGTCTTCAATTTAATTAAACTAAGAATTTGTTAAATGCCAGCTATGTGCCAGGTACTCTATGAGGCATTGGGAATACAAAAATGCAATGAAAACAATCTTTGCCTTCATTGAGCTTACATCCTATTAGAGGAAGGAACATTTCCACTTGTAAATTAAGGCAAACACACAAGCATTCACAGAAAGTAGGCTAGTTTAGTTAGGATATAGAGTGGGCAAGGGGAAATATTATTAAATAAGCATGGAAAGATAGACTGGAGTCATATTTCAAAGGTTTTAAGTGTCAAATAGATGAGTTTATGTTTTATATTAGGTGCTATTGGGAACCACTGAAGTTTCTTGAGCAGTAGGATTTGACCTATAACTTATATACTCTTCTTTCATGATCCCCCTTCCCTAAAAAGTTGTTCTTAGAAGAAAAATCAAAATGAAGAATAGTAATAATAGATTATTGAATATTTGTCAGTGAATTTTATATGGTTTATAAAGGAAAAGGTTTGCAAAGGTAGAGTAAGATGAGATCAACACATATGGAAGAATGAATGGATGAATAAATAAATTAAAAAAGAATTATTACATACTTATGTGCTAGGCACTTTGTTATATCTTAGGGATAAAATACAAAAATAAAGCCTCTTTTTTAAGGAGCTGACTTTCCAATAAGAGAAGACAATACAAATAAAGGAGGCATGGCCAAGAAATGAGTGTTTTAGACCAGAAAGTCATGGGAATGAAGAGTGGATCTATAAGGCAATTGATTGACATATACTTCCAAGAAAAGTAGCATTGATTTTGATGACTCTTCCTAGAGCTAACAGTGAAAAGGGGTAGAAGAAGGTGCAAGAGTAGCTGTAGGTTGGATTTATTGACTGAAGAACATAGCAGAGTGTGCATTTGGCCAACATATAACTTTCATCAATAAGCCTGGTTGGAGGGGAGGGGTAAGTTTTAGCATATTAATGAAAATAGCACAAAATTTTGAAGAAGATAGGAAGAAAATGAGAGAATTCAAGTTTGATGGCACAGATCCTCTCAGTAAAGTAGAAAATCACCTGCAGAATGACAGGGGAGGAGGATTATAAGCTTGAGGTGAGAATGCTTGGAATAGCCTCTGTGGAGAAAGTGTTTAGAGATGAATGAAAGGATTATGGAACAACAATAAGTATACAGTTTTGGTGATATAGGCTGGATTTATTTTGGACCCATTTATGTTTCTCTAATAATGGAATCTCAGATATAGTCACAAAAAGAGTAGGTCCCCTCATTAACTTTGGGCTGAGGATTAGCAAGGAGGTTATGGACAAGTTAAGGTGTTTTCTGAAACTAGTGAGATCAGCATTGGAGAGGCTGATCCCACTGTCCAGGCTGTGAAAGAGAACAATGAAAGGCACTGTAGAGGTTATTATGCTAGAGAACAGGGTAACAGAAAATGAGATCCCAACAAATGTAGAAAAATAAATTCTATAGGAATTTAAGTAATATGGTAGGTTCAGGATAGTAGCCTGTGATCAGCTAAATTAATCAATAAATTATGTAGAATGATAAAGTTGGCACAATTTGTCTAAGGCTCCTTCATACCCCATCTCTTCCTTCCCCTGTGTCTCCCAATTGTTCAGTCTCCTCATTTTGACCCCTTTTCCTCAGGACTCTTATCCCTACATTTTCTGCCCTCACTGGTCACTTATTTGCAAATTTTTCATGTCTAATGTCCCTTTGGTCCAGATACCTAAGCAGTTTGAAAGCATCTGATAACAAAATTCCAGAGCATGAGTCATTTGTGACTAATAACATGTTATTCCCCTCCCTGTTAAAGCTATTCAGGGTCATGTTGATGTTATCGCTACCCTAAGGAATGAATCCCTAAAGGTGTAGTTTTAGCAATATATGACGGACCTTTGAGGGTGAACAATTATTATGAAAGCATGTTGCATAGTCCATAGAGAGCTGGCCTTGGAGCCAGAAAGATCTGCATCTTGTCTCTGACACATACTTGATTCTGTGACCCTGGGCAAGCTGTTTAACTTCTTAGTGTTCTAGGCAATTCTCTTAAGATGGCAAGTTGCAAAATAAAATTAATGACTTGCTTTGGTAGGGAGAATTTTGTCACTTGATAGCTCCCTATGCCAATAAATTTTCGTAGTATTTTACACATTTTCTCATTTGATCCATGTAACAACATTATGAGAGGCAACATAGTGTTGGGCAGCTAGGTGGCTCAGTGTATAAATTTATTAAGCCTGGAGTCAGGAAGACTGAGCTTCATGAGTTCAAATCTCGCCTTATATACTAGCTGTGTCACTCTGGGCAATTCACTTATCCCTGTTTGCCTCAGTTTCCTGACCTGTAAAATGACCTGGAGAAGGAAATGGCAAACCAATCCAGTATCTTTGCCAAGAAAACCCCAAATGGGGTCATAAAGAGTCAGACACAACTGAAAACAACAAAACAGCAACAATACAGTAGAAGAGGAACTCTAATGCAGATCTTTCTGCTCTAAGACCAGCAGTGTCCATTTCTGGTATGTTCTGAAACCTTGTATATAATATTAATCCTATATTTAGCTTTATATTTTGTGGTCATCTTTATGATCCTTTGCATTTTAGAAATGATACCTTTATAAGTCCAGGGGAGATAATTTGAAAATTATTGGTCTGCCTGAAAACCATGATCAAGGAAAGAGCTTAGACGTCATCTTCCAAGAGATTGTCAGGGAAAATTGCCCTTATGTTCTAGAAGAAGAAGGTAAAATAGAAATCGAAAGAATCCACCAATCACCTCAGCTAAATTCCAGAGCTCTCAGGTCAAGGAGAAAATGTTGCAAGATGACAAAAAGAAAGAATTCAAGTACTGTGGATCCCCAGTCAGGATAGCACAATATCTAGCAGCTTCTACATTAAAGGACCGGAGGGCATGGAATATGGTATTCCAGAGGGCAAAGGAATTGGGATTACAACCAAGAATCACTTATCCAGCAAAACTCAGCATAATCTTGCAGAGGAAAAATGGGACTTCAATGGGACTTTCAGGTAGTCATGATGAAAAGACATGAACTGAATGGCAAATTTGACTTTCAAATATGAGACCCTAGAGAACCATAAAAAATTGGAGTTGGGGGACATACCTGGGGTCATGCAATGGATGACTGTCTTGTGTCTGAGGCTGGGTTTTGACTGGGATCCCCTTGGGTCCCAGGAGGATGCTTTGTCCACTGTGTCACCTAGCTGCACCATGATGACATCTTTTTTTTTTTTTTTTTTTTTTTAGTGAGGCAATTGGGGTTAATTGACTTGCCCAGGGTCACACAGCTAGTAAGTGTTAAGTGTCTGAGGCTAGATTTGAACTCAGGTACTCCTGACTCCAGGGCAGGTGCTCTATCCACTGCACCACCTAGCTGCCCCATGATGACATTTTTAGGGTTACATTGAGGGGTCAGGGGAATGCACTGGGGGATGGGGAAGGGCTTATAGAGGGCTTGGAGTGATATCCCACATGAAGGAAACAGGAAAGGGCTTATGGTGTGGGGGAAGAGATGGGCAGTAAATGAATTTTACATTCATCAGAATAGGCTCAAGGCCCTTGAACTCATCAGAGTTGCCTCAAAGAGGGATTAATCTACACCCCCAAATGGGTGGAGTAATCTATATAATTTGTGCAGTAAATGATCCTAGCACTCATCAGAATTGGCTCAAGGAGGGAATAACACACACACACACACACACACACAATTGGGTGGAGTAATCTATCTAACCCTGCAGGCAAATAGGAGGGGAAGGGTATAAAGAGAGAGAGGGGCAAAAGAAGGGAGGGCAGATTGGAAGTTGGGACAGACATAAGCAAATCCCTTTTGAAGAGCAATAGGGTGAAAGAAGATAGATAATAGAGTAAGTATCATGGAGAAGGATGGAGGGAAACAGTTAACAATAGTAATTGTGAAAAAGAGAAAAGAGGGAAAATTGTAAAAAAACCCACAAAACATAGCAACTCTTTGTGGTGGCTAAGAATTGGGAATCAAAGGAATGTCCATCAATTGAGGAACGACTAAAGAAGCTGTGGTATATGATTGTAGTGGAATGGTATTGTGCTATAGGAAATGACAAACAGGATGATCCCAGAAAAACTTGGAATGACTCATGAACATCTGATGTATAGTGAAATGAGCAGGGCTGGGAGGACATTGTGCATAGTGACAGCAGTATTGTTTGATGAGCAATTGTGAATGACTTAACTACTCTCAGCAATACAATGATCCAAGACAATCCCAAGGGACTAATGATAAAGCATACTATCCACCCCCATAGAAAGAACTGATAAAAAGAGCACTTGTGTATTGTACATATATAACCTATATTGGATTGGTTGATGTCTTGTGGAGAGGGGAGGAAAGGGAGAGAGGGAGAAAAATTTGGAACTCTAAATCTTATGAAAATGAATGTTGAAAACTACCCTTACATGTAACTGAAAAAATAAAATAAATGTTTGTTGCAAAAAAAAGAAATGATACCTTAAAGTTTATTCAAGTATATTATTGATAGCCAGTATAAAATAATATAAATCAATCAACAAACATTTAATAAGTACCTACTGTGTGCCAAGCACTGTGCTTAGCATTGGGGATACAAAAAGGGGCAAAAGACAGTCCCTGACTTCAATGAGCTTACAATCTAATGGGGGAAACCAAATGTAAGCTATATAGTGAGCTATATTCAGGATAAACAAGGTGCTAGAATTAAGAGGGGTTAGGAAAGGCTTTCTATAGAAGATGGAATTGTAAGTGGTATTTAAAGGAGGCCAGGGAAGTCAATAGTTGGAATGGAGGATTGAAAGTGTTCCAGGCATGGGGAGAGAGAATACCTGTAGTCCAGAGAGTGCCTGAAGTGTCTTGTTCATGGAACAGTCAGGAAGTCAGTGTCATTGGATCAAGAACATGAGGAAGGGAGTAAGGTGTAAGGAGACTGGAAAGGTAGGAGGGGGCTAGATTATGAAGGGCTTTGAATGCCAAAACAGAACACTTTAAATTTCCTCCTAGAGGTGATAGGGGGAAACTGGATAGGAGGGTCTTGGAATCATAAGACTGTATTAGCTGTGTGACCTTGGACAAGTTACTTGACCTCTTACTAGGACTTTGGTAATGGAAGCCTCCGCTCCCCTCCCCTCTCTTCCCCTCCCCTCCCCTCCCCTCCCCATGGTTTCAGTTTCCCAATAGTTAGAATAGTGAAATCTGAAGATCTCAGTCCAATCATGGCCTTAAGACACTAACTGGTGAGCCTGGGAAAATTGCTGAACCTCTATCTGCCTCAGTTTTCTCAGTTATAAATTGGGGATCATAATAGAACCTACCTCTCAGGATTGTTGTAGGGATCAAATGAGAGAATATTTGTAAAACACACTTGGCACAATGCCTGGCACATAGAAACTACTATATAAATAGTTTTTCCCTTTTCTCTCATTCATCTGAAAAATTAGGCAGATTGAATTTTTCTTGTTGTAACTTTATTAAGGTTGCAAAAATTTTTGAGGCTCAGAATACATACATACATACATATACTTATATACATATATGAATATAAACACATGCACACTATACATACATACAGGTGCATATGGAACATTTGAATAACTAGCTTAATATCTAGATAGCCAGAATGATTAGATCAAATAGGAAATAACACCATGGGGTTTTTCCTCTCCTTGATTTGGCTTTATTCCCTGTGAGCCTTTTGACCTTGATCCTATGTTGACCTATGCCAGTTTGCTCACATAAATGAGCTTCCCCAGGTTCCAAAATCATTGCTTATGTCTCTTTCTTTACTTGGCTTAACTTTTTCAAATGACTGTTATAAAATTTAGCTCAAAAGCATTCATAAAATAAATTTCATTTAATTTTATTAAAATGTCATCTTCTCCAAACTCTTTGATATATTTTCCTCAGTACTGGGGTGGGTTGGGAACTAAGGGCCAATTCTTTGCTGGCTCAATGCCTCCCTGGAAGCTGGCATGAGACATGGTACCTTTGAAGCTGAAAACCTTGTACTTTGTTCAGCTCCTTGGGACTTTTGAGCAACATGACAACTAGGCCCTTGATGACAGATTATTTCCTGTTTCTTTTTCCTCCTTGAAAGATGATGTTCCCAAGCTTTCTATCTTATGGCGAATGGCCAAATTTGCCATAACAAAACCAAATTCAAGAAATTCTGTTTTCTATGTTTCTGGGTCTTGTTGAATAGAACCGTTGTGCTGGGAGAATGAGAATAATGACAAAATAAGGAAGGGGGTAGATTTAAGGTCAAAGGTTTTGCTTTTGAGTTTTTATAATACTATGTCATATTTATAAAGTCCTTTACAGTTTACAAAGTACTTCAATCACATCAACCCTGGGAAGCTATGTAGTGTAGGTACACTATCCCTCTTTTTTGAAAAATGAAACAGTCTTCAAGTGGTGAACTAACCTGCCCACAGTCTTAGTTCTATCAGGCCTTTGAATTGAACTCAGGTCTTCTCCAAGCCCAGGGCTTTTCCTGCTACATCACAGAGTTGTAAAATTGGAAGGGAATTGGGGATTATTTAGTCTAACCCTCTTGTTCTGCCAATAAGAAGGTTGAGGTCCAGAAAGGGAAAGTGTCTTGTACAAATTCAAAAGGCACCTTTCTTATCTAACTATAAATTGTTGCTGCTGGTTATGATAAAAGCCTCTATGTTCAAATGAAAAGACAATACATTTAAAAATTTTTATCTTTACAGAAGTAATGCATGCATAGGCACATGTTCATGTCAACTGAGATTGCATGAGGCATCATGTTTATTTGTGGTATAAACACTGAATGTATGACACATGCCTGATAATTCTTTCAAGGAGAGACTATTTGCTAAATGGTGTTCTTATTAGGGATCCTGTTAATGAATAGTTTCATCAATAATTATATGGAAATTCGGTGTTTCTGAACTCTGAAACTGAATGGCGTATAATTGGATACAGTCAGTAGATTTATCTCACAGCTGCATTTTTGTGTGTATCTCTTGGTTCTAATAATGTGTTAACACGATTGCCTAATTTTTCTGTCTGAAACAAGTTGTTCTAGCATAATAATTCCACTCCCCTCCCTTCTACTTGATAACTTGTCTTTTAACTTTGATAGAACTAATGTAGCTTTCTCTTCTTTTCTCCTCTCTTATGTTCATCTCCACTCTTGCTTTCTGGTTACTTATTCTAGCAATACAAGATCAAGTCCAACTACAAGGCCTTTGCAGCAATCCCTACAAACACAATACTCTTGGAACAGAAGGTTAGTGTTGGTTTATAAGCAAAGTTGTGAATTGTACTTTAAAATATTTATTCTGTTTTCCACAGTCCTCATTTTTTTCTAATTTCTGTTGGCAATATCTCAGACGTGAAATCTTGTCTTTACTAATAAGTCAGTAAATGTTTATTATGTACTTACATATGCCAGGCACTGAACTATGCAAAGAAAGGAGAAACAGTTATTGCTCTCAAGGAACTCACAGTCTGATAAAGGTGGTCATTACAGTTGCATTTCTGAATCTTGATGAAATCATGTTGGTGAATGGACTAGGGTAGCAGTTCTCTAAATGTGCTCTGGGGATCACTGAAGGGGTCCTGGGACCCTGTCAATGGTTCTGTGAGGTCAAAGGTATTTTCCCAAGGATGCTATGACATTTAATTTAAAATATGGTAAACACTGATAAGGGCATCTAGGTGATGCAATGGATAAAGTGCTGGCCCTCAAGTCAGGAAGACAACTTTCCAGTGTTCAAATCTGGCTTTAGACACTTACTAACTGGGTGACTCTGGGCAAGCCACTTAAACCTGATTGCCTCATTTTCCTCATCTATAAAATGAGCTGGAGAAGGAAATGGCAAACCACTTCAGTATCTTTGACAAGAAAAACCCAAATGGGGTCATGGAAAATTGGACATGACTGAAACAACTGAACAACAACAAATATTGATAGATATAATCCACATAAACAAAAGCTCTTTGGCACTATTCATTTTGAAGAGTGTAAAGGAGTCCTGAAAGCAAAAGTGTTGAGAATGATTGGAATTGGGAAAAATGGTGGGGGAAGCATTTTGGTGAATGGACTCAGGTACCTTTCTTTGTCATCTTAAGTGATTGGGTATGGATCTTTAGCTGAAGAGCAGAAGGATGCTAGGACAAGACCTGGTTTGGCCCTCATTCTTTGAAACACCCAATGGTTTATTCTCTTTTAGGACTTTTCTTTGAGGTTTTAGGACTACATCGAGAATTTCTATATTTTACTGTTGCCTAAGCAATCCATTACAACACCCATGCATCTTGAAGAAGTCCTTGGTAAAATGCTCTTTGATTTATTCATTCTCTTTTGCAAAGTTTGACCAGGAGAGTAGAAGTAGTGGTAACCAAGTAATAGGCAGGTTGGTATATGAACATATGCACATTTAGCCTTTAGATACTCAGGATAAGGATTTGTACGACCATGATAACTAGAACTGATGACTAGAAAGACATGATTTGTTGAAGGTCGATATATTTCTTTTGGGTCTTGGCCAAGTTCCCAAGTCCTCAAGGGTTGAAAAAGTTTGAAAATCTTCAGGAACTCAGCTATCTTTCTAGGCCTGCCCTGGACTGAATCTGCTCTTTTAACATTGCCAAATAACCCTGGATGTGAGAGGTTAGGATACCATTTATCTCAGCCTTGTATATAGTTAACCAGCTACCTTCACCTGGCTCTAGAACTATTTTGGGGGCTCATTTGTTGTAAATAAAAGTGTAAGTTTGACTTGTGGGGTTCTGTACTGTGAGATTTAAAATTGGATATTAGATCATAAATCTCCCCTCTTTAACCTTTCCCTTAATTTATCTCCCAGACTAGTAAATGGAAGAAGCTTCTGGTTTTCTAGATAGACCATTTATTGTATGGTAGTCACAAGGTGATGTTGATTAGAAAGATAGGAAAGTAGACACACAATACAAATCGTCTTAAGTCTAAGCTTAGTCTATATTCCGTATAAAACTCACCAAAAGAGAAGGCCACCTTTGGGGAGAGAGAGACCATCTGTGCAGTGCAGTCAGGAGACCAGCAGAGCAGAAAAAAAACCTCCCACTTCCGTTCTCTCCTTGCCTTTTAAGCTCGCACCCCGGAAGTGGAGTGCTAGCAGGCAGTCTGACGTGCGCAGCAGGTGGACTGGCGTACGTAGCTCATGCCATTGGTCTCCTCCCCGAAAGGGTGGTCCTTAAAAAAAAACTGGCGTCTTTCAGTTATCCTAACCAACTGTTAAAAAACTTTCATATTTTTTTTACCACAGTACCTTGTTTAATGAATATCATTCAGAGATAGGAATGTAAATGAAATTCTGACATTTACATTTGAACAGAAGATAAATCAATTACCTTAGTGGAAATGTCAACTTCATATTTAATAAAACTTTAAGATGATTTATTTGGGTAATATAATCTCCAAAGACATGGAGCCAACTATTTTTTTTTCCAGGTAATTACAATGTTTCAAATATTGCTATTAAGTTTCCACCAGGTGTTGTTTTAATTACTGCTTTATAAATCTCCACTCATACTTTCATGGTGATTTGGAAGGGATATCCCTCCACATCATTCTTTATGCATGAATAATACATAAATTGGGAAACACCCTTATAGCCCAGAGCATACACAGTTGCTTCCTGATGTGTGTGACCCACAAGTTGTTCCTTATTTTTATATGCCTTAGCTACCTGGGCTCCAGGACTTCCAACCAAGAATACTTTTCTCCCAAGCAACTGTTCCATGTTGCTATTTCCCACCATGTAGTCCCACCCAATACAATGGTGAAGGAACAAAGATCTTAGTGAATAGGACCAGGACAACCCAACTGTTTGGAAGAGAAGAATAAAAGAAGGGAAGGGGAAGAAAAGGGAAGGAAGCACTGTGCTAAGTGCTTTATGGATATTATCTTATTTAATTTGGTGTTGAGGGAACTTAGAGAGGGGGTGGAAATCTTGTTTCTATGGGGAAATGGAAACTGTTAGCTTGCTCAGTAACATATCACTACAAATCAGGAAGGGCTACAGTGAAGGGAAGTGCTACTGATGTTCCTTTGTTACTTCTTCTCAAACCAGTTGGGTTGAGGCTGGTGGTGGTAAGCTTCCTTGAAGCCTATTTGCCCCTGCCTATCTTGGTAAATCTAGAAGCTATCATCCCCCTCACTTCCTAGGCAGATGAGGTAGTATAGGATTTAGAAGTGTCAGGGATTATTCCCATTTATTTAGATAATAGAATTGATTATTTACAAGCCTTTTCCTTGAGATAAACTGTAATACTACACTCATTGTCTCCCTCTATCCTCCTCCTTCCCCACAACCCCCTATATCTTTCAATACTTTAGTAAGAAAGACTTGAACAGGATTGAAAGAGTACACTAGATTTGAATTCAGATTGCCTGGGTTTAAATCCCATCTCTGGCATTCACTAACTGTGTGACCTTGGGCAAGTCATGTGACTTTTTTAGACCTCAGTTGTTCATTTTTAAAAATAGAGGACTAGCTGACCTGTGAGGTCCCTTCCAGCTCTATAGCTATAATCTTGTGAAGACTGGTTATTTGTTAGGATTGGTCCTGAAATACAATGAATCACACAATTCACTATCTTAAACTGAATTCAATTTAGTAAATATTTGTCAAGTACCTTCCTATGAACAAGGCACTGGAAGATACAAAGATGTGGTTCCTGTTTTTTTTTAGGCTCTTACAGCCTGAGCAGGAGGATAGAACATATAAAAGCAAGTATAATGAACGAATCATCTAAATGCTATCAGAAAGATACAAAGTATCATGAGGTATTAGATGAGGAAAATGTCACATCCGATTGTAAGGATCAGGGAAGATTTCCACAAAGAAATGCATTTGATCTAGACCATGAAGGATGAATGAATACAATTTTGACAAGAGAAGATTGGATGAGTAGGTGTAGGAGGTATTCTAGGTAGAAGAAACAGCATGAGAAAAGGAATATAAGGAGGAAAGTGCATTTTCTCTTTTAATTTGTCAGTTGACAAAGATTGTGTAACATCATGTGATAAAGACTAGAATGAATCATTAGTTTAATCTATAGTTTCATTACTGACTCATTTCATGACATCATATAATTATTGCAGTTATGTACAAATCCTAATTTTTGTTCCATTTCTATTCCATACACTTAGGTGCTGCTTGCTTTTGTATAAGCTCTTGAGCAAAATATGCTACATGGAGAAGATTTTAGATTTTCGATGGAGAACTTTCCATCTATTATATCATATTGTTACTCAACAAGTAATTAAACTTAAATGTTTAAAACCAGAAGCCTTATCCCTATAGTTTTTGAATTTATGTCCATTATCAGTCATATTTCTTGAATAGTATTCTGCTGTTCTTTTCAATAATGCTGTTCTTCCTAAATTTGTCATTGTAGTCATTCTTGCCCATCTGCTTATACAGTAGGGCTCATCCTGTTCTATTGAAGTTGAAGGGTGTCATTTTTGAATGAAGTAGGAAAATTATAATCCTCAAGCACACATCTATTTTAGGAAGAATCAAGAAGGTACTTAAATTGTTGAAATCCAAGAATGAAAGACATTATTTGTAAAATTATCTCAAAAGGGTATAGTTGGTTTTCTTGCTTTGAAGCTATATTATGGGTGAAACCAACTCATATTGAAATCCTTTTGATAATTTGCTAGTTAGACTTATCAGTATTGGTTCCAAAGTGAACATATTTTATGTAGATTTTTGTTCTGGGACATATTGTGTTATAGTCAAGTCAAATGAATGAACATTTCTTAAGATCTACTAGGTACCAGGCACTGTGCTAAGAAATGAGGATGCAAAGAAAGGCAAAACAAGTGTAACAACAACAAAGGAACCCCTGAAGGAACTCCCAGTTGAAATAGGGAGACAGCATGAAAAAAAGATATTACAGGATAAATCTGAAATTACCTCAGAGGGCAGGCTCTAGGAGAATCTGGAAAGACTTCTTGTAAAAGATGGGATTTTAATTGGGACCTGAAGTAAGTCAGAGAAGCAAGGAGGCAGAGACAAGGGGGTGGAGGGATTACAAGAAGGGGGAACAACCAGTGAAAAGACTTGGAGTCTGGAGATGGAATGTTGTATAATATATGGAATGATATTAATTTCCAAGGGAGAGTTTTTATCTTCTAAATGGAAACTAAATAGAAATTTATGGCTGCACTTGGATCTTACTTTTAATTCTCTAACATTAGGCTGTTGTATTATTGGCCTTGGTCTATGATTTAATCACTCTGAAAACTACTTGTGTGTGTGTAAACTTTGGCTTATATTTATATCTAGATAGATATGGATATTTATAAAGATCTATCTATATGCTGATCTAAATATCTATTTAGATATGGATATAGATATTTATCTTTACACAGATAAAACTATATCAATTAATCGATATCTATACATAAATATTTCTGTCTCTATCTCTATTTCTAAAGCTACATTTCATCTATCTTATGTGGAACTTCAGATTTATTTTACTCCTTCTTCTTGTTGTTTGTCCTTCATTCTTTTTTGTTTGTTTGTTTTTTGTTTTATTTAAGTGAGGCAGTTGGGGTTAAGTGACTTGCCCAGAGTCACACAGCTAGTAAGTGCTAAGTGTCTGAGGCCGGATTTGAACTCAGGTACTCCTCACTCCAGGGCTGGTGCTCTATCCACTGCACCACCTAGCTGCCCCATTTGTCCTTCATTCTTGAGAAGGACCATCACATTGGGATGATGTCATGACTGGCACTGAATTGGATTTAAGTGAGGGAGGGTGGTACAATATCACCAACTTCACTCTCTCCTCTGGAGGCTTCTGGGTCCAGTGGCTATATATATATATGTGTGTGTGTGTGTGTGTGTGTGTGTGTATGTATACACATATGTATATACACATGTATACGTATGTGTGTATGTATGTATACATATATACACATGTATATGTGTGTATGTGTGTTTGTGTGTGTGTGTATGGATGAGTGGAGATGGCCCTGGATATTTAAGGTGAATGGAGTTAAATGACTTGCCCAGGGTCACACAGTTGGTAAGTGTCTGAGGTGAGATTTGAGTTCTGGTCCTCCTGAATCCAGGACCAATGCTTTATCCACTGAGCCACCTAGCTTACCCCATTTTATTTTGACTCAATAATTAATTACCAGCATCAAAATTTAAACCTATAAAGATTGTAGAATTAGAGTTAGAAGGACTTTATGGATATCTCTTCTAACCCTTTCATATTATAGAAAAGGATATGAAAATATGGAGAGAAATGACCTCAAATCATACAGATAGTAGATGTCAGATCCAGGAATTGAGTCCAGGTCCCTTTACTCCCAAACTAGCATTATTTATACTGTACCATACTGCTTCTCCATACTCCATTTTTTTTCCAGTAAAAATTCAGAAAGTGATTATTCTAAATTTAAACACCTAGCTAAGGTCCCTAGAACTAGAGTCTAGGGTTATAGGTGGTTGATCTTTGAAATTAACATGAAAATAAAATACAAGTAGGAAGAACCCCACAAATGAATAGAAACCAAAGCATAGAAACCAGAGAAAGATTGACTGTCTATTCACAAGGATATATGGACCTCTGGTCTACAAATTGAACTCTGTAGGAGAGACATGTGTACTATATAGTTTCCTTAAATGTACTGGATATTCTTCTGGTCCAGGCAGTAAGTGTTAAGAGACACATTGCTCTAAAAAACTCTTTTGTATTTTCTGAGCTTTGTTGTTAGAATAGGAAGCAAGATTTGAAATTCCACATATGTGCAAGTTTTAATTTCAAATATAAATTATGATCATTCTCACTGTTTCAAGAAGAGAAACCTTGTAAGGTATGTCTGTGAGGATAAGAGTAGTATTAAATTCAATCTCTAATCTCTTCCATGTGATGATATTTTTCTTTTAAGAACAACAACAACAAAGTTTGGTTTCTTTGTTATACCATTAAAGATCTGCATTGCTAAAGTTATTCAAGAAATCTAATTCCAAAACATGTATCTACACTGAAATAAATTAAGAATTAATTCATGTTCATATTTATTATTCACTTAGTGCCATACAATGAAATGAAAGAAACAGGAATGGGATTTACTTTTTACTAGAGAAGGGAGAAAGGTGAGAAGCTGGGAAATGTTGCTATAAAACTGAATGAGATGAATATTATTCCTCAGATCAGCTTATTTTGTTTTCCTATTTTTTGAAGCATGAGATTCAAAAATAAATCTAATTCTTTTGAATACATGTATTTTGGAGACATTTTAATGGTTTGCATGTGTGAAAAGAAAGAAATGAACAGAGGCCTAGTCACCACCTGAATTCCTGAAATATGTTTAGATTAAATTAGATGGTCTGGCAGTAAAGGAGAAAAAGTCCCAAATATTTCAGAAATTAAGAAGGAACCAGAGCATGGACCTGGCAAGCAACTATACCAGAGGATTACTTTTTCCTAAATTTGCTCCTTCCTTCCAGTGAATCTTTTTTTTTTTTTTTTTTTTTTTTTTTTTGGTGAGGCAATTGGGGTTAAGTGACTTGCCCAGGGTCACACAGCTAGTAAGTGTTAAGTGTCTGAGGTCAGATTTGAACTCAGGTCCTCCTGAGTCCAAAGCCAGTGCTCTATCCACTGTGCCACCTAGCTGCCCCCTTCCAGTGAATCTTAAGGCAAGATCCAACTTATTTAAGACACACATTAGGAGTTTGGAGGGAAAGATTTGGGATGGTGAGAATGGATATAGTAGGATTTTTTTAAAAAAGATGTTTTGAGAAACTAGGAGTGGAGAAAGTCTTTTTTTTTTCATTGAAAGAGAAAGAAAGAAATATGCCATAGCAGAAAGCCCAAAGCTACTGGAATTAGAAGATTTGGATTCATATCTTTGTTCTGCCTTTGACTACCTGTCTAACTTTGGCCAAGTTATTTACAATTCTCCATCTGTGAAATGAGAGGTTTAGACTAGGTGACTGTATAGGACATTTTGGTGTGAGTGATCTAAAACGGCAGTTTGGTAAAGCCTATGGTCAATTTATCATAACATTTTTAAATGCATAAAATAAAATGCATAGTTTATGAGGAAATATATTGAAACTTATTGAAATAAAGGTATCTTTATCTTTCCCATCCAAGTTTGTGAGTTCCTTGAAATCTGTACATGAGTCCTGGGTCCATAAGCTTCAGGGTAAGAACCTCTGGAATAAGGGGCTCCATCTAGTTCTAAATGTGTGATCACATGAAAGACACTTCCTTTGGGCATGGCACCTTCTATTGCTTAGAATGTATTACAATGCCAACTTTCTTGCATTATACAAGACTGACTGAGCCTCAAATACTTTTCTGTTCTGCTACGGTAGAGAAGGAGCTATTAAATCAGTAACAATAACCAAAAGATTATAATTTTAGACCTCTGCCTACAAAATGTTTTCTTTTCCTTTGGTGTACTCACTGAGTAAATTTTCTACAAATCATTTTCATCGTCTTCCACTAAATTTTTCCACTAAATATTCTCATGATATGAAGGTGGTACTGGGATCTCCAATAGCATGCCAACGAACTGAGCCCTTTGGTAGGGCCTACCAAACTGTCAATCAATAAGTATTCATTAAGTACTTACTATATACCAGGCACTTACTAAAAGTTGGATATATAGAGAAAGGCAAAAACAGTCTCTTTCCCCCAAAAGCTTACATTTCAGTTTGTGAGAAAACATGTAAATATGTACAAGATATATAGGGTATAAATTACACATATATTTACTATATCTAAATCTATGTTATATATAACATGTAAATGCATACAAGATATATTGTCTATATAAATATATCTATATATAAGATATATACATATATACACAGATATACATATTTCAATAAATATACATATATATGTATTTATACACACATATAATCACCTTAGATATAATCAGTAGTGGTAAGAAAGATGGGAAAGACCCCCTATAGAAGGTGGTATTTCAGTAAAAAGAAATAGGTCTGGGGCAGCTAGGTGGCACAGTGGATAGAGCACCGGTCCTGGATTCAGGAGGACCTAAGTTCAAATCTGACCTCAGACACTTAACACTTACTAGCTGTGTGACTTTGGGCAAGTTACTTAACCCCAATTGCCTCACAAAAAAAGAAAAGAAATAGGTCTAAACTTAGGAACACAAACTGGGAATGGGAATCCGAATGGTCTATGAATTGAATACTGGTTCTTCAGTCAGAGGGCCAGGATTCTACTACTACTTCTGATGTTTACTTCCTATGTATCCTTGAATAAGCCACTTAATTTCCTTTGGCCTTAGTTTCTTTCCATGTAAAATGAGGGCGTTTGATGAGTTGGCTTCTGAGGTACTTTCTAGCTTTCACAAATATTTTTCCCCAAACAGGCTTGATAAACAGTCAAAAAGCTTATAGAATTTCCATACACAAAGACTTTAGAATATAAGATCATTAACTCCACTTATGATACTTTGGAACTATTCCTATCTGCCTACAAGGAACCCTAGTAGTTGAGCAAAGATTTAACGTAGATGGTGTCACATGAGCAGAATTTTGAAGAAGATTAGGAATCCTATGAAATGGATTGAAAAAGATGTGCATTGGAGGCATGGGAGACAGGGAATACAAAGATGTACAGATGAGTAATGGAATGTTGTGGACAGTGAGGGGAGCAGTTGTCCACAGCATCAGTTAGTCAATAAACATTGATTAAGCTCCTACTATGTGCCAGACACTGATAAAGAAAGGTAAAATTAAACCCTTGTTATAAAGAAGCTCAGAATCAATTGGAGAAAATCAACAGAGGAAAGATACTAGAATAAAAATTGGGTAAAACTTCGTATAGAAGGTGTGGTTTTAGCTGAAGTTTTTAAAAGTAATAAACATTTTTATTTATACTTTTGAGTTTCAATTTTTATCCCTCCTTCCCTCCCTCCCTTCTCCCCTCCCTGAGGCAGTAAGTAATATGGGTTATACATGTACGATTATGTAAAACATTACCATATTAGTCATTTTGTAAATAAAACTTGAATAAAAGAAAAAAAATGAAAGAAAGTGAAAAATAGCATGCTTTGCTCTGTGTTCCATCAATGTAAGTTCTTTCTTTGGAGGTGGATTGTACATTTCATCAATACTTCTTTGGAATTGTCTTGGATCATTGTATTGTTGAGAATAGTTGTCATTCACAGTTTTTCCTCAAACAATATTGCTGTGTCTGTGCACAATGTTCTCTTGGTTCTGCTCACTTTACTATACATCAGTTCGTACAAGTCTTTCCAGGCCTTTCTGAAATCATCCTGCTTTTCATTTCTCATAGCACAATAATATTCCAGCACCATCATATACCACAGTTTGTTTAGCCATTTCCTAAATGATGGGCATTGCTTTGATTTCCAATTCTTAGGCTCCACAAAAAAAGTTGCTATAAATATTTTTGTACAAATAGGTCCTTTTCTCTTTTGGGAGGACCTTTGAAATTTGAAGGAAGCCAGGGAAACCAGGAAGCAGAGATGAGAAGGGAGAATATTTCAGGCATGGGGGATAGCCAGTGAAAATGCTTGGAGTTGGGAAGTGGGATTACTAGATATTTATTATATAGAGAGTAGTTTACCCACCCCAAACTCCATATGGAGAACAGTTAATTTATTTTGTCTTAATATATCTAGAGCTCAATTGTTTTCTATGTGGGTACATTACTTGGGCAGCAAAGAAAGATGTGTAGGGAATCATAGCTGCTCAATGTGAATAGGGAGAAAAACACCTGTATTCTTTCATGAAGCATTCATTTAGGGTAGTTATACATAGACCTTACTTCTTCTTCTTGTTTTTTTTTTTTTTGGTTTTTGGGTGAGGCAATTGGGGTTAAGTGACTTGCCCAGTGTCACACAGCTAGTAAGTATCAAGTGTCTGAGGTCAGATTTGAACTCAGGTCCTCCTGAATTCAGGTCCAGTGCTTTATCCACTGCGCCACCTAGCTGCCCCTAGGCCTTACTTCTTAATTGTAGCATATTCCTATGAAATAGTACATCAGAAAGAACTTCAAATTTAAAGTACAAATTTAGTCAGAGTTTAAATCCCAACTCTGCCACATATTACTGTGCAACCTTGGGCAAGTCACTTCACTTCCTCAAGGCTTCAGTTTCCTCAGCTGTCAAATTTTGCGGTAGGGATAAACTAGATGATTTCTGAATCTAAATATATGAAAATATACTTCCACTTTTCTTCAAAAACCCAACCATTCATAATAAATAACCTTTCTATAAAACCTTCAATGTTTCCTATTGAGAATTTAAAAAATAATTCCAGAGGTGTGCCCAATATGTGCCTAAATGAATTAGTTTGATATGAGTGGTAATGTTTCTAGGAAATACCTTCTTACTGTCATTGAATACTTTCAATCAAAATGAAAGATGTTATAGATAAAGGAATTACATCCTTCTGGCTTGTCAGATACTGATCTGTTGTTAAAGTTCTGTCAATCACTCTCTTTTTTTGCCCATGTCTATTAATAAACTTTTCATTTATAAAAATAAAATAGCTACTTTTAAAATATCTGGAAGGGAGAACATGAGATTATACATTTGAACAAGTAACCCCTATTGAATAAAAGATCGATTATTGCAAATTTCAAAGCCACCCTAAGTTTCAGCAAGTACATTTTAGCCTTTAATCTTTCCTGGAATAGGTTTCAGATGAGCTGGAAGTATCAACATTCCTTTCAATTGATTTATTAAGTGACCTTAAGCCAAGAACAGTAAAGATAGGCCAGATAGTTTCTTGTAGAGAGAGAGAAGATGTGGATTTCCATCCAGAATCATAAGAAAGTTGAGAACTTGGCAGGATATAAGCAGTAGCAGCCTCCTGTGATGGCAAGATTTGATTATCAGCTCTTATCACACAAACCCCAAAAGCTAGTGGGACTTCCTGTTGATTCCTGGGAAACTAGAGAAGACAGAATGACCCTATGTACAAAGCTTAGAATTGGTGATGGTTCTGGTTGATCAGAGCCACCAGTGACCCCTGAGGTGTAGTCAGGGTGACAAACAGCTGCTATAACAGCTGATTAGAAGGTTGACAGCATGGGCTCAGTGTGAAAGGAAACTTCAGGTCATTCATCAGGTTTTTCAGCTCCACTGTTGTACACTGGCTTTTTAAACCCATCAGCAAAGTCATCTTCTGGTGTGAAGGAAGATGATTGTAAGGCCTTTAGAAAACCCTAGAGTTCTTTCATTTTTCTTACTTTGAAAACCACAACTCTGACCTTACTTGCTTTAGAGCTTTAGGAATCACAGGATCTCAGAATGGAAGGCATATAAAAAGTCATCTAATCCAGGAATCCCCATCTATAGCATCTTGAATAAACAGTCATTTGGACTCTACTCGAAACCACCCAGTTATGGGGAATCTCTAAGGACAGAAATCTGACTTATCCCCTAGTCTCAATACCACTGAATGACAACTCCCAGTTACCTCAGAACATGTCATTGGACATTTAATCTCTTTCTTCTCTTTTTGTATCAGTACATACATATTTTATTTTGCCAAATTACACATAAAAACATTTTTTATCATTTGTCTTAAAAATTTTGAGTTCCAAATTCTCTCCCCTGCCTTCCCTGTTCCCCTCATTGAGAAGGCAAGCAAGGTGATATAAGTTATAGATGTGTGGTCATGCAAAATATATTTCCATATTGGTCATGTTGTAAAAGAAAACATAGACCAGCAAAAAGACCCCACAGCCCAAGAAAAATAAAGAAAATTTTTAAAAAGATGCTTTGATTCATATTCAGACTCATTAGTTCTTTCTCTGGTGATGGATAGCATTTTTCATTATAAGTCCTTTGGAGTTCTCCTGAATCATTGTATTGCTGAAAATAACCAAGTTGTTTACAGTTGATCATCTTATATATTGTTGTTACTGCAATATTGCTGTTACTGTATACAATGTCTTCCTGGTTCTACTCATTTCACTTTGCATTAGTTCATGTAAGTCTTTTCAGGTTTTTCTGAGAGCATCTTGCTCATCATTTCTTATGACACAATAGTATTCCATCACAATCATATGCTATAACTTGTTCAGCCATTCCCTGATTCATGGGTATCCCCTCTATTTTCAATTATCTGCCACCAGAAAAGCTGCTATAAATATATTTATGTATATATGTGTATATATACATGCATACACACATATATACACACATATATGTACATATATGTACATGTACACACACACACACTATATATATATATATAGGTCCTTTTCTTGCATCAGTACAAAATCTATTTCTATTGGGACATTGTTGCTCCTCTGACACCAAAGTCATATTTCTTTGAGCTTCAGCTATGATTTTCTGTCTGCATCTACTCTGAACTTTGTTATTCTTTGATCCTCTCCTTTTAGGCTTAGGGTGTTAAGGAAGAGAATGTATAACAGTGTTTTGTGATATAAGAGGGCTGATGTCACCATAGTATTATCATGGTGTCTAGTTCAGACTTCTTAATTCATTGGCTTAGCCCAGAAAAAATGTTTTTCTTTGTTACTTCCCACCCTTATTCTCATGTTAGTGAAGTGTAGTGGATACAGAGATTGCCTTGGAGTTAGGATGACCTGGGTTAAAGACTTGCCGCTGACACATAGTGGCTCTATGACCTTGGATGAGTCACTTAACTTCTCAGTGGCCTAGCTAATACTCCACTTATAAATTATAGGTTAGGTACTGATCTATATTGATAGAGGAAATTCCCTCACTTGGAATGGTCTATTACAAGAAAATCAACAAATTTCATTAAGAAACTCACTTGTTTTTATGATTTAATGTTAAGAGTAGGCAGTATTATTGAAAGGAAAAAAAACTTGCTTGTAGTTGTCAAGTTGTAAGTGATAAGAGGCTATAAAAGGGATTAAAGAGATACTAATTAGATGAAGTTATAATGTACTATAAGTAATTAGAAAGACAGAGTACTGCAGTACCAGGAGATATAAAGATCCAGGAGTTTGTGGTAACTTACAGTGACAGTAAGATGGTTTTATATCTGTCAAGGTGAAGTGACTACTATGCATGGGTGCTGAACAGTAAAGGAGCATCTAGAAAGGGCCAGAGGAAGAAAAATGTTTTTGTCAATTGCTAAATCCCTGCTTTGTTGACTTCACAACAGCAACAGAAAGTCTGTTTCCTTCTTAGGGTAAGACTCCAAGGTGTACAAGAGAATCTTTCAAGATTTGTAAAAATGGATGACTACTATCCATTTCTGGTGATTCATGTGGACAGAAATGATATTGCCAAAAGGACTGAAGTAAACATTGCCAGGAGTATTATGAAGTCTTTGGATAGGAAATAAAGACTGTAGGAACAAAGGTGATTTTTTTAAATCACTGTTGCCCAATGAAGGCAAAAGATAAAGAAAAGCTGAACAGCTGGTTAATAAGATGTTAACAAATAGGATTTAGACTTTTGGACCAATTGGCACAGCTAGGTTGTATAGTAGATAGAGTGTCAGCGCTGAAGTCAGGAGGACCTGAGTTCAAATTTGGCCTCAGACATTTACTAGCTGTGTGACCCTGGGCATTTTACTTAACTCTGTTTCCTCAGTTTCTTCATCTGTAAAATGAACCAAAGAAGGAAATGGCAAACCACTCCAATATCCTTACTAAGAAAACCCTAAATAAGGTCACAAAATCAGACATGACTAATTGACTAAACAACAACCAATTGGCTAAAATTATAGTCTCTGCTGGGGGCACCTCCTTCCCTAGCTTTCCCTAACAGGTTGGGTCTCCCTACAGGACAGCTACTCCAAGTTCAAGGTACTTTTTGGGTCTGCAATCCTAAAACTATAGCTTTTATGCCTCCACTGATGTATTTATTTGACAGTAATCAACTCAAGGACACAATAAGCTCAAATCAAAGGCATTTACCGAAATTACATAATAAGAAAAGTGCCAACAAAATTTTTGCATCATAAAACTGGGCTTTAGTTGCCCTGAAATGTATCAGCAAGGAAAGTAACTCACATGGAGGTCATGAGTATCCTCACATACATAGGAAATACATGTGGTAAGGGCTCACACACAGAGTTATTCATGTAAAGGAACATATGTGGCCAAACAATGTGGAAGGAGTAGTTTCCACCTCCAGTGTCATAGTGCTGCAGGGCAACAGGGCCACTAATATTTTCATACTGCTATCATTACCCTTGATTTTTAGTTTCTGCTGGATTCTACTCTGCAAGGCTCTGCCAGATACTTCCATGTTGGATTTGTTGCTTTAATGGGCTCATTGGGCTTACTCTGGGTGCATTGCTCCATCAATTTACTATAATTTCTCCCACCTTCAACTTCTGGTTAAGGTGAAGTTGTTGGTCATGGAACAATAGAATATTCCTTCAAACAGAGCCAGAACTCTTACCCTACTACCAGCAGAAATTCTTCCCCAGTTCTGTATTCTGGGATTCTTAGGTCTGAAGTTTATCCAAGCAACATAATCCCAGTTCCAATTTCTAAGCTCTCTTTCTTTGAGACCATACACAGAAGGTAGAGATTCCAAAAATGATTTCCTTGAATTCCTCTCTCAAGCTATGTGCTTCTATGTTTCCAACAGACATGGGCTTCTGCTACAAGAAAATGTTGGTGATGGATAAGAGGGAGAGAAATCCCCTTTTTTCTCCTTTTACCCTCTACAAGAGGTGCAAATGAGTTGTGAAGAATTTTGTATTTTCATCAGAACTGAATCCTAAAATCTGAGTTAAACTGGTCCTCTCAGAGTAGGGACAGCTTTCTCTTTAAAGGCTAAAGAGACATGATTTATCCTTAGATAATTGATATAAGTTCCCTATGTCCCAGCAATTGTCTTCATCTAATGTCCAAATTTAAATTCTCTCCATTATGTTTTGCCACCTGTGACATGTATTTCCTCATATAATTATATCTTCTAAATATAGAAGGCTACTGCTACACTTCCCCTTGCCCTTATAGTTAGCCATTTCTTTCTTTCTTTCTTTCTTTCTTTCTTTCTTTCTTTCTTTCTTTCTTTCTTTCTTTCTTTCTTTCTTTCTTTCTTTCTTTCTTTCTTTCTTTCTTTCTTTCTTTCTTTCTTTCTTTCTTTTAGTGAGGCAATTGGGGTTAAGTGACTTGCCCAGGGTCACACAGCTGGTAAGTGTTAAGTGTCTGAGGCCGGATTTGAACTCAGGTACTCCTGACTCCAGGGCCGGTGCTCTATCCACTATGCCACCTAGCTGCCCCTACCCATTTCTTTTGAATGAAATATATACATTCAGACACATATTCTAGTTATGATTCTCATTCCACAAAGGTGACATGGAGGCAAGATTTTTTACTGAAATTTGGTGGATTTGTCTCTCTTCCAATAACAACAGCTAATACACTTTTTATAATATATTTTATTTAGTCTGTTAAATATTTCCTAATTACATGTAATCATATAATCTACAAAGAGTGATAGTTTAGTTTCTTCATTTCCTATGTTTATTCCTTAAATTTTTTTCTTATCTTATTGCCATTATTAGCATTTCTAGTACAATACTGAGCAATAGTCAGATAATGGACATCCTTGTTTCATCCCTGATCTTGGGAAGGATTCAAGTTTAATCTTGTTATAGATAATGCTTGCTCTTGGGTTTAGATATATATTACTTATCATTTTAAGAAAGTTTCAATTGATTCCTATGCTTTCTGGTGTTTCTAATAGAAATGGGTACTGTTTGTTGTCAAAGGCTTTTTTTCTGCATCTATTGATATAATCATATAATTTTTGTTGCTTTTGTTATTGATATAGTCAATTATACTGATAGTTTTCCTAACATTAAACCAGCTCTACATTCCTGATATAAATTGCATCTGGTCATAGTTTATGTTCTTTGGGATATATTGCTGTAATCTCCTTGTTAGTATTTTTAAAATTACATTGTTATTCCTTAAGGAAATATATCTATAGTTTCCTTTCTTTGAAAAGGGTGCATTTAGTATTTCTGCTTTTCTGCATTTTGTTTTGGGGCTTTTATGCTTTAATCCATGGTCAATTTTTTTGAAAGTATAATGTACCTTGGGGCAGCTAGGTGGTGCAGTGGATAAAGCACTGGCCCTGGATCCAGGAGGACCTGAGTTCAAATCCGAGCTCAGACACTTGACACTTACTAGCTGTGTGACCCTGGGCAAGTCACTTAACCCCCATTGCCCCACAAAAAAATTAAAAATTAAATATAATGTACCATGAAGGTGCCATGTGCCATTCAACTGATAAAAAGATACTCTTTTCTATTCACATTCAGTTTTCCCCAGAGCACTAGCATATCTAAATTTTCCAAGATTCTATCCATTTCCTTAATGTTTTTTATTTATTTTATGGTTAGATTTATCTAGCTCCGAGAGGAGGAAATTTGGGGTCCCCCTTTAGTATAGTTTTGCTATCTATTTCCCCCTATAATTCATTTAACTTTTCCTTTAATAATTTGGATACTACACGATTTGGTTCATAAATGCTGAACATTAATATTGCTTCATTGTCTGTGGTGCCTTTTAGTAAGATGTAGTTTCCCTGCATTTCCCTTTTAGTTAGGGCTATTTTTGCTTTTGTTTGGTCTGAGATCATGATTTCAACCTCTGCCTTTTTTATGTCACCTGAAGCATAATAGATTCTACTCCACCCCCTTATTTTACTTCTTTGTGTGTATCTCTGTTTCAAGTGTGTTTTTTAGGAACGACATATTATTGAATTCTTGTTTCTTATACATTGTATCAGGGCCCCTTATCCCTAATTACCAAGAGTGATATTGCTCCACAAAGTTCCAACTCCCTCTTTATTGAACATGTTCCTCTTCAGCCTTGAACTATGACATAGAATTTAGTACAAACAGTTGGTCCCGTCTCCACTGCTAGAACAGGGGTCCCATGTAATCTCTTTCTGACCAGTTGATATGTCCCTTTATCTTATCTGCCTTGAGAGCTTTCAAAGTTGCTGTTGTTTCTGTTGCTGCCACCTAGTCCCATTGCTGGTGTTTCATCAATGTGGATTGTGGACCAGGTTCTACCACTGTATTATAGATTTCTCCTTCCAACCCTCCAGGTTCCATTGGACTGGAAAAATGCCTCAGTCTGACCTATTGTTGGCTCTGATACTCCAGAATTGTTGGAATGGAAATGTTGGGAGAGCTCAGCTGAGTGCTTTCTCAACTCTGCCATCTTAGTTCTGTCCCTGGAAGTTAGTGAATACTTTCTTAAATTATCATTAATGATAACTTCACTCTTCCAAAGGCAGTGGAGCCATTAAGAAGGAAGTATATTTTGGGTCTGATAATCCTTAACAGAAATAAATCATCCCTTGGTAGGAAATGACAGGAACTTTGAGGTGAAATGATGACTTTTTCCTTGAGTTTTTGATATAGGTGAGATAAAGTTGTCATACCCTAACATTCACCTCAGATTGGGCTGGAACAGAATACAGAGGATTCAAAGGAAAACATGTTATGGTCCTATGAACTCAAATGCTACAGAGGAAGCCAGCCTAGAATGAATGGAAAGCTCAAGGTTTAAGTTCATAAGACAGAAATAGAAAAAAATTCTGAGGAGAAAAATGATAGTTGTTTAAAGGGACCAATGTGGCTACACAAAGAACTCACCCATCAACTTATACTTTTAAAGGATTTGTGCAAAACATAGACATCAAGAAAATTAACAGAGCATTATGAATAAAAACAGTCTAGCACAGTAATAATGTGAGGAGTTATCAAACTTTAATGAGTTAGAGCTAGTGAGGAAAAGAAAGGAAAATTTTTTTAAGTTGTCATTTTTTTTTCTGAATTGGAGAAAAGATGAAGATCAAATAATAGGTAAAACTGCTACATAAGGGGGATAGGATAATAATTGGCAATAGTCAAATTCTTCTCATTTATTTTTTCCTGCCGAGGAGAAATTATCTTTGAACTGGTAAGCACAGAACAAAAATGGCAACTATTGAGTTAGTACTAAAGACAAGTAAGGAGATAGGAAGATAGGACCTAGATACTCTTGATGAATTCCAGTCACCTGGCTCAGAAAGAATTAGTTGATATGATTGTTGAACCACTCTCAGTGATGTATGAAAATCACAAAGAACAGGAGATGGACTATATAAGAAAAAAATCATGACTTTTTAAGAAGAGAAAGCAAACCATGAATTATAGACCAGTGAATTTGACTTCAGTTTCTGGGCAAAATTCTAGAACAACTCTGACTAATGAATATCTATAATAGAAAGCAAAATAATGCTCACAAAGAGCCTACATAGTTTCAAAAATAGGTCATTCCAGGTTAGCCTTATTTCTATTTTTGACAGAGTTGATAAACTTGTTGATTAGGGGACTTGTGGTATCTATAATTTCCCTAGATTTTAGCAAAATTTAATGACGTTATCTCATACAGTACTTGTGGAGAAGATGGAGATTTAAGAACTAGATGATAGTACAATTAGATGGATTTGGAACTGGTTGAATGGTTTCGCCTAAAAAATAGTTATTAATGAAATAATGACAAGATGGAAGGGGGTTTTCATTGGAACACACCAGGCACCTACACTTGGCTCTATGATATTTAACATTGTTATTAAAGACTTAGTTAAAAGTATAGATGGCAATCTCATCAAATATGAAGACAATACAAAGATGGGAAGGATAGCTAACAGACCTCATGACAGAGTCAGAATGGAAAAAAAAGTTATCTTACCAGGATGGATCATTGGCCAAACCCAATAGCATAAAGTTTAATAGGGCTAAATATAAAGTCTTTTAGCTGGATTTAAGAAAATGACTTTTACAGGTACAAAATTGTAGAAACATGGTCATATAGAAGATTTTTATGGAAAAGATTTAGGATAGTTTTCTTGAATGCAGACTCGACATGAGTCATAGCATTATATGGCTGACAAAAGAACTGACTGGACCTTAGGCTATTTTTAGGGAGGAATAACTTCAAGGAACTAGAAGAAGGAAGTAATTATACTCTTACTGGGAAAGAATAATTACCTCCCCCTGCCCATGTTATTTTCTTGTTTTCTGATTGGTAGAATATCAGATTTAACATCTATGCATTGAAGATTATTTAATATGTTCTAGTTGGGGGAAGAAGGCAGATGTTAAATGCCTTGGCTGGTAGAGCAGGAAAATCTGAAGTAAAACAATAATGATTGCCAATATCAATGTGGCAGATTCTGAATCTTTTGGGATATGACTGAATCCAGCATGAGTGTAAGAAAATGATAGTCATAGGAATATAACACAACTTTAAAAGTACAAGATAATCTATAATTCCTTATAAGGATATGAGGTATAAATGGAGGTGACTATTCTCATTTAGTCGACAAACTATGACTTACACATGTAAGTTTTTCTCCTGTCAAACAAGTTACCTTGGAAGACTTTTGTCTTCACATCCTCAATAACTCACACAATTCCTGGCACATAGTAGATATTTAATAAAGACTTATTGATTAATTAATTTATACTTTTTCCTGTGGTTATCTCATTAATTAAATCCTTCACATTCCCTTTCATTTGTCTTTGGGGTGTCTTTCAGGCTACAATACTGAGTTTGAAAAATCTCCATCTGGCCAATATTCATGCTTTGAGGATGAATTTAATTTTTAGAAATAGCCAGAGGTTATTCATTTTTCATTCATTCATAGCCAGACTGTTGAGTAAGGTACCTCATCAAGTTGAGTCATATTATTTTCGGCTAAAAACAAGACATGGATATAAATTAATGAACCTGATTTTCTATTGTTTCTTGTAAAATGGTCCTGAAAATTATTCCATTTTTAAAAAAAAGAATTCAAACATATTTTAAAGGAGCTTCTCATCCATGGAGTCAGTGGGTCCCCCTACGGGATGATAGACAATTTGGACAAGCAAGTTCTTGTATTGGTTCTTGTATTGCCTGTGATTTCATCCATGCATAGAACTCTGAGTACAGAGGCCCTTTTCTCTAATGCAAATTGCCTATTACCAAGCTTATAGCTTAGAGTTGATTAGGCTACTAAAAAATTAAGAGGTTTGCCAGTGGATACATTGAATGTGCCTTGAATCCATTTTTCTTGACTCCAGGGTAATCCTTGTGTCCATTACTACCATGTTTATTTTTAATTTCTTGAATATCTATTTAAGAACCACCACTAACCAATCTTTTTTACTTTAAAGTAAGACCTTAGAATACCACTGGAGAAATTCTATGAGGTAGAACTATTTCTAAGAAATTGCTTCCAAATGAGAAACTGCCTTTAAGTCAGGCAATTCTTCAATGAATTAAAAAAAAAGTTTCAAGGAGAAAAAAAACAACTTGCTATCTGAAGAATTTGGTTGAGGTATAAGGCTTCTTTAGAATTTTTTTCCATCTCACAGCTGGGAATTCCTTTGAACTTCTAGATAAAGAAACTTGGCCATGACATTCATTTCTGATTGAAATCTCAAATCAAAAATATTTTGTTTGTCATTAGGCACTAGATGAACCCATCAAGTCAGAGAGGATCACCAAGGACAGCACTTTAGACTCACATCTGGAGGTAATGATAAGAAATTTCCTGGGCTTTTGGTCTAGAATCCCAAAGCATGGTGCTAACCCAGTGACTGGTTTCGATTTTTCCAGTTGTGTTCCCCCGCACAGCTCAGGCAGCAAACTGAAGAGCTCTGTGCTGCCATTGATAAGGTCTTACAGGAATCCTTGTCCATGGTAATGCCTTAGACTAGACTGCTCAATTTGAATATTTGCTTTTGTTTTTGTTTTTCTTCATCTCTCCTTTACCATGGCACCATTCATCACATCTTCTACACCCTCCTCCCCGCTCCCCTCTTTTCCTCCCCTAGCATCCTTCAAATTCTCCTTCAAGTTCCATGCAGACATCATTGGGTTCTGATGGAAACAGAGTACGTGAGTTTTCCATGTAATTAATCTAACCATCTCCATGTGCTGTCCCTTCTGACTTATCAGTCCATAAGTATTTACTACATAGTTACTAGCTGCCTGGCACTGAAGAAAAAGCTTGCAGAGTGCTTGCTTCATGCATGCTTAGGACTTCTGTGAAAACATGGGTGTGTATACAACATATGTGTGTAATAACATAGACCACTCTAGAAATGCAGAAATAGGAAGTCTTTTGCACTGTGTCCATAAGACCAAACATTAACATAGGAAGCCAAAGATTATTACATGTCAAGGGGTTTGTGTTTGTATTGCCTTGTTGGTTGTCTGATGTTACTTCATTGCCACTTAGTCCAGAGGAAGATAATGATTAAAAGTTCTCTAACCATCTTGAATTCTTGAGGTTGTACAAAAGATTCAAAATTTCTTGTTATTTTGAAGTCATTTGGGGGAGGGTTGTTTGGGGGATGAGGTTATTTTCTGAAAATTGTGCAACACACATCTATACATATATTTGTGTATATGTGTGTATGCCTGTGTATATATATGCAAATATAC